>NC_134210.1:91436613-92125780 GCF_965140235.1 Caretta caretta | reverse complement strand
TGTTAAGTGCCAGCAGCCTGGATCCACTTTGGTTTAGGTGGAGCCCATCCTTCCTGTATAGGCTCCCCCTATCCCAAAAGTTTCCCCAGTTCCTAATAAATCTAAACCCTTCCTCTCTACACCATTGTCTCATCCACACATTGAGACTCTGAAGCTCTGCCTGCCTACCTGGCCCTGCGCGTGGAACCGGAAGCATTTCTGAGAATGCCACCATAGAGGTCCTGGATTTCAGTCTCTTTCCTAGCAGCCTAAATTTGGCCTCCAGGATGCCTCTCCTACCCTTCCCTATGTCATTGATACCTACATGTACCACAACCACCAGCTCCTCCCCAGCACTACACAAAAGTCTATGTAGAAGCTTTTCTGAAATTTCAGTGTGGATACTGCAATCCACCTTCCTTGATGTTCTGCCATCTCCTAGTTCCTGTCTTAGAAGCTGCCTAATACGTATGTGAAACTTGGGAGCCAGGGGAGCATGCGCAAGGGGGTTCTTTTGCTCAGGCACAACTTCTGTCCCTCTGCCTGTGCTATGGGGAAGAGCCTTTGTATCATGGAAGGCTCTTGTGAAATGGCTTTGTCCTTTTGCTTGCTGGAGATGAGCTTTCAGAAAATGAAGGGCGGAGGTCCTCCTTGGCCAGCACTATCCCTATCCCGCTACCCAACACTCTGAGGATGAGTTCCAAGAGCACAGAGGTTTTCTCCTAGGCTGGTAATGGCTGTGTTCCACTACTCCATGTTCACGCCACACTCCATAGCAGAGAACTTGGCATCGTTTCCAACTAAGATGTTCTACAGACCAAGATTCTTGAAGCAGAATGTAGAAGACACAGTATGACAGTTCTCAAGCCACTCGTGTCCCTACCCTTCACTAAAGCAATCCCTAGAAAACAAATAATATTTAAATATTGTATTTGTCAATGTCTAATGTGATAATATGTGTGCATGCATGGGAACCAGACATCAGATGCAAGATTCTCAGGTAATGAGCTCATTAAAAAAAATCCATGTTATGATTTTAGGATTATAACCCTTGGGTCCATCTTTCTTTATTATTCATAATGAATCAATTGCCTTCACCATTCCTTTTTATATGATTGACCTTACTGTCCATTAACTTCAGCTCTGGAGTGCTACTCTCAAACCTCGCCTATCTTTAGGAGATGATTTTTATGTCAAAAGTACATTAAAAGTGACAGTTGGTAAGAATGACATGAATATGGTGTGACATGAATTTTTCAACTTGAAAACAGCTGCTATATGAGAGCCTTTACTGTAAGATGCTGTTTTACCAGATTTCCTTAATGCTTTTCAAGTTAGGGGATATTGCTGCATATTTCTACAACACAGCAATACTGAATAGTTTAGAAAAAATTCAGATCCTTCTGAACACTGCAGTATCCAATGGCTCTCAACTAAAGCAGTTCTGAAGGGTTAAATTCATCACTAGTATAACTCCATTGACTTAAATAGACTTGCATCAGGGATGAAACTCACCCAATATTTCTGTGAAGTGCACTGTTTTCTACAGGCTTCCATTCATGCAGGCAGTGAGTTTCAGAAGTGACTCAACATCTAGCACCTTTGAGCCCCAGACTTTGAAATCAACATGGTCTCAACAAACTTGATAGCGTTCTTTGACAAGATTCCAAGTATGCTGATAAAGGTAGCTGTGATATTATATACTTAGATTTCTGTAAAACTGCATGAGGTTCTTATTTTAGACATTAACACTATACAACAGGAATATGGCACATATTAAATGAATCAAAAACTGGCTAAACAATAGATCTCCATGTAAGTGTTAATGGAGGGTTATTAATAGTGTTTCTAGTTAGTTCTTACAGGGGCTGGTTCTTGTATCAGTGCCATTCAATATATTTACTAATGCTATGGAAGAAAATATAAAGCCATTACTGATAGAGTTTGAAAATGGTGTAAAGAATGGTGGGGTGGTAACTAACATTGAGCACAGGTCTCTGTAAAGAGTGAGATTTCTAGGTAAACTGGGCGCAATGAAACATGGGTTTTAATACAGTCAAATGTAAAGGCATACATTAAGGAACAAGGAATGCAGACCATACTTACAGGATGGGGGGTTATATTTCTGGAAAGCAGTGACTCTGGGAAGGACTCTGGGGTCATTGTAGATAACCAAATGTACGGGACCTCTTTAAATTAAGATCAGATTTCTGCCGAAAACATATGCTTTACTTCAATCACAAGTTATTTTACTCTACGCAAGTGAAAAGCTGTCGTCTGTAGGAAAGGTCAGACCACATGATCATACTGGTCCCTTCTGGCTTTAAAATATATGGCTCTCTTAAATTAAATATGGTAAATACAAATCACGTGTGATTCAGAACAGTATATTTATTTAGGTGAATCTCTCATTGTAGGCACATTGGAAACATAATCACTGGTTCTATTGGTATATGACAAATTGCAGTAGTCAATCAAAGAAACTCCCTCAAAAAAAGGGAGGCGGGGGAGACAGGTTACGAAAGAAAACTTAATAAATATACTTTAAATGGAGTACCAGATTTTTTTTGGTAAGGCAAAGAACCCTTGTGTTGCTGTGATCATTCTACTCTGTAGTGTAGGGTATAATTCAAGGGTTTAGTTTTACTCTCCAGGCTGTGATAAATGAAAATTTTAAAAAACATGAAATGATTTACCAGATGATAAACAATTTCTCATACATACTGTAAAAGAGATGAAATATGATTCCTCCAAAAGTCCTAGAAACACTTGAGAAATGTTCAGTAATTGGATGACTGAAAATTTAGCTATATTTCTGAAAATCAAAACAAAAGTTCTGGAACTAATAAGTTGTGTGAAAACCACCACCATTCTGTCACACTGTTCTCATTGAGTCAGGTCCCCTCATTCTTTTTCTGCATGCTCTTGACTGTGTCCCACAGGGGCACAAGGTCTACCTCCTCTGACCCTGCCTTTATGTCCCTGCACAGCAGTGGGGCACCAATGCAGGACCTGCACTCCCCAGAGAGCAGCAAATAAGTCCTCCTTGCACACCCAACTATCAAAGAAGAATCCCTCCCTACCAGAATCCATCTCAGTTTTTACAGCAAGTCCCTGCATAATTAGACTTGACCTTGTGAGTTTAGTTAGTAGTGGCAAGGCAATGCATGCAATGTAAGTGGTCAATAAAGCATCACATATCTCAATATAGTCTCAGTGATTAGATTCAAAGGAGTTCTCAAGAACCTGGGATATAATGGGACCAAAAGGCAGATGTTCCTGACTCAAAGCTCAATGTTAACCCAAAAAAGCAACATCCTCTCAAGCTGCCTGATCAGCAGGTTTGTTTGATTACAATTATGTATTTCTGCACATGAGTTTTCCATTCTTACCAGCAGCATAGAATCATAGAATATCAGGGTTGGAAGGGACCCCTGAAGGTCATCTAGTCCAACCCCCTGCTCGAAGCAGGACCAATTCCCAGTTAAATCATCCCAGCCAGGGCTTTGTCAAGCCTGACCTTAAAAACCTCTAAGGAAGGAGATTCTACCACCTCCCTAGGTAACGCATTCCAGTGTTTCACCACCCTCTTAGTGAAAAAGTTTTTCCTAATATCCAATCTAAACCTCCCCCACTGCAACTTGAGACCATTACTCCTCGTTCTGTCATCTGCTACCATTGAGAACAGTCTAGAGCCATCCTCTTTGGAACCCCCTTTCAGGTAGTTGAAAGCGGCTATCAAATCCCCCCTCATTCTTCTCTTCTGCAGGCTAAACAATCCCAGTTCCCTCAGTCTCTCCTCATAAGTCATGTGTTCTAGACCCCTAATCATTTTTGTTGCCCTTCGCTGGACTCTCTCCAATTTATCCACATCCTTCTTGTAGTGTGGGGCCCAAAACTGGACACAGTACTCCAGATGAGGCCTCACCAATGTCGAATAGAGGGGGACGATCACGTCCCTCGATCTGCTCTCTATGCCCCTACTTATACATCCCAAAATGCCATTGGCCTTCTTGGCAACAAGGGCACACTGCTGACTCATATCCAGCGTCTCGTCCACTGTCACCCCTAGGTCCTTTTCCGCAGAACTGCTGCCTAGCCATTCGGTCCCTAGTCTGTAGCTGTGCATTGGATTCTTCCGTCCTAAGTGCAGGACCCTGCACTTATCCTTATTGAACCTCATCAGATTTCTTTTGGCCCAATCCTCCAATTTGTCTAGGTCCTTCTGTATCCTATCCCTCCCCTCCAGCGTATCTACCACTCCTCCCAGTTTAGTATCATCCGCAAATTTGCTGAGAGTACAATCCACACCATCCTCCAGATCATTTATGAAGATATTGAACAAAACCGGCCCTAGGACCGACCCTTGGGGCACTCCACTTGATACCGGCTGCCAACTAGACATGGAGCCATTGATCACTACCCGTTGAGCCCGACAATCTAGCCAGCTTTCTACCCACCTTATAGTGCATTCATCCAGCCCATACTTCCTTAACTTGCTGACAAGAATACTGTGGGAGACCGTGTCAAAAGCTTTGCTAAAGTCAAGAAACAATACATCCACTGCTTTCCCTTCATCCACAGAACCAGTAATCTCATCATAAAAGGCGATTAGATTAGTCAGGCATGACCTTCCCTTGGTGAATCCATGCTGGCTGTTCCTGATCACTTTCCTCTCATGCAAGTGCATCAGGATTGATTCTTTGAGGACCTGCTCCATGATTTTTCCAGGGACTGAGGTGAGGCTGACTGGCCTGTAGTTCCCAGGATCCTCCTTCTTCCCTTTTTTAAAGATTGGCACTACATTAGCCTTTTTCCAGTCATCCGGGACTTCCCCGGTTCGCCACGAGTTTTCAAAGATAATGGCCAATGGCTCTGCAATCACAGCCGCCAATTCTTTCAGCACTCTCGGATGCAACTCGTCCGGCCCCATGGACTTGTGCACGTCCAGCTTTTCTAAATAGTCCCTAACCACCTCTATCTCCACAGAGGGCTGGCCATCTCTTCCCCATTTTGTGATGCCCAGCGCAGCAGTCTGGGAGCTGACCTTGTTAGTGAAGACAGAGGCAAAAAAAGCATTGAGTACATTAGCTTTTTCCACATCCTCTGTCACTAGGTTGCCTCCCTCATTCAGTAAGGGGCCCACACTTTCCTTGGCTTTCTTCTTGTTGCCAACATACCTGAAGAAACCCTTCTTGTTACTCTTGACATCTCTTGCTAGCTGCAGCTCCAGGTGCGATTTGGCCCTCCTGATATCATTCCTACATGCCCGAGCAATATTTTTATACTCTTCCCTGGTCATATGTCCAACCTTCCACTTCTTGTAAGCTTCTTTTTTATGTTTAAGATCCGCTAGGATTTCACCATTAAGCCAAGCTGGTCGCCTGCCATATTTACTATTCTTTCAACTCATCGGGATGGTTTGTCCCTGTAACCTCAACAGGGATTCCTTGAAATACAGCCAGCAGAATTTCTTTTCTAGCCTTCTTAAAGTGAAGCTCAGGAGGGCTGTTTCAAGAGCTCTGGCCTGTGAGCAAGAAAGTGACAGATGAATTTCCCTCATGTGTCAGAGTCAGAGGATCTTATTGTTTCAGCATTTCTCAAAATGCGCCCCATCCACTAGGAGGAGTCATCCACCTTCTGTCTAATTTCAATTTTTTCTAGATCCCATATCCTTTATCTTAAATCATCCAATTTGGATGCAAAAGTCACTTAATCTTTTAACAAGTCTTAAAGGTGTTACGGTTCAATCTGGAGAAGTCATAATATTTCAGTGATCTGCTTTCCCCTGGATACATGCAATCACAAGGCTGTAAAAAAAGTATTAGAGAAAATCCACCCTCTTAAAGGCAACCCAAATTGTGTTTTGCAGCAACAGCAAATAATTAAGTTATAGTTTATTCTACTAAAAAACCTACTCTGACTTGGTTGCCCAATTAACCTATCACTCTCCTTTGTGGCAAAAATAATTGTCTTTGAAGCATCTGATTGGTGCTAGGATTGCAAGACTCTAAAAGTTGCTATTAAATTTACTCCAACTTGGCTGGAAAAATAAGTGCCTTTGAACTATTTAAGTGTTACCTGAAAAGCCAACATCTAATCTACCCCTTGTTTAGTCACTTCAGACCTCTGATCACTGACAGACAAGTTCAAAAGGAGCTCAGCTTCATGCTCAGAAGTGCTCTTTTTCGTAGTCCCATTCTTTTCTCCTACTGCATGACTAACATCAGCTAGATCATTCCTACTCCCTTCTGAATAGCAGCCAAGTCTGTTCTATTGCTCAGCACCTCTTCCTTCCAGACCCTTCTCTCTGACTGGACACTCAGTATTGCTGGTCAAGCTGCCCCCTTTATTGTCTGTCTGGTAGGAAATTGCCCAATTAGCGCTTGGGCTTGTCCTGGGCACTGGGATTTTTCCCAGCTTGTACTTTCAACAGGAGACACTGAGGTACCATGACCACTGCTGCAGGGCAAATGCTGTATTTTAAGGGAACTTTCGGTATAGCCCTGTGACAAAGTGACTCACCAGACAGAGCACCCCCTTTTGACTAGAAGCAGTGTTGCAGCATTTTGTCCACTAGTAGTCCCCTTTTGCCTTATGATTTGGCCCTCCAGGTGAGTCATCTTCGGCCTCACCCCTTGCAGGGTTAGCCAGGGTTTTCACCCCATAGTCCTAGGCTCAGTTGTCTTTTCTGGTCCCTTGTGTCTGGGATCTTCTGGCTAGTCCTCCTGGTAAGGCTGTAGGGGAATGCAGTACCTCCCTCTATGCTGGTTCCAGCCCAAGAACCCTGCAGTAAGTAACTCTTCCTACAGCACAGCCATCTTCTCATCAATGGGGCTCATATTCTCAGCCAGAGTCTGCTCCAGGGCCCAGCTCCTAGATTCAGTTCTCAAGGCAATAAAGGAAAAGAAACTAAATTAACAGTAATAAGGAGTGGCTTCAGCTTCTCTGTCCCACCTAGATCCTTCAGTTGTCTGTCCTGCTGCTCTGCTCTCACAGTCAACCTAAGGAAGCTTGGTTCTCTGTGACAGTCCTCTCTGAGAGCAGGGGGGCAAGAGGTCTATCCACCTCACCAGGCTGGGACCTTCTGAATTGAGCTTCTCTCTTTTTAAGGCTCCTTCTCCAAGATTGGCATGCCTTGCAGGTGTGGCAGGGCGGGGGCACATGAGCCCAAAGCTGCAGTTTAACTCCTTCTTGCCTGGTGCAGAATTTGTACACCCTGTCTCAAACACCAGTTTTCAGGGGTGCCAACTGGGCACTAATGGCGTAATTTGGTGAGGTGTTCCACACTTTTAATTCCTGCTGTCTTCAGTGGAAGATGAGGGCATTTAAGATTTTGCAAGAGTCACCTAGCATATCAGAGGTTAGGGTCCTAAAGTTGTTGAGACAGAATTGTGCACCTGCGTTGAGGGACACGTCATTTTGGACAAGTTTTTGCACACCCAAAAAAATCTTGTTCGTGCAGATCCAGGGTTTTTGGTTGTGTCTCATCTCTGAGCCTTTTCTTTTAAAAATAAAATAAAAAGAGTAATTTAAGAGCTAACAGCTGCACTTAGTATTCTCCAGAAAAATTAATCATTTTAATTATCTGCTTAAATGTTTCTTTCTGTGTTATCTTTAAGAGTGGAGTTTTTGGAAGAAGGTCTCGTTCTCTAGAGCTTTGGCAGTCAGCCTTCAACAGCCAAAGAGCCACTCTGTCAAAAGAATCACAGAGATTGTGGTGCGAAAGAATCAGATATATTTACAATACAAAATATGCGTGTCAATAGTCATTTCCTGGAAAATGGGTTATGTTCTCTTAGAGAACAACGATCAGAACTCTCCCAATAAGAGACGGGGGAGGAAAAATGAGTTCCTTTCTAGCTTCCTGCTCTTGAAATGGCAGCTGGAAACGCTATTGGAGATCAGAGATTAAGACAAGAGGTTGATTTTTACCCTACAATTTGGGGTGTAGTTTGCAGAAGGGCTAACTCAAATGGAATCCCTAGTAGAGAACATTGATTACTGTAGTTAGAGAAGAGGCCAGATAATTTAATACACTGCAGTTTTTCATGGAGCAGGGTAAAGGAAAAATGGAAATGATTTATAGTGACTTACACAGTTTAGGTGTATACTGAGAGGCAACATGGTCTAGTGGACTGAACTTGGAGCCAAGATTATTTAAATTCTATTTCCGGCTCTGACACTGAGTTGCCATATGGCCTTGAGCAAGTTGCTTAACCTCTCTGGATATGTCTACATGCATTTTGGAGCAAGGCTCTCAGCCTGGGTCAATAGACTCAGGCTATTGGGACTCATGCTATTACTCTAAAGATACTGTGTAGACAGTGCTTTGAAGCTGCAGCTTAGACTGGAACCCAGGCAGTGAAGCCTACTCTCTGTCTCTAAGTCTCCAGATGTGTAAAATATTGGTCTACATTTTTAAGCTATTTCCTTCAAACTCTTAAGAATAACTGGATGGGGGGGGAGTTCTGGGTATGTGCTTCATCACAAGTTAGGTTAAGTTATGATTTTTTTAAAATAGTTATTTTGTACCTTATTTTATAAAGTCTGTTTCTGTTTAAATTCTAGCATTACTTTTTTTGAGACCTCATTCCCTTTAAATAGAAATATTTTGTTGCCATGGCAATATTTTTCCCTTTGTAATTCTGTTATTTCAGGTTCACTGCAAACTGCAACTGTATAACTAGAAGCCAAAGATGGAAAAGACATTTTAGATCTTCCCCTTCCATTCCCCTGCCAGTGTAGGAATGTTCTCAGTGTAGGATGTTTTCGGGGTTAGGGTTTTGTCCAGGATATTGTCCAGTTTCATTTCAAATTACTCAAGTTACAGGGCTTCCATCACCTCTTTTGGGAGACAATTCCTCAATTTAAGAGGCCTCCGTTAAGAGTGTGTGTGTGTGTGTGTGTGTGTGCATGTGTGTGATATTCAGCCTGATTTTCCCTTACAAGTTTTATATTGGTTTTCCTAGATAAATTGACTGTTCTAAATTATTCCTTTTCCAACTTTGGTGATGACCAGGTTTCCAAAAGTTTTAGATAACAATGTGTCCCTCCTCTGTCAATGTTCAGCCTCGTGTTGTTTATTATTGGGAAGAGGGAGGGCTGGAAGCCTCATTTGTCATTAAGGTTGCTTTCCACTTCCCATTAATAAGACCCTGTTTTTAGTTGCTTATAACATTGCCAAATTTTAACCATCCTGGGTGAAATTTTCCATGCTGGGTGTCTTCCTCCAGCTAAATTATTTTGGAGAGTTTCAGTAAAAATGGTGCGTAATTATTATTTAAATAGTAATAGTGTCTAAAGATCCCAAAAATCATAGCTCCACTGTGCAATGCACTGTAAAAACACATGGCAAAAGACAGTCCCCCCCTGGAAAACTTACACTCTAAATAGACAAGAGAGACAAAGGGTAAGAAGAGAATCAGAGGCACAAAGAAATGAAGTGACTTGCTCAAAGTCACACAGCAGCTCAAAGGCCAAACTTGGAACATTATCCCAGTCTCTTGGGTCCCTAGCCAGTGTCCAGTACACACTGTTTCTGTTCTCTTCTAGAGCATGAGCTCCTTAGCATAGTATTTATTATAGCCATATTGCCTGCAATCGTACTGTGTTTCTGCAATGAATGTCAGGAGCTGTATCCAGTGGTAGAGGTACTAAAAGGTTGAGGGGGAGACCTCCCCCTGCCGGCAGCATTTAGGTATATGTGTGGTGCCTTTTCAAACATATCATACAATTGACAAAAGGAAGTGTACAACACAAATTTTCACATGGGGCTGGGCAGTGAACCTGTACTGTGCTCACCCAGCAGCAGGGGCTCCTGTCCTCTGGGGCGGGATCCAGCTCCCCACTGGGCATTACAATATGGTGCAAAGGGTGGCGTGGCACTGTGACTCCATGTTGCAACACCACTCACTCAAATCTGGTCCAGCTGCCTCTTTGTCCTGATGAAACCAGAATGGCCCCATGCACCAGGTTGCAACACCTGGAGTGGGGAACTGGGCCCAGATCCGTGGGCCAGGAGCTGCCGCTGCCAGGTGAGCACAGGGCGGGCTCACTCTCCAGCCCCCTACCTCCTGAGCTGAGCCTCCACATTGGGCCAGGATTCGAATTGTGGTGATGGGGCAGATGGTGCTGCTGTGGGTAGTTGTTGCTGCCGCACCAGGACAAGAAAGAAGAGGAGGCGACAGCAGTGGAGATGGAGGAGTGAATCCATTGAATATGGAGGCATCACTGTTCCCCTTTGCTTGTAAAATCTGGCTCCATCACTGGCTGTGTCTTACTTATCAAATATATTTCCTTCACTTATGAACTCCTACCCAAAAGCATTCCTTTAAGATGAGGTGATTTACAGTGCCGTGATTAACCTGATACGCAGTCTCGCTAGCCTTTTACGAGCTGAAAGGCTTAAGAACATCATCTTCAGGGAGAGTGGATGTGCGCTGAGTGCTCCTGACAAGCTGACTGGCTGGAGACTATACGTGCTTCTCAGTCCTTTAACACATGGCTATTTTCATTTCATTTGCCGTCCTCCATCAACCTGCCCGACCCTGAAATTTAGAATCAGACTGGCCAGCAAGGCTATTTCTGCTGAGTCTGGAAGTCTGTATTTGACTGGTAAATCATGGCCAAAACATATATTTTGAGCATTCTGACATTCATCTCAGCCAGTGCTTTCCTCCCCCTTGGTTCCAGGAACTGAAGAGAAGCCTTTAACAACAACCTGGTTGGCAACTTGCATGTATGAGGGAGTTAGCTTGGAATAACACTGTTGAGAGGCCAAACTTTTTAGCAACCTGATATTTTATCCATTTCAGGACAAGATTAATGGAACTGCTTTTAGTATTGTATACTCAAAAGCTTCAATATCCCGTCACTTCATACTTTAAGTGGACCACATACAGAATCTAAGTCTTGTGTTGTGCTGTATGTATGCTCTCCTAGGGCACAATGCTTTTGTTCTTCCTAGCTCTCCAACTGTCTTGATACCTCACACAAAATCAGTAACTTAGGAAGGAATTCTAGATTCCTGACACTCTTAAAGGCTATGAGGCCACAGAATTAATACAGAATTCTTGAGGCTTAACTCTTCTTAACTGATCCTAAATTATGCAGCCAAAGAATTTGCTGGAGAATCTACCAATGCTGCAGAATTGTGCTGCTTTTATTTTTTATTTTTTTTTTCATAATAATAGTATTTAGCTTTCATTTAAAACAAAAAAAGATTTATTTTCATTATGGCTGCAATGAGAACTAAGTGTAAAGCAGTGCATTCCTAAACGTGCAGATGGTTTGTAACAATGGTTCCAAGGCCATGCCTATGCAATTGGCAAGATCCTGGTTGACACGGCAAAGGTAGAAACGGAGACCTCCAAGTCTGAAAGCATAAACTTCTGCACCATGAGCTAAAGAGCCCTGGCTCTCTGGCTGGGGCTGTAGTAGACTCAGATGATCTGTGGAAGGCACAGACTCCCCAGTAGACTACATCTAAATCTAGGAAAAGTAGGTGTGATTTTACAACATAACAAACACATTGTAAAATCCTAGCATAAACAGGATGGATTGTAGTTTTACCTCAATATAGCTGGCCATTGAGGTGAAGCCTAGACTCCCTTCCACTCATGGGAGAATGGTTCCCTGCTCAGGGTCCCCTTGACCAGCTACATACAGTTTTTCCTAGCTACACTAGGATTTTGTGTGTTAGCTCTCTAGTAAAAACTCACCTACTTCTGCTGGCCCAACACACATGAACTCTACCCTTTTCTACGCAATGGATTAATTCTGAAACCTAAAGAAAATGTTTTATATAGAGAATCTGTTAAAATATCTGATACTTCCAGGACTGAGTAAGCCAGTCTGTGATGATTTGGAATCACCCAAATCTAAACTGCATGTTTGAATTTTCCCCTCTTTATTGCATGACCAGTAGCTGGGCATCTGCCGTTACAGGTGATAAGCAGAGGAAGAATTCGCAAAGTCTGTGGAAAAAGGCTATCACTAGTAGTCATTCATAAATATTTAAAATCCCACCTAAAAAGACAAATTCACAGAAAAAGGAAGGTGTGTTATTTACTACCACACTCTTGTGGAAAATGTTAATAGTTACAGCAGTCTGCAGAATATATGTGATGTGCTCCAACACTGTATTAATTGAGATAATTTACTTTTATAACCACATTCACACACTCTCCTTCACACGCAGACAGACACAGAAAGACACAACAAGGGCCCTATTATTCCCTAAGATATGCAGACACAACTCCTACTGAAGTCAATGGGAGTCAGATGCATACATTTGGGGTTGGAAATTGACCCAAAAGGACAGAGTGTTTTCAAAATTTAGTCTCTTATTTTCTTGTGAAAAATGGGATGGGCATGATAATGATGTTAGTTCAGCAAACAAGGAAATGAATGACAAAAACAACAAGGAGTGATGGATGATCTCTTTTCAATAAACAAAAGGAAATGGATATGTCTTTGAGAACCATGCTCTCAAGGTGCAGCATTAGATACAGTGCTGGAGGCTTAATTAACACATCATAGAATTATAGCTGGGAATAGAATCTTAGAAACGTAGAAATGTAGGGCTGGAAGGGCACTTGAGAGGATATCGAGTCCAGTCCCCTGTGCTGAGGCAGGATCAAGTATTCCTAGACCACACCTGACAGGTGTCTGTCTAACCTATGCTTAAAAACCTCCAGTGATGGGGATTCCACAACCTCTTTTGGAAGCTGTGATGTTTTATATGAACATTATATCATTGTTGCACAACTGCACTAAACCCTATATAAAGTATGTCATGTAAGATAAAGTATGTCATGTAAGATATCAGTGGAAAAGTTGTGATCTAAGTACAATAATCTTATTTGTATGTATGTAGCATCTTTGTCTCTGAAGTTATGAATATTTGCTATGTATTGGTATCTCAAATGTGTTGTGTTCCTGGCTGACATCCCTCAGACAAATTTACATTCAGACTAGCCATTACTGGTTGGTGTGTCATCCATGTGATGATGGGCCATTAAGGGAAATCAGCTCTTCAATGAGTCTTCTTGCATGCCTCAGATAGCTTGGAGCTAAGGACATGCAATGAGGACATGTGATCTAAAACACCATCTTTTATCAGGTTTCAGAGTAGCAGCCGTGTTAGTCTGTATCCACAAAAAGAAAAGGAGTACTTGTGGCACCTTAGAGACTCAAATAAATTTGTTAGTCTCTAAGGTGCCACAAGTATTCCTCATCTTTTATCAGTAACTTTCCATACTCATGTGACCCTGGACTCCATCTTGGGCCAGTAACTTTCCATACACCTGAGCTGAAGGTATATAAGTGGAACCTGTCACATCACTGCTTGGTCTTCATTTCTACTTCTCATCTCTGGACTGTAATTTTCTAAGGAGGCTTTGAACAAGGAACTGAATGACTCCCAATCTGCTTGGGTAAAACAGAGAGACTTTTCACAAATTTGCAGATTTAACATCACTGCTGTGATCCTGACCTGCAAACTCTAAAAATCAGTTGTAAGGTATCTGATTCCTTAACCATTTAATAACTCTTCTTTTCTTTTTACCAAAGGACTGGCTACAAGTGTGATTTTTTGGGTAGGATCTGAGTTATATATTGACATGGGGAAGTGGCTTCCATTTGGGATTGGAAGAACTTTACTATGATGAATCTGGTTTTCAGTAACCTCTCATCATAAAGACCAGGTGTCTGGGTACTGAGAAGGGCTGGATTACCTAAGAGAGACTGTGTGTAGCTTCTTGTTAACCACTGTGGTAATACAGAAGCCTATTTTGTTACTGGTTTGGTAAATCTAATGTTAGAATAACCACCAGTTTGGGGTGTGTCTGCCCTATCTTTACCAGTCTGTCCTGAGTTTGGCATTCTCAGCTGTATACCACACAAGGCAATGATCACAGAAGCCTTTCCTAATGTTTAATTATCCATATAGTTGAAAAGTTTTTTCTAATACCTAATCTAAATCTCTCTTGCTGCAGATTAAACAGATTACTTCTTGTCCTATTGACAAGGAGAACAATTGATTGCTATCCTCTTTATAACATCCCTTGACATATTTGAAGACTGTTATCAGATTCCCCCTCAGTCTGCTTTTCTCAAGACTACACTTGCCCAGATTTTTTAACCGTTCTTTCTGGGTCATATTTCCTAAATCTTTAATCATTTTAGTTGCTTTCCTCTGGAGTCTCTCCAATTTGTCTTCATCTTTCCTAAATGGTGGTGCCCAGAACTAAGCAAAGTACTCCAGCTGAGGCCTCACCAGGTTCGACTAGAGGAGGATAATTACCTCCCATGTCTTACTCCTGTTAATAGACCTCAAAATAGTATTAGCCTATTTTGCAATTGCATCAGATTGCTGGCTCATATTCAGTTTGTAGTCCACTATAATCTCCAGAGCTTTTTCAGCAGTACTACTGCCTAGACAGTTATTCTACATTTTGTATTTGTGCATTTGATTTTTTCTTCTCTAAATGTAGTACTTTGCACTTGTCTTTATTGAATTTCATCTTGTTAATTTCAGACCAATTCTTCAATTTGTCAAGGCTGTTTTGAATTCTAACATGTTCTACAAAGTTCTTGCAACCCCTTTGAGCTTGGTGTCATCCACAGATTTTATGTGCATACTCTCCATTCCAGGATGGGCAGGGATGGTGTCCTTAGCCTCTGTTTGCCAGAAGCTGGAAATGAGCAACAGGGAATGGATCACTTGATGATTACCTGTTCTGTTCATGCCCTCTGGAGCACCTGGCATTGGCCACTGTCAAAAGACAGGATGTTGGGCTAGATGGACCTTTGGTCTGATGCAGTATGGCCGTTCTTATGTTCTATTATGTTCATTATCCAAGTCATTAATGAAAATATTGAATAGTACCAGACCCAGGACTGACCCCTGTGGGACCACACTAGATATACCTTCCCTGTTTGACAGTGAACCGTTAATAAATACTCTTTGAGTTTGGTCTTTCAACCAGTTATACATCCACCTTACAGTAATTTAATCAAGAACACATTTCCATAGTTTGCTTATAAGAATGTCATGTGGGACTGTGTCAAAAATCTTACTAAAATCAATATATGTCTACTGCTTCCCCTTATTCACTAAACCAGTAACCCCGCCAAAGAGGGAAATTAGGTTGGATCGGCATGATATGCAGTAGCGTAGCTAGGGGGGGAGTGCGGCAGCGGCCGCTCCCCCACCGAGCAGAAGTGGCGCCTTTTTAATTCTTTGGTGCATTTTAAATTTTTACTCCCCTGGCGGCACTCCGGGTCTTCGGCGGCGGGTCAGGGAGCAGAGATAAAAAAAAGGCGCCATGCCCCCGTACTCACCCGGCGATGCTCTGGGTCTTCAGCAGCACTTCAGCGTCGGGTCCTTCACTCGCTCCGGTCTTAGGTGGCATTGCGGTGTGGGGGGGAGATCCTTCAGTGCCAAATTAAATTATGAATCTATAAATTACTCGGGTCCCCTTCGTTCCCCTTTTTAAAGATAGGTACTGTGTTTGCCCTTCTCCAGTCACCTGGGACCTCAGCCATCCCCTCCATGAGATCTCAAAGATAACCACTAACGGTTAAGAGATTGCTTCAACTAGTTCTTTAAATACCCTAGGATGAATTTCATCAGGCCCTGCTACCTTGAATACATCTAACTTACCTAAATATTCTTTAACCTGTTCTTTCCCTATTCTGGCCCATGTTCCTTCCTTCTTCTTAATATTAATTGTGGTATTAATACCAAAATTTTTAGTGAAGACTGAGGCAGAATAGTCATTAAACACCTCATTCTTCTTCATCTCATCTGTTATTACCACTCTTTCCCTGCTAAGTAGAGGACCTACACTTTCCTTTGTCTTTCTCTTGCTCCTAATGTATTTATAAAACCTCTTCTTATTGCCTTTTATGTCCCTTGCTAGGCCTTAACTCATTTTGTACCTTAGCCTTTCTGATCTTGTCCCTACATGACTTTTTGATTTTTGTCCCTATCTGTTCTTCTTTTGTACTCTTCCTTAGCAAATTGTCCATGATTCCACTTTTTGTAGGCTTCCTTTTTGATTTGCAGGTCATAAAGAGCTCCTGATGAAGCCATATTGGGCTCTTACTATTCTTCCTGTTTTTCCTTTGCATTTGGAAAGTTTGCAGTTGTGTCTTAATACTGTCTTTTTGAGAAACTGACAGCTCTCCTGAACTCCTTTTTCTCTTAGATTTTTTTTCCCGTGGAACCTAACTTACCAGTTTGTCAAAGCTGCTTTTTCTCAATACCATTTTCCTGATTCTGTTGCTCTCACTTCTTTCTTTCCCTCAAATGAAATTGCCTTCCACCTTCAGATTCTCAACCAATTCCTCCCAGTTTGTCAGGGCAGGTCTACACTACAGCAGGGATCGACGTTCTGAGATTGATCCACCAGCGGTTGATTTAGCGGGTCTAGTAAAGACCCACCAGATTGACTGCAGATCGCTCTCCAGTTGACCCCTGTACTCTACCCCCAACAAGAAGAGAAAGATAAGTCAATGGGAGATTTTCTCCCGACGACCCCCTTTCCCCCCCCCCCCCCGCAGGTGCATACAACAAACAGATGGGAGCAGGACAAGGCAACAATGGGACTATGCTGATCAGCACAATAAGCAGTGGTACCACTACACTAGCTGTCTAGCCACTGTCACGTATTTTGTAGGGATCCTGTCAGAGAAGAATTCTAAGGATGGATTCGAAGGAGGACAATGCAGGTTTTTACAGGGAGCTCTTCCTGGATATAAAGGGCAACATGGGAGAAAGTGCAAAGTTGTTTGCCTTCTCCTCTTCCTCAGTGGCTTGGTCCTGATGTCCTCCATCAATTGAAGCTTAGTACAAACTTCACACTCTCACAGCAGTTTTTTGCAGGGAGATAAGAACATTTTGGAGTCCTTCAATACTGAAGGTCTTTGTTCTGAAAAGTGAATTTTTTTATTCCTTCTTTTTTCCCTTTAAAAAGCCTAGGTAATTAAATGCAAATAACAGAGAAGAGAATGTTAAGTTTACACAGTTAAGGATGCCAAAGTCAGGAAATGCCCTAGTTAAGGTTAAGCACACAACCCTAACTCTGCCCCCTTGTGCACCTGCACTACAGTATGTTTCTTAATAAAGTGGTCACCTGGTAAGGGCAGGTATGAGGGAGAGTGTAGCCTCCAAAAATTCATACAAGTTTCTGGAATGTTTTGTGTTTATTCAAACAAAACCTCTATAAAACTTTTGAGATTCTCTCAGCATTGATAAAAGATTTGTTCAATATTTAGTACATGCAATGGATACTCCTTTTCCTTCCAGTGAAAGATGGCTGGGTTTTTGTATGCTTGATCATGGATTGAAAACACAGCCTGAAGTCTAGCTGATTAAGCTTAATCAGTAGTTTCATGATAAACGTTGGAACTCAGAAATCCCTCTTAGATATGTATGTGGTTTAAAGGCTAAGTGAGCTGCATATTTCCATTTACTAAATCTGTGGTCAGCTTGATCACTTTAATATGGCAGCTGAGGTGGGAGCAGGAGAAAGTAATGTGATTTATTTAAAAGTATCAACTTAAATGTGTATCTGACCACAAAAAAGTTTCCAAAGCCCCAAAGACTAGTTTTGTCTTTTTTGTGGCCATGTAAGACTTTTTATTTATTTTTTTTTGCTGAAGTGACTAGCTTAAATGATAAATAATAAACGATAATAATAACCAGCTGCCTTGCATAGAATAGCAAGTGACTGACAGAACAGCTGTCATTCTGTTTTCTCTCACTCTGCTTTTCTCAGCTACAAAGAGTCTCTTTAATGTGGCATATTAACAGCCCTATAATGACTATAAAAATTAAACCCAGAGCCTCTCAAGGGGCTCTATTGAGCAGCAATTTGAATTCTGGGGGATCTGAACCATTAATGGGGCTGCCATTAGTGCTACAGAGAATTCCCCTATCAGGAGTAAAGGAGCGGGTGGTCTCCACTTCTGACATGTGCTAGCCAAAGGTTCATTTCGCAGCAGCCAATGCTACAAGTGCTTTTGATTCTTCTTAGTGCAGCTTCCTTACAGAAATACTTACCAGGCACTTCAACACAAGCAGACAAATTGGTCCAAGCTTTGTAGGAAATTCTCTTGTTATGGGATAATCTTTGACACAGCCATATAGTTTGCCTTGCAATGCGTTTTGGGATTGTGCTCCCCATTCCAGTCATTTATTCCACTCTATAAATAAAACACCGCCACATTTCAGACAGAGGTGCAGGCTTTAGGCACGTTGACCTTCATGGGGACTAATGTACCCATATCCTTTACATCTCTTTGAAAATTTAAGGGTTTCAGATTCCTGTAATAAAGGCCATTGAAGTCAATGGGATTTTTACCATTGATTTCCCTGAAAGCAAGATCAGACTAAAACAAACCCCAAACAAACAGATGCTCTCTTGCTTTCCCCTCATTCCTTCATTGCTAAGTAACATATGCATCAGTCTTTCCCCATGCTCTGGTTTGGAAGGTGCTTTATAACTGACTTTCCCGAAGCCATTACAAAATATTGTTGGCACTTATTACACTGCCAGCAGGCCCACTAGAATCTGAATTTTTGACGAAAGAGGAAGCTAATGAAGGAAAGAGAGTAGAACCACAGAACTTCCATACAGGGCAGAAAGAAGACTAATAACTTCATGCTGACACTAGCGATAGGTGCAATGGGTAACAAATCTTAGAGTACTCAGAAATTCATAGGAGAGGTACAGGGACTTTCACAGCTCCTCAGTTTTAAATTGAGTCTGTGAATGAGATTTACAAGAGAAAGCCAAAGACAAGGGGTTGCAGCCTGCAGGATTAGAATTTCCTATGGCAGCTTCTACTTCTGCAGGGAAGAGAGTCCAGAGCCTTCCTTACTTAAAGATAGTAACTTATACCTACTGCGCAGGGGTGTTGTGAGGCTTAATTAGTTAATGTTTGTAGAGTGCTTCAAAGATGTAAAGTGCAGTGTAAGTAATAAACTTTTAGAAGACCTTGCTGATGGTCAGAGCAAATGGGCCTAGAGCCTCCTCGACTCCACACTAGATGTCTCCTGTCCCCCATATCCAGGACCGGCTCTAGGCACCAGCAAAGCAAGTCGTGCTTGGGGTGGCACATTTCCAGGAGCGGCGTTCTGGTCATCCTTTTTTTTCGGGGCAGTTGCACCCTCGGAGCTGTGCCACTTAGACGGGGCGAGGGCGCCGCGCCCCCGGCTGTAGCGGGAAGGGGAAGCCCCAGCCCCCTGGATGTTGAGCAGCCAGGGCCCCGCCGCTACCTGGGGAGGAGAGGGCGAGTCCTGCCGGGAGCCGGGGCTGCGCCGCCGCCTTGTGCCACCCCTTATATCGGGGCTTCTCTGTGCAGCCGGGTGAGGGAGGGGGTAAAGCCCCTGCAAGCGCTGGGAGAAGGTGAAATCACTTCCTCCGCTTCCAGTGCCACCTGTGAGCCCCAGCCCCACCTGAGTTTGGGGCGGCAAAAAACCTAGAGCTGCCCCTGCCCGCATACTGTGTTGTACACTAGACCTAAAGTATGCATTAAGTTTCGCAAAGTTATGTAGCAAAGCATTGTGGAGAACACCCTCATACACAGTTCTAGCTAGTTCCCACAAACCTCCCTGCTTTCCATACTGCCTACTACAGCTCAGAAATGTCCCCAGTCCTTTAGCCCAGTGCCATAAGCCTCCTTCCCCAGGACATATGCAAAACCATCCAGGAATATGGGAAGACTTCTGAGTGACAGGCCTGAGTAGGGGAGCTGGAGTCAGGGAGTAGTTACGGTTAAAACTGAGCAGCATGTAGTTCACAGCAAGAGCTTCCTACCCTCTGATGCTCCTAAGTTCTGCTACAGCTAAGGAACTAAACAGGGCAGGCTCCTAACCTTCACAGCAACAAGACGGCCTACTGAAACCTAAGGGGTTCTACCTCAGAGTAGATAGTCCAGGCTGACTAGGGGGTGCAGTGAGTGCCATGACCAGCTGGGTTAAAATTTGAAGCCATCTTATAAGAGTGAATGGAGGAGAAGGGGATCTCAAAAGGGTGGGGTGCTGGATATGGGGAGGCCTGAGAAGTGGTCTGAAGGTGAGCCAAGGAGCCATTGAAGGGTAAACCAGTTTGCACAGTGACAAAAACTTGGTGCCATTCAAAAAATCCTAGACACCAAACTTAAAATTTTCCATATGAACCAGTTACAGCATGATTGGCTCCCTGACCAATACTCATTTCCCAAGCCTCTCCCTATCCCAGTCTGATTCACAGGAGACCCATCTCCCTCAGCAGTTGCCACAAGCTAGCCTGCCTTGACTCCACCCCCATTCCCCCATCCAGCCTGCCCCATTGGCTCTCTGACTGAGCTCTTCTGCACCTTATAAGCTTCACATTTATTAATATATGTGTTGAGTTATGAGTTGAGGTATGTGGCCACAGTTGCGTAATTGCACTGTCCGTGGGGCCTTAAAGGGAAGCATTAGGGAGGGAAGATCAAAGAAAGAGGGAGCTTCAGAAGATCCTGGTAACATGAGTGAGCTTTGGATAAGTATCTAAACCAAACCCCAGAAGCTTCTGAGATTCACCCATGACTAATTAGCAAGTATACTAATAATCTGGCTGCCTTCTCTGTTGGTATCAAATACAAATAAAAAAAGAAAAACACACAATGTATTAAAGAAAAAAAGTAGGACCCACCTGACCCTGTAAACCAATAGGAACATGAAGCTCTTGGTAGCTGTTAGATCCAGGTTGGAGTGTCTCCTTACAACATGAGCTGATTACCCATGGTAGACAAAAAGTAGGCCTGAAAGTAACAGTCTGGGGAGCTGTACCAAATGCTCTTTCTTGTTTGGCTGTTTAGGGCATTCAGCACCTAATGCTAAAGCTGCTATAATGTGCTACCTTACCTCTGCAAGTCCCCTTTAACTGGCAGTGTGGATTAATGAATTGATGTGTGACTTACAATATATGGTATGTGCAAGCCTGACAAACTGAAAATGTCTAGCTGGCAAACCAAAAAACCCTTGCAATACAGTTCCAGCCTCCACAGAGCCTGGAAGCCATATGCTGCTTTGCTTTTTAGTTTTCCATTTTTTCTGTGGCCCATGAGAATTATATGCACAATTCCTGACTGGAGATGTATAAAACTATTGATTTTTCTGTTCCTGATTTTTTGCATGCAAATTTTCCTTTTTTCCAGATGAATTGCACATCTGGCTATGAGTAACATTATTTTCACACATTTACACAAGGAGAAAATTAGCCATTTTGGAATGAAAGTGTTTTCCGCCCCCTCTGAAAAAAAAACCCACCAACCCTCCACTCTTTTCACGTCCCTGTCTTCCCAGTCCTGGCCAGAACAAGTGCCATAGCAGAAGTGCCATAAAATAGTCTCTCTTCACACAGGATTTTTTACCTTAATAGAAGCAGAAATATTATGCAGAAAGTTCAGATAGTTGAGGTGAGCTCATGTTGGGAAGCTTAGTAAGGATGGGTGAATAACTCAATATTCATATTCAGATGCTCTTTATTTTTGAGATTTATACTCAACTAAACCTGCTACCACACTTCCCAGAATAGGATACAAGACCCTTGTCTCTCCAGCAGCTCTTGGATTAATCTTATCTGGTGCTGTCTATGGTTAGGAGGTGCAATGGCCTTTGACATCTTCCTTGTCCCTTCCCAA
Organism: Caretta caretta; assembly: GCF_965140235.1. NCBI lineage: Eukaryota > Metazoa > Chordata > Testudines > Cheloniidae > Caretta > Caretta caretta. Next base: position 92,104,117 of record NC_134210.1, on the reverse strand, counting down.
TATTTTCAGATGATGGTTTGCTAGCCCAACTCCACCTCTTGGCCTTCTAAGGGTGGATCTGATGGAACGGATCCTTGATGGGAGTCTACCTATTTTCTCAACACACCCTCCCAGCTAGCAGGTAGGTTGTCTTCCTGTCTAATCTGCAGCACCAGCAGCAGAATTGAAATGAGAGAATTCTTGGCTTCACCCAGAAATCAGCAGCAGAGAAGCAGGGGGAGGTTTGATGGAGGGAGAAGGGAGTTGTGAGGTAGTGGGGGAGGATAGCGGTGCGTCCTGGTGACCCTTTGCTTTTCAGTGCTTCAGCCCATCTGTGGTTGAGAGGGTCTTGACAGGGATCTTCAGTCCCCTCTCTGAGTCCTGGGAAAGGGAAGCCTCCAAATACCATCACTGCGGATTCTCTTCTCCACTCTCCCTTCTGAGGCCAGAGAGAGAGTCTGAAATGGGGCAAAGGTGTTTCTCTCTCTCCTCACCACAGAGGCCAGGGGAGATACATACATCAGTGTTCTTTATTTTGCATCTCTCTGGTCAAGAGGAGGGCAAGTGCCCAGCCAGCATTGCCCTGCCACAGCAGGGCCTGAAACATAAAAGATAGGTGAGGGAGCATTTATGAGCTCAGCCCTTACCACTGTATTATTCAGAAAACTTCATATTCCTCCCATCTGTAGTAACTATCCACAACAAAAGCCAAATTTCAAACCTTCTGAACTTTACCCCTTACTATTCCTATTAACCCTCCCATATTGTATAAGCTACATACAGAAGTGAGCATGTTAGGCTATTTATACTACAGATGGGGACTGTGTTTTAAAAAATCCAGTTGGATTATATGAATGGTTAGTCAGGGACTCAGGAAACCGTAGTGTAATTTAATATATTTATGTCAATGCTTCTGAGGAATTTCAGACATGAGTTTATTCAAACATGAGTGTGCAAGGCACTAAGATTTTCTTTGTAACAGTTGACAAACACTGAGTTACAAGTTTCAGTGGCAGACCATTTTCCCCCCTGCCAGAACATATTAACAAAGGGACTTTTACCCCTTCCCACAGAATCCATATTGGCAACAGTAAGACCTCCCTACCTCAAAGGAGGTGCTTTGTACAGATGTGGAAAACTCCATGTGCAAAATGTCTTACTGGATAGATTTGGGTTTTTTTTTAATATCTGTACAAATTTGCTTTAAAAAACTATTTGTTTTTAATAGGTCCCCACACGTGAAATAGCTATCACGTTTCCCTTCAAACACAAAGTTGGCTCTTCATAATTTTCTCCATTCCATCTCATTGCAGATCAAATCATGAAGGCCCACGTTGTATCCAAGATAAATACAAATAACATGTACACGTCTTCCATGGTACTTTAAAGTTTTTTGCTCTGGAAGCTATTAACAAGCCTCATAGTAACAAACCCTTTTATGATGCATTTCTTCAAGCCTTGGCTTCACCAAGAGGTGGTGAATAGTTAATTTCTCTTCAATGCTTTACTTTGTGTAACTAAATAATTAATCACATTGATATTCTATCAATACATCTTTCTTTAATGGTTAAACATGTGTTAATAATTCAAATATCTATGAGTGACCTCTCTGCACTCCTGTGATTTTTGAAAGCCCCAGTGCTCTTTGAAGGAAGGCTATCATTATCATGTACAGCACAAGTTAAAAGCTTTTTGTTCCTTTCTTTTATTTATTTTTTTTTCTCTCTCTCTCCCATATTGGTATGCTCTCTTCCAGGAGGCATCCCATTTGCCAGCAAGAGTCCTGAGTTAGTTTTAAATGGAATATGAAGTTCAAGGGTTTTAAACCACTGATTCAATTACAATAAATAAATGTAAAGGAAGCAGATCTGGGATGCCTGACAAATGCTGCACTGCTGTAAATATGTTTATACACATCTGGTTTGTGGGGATTTTCTGGTGGCGTTGTGCTCCATAACAGAATCCAAAAACCTCAAACCTCGATTTTTACCCAATTCCTGCGTTACAGAAGCATGAGTTAGCAGAGTCCAGCAGAGTCTAATGGCACCTCTGATCATAAAAAAGATAATTGATTTTTTACATATTAAAGTTGACACTAAACTGTATTACATTCTCTTCCATAAGGTTCTCACATGCACTGACTGTGTCAATAACAACATTACTTTCTAGCAAGGTGGCTTCCTCCAGCATTAGGCTCAGAAATCCCAATTATCCATAAGTATGGACCCCCATCATTAGTATCTAAGCAACTCACCATCATTAATTTTTCTATCCTCCCAGCACTCCTTTGAGATAGTAATACCTCCCTGTCAGATAGTCACTGTTTTACAAATCGGACAACTGAAGTGATTTGCCCAAGATCACGTAGAAAGTCTATGGCAGAGCCTGGAAGATGGAACCTGGCTATCCTGAATACCAGTCCACTGCTTAACCATGAGACTATTCTTCCTCTTTAATTTTAATGCAAAGCTTTACAATAAAATTAATCGTTTAGTCAAAACAAGAAGTGTTTCTTACCCTGTGAACTTTCATACATACTCCTGGGGTGGTTTTCCTTGAAGTGCCTGTCAGAGATCTTGCCAATTTCACTTTGCTGATCCACATGCATTTGGAACAGAGAAGCAGGTTTATTAGGAAAGTAGGGCAGCAAGGGTGGACTAGAATTCTGGGAGTGTGGCCATGGCATGTGTATCTGGAGAGTAGCGCACCTCCACTACTTCTTCCCTCTTAACTCCCTGGACAAAACAAAAGCAGAAACTATTTTAATTTGCACACAAATGATTTGGAAGTGATCTGAAATTGCCTCATTTAAATTACTGGAAACACCTAACTAAAAGAAAGGAAACTGCATGTTTAACTAACACACTGAGTTATCGTATAATCAATCATAGTGGACCCATCACCTGATCATTTTTCCCCTTGAATTTGTTTAGTTATTATATTATTTATTTGGAATTATTTCTTATTTAAAAAAGGGTGGGGGAAGCTGTAAACTATAAAGTGAAATGAAAACTTTTAGTTAACTGCTTGTGGATGTGCTGCAGTCTAAAGAAGCAGAATACAAGATTATCAGGCTTGCAAAGGGGTGGATTACATCTACTACGGTATCATCTAATTCTGGAAAGAGTTGGTCATTTAAAAGTTATTCGGACACCAGTTCAAGAAAATATCCCTATTCAGGAACGCACTTAAGCATGCATTTAACTCATGTGCTTTACTCACATTGTTAGTCAATGGGACTTAAGTAGATCCTTAAATTTAAGTACATGCATAAATGCTTTTTTAAATAGAGATTCACTTAGGCCCATTAATCAGGATCTCAGTCTTTAGTGCAGTTAGATGTATGCACACAGGGCAACCAGGAGGATTCAGCAATACCTGGCACATCTGAAAATGCTTTAACTAGAATCAGCATGCTTTGCTGTTGGGGACATACTCCATCCAAATCAGGGAAGGAGTTTAAAATAGAAGGTCAGTGTCAGGTTGAGAAAATGTACTTGACAGGCAGCCAAACTAATCGCAAAAGAAGTTCAGGATGAACAAACACATACACAAAACCCCATATGTTTCTGTGCTGTTTTCTCAGAGTGAATCACACCTGCTAGTTCAAAACGATAACCACTCAATCAGCTGTCAGTCAACTCGTCACTTCTCAGTAACAAAAACCATTCTTAGAGGGGTGTTTTTTTAAAATACCAGCAATCTATGTTACAGAGAGAGATGGGACCTTTGTACAATAATGTATTATGAGTAAGGATGGGAATTACACACAACAAGACATGGAGACATAAATGACTTGTTGCCCATGTTTACACAACACTTAGGCCCAAACCTTTGAGGTTTCTCCATATGGAACTAATGTTGAAGTTAAAGCAGTCCCATACCCTGCAAAAATGGGAACCTACTTTCAAGAGGAGGGGTACGTATGCTACCTGATGCTAAATAGGAATGAATTTTTTTGGACTGAATTTTGAATTTTATTCTGGCTTTGTAAGAAAACTTGGGACAGTTTGCCACTGGATAGATCTTCTGGGTGGAAGCTTGTGTAACTCAGAAGCAATACATAGGACTCTTTGTATCATTTTGTACTTTGCCTTAACTAGACTGAGTTAAAATGAACCCAAAACTTAAAGATCCCCAAAACCACAGGACTCAAAATCAGTGTTTTCACAGGCTTAATAAATATAAATGTGTTGCCTCATAAACTTGTCTTTGGCAGCAGATAACTCAAAACTCCCCTGAAAACTGATTTTTAATGAACGGAAGCTTTACCAATGACTGCCATGGGACAGACAGGAGTGGCTGAGCTATAGAGGAAGAGACCCTTATAATGGTAGTCAGCATTTCAGAAAAGTAACCTTCTTAGTCATTCATATTGGCTCATTGTTATTTTCATGATTTTTTATATATTATATACCTTTAAACATTACATCTAAAATCTTCAGTCTAAAATATTAAATCTAAATCTATGAATTGGCAAATTGAGGCACAGAAAGGTTAGTTCACCTGCGGAAAGCCACTTCAGAAGTTAGTGGCACAGCCAGATTTAGAATTCCATGGTTCCAGACTCCCAGTTTCTTACACCATGCTCTTTCCCAGATACTCCATTCAATAGGTGTTGAGATCACATCAGCAGGATCTGGTTGAACGAATTAAGGAATTGTTCAGATGGAACAGAATAATCCAGTTTAGACAAACAAAGAACTGATCCAACCTTTCACCCAAAATTTTAATTAGACTTTGTGATTTGATAAAAGTTTGGTTAATTTTCTGCATCTTACCCCACCCCCATGCATTTGGTATTAGCCAGAATCAGAAGTGGAAGCACCCACGGCTACATCCACAATGAGACTTAGGCACTTAACTGCTAAAAGTTAGACACCTTAGTTCAACATTTAGGCACAGTGAGACCCACAAAATGCCTTGCTCAGCTGCCGCCTAACCTTGTGGGTGCCTAAATTCCCATGGCATCTACGTTCCTGCTGGTAAAGTCCCCCAGATGCCTATGTTTATGCCAGCAGGCATGCACAAAGCTGACTAATTCCTGAAACTAGCAAGATGCTCGGTGCCCTACCTACACATAATCCTCAGCAGGATCCTCAAACCTGGTGTTCCCCCACCTACCTTGCCTGCAGGGCCTAACCTAGTAGGCGTTCTCAGAGTATGCCTGCTGGTTCAGGCCCCACACAGAAGACTGGGCAACCGGATCGGTAATTTGGGCGCTGGGATTCGAGAGTGGGTGTATATGTATATATCTATCTCCAGGAGCCTTGTGTCAGAATATCCAGGAGCCCAAGGTCAAGTTCCTGCTCCAAAGCACGGATTTGAAAATAGGTGAGAGCTCCAACCACTGGACTACTGGCTATAGCATGGGGTCTCTCTCTTTCTTTGTTTTTTCATGAGATAGGGCTGACCTGACTTAGGTGCTTAACTCCAGGAAAGGGTTCATGGCTGGTAATGCTGTTTAGAGATAGGCACCTAACTTCCTTTCAGGGGCAGGGGGCAGGCCCAAGCTCTCTCCCCAGCATTTCCTACTGGCTAGCCGAGGTGATTCCCTGCTCCCTATGCTGGCTTTTGAGAATCCTGCTCTTCAGCACCTCACTCTCCCTATGCATTGAATCGGGAACCTGGGTACTAACTCATGGTGGCAGGGCACCGAAGATTTAGGCACCGCAACACACAGCATTACAATGCCTAAATCTCTTTGTGGATTTAGCCCCCAAATACCAAACACACACAAGACTATCCTCATGGTATTTCTCACCCAGCCAGACGCCAAAAACGCTGGAAACTGGACTATGCTGGAAGGCCACTCAAAAGTCACAACTGGTCTAGAATGCAGCCAGCCGCCTGCTTGATGGCTGTAGTCTCAGGAATCGTAGAATACTATTGCTCTCAAGATCGCACTGACTTCTTGTCTGAGTGCAAATCAAGGTGTTAACATTGGTCTAAAATGCTCCATATTGTTTGGGTCCAGGATATCTGAGAGACCACCTCCCACCCCAAGTTCTTCCATTATAGCAGAGGACAGCTGAAGCCCTTATGCTAATAGTCGCTAGATTTGAATGTCTAGGGGCTATGATCAGTCTATTCTCAGTGAAGGTGCCTTACCTGTGCAATTTGCTTCTGTCATTGGTCTGCCACATGAATGGCTAACCTCTCCTCTCAGCCAACTTTTACCAGGAGAGCAGGAGGATGAGTGAGGCGGGGCTTGTTTTTGCTGCGGGTTACATATTTTTATTTCTCAGTTTCTTTTAGTCTTTACGCCGCAAGCTTCAAAATGGGCACATTGTAACGTGAAAAATATATAAATAAATCTAATCATAAGGAAGACACAGGACAGTGAAGTTACTTTCCCCAAGGCACCTGTGAAATGTTCACCTTGATTGTCAAACATCCTAACTGCTCTTTTCAGTGGTATATTGGAATGTCAGATTCTGCCATAAAAGCCATCAGTTAATCCTTCCTTTATCCTTTGTCAATATGATAAATATTTAATATCCTTAAGCTTTCTATTGCCAAAGAGGTTTCCAGAAAGGAGGCCTGAATGAATTGGCAGTTTATACAGTTCATACCCTCTGCAATCACATGGATACGACTCCAGTCCCTCACAATGTCTCAGTGGCCTATATGTGAAATGGGTTTGGAGCTCTAAATCTAGTTCATAGCCAACTGATGGCCACATCACAAAAACCAACACCTCAACTGGCACCAGTCTGATTGCTGTGTGACATGTCCCTTCACTAAGTTCCATATTTCCACTAAGTTCCAGGTCAGCTTCCATATTTCTTCCTAGCACATCTGGTATTTCTAGCACACAAATGGGGGAGGAGCAGAGATATCTCACCTGCTGGTTCTATATAATGCAGAAAGAATCTTTATCTTGGCTAGTAATAAAGATTTAAAACTCAGTGAGCAGAAATTCTTGATATTCCCTGATCTGGAGTTCTTAGATTTTCTACAATGCTCATCACTATATTATGTGACTGGCACAGTCAAGGAATTATGATGTTACTGGAATAACAGAGACTTGGTGGGATAACTCACATGACTGGAGTACTGTCATGGATGGATATAAACTGTTCAGGAAGGACAGGCAGGGCAGAAAAGGTGGGGGAGTTGCATTGTATGTAAGGGAGCAGTATGACTGCTCAGAGCTCAAGTATGAAACTGCAGAAAAACCTGAGAATCTCTGGATTAAGTTTAGAAGCGTGAGCAACAAGGGTGATGTCGTGGTGGGAGTCTGCTACAGACCACCGGACCGGGGGGATGAGGTGGATGAGGCTTTCTTCCGGCAACTCACGGAAGTTACTAGATCACAGGCCCTGGTTCTCATGGGAGACTTCAATCACCCTGATATCTGCTGGGAGAGCAATACAGTAGTGCACAGACAATCCAGGAAGCTTTTGGAAAGTGTAGGGAACAATTTCCTGGTGCAAGTGCTGGAGGAACTTGAGCAGCAGGTCAAGAAGAGCTCTGCTCCTAGTTGGTTTTCTTATGACACTGAGGTCAAGAAGAGCTCTGCCCCAGTTGGTTTTCTTATGACACTGAGGTTGTGGATCTTTGAACATTTGCTTAAGTATGTGTTTTGATCTATGTGTCAGATTTGAGCATTGTATACATGTACACCCATTGAAGTACTTTAAACACAAAAAGAGGAAGAAGTCCAAATGCTTTTCAATGGGTGTATACATGTACATGATCTGCCAGCACTTCTCAGACTCTGAATCTCATCCTTCAGAAGCCTATTTTTGTAAAACAGTTCTGTTCCCCTGGCACAAGGACATTCCAAGTAGGGTGGTGTGAAAACAAAGCTCAAGAATTTGGGCCAGTTCAGGCTAGGACTCCCCCTCTCTACCAACAGACTCTTTACCCGCCCCAACAGGCTTGACCCCACACCACGCACAACCAGATTCTCAACTAGTGAAAATCAGCAAGCTCCACTGACTTCAGTGGAACTATTCTGATTTGTACCAGTTCAGGACTGGCCCAGTATTATTGTTTAGATGTCTTCTGGGGAGGCCCAGGGGACTTGCCAGCCCAACATCTTTAGAGACAGCTGATTGGCCCCTCAACTTACATTTTTAGTGGTGAAGGCAAATCAGTCCACTGCCCCCACCTTCAAATCCCATAATCTCCTCTGAGAAGTAGATTGTCAACCCTCCCTCATGCCAGTTCAACAGTATTTGGAGCTGACAATGTTGCTCCAGGCCTCCGACTGCCTCTATTGTACAGCAGTATTAGTTAAATTGTTCTCCAGACAGGGAGGAACTACACTACATCTTGATGTTAACATTACAGGCCAAGTATTTCAAATTTTATATGAAAGCAAAAACCTGGGGACAAACTAAAGCTGCTTTCTTTCGGAAACGTTACCTGTTTTGCAGCGATAGCTGTATTTGTCTTTCTGTTCCTTAGTTTTGTATATTTTATTGTCAAACTGAGATTTGCTGTAACCACAGTTCTCCATCTTTAAGTTCAAGCTTCCTGCAGCACATAGCAGGAGTGTGCTGTATTCAAGGACATTCAAATGCAACCTAGTTGTCAAATTTTTCAGACCAAAAGATACTGACATCTATATGTTTGCATGATGTATATCACTCTTAGTAAGGTTTGATCTGTGCTGGCTGTTCAGGGACGTTCTCAAAGAACTTAATCAGCTCATAAAATTTTACTGTGAATTTGACATTTTCCCTCAATGCAGCATTCTGCTCACTATGGCCTCAAAAATAGAGAGAGAGAGAGGAGGAGGAGGAAGAGGAGGAGGAGTATGCACGTGTGTCATATAGACAGCAGACAGTCCTGTCTACAATGTTCAGGCCTTTGGTCAGAGTACCTGACTCGCCAGGTTTGAGGGCTCAGGTTTGAGTCCCTGAATCCTCAAGGCCCTTTCCCAGCCTTCAGAAGCAATGAAGTAGATCTCTGGTTTCTTGTGGCAGCACCACCAGTAGCTGCTGCAGGTTTGTTATGGCCGCAGGCAGTACAGCAATAATCCTCGTGTGAGATATATTGCAACATTGCCAGCACCTGGTGAATGGCTCAGAAGGGAGTCAGATGATGAGGTTTTGGGGGCAGGGAGAGCTAGGAAATAGGAACAGCAGAGAAGTGCCCTACCGCAGTGTAGCTGGACCCCTCACAAATCCCTCGTTTATTGTGCAGCCCAGTTAGTGCCTTTATAATATGCTTGAAGTCAGGGAGCTACACTGATTTATACCAACTGAACGCCTGGTCCTTTATCTTTTACCTATATGCTGGCTAAGGCATTCCTATATTTGTCTGTCAACCCATGTGCAAAAAAGGAAGAAGGAAGAAAGTTCAAAGAGTCTCAGAAAGGTTCAAGAAAAAGAAAGACTGAGTTAGAAGGAAGCAAACTTCATTTAATAGAATCATAGAATCACAGAATATTAGGGTTGGAAGAGACCTCAGGAGGTCATCTAGTCCAATGCCCTGCTCAAAGCAGGACCAACACCAACTAAATCATCCCAGCCAAGGCTTTGTTTCAAGGCGGGCCTTAAAAACCTCTAAGGATGGAGATTCAACCACCTCCCTAGGTATCCCATTCCCTTGCTTCACCACCCTCCTAGTGAAATAGTGTTTCCTAATATCCAACCTAGACCTCCCCCACTGCAAATTGAGTCCATTGCTTCTTGTTCTGTCATCTGCCACCACTGAGAACAGCCTAGCTCCATCCTCTTTGGAACCCCCTTTCAGGTAGTTGAAGACTGCTATCAAATCCCCCCTCACTCTTCTCTTCTGCAAACTAAATAACCCGAGTTCCCTCAGCTTCTCTTCCTAAGTCATGTGCCCCAGCCCCCTAATCATTTTCATTGTCCTCTGCTGGACTCTCTCCAATTTGTCCACATCCCTTCTGTAGTGGGGGGACCAAAACTGGACACAATACTCCAGGTGTGGCCTCACCAGTGCCGAATAGAATGGAATAATCACTTCCCTCGATCTTCTGGCAATGCTCCTACTAATAAAGCCCAATATGCCCTTGGCCTTCTTGGCAACAAGGGCACACTGTTGACTCATATCCAGCTTCTCATCCATCAGGTCCTTTTCAGCAGAACTGCTGCTTAGCCAGTTGGTCCCCAGCCTGTAGTGGTGCATGGGATTCTTCCTTCCTATGTGCAGGACTCTTGAATTATGCTGACTTGCATCAGCCTAGGATCTGGCCCTTATCTACACCGACTGGGGATTTGACCCAAAGATTCTTATAGGACATTCTTTTGTGTTCTGTGGATAGCTTTAGCAAATGGCTGTGTCATATCTATTCACCCTGACACATTCCTTACTTTAGAAAAACAAGCTCCACTTTATTCCCTTCCAAGTCCAGGGAGAAACTAATTTCAACTACCTCAGTCAAAAATCACATTAACCCTTATTTCACCAGGCTTAAAAATACAATAGAACCTAGAGTTATGAACATCAGAGTTACAAACTGACCAGTCAACTTCACACCTGATTTGGAACTGGAAGTATGCAATCAGGCAGCAGAGACAAAAAAAAAGGAAATACTGTACAGTACAGCAATGTTATACATAAACTACTAAAAAACAGGGACCATTTTAAAAAGATTTGACAAGGTAAGGAAATTGTTTCTATGCTTGCCTCATTTAAATTAAGATGGTTGAAAGCAGCATTTTTCTTCTGCATAGTAAAGTTTCAAAGCTTTATTAAGTCAATGTTCAGTTGTAAACTTTTGAAAGAACCATAACATTTTGGTTAGCATTACAAACATTTCAGGGCTATGAACAACCTCCATTCCTAAGGTGTTCATAACTCTGAAATTCTACTCTATGCTCCTAGAGGATAACGACCAGGTTACAGCTGAAAAATGGTGAAAGACTCAAATTATAAATATTCTTGGAGATTCTTGCTTTTCAGCATTTTACCCATCTGGCACAAGACAGACTGAAGCATTTCTATGTATTTAAGATATTCCTGTGAGTAGGTAATGCTGTAAAGTCAAGCTTAATCCTAACTAAATTACAGGGGGAGATGAAAGGTGATACTTTCATTAGTTATTTTAATACGATCAATTGTACAAAGTCTTGGGGAAGTTAAAGGGACACTCTTCCCTGATCGAATTCTGAAATGAGCAATTGGAATTTTAAATTTGGCTGTGATTCATATTATTAATTAGTTATATTGAAGTAATACCCCAAATCCCCCAGTCAGAATTCGACCCTATTGTGCTGAGCATTCTACAAACAATGTCTTGGCCTGGAAGATTTTACTATTGAAATTCTCTTCCTACATAATATTCTGGTTTTGTAGAAATGCTATATATTTTAGAAAGGAAAAAAAGTTTCTTCTCTTCTTTAATAAATGTTTGTTTATTTTTTCTTACTAAGTAGGAGAGAGATGTTTCTTTCTCATCCTTTGGTTCACTAGAATCTAGGTAGTATGTGTTATTTGGTTCTGTGGGGATTTTTATTCCTGGTTCTATCTATCCATGCATTTTTCATGTGCCCATTACTTAGGTGCCATAAGCACAAATTAAAAACAGCATAATTTCTGTCAGAGAGGACCATACTTCTGCTTTCATCCATTATTTATACTGCTTCCTTAAGTGGTGTTGTTCTTGCTTGGTTTTTTGTTTTTTTTTTCAAATAGAGATTACCAGTTATTCTCCACCCATCATTACTGAGGGACACACTGAATCCTAAAGATAGCAAGACTCAGGCTCATCTCCCTTGGATAATTCCGCAGCCACAAGGCTGCTGCAATGACCAGTCCCAGTCAGCCACAGCATCCAGATCAGCCTCAACTATTGTTGTGGATCATTGACAGAGAGGCAGACTCTGATGTAGACAGAGCAATCCCTCATACATGGACATGGAAATGAATCCAGAATTGGATGATGAGCTACTATAATGCACAAAGTACCAGTCTGAGGTGCTCTCCCCAGTCCTTTTGGCCTAGTAAGTGAGAACTAGCAGGTTGTACCAGTAGCCTTTTCAGTAAATCCTAGGTAGACTGCATCCCATTAGGAGGAGGTGGGAGAATAGGTAACTATAACGAGGTCCATGGGTTGCTTTCTAGTCAGCTGAAGATAGAAAAAGTAATGTCTGGCTTTTTCTAACCAATAACAGCAGTTCCCTGTCAATGTGCCAGCATGGACTTATTTATAGGCTTTCAGGACTAACTTGCTGCATGACTGAACCACACTCGGTCAAGGAAGCTGTAGTGTTTGCCCTGTTCTGCTGTAGTTCCATTACCTTTGGTCTCAATAAATTGACTTGGTTCTGAGTGCTCTTTTCTGCATAGTCGTATACAGCAGGAGGTATTTGCTTCTGAGACTGACTGAAGGCAATAAAGGGTGAGTTGGCCTAATATTTAAACAGTTCTGTTGGTCAAGATTTTGCAGCTGCTATTAGGGACAAAAATCTCTCACACCCATAACCTTGTATTGCATCAACTCCTTTTGCTACAGCCAATTAGATTTGAATAGGGGTTTGTGTCCTTGATGTTCTCTTCCTTTGTCTTCACACATCATCCTATGTAAGTGCTGGCTTCTTAGGCTTTCTTGTGCAGTGTGCACTAAAGAACTTTATTAACAATAAATGGGAGGAACAATTTATTTATTTCATTATTTAAATGTAAACAATAAAAATAAAAAATAAAGCACCAATAAAAAAAACCCTCTATGTGCCCTAACAATTCATCTCGCTACAACATAATCATAGAATCATAGGACTGGAAGGGACCTCAAGAGGTCATCTAGTCCAGGCCCTTGCACTCATGGTAGGACAAAGTATTATCTAGACCATACCTGACAGGTGTTTGTCTAACCTGCTCTTAAAAATCTCCATTGATGGAGTTTCCATAAGCTCCCTAGGCAATTTATTCCAACGCTTGATCACCCTGACAGTTAGAAAGATTTTCCTAATGTCCAACCTAAACCGCCCTTGCTGCAATTTAAGTCCATGGCTTCTTGTCCTATCCTCAGAGGTTAAGGAGAACAATTTTTCTCTCTCCTCCTTGTAACAACCTTTTATGTACTTGAAAACTGTTATGTCCCCTCTCAGTCTTCTCTTCTCCAGACTAAACAAACCCAATTTTTTAAATCTTCCCTCACAGGTCATGCTTTCTAGACCTTTAATAATTTTTGTTGCTCTTCTCTAGACTTTCTCCAATTTGTCCACATATGGAAATGTGGCACCCAGAACTGGACACAATACTCCAGTTGAGACTTAATCAGCATGGAGTAGATCAGAAGAATTACTCTGTTGCTAATATATAAAGACCACCAGCATTAAAAAATCATATATGAATAACAGATTAATGCTGCTGCTGGGCTGAATTTAACAACCAAACTGACAGATGAATTGATCCAGCTTGTAAGTCAAAGCAAGTAAAAAGTTCCTTCTACCCCTTGGCCGCAGGAGACATCCCCAATATTGCCAAGTCCAAGGATTCAAAAATTTATGAGTCAAGATGCCCAAAATCATGAGATTTTGGGGATGTCTTTATATGTCTTCTGGTACCATAACCTTTAGGATTCATGTTTTCAAGTTTTTATCTACAACAATGAGGACTAGAAATTTATTTTTTTTAAAAAGGGAAAACTTAAATTCTTACATAACCACATGAATCCAAGAACTGGGGCTTTAAGAAAAGCATCAAATATTGCCAGACTCACAAAATCATCAGAGTTGACAACACTGCATTTCCTCAACTTTCCTGCAACCCCTTACCAAATAACAACACACAAGAGCATCCTGTAACAAATATATACAGAAGCATCACTGCTCTGTTACATATTCTAATATATTACTAGCTCATTAGTGAGCCCAGGTTATAAGGGCTAACAGATGGTATAGTGTGTTACCAGGAGGGAGTAAGTCAACAGGAGCTGGGGAGTGGTCTATCTAACTGCAAGATTCATACACTGGTCTTGTCCCTAGACTCAATAAGTTTGTCTTCAGGTGAGGCCTCTTCTGCAGTGGAAGCTGGATTCATATAGTATAGCCACTTCATTTCCCTTTGCCTCTCTGGGCTTATGCTATAATGATAATTTCTTGAAATGAGATGAGCCAACACTGTGTCAAGGCATTCATTCAGCCAGATTTTGTTGATTCCAACAAGTACCAGTGTCTAATTTGAGGCCCATTCATGGAGTCTGGCGGTTTTAATGAACAGCTATCTGCATTGATCAGGACAGTCCTCAGTGCCAATCTGTTGCCCCAGCCTTTGAATGGACATTGTCAGAAGCAGTAGCAAAAATCCTCAAGTGCTGGAGACAGGATACTATGGGGAGACTCTGAGTTACTACAGAGAATTCTTTCCCAGGTATCTTCCTGGCAGGTCTTGCCCACATGCTCAGGATCTAACTGATTGCTATATGTGGGCTCGGGAAGGAATTTTCCTCGGGTCAGATTGGCAGAGACCCTAAGGTTTTTTCGCCTTCCTCTGTAGGATGGGGCATGGATCACCTGCAGGTTTAAACTAGTGTAAATGGTGACTTCAAGACTGTAACTTGAAGTCTTTAAACCATGATTTGGGGACTTCAGTAATTCAGCCAGAGGTTAGGGATCTATTTCAGGAGTGGGTGAAGTTCTATGGCCTGCAATGTGCAGGAGGTCAGACTAGATGATCATCATGGTCCCTTCTGACCTTAAAGTCTATGAGAAGGGATCTGAGGGACTGTTAATAAATTCCTGCCAAGAGGGGCTTACCTGGATGCTGGCCTCTGCTTGTTTTGGCTCTCCACACATATCACAACCAGGACTGAGAAGGTCAGTGAGTTCCTGCACTTAGACATTTTTTTCCCAATCTGCTGGATCCCAAAAGTGCCACCAGCCTGTTCGCCATGATATTAGTATAGTAGAAAATACATTAATAAGCATGGTCTATGAAGGGTACAAGGGGTGCCTGGTGGAATGCATCTTTTTAAAATATTTTTCTCTCTCCCTTTCTATTTCTATTTGACTAAGAGGGGCACTCACTGTCTTGAAAAGTGAACAATGCTATGCATTGCCACTACACCCTCTTTCCCTCTTTTATTTTGAGGGGCTCACAGGGCTAAGATAAGAATCAATACTCTAACACAGCTGAGTTCTATCAGAGAGGAGGAATGGTGTTTAAATTGAAGTAAGAAAACAATGCTACACAGACAATAAGGCTCAGATTCTCTAGATTCATCATTCCCTTCCCCCATCCCCTTCTTTTCCTGCAGGCTAGAAAAGCTATATCTGCAGCTAGAGCAGCGGGTAAAGGCAGCATGGAGGTGAAATAGCTGCTGGCAGAGCTGGAGAGCACTGCCACCAAGTGATAAACCCATCTAGGCATTCAATAAATTGTGAACTAAAAAACAGTCCATCATAGATGCTTGCCCTTCTTTTTCTCAGTTTAATACAACTACCACTGGCTCCCTGGGCAAGTGTATTAACTTTGAGACTTTTTTGGCATAATATAATTTTAATCTCATTTCCCCTCTGTCTTTCTAAATTAACATTCTACCTCCTGTATGTCTTTGCTCTCATTCTATTTCTTTTTGAGCATCAGCATTTAACAAACAAGTGTATAGCACAATGGAGCTGTTAACCATGTACTGAAAATACAGTGATTTTAAGTCTGCATTTTGATGACAGTGTTGTGAAGCAGTATAGAAAGAACAAAACTAAGGAACCTCCTTGAAAGGCAGAGAGAAGAGAATTGATTCGGAGAGTCCATTTTTCAGACTTGGACATCTCAGGTCGATCATGACCTAGTAATAGAATCTATGGTTGGAATTTGGGGATACGGAGTTATATAGCTGACTCTGGCATGACTTTGTGTGATCTTGGACCAATCAGGTAACCTCTTTGTGTCTCAGTTTCCTCATCTGTAAAAGGGAATAATAATGTTCCTTATCTCATATGGATAAGTCATGAGGTAAGGTTTGTGAATTACTTTAGGATGCTCTGATGAAAGATGTTAAGTGCAAGATAAATAGGCATAAAATCCTGTCCAATTTAGGGGTAAAAAGCTAATTAAACTAATCAGTTTTCCTTTCCTCCTTGCATTATGTAAAAGTGCATAAATATGTGCATTTGGTATTAAAATATTGATGCTGATTCTGGGGCTCTACTTCCTTTTCAAATTCAAATCCATGAAGGGAAAATCCCCCATAAATCTCAAATAAACAATTATCTGTGATGCAGCTGCTAGATTTCAGGACCAGGAAACATACAGAAGTTGCAACTTTGCTCAGCTCCACCCTCTTCTCAGAGAAACCATTCAGGTCCCCAATTCAGTGCCCCAAACAGCAGCAAAACCCCACTCGGAGCCTCCAAGAACCAATATACTCTGGAAGGGTCAAGGACCAGTTCCTTCCTGGTCATTTTACAAGAGAGTCAAACGTTAAGGAAATTAAACATGAAATGTCAAATGGCATTGGCAGATAACACAATGTACTCCAATCAAATGGAAAATGCAACAACTTCAAAAATACAGAGTCTATAGGATATTTACAATGCAAGGCCATTTGTGTTGTGGTACTTGACTGAATTCAGTAGCAGTGCTCACTTACACTTCTGTAATAAATGTATTTGCATCAGTGCTTTAAGCCATATTCATGTTACAACATTTATGTAGCTCAGCATAATATTTTTGCAAATAATCCTTCCTGGCTTTCTTACATTCTCCCCTCCTCTTACCCTGCCAGCACCACTACCACTGAGAGAGAGAGAGAGAGTTTAGCAATGAATCACTAGTTTATTTGTGTGTAGGAAGTGAGTTGGACTTGTTTTTATTGAAATTAACTAAATCAATACTAAGGCCTTGACAAAATATGACTTTATGATACAGTTTCAGGACTGAAAACTCAGCTAAATGGCAACCTAGAGTTAAGAAGGAAGCCAGGTCGCTTGGGACATTTAAAATTAGACCAGAAAAACCACTAGTAAATGTGCAGTAGGGACTAATCATGCATTGACAGAGATGGACTAAGATGACCCACTGTAATAGATCTATGGTTATTTAACAGCCAGAAAATTTCATCCCAAATGGAACGGAGAATTTCCGTGTTTCAAAGATTCACAACAGTACTAAAAGCAGCTCTTCTGCATAATAATAGGGGAACGCACAACAGGGTGAGTTAAGGATAGAGTGCTGGTTTCACAGTTTAATTTCCTGGCTTTTGGCAGTTTGTGTCACAACTTGAACATTCTTAACTGCGAAGGCAATATTGTTGACTGAAATTTTTATCTGTTTTCTTTTTGCATTTTTTTCTAATGGGGGAAAAATCATAACAGGTTATTAAATCCTGAGGGGTTGATGCAGTTTGAGATTAGGCATTTTGAAAAGACAGTATTTGTGGAAGTAAATACACATTTAGGTGTGTGCTACACATGCTTGTAACACACTATTTACTCTAGCAAGCATACATTTTAAATAAAAGAACAATCTTCATGGAGGCTTAGTATAAAACATGATTTATTTACCCTAGAGGTTGGAAGAGCTCTCTCAGGGAAATGTTTATTTAGACATTTCTAAAAAGCATCTTATTTACCCAGTTAAATACATTAATTCTGGTGATTATGTAATTCACCTGACAGACTGCAAAGCCTCCTCCAGAACTGTTAGATCCCGATAAGCAAATGTGTATTTCATGTATACTTATTTAGGAGATATTACCATATTTATACAGTATCTTGTAATGGCTCCAAAATTATGTTTAGCCACTGCAACCCCACCCCCACCCCCAAATCCCTACAAAAAATCAAACACACAAAAACATTCATCATTTTATATACACAGTTATGTATTTAACTATGCAATTGCTATGCCTTTGTTTTTTGGGCATTGTATTGTGATGTTCAGTAATCACTCTAAGCCAAGGAGTCTGACAAGGTCTGCTTCTTTCTGTTCTAACTGATCAGCATTGCTTAACATGAGGCTCTGAGTAACATAACGGGTTCCAGATGTTCTTGCCAGAGCCTGTTAAAGGTACTTTTCCCCACACTGCACTTTTAAATCTCAAAGGATTTTTTTGTCTTCAAAGACAGGCAGCCATTTTGTGCTCAGTTCGGAGCAGACTGTTACCGAAGAGACTTATACACAGAATATGTGTTGCCTAAACGATTTAATTGTGTTCTTTCTTGGTTAGGTCATTCTGAGTGCAAGATGCTGAGTGAAAGTAAATGGTTGCTATTTGTGTACAGAAAATCATTGAACACATACCATCTGCTAAAGGCAGTGCGGCCTACAGAGGAAGTAGGGTAACTCAGGTTACCTGCCTAAAGATGGCTCAGAAAAATTAATTCAAACCTGTTCATTAGGAGGAAGGGGAAGTCAATGCCTTTACTTGGCACTTCCAAGTGGATTTTGCTAAAAAATAAATAAATAAATGCTGTGTTAGTTTAACTTTCCCCCTGTTTCGAATGATTATTGTATAGTGCTCAGGACTATACAAAGCACAAAACATTTTCCCTGCCCCATAAAACTTACTGAATAATTGCATTGTGAAAACCAAAGGAATGGATAATCTAGAGAATTTTTCCCCTGTATTACTATTACATAGATATGTTTCTTATGAAAGACAACTGATGGGCATCATGAAATTAATTATATCCCCATCCCTTATACTTAATGTTCTATATCATGCACAAATCTTGTCTTTGTTTGCAAAACAAGCTAAATCTTCTGCTGAAGTAAATTTTAGCATTAGGAACGTCATCTAATTTGTCTCAGTTCCCTTGAATCAGATGGAAATACTGTTGAGTGGGAAGAGAAGGTTCATATAAGCTGCTCTTTATTAGACAACAGCCAGTGGTCTTGGAATTAACAGTTACTGTAGCCAGTGCCAAAGTGACTGCTGACAGCTCAGCTACGTATAGAGCCAATAATATGCATGTTCCCAGGGGATATATACAGAGCTTGCCTGCTGAATCAGGCCACATTTGTGAAATATTTTGGTAGGCAATGACTCAGTGGAAGTTTGTTTAAAGGAATAATGGTTACACTATAACATACTTGGGCCAGTAAACCATGATGATCTAATACAAGTCAGCAGAAACAGCTCATATTACATGTGATTACGTATATTTGATGCTTTTGATGTAGTTCTAGATGGGGACATAGGAGGAGTCAGTGGGTGAGGAGAAGAAATAGCAAACAAAAGAGAAACAGGAAGTTAGCAGAGGAAGGGATGCAGAGGTGCTGGAAGAATTTGTATAGTGCGGGTGCTGAGAGCCATTGAACCAAACTGTAAACCCGGCGTATGATGGGAACCACTTCAAGCATTCCTAGTTTCAGCACCTATGAAGGGATGTCCTGTAAATAAAAACAATTAAATAATGGGTAAAACCCCTCCAACCAGAGAGAGACCATCATTTAGGTTGCAAACCAGAAACACTGTTAAAAGAGAACTTTTCAATCATTAGAGAATTAGCAGGAATTGGATAGGAAAAGCCAACTCACCTGACTGAACTAAGGAAATATGAAATAAGAGTGGGAAAGTGACACATTTCCTGTGGCATGAACATGCTTTGTGATCACATTAACTCAGCAGAAATACTCTGCAGGAGGACCTCTGAAAGCATCCCATCCCCTTTGAGTTCAGATTCAAGCTATCAGCAAAGTTACCTCCTTCCACTGACATCTCTCTTCCCCCTTCTCTGCTCCTATTTTATTCTGAATCCACTTACCCCCAATATTTGTACTTCCCTTCTTGAACCAATCTAGAGGAACGTCCCTCTATCCACAGCCATCATCGGAGTTTGTAGTTAACCCCTTAAAAAAAGGGTAAACCAAGAAGGATGTGTCGGTGTAAACAACCAAGGTATTTATTAAACCATCAAAAGATCTAAACAAGGTAAATCAGAGGTAAACCCAATAAATAGGAACACAGGTAAAGCAAGGACCCTCACAACAGGTGATATAAGGTAAGTAAAGGACCGACAGTATGCTGACTGCGACTGAGGATAAGTTCCCTCCCCTAGGACAGGACCCAGGTAAGAGGATGCAGGATCAATGGACCACTACCGTGTCCTGCAGCTCTGAGGACCCTCGCGATGACAGAGAGCTCCGGACTCCATCCAGGTAGGTGGAACCCACAGGTAAGGAGTGGACCGCAGGATCAGGCAATGACAGCTGTACCCCAGCGATGACTCGGCTTGTACTCCCCATGCCATGTCATGGGTGTGTGTTTGTCCTCAGTGAAAGAGTGGTAGCTGGTGTGACACACTCTCTGAATGCAAATGAGAATTACCCTCCTGCAAGCAGATGAATGAGCATGGTGTTCAGCGAACTCCTCTGAAGCAAGGTAGAGAGCTGAGGTGTCTGCTGTCATTCCAACAGTTGCAGAAGCAGCAGCATCTCCAGACTCTGTTACTCAGAAGGGCAGCTGTTTCCTTCTGATGTGCTCGGCCTTATATGCCCTGCTGTTACTGGGCAGATTACAGGTCACATGGTTTGCTTGGTTTGCTGCCTTTCGGTAGAAAGGGCAGGAAACTACACCTGAGGAGGGGGAAGAAGGGCAGCCAAGATGAATCCCAAGTTGTTGTTTGGGCATTCCAAGATGGCGCACCTATGATGTTAAGCACCAACATTTTCCCCCTACACCCTTTTCAAATATTTCAATATCGTCGGTGGGCTTCTGAAACCCCAGATTTGCCACTATCCCACAGGTAATAAAATGGCCAATTTAGAAGAAAGAAGAGTTCCATCTACTGAATTACATTTTCCAGAAGCCATATTTTTCCCTTATAGTGCATAGTACTTGTCATTCAAGGAATTCTGAGCCTTTAACTGATGACTAATTATCTCATAACATCCCTGTGATCTAGGAAAGGATTAAAATAGATGAGTGAACTAGCATAGATGAGTAAAATCATTGGTAAAGATGACTAATGTAGATAAGCAAAGGTTTAATATAGAATGCTTTGTGGATGAAGAAAAGAGGGGTTAGCAGCCTGATTTTCAAAGACACATAACTTCTACTGAAGCAACTTCTGTGGGAGCCATGAGTGCTCAAGCACCTTTGAAAACTAGATTTTTATGTATGGCTTGCCCTGGGAAAGCTGGGGAAAGAGCCCCAAGTTTTGCTGCCTGGTCTCATTACCTCTGAGAAGCAAACCAATCCAACATGCTCTCAAATTATACTCGTCATTTTAATATCTGTCCACACAGGGTTCTTTCTCGGGTGGTTTCTTCTTTCACCTGACCTTCAATGGACAATGGTGACATCACCTTCCTGTGTCAGAAAAGAAATGTCTGTAATGCAACCACTTGAGCGGAGCACAAATTAAACAGCTAAGTCATGGTACTATCCAGGTATCCAATGCTCAGTGCTCCTTGCATTGTGTGATCCACAAGTGCCTGCCCCAGAAATAAAGGGGTAGGGGAGAGAGAAAGAAGGTATCAGAAATCTCCCGTCAAATGGTGAGGGTACCAAGGGGCTTGTGGATAAGGAGTGGTGCATAGGCAGGACTAACAATTAACCAGCTACTTCCTCCTCTTTCATACACATAACCTGTGCCCACCTGTTACCCTCCCACCCAGATATATTTTTGAAAGCCTCTTCTAACAGAATTCTGCACCAAAATTAAATCCATCTAACAATCAGCCTTGTTGCTGAGGAGTGTTCCCACGTCAGCTGTGTGTCATGACAACAGATGATAGAAATGCTGCTATTCAGGCTTCATATTGCGTGCATTTCTTTTTTTAAAAAGAGCTTTAAAAAGATGTCTGAACAAAAGTGCTCGGTGTGTGATGCAGTGCTGAGATGTCTAAGACACACAGGGCAGGTATACCTGCCCACACTTCAGAAGGCAAAAATAGAGAGAGTGGGTGTTGTTTCCTGTTGAGTTGCGGGGGTGGAGGGAGAGGCATTTCCAGGGATGGCAAGAAAAGGGAGAACAGAAAGGAAAAAAATGAGGAATCCAAATGCAGGAATCGGAAGTTACCCTTTCTCTCTCCTCACCCTCCAGGCACTAATCTAGTTGATAGGATTGATTCTCCTCTTCCTTACACCAATTTTACAGTAGTGTAAATCCAGCAAATTATATGCAGTTATACCTGATTTACACACCAGTGTACCATGCAGAATCAGACCTACCCCTAGTCAACCAATTGCCCTGCAGAGCTGCCCTTCCAATGGCCTTCACTTCCTTTAAAGGCCGCATTAATGAATAGTTAATGGGGGACAGAGCCTTTAACCACTCAGAGTTTGGGTTGTCCCCATCAAATATCACACTGTGGAGCTTGGAGGACTCTACAGCACCATACCCCCTTTAACCTGATTCCTTTTAGTCATGAACAGGAGGTGCTGCTTCAACAGAACTGAGGACCAGAACGCCTTGGCAGCCAAACAGAAATCAGACAACAACAACTTCCAGTAACTATCAGCCTGGACTGGGTTAGACACAATGATCTAGAGGTGAAAGACTCCATATCCCATTACCATTCCCTTGAGCTACTAAGTCGCTCTAATAAACAGCCACTCAAGAAATGCTGAGCATTGGTTGTATGACATCAGTGAGCTACTTCAGTGAATTACAGTCTGGTTATCATTACAGAGCCATTTGTTATCCTAAATTTTACATGTGGAATATACAGGCCAGGACATGGGGGTATAAATTAAGCCTTTATTTTCACAGGGAAAGTAGCGCTTAGATCAGAAAGGATAAGAAAAAGCAGAAATAAGACGGGAAATAGGGGAGGATTTTTCTCTTGCAAGTGAACAAACATGTTAAGCTAAATATTCAAAGACATTGTCCTATGTGGCATGGGTGAAACTGGCAATTGCATTTGCATTGGATAAAACCTGCCCTCAACACCAGCAACATTCAAAAGCCTATCTCAGACTATTTTAAGTACTGTAGCTATTAGAATTGTTCCCAGCCTTGGGACAGAACAGCAAGAGAGGTAAACGTGAATATGTCCCTAACGTAAACAAGGCTTAAAAGTCTCTGCCCAAAAAAGTCTGTAATCTTAAGAGACATGACAGGCAAAGGATCAGAGGGAAAACAGAGGAGTAAAGTAACTTGCTCAAAGTCAGAAAGCAGGCCAGAGACAGAGCTGGGAATAGAACCAGCTCTCCTGGCTCCCAGTCCAATGCCTTAACCATTAGACTATGCAGCCTCTGCCACATGCTTTCCCACATAATGCTGATTTATGAAAAAGCACTCCATTTAGACACTGTGCTCTCATTTCCTCCCAGGCCAATTAGCAAGGATTTGATCTGGAAATCATTTTAAAGTGGGTATTTTTAAATTTCTTTCCTAGTACATTTTTGCAAAATGAAACAACCACAAAGAAACTAAACCAACTGTGTTGTAATACAACAGACCAAAAGGAAACAAACAATTATAGCACTCTGAGAACCAGAACAATACAAGGCAAAAACAAAAACAAAAATCTCACTTAGCAGCATGATAAATGCAAGGTGCAGTATAAATCCTATGGCTCTGATCCTAGAACATTGGAATCAATGGGAGTTTGCCATTGATTTCACTGAGCGTAAGATCAGACCCACTGACTTCAACTGAGTTACTTCTGATTTACTCCAGTGTAACTGAGAGGAGACTCACTGTATCAAAGTCTTATTCTGAGAGAGAGAGAGAGATTCAGTTCTCTTTGACAGAGAATTTGTCTTTGTTTTTATGATCTATCCAAAGGAGAAATCAAACCCAACAACATTAGAATCTGAGCCAAACTTGCAAAGCCATGATACTTAAGTGAGTTCAGAAATAGACAAAATAGGATTGCCCATCTCTAATTAAAAGAGATGCTGCAAAATATTCCCTCAGAGTTCAGACTTGAACAATTATAGACATACCTGTTTCTCCCTTGTAATACTAGAAATGACTATGGTCAGCATTCAAAGACAGGTCCCATTCTGGAAAACACTTAAGCCATATGCTTCTCTCTAAGGCCTGGTCTACACTACGAGTTTATGTCGGATTTAGTAGCATTAAATCCGAATTAACCCTGCACCTGTCCACACAACGAAGCCATTTTTTGGACATAAAGGGCTCTTAAAACCGAGTTCTGTACTCCTCCCCAACGAGGGGATTAGCACTGAAATCGACATCACCGTTTCAAATTAGGGTTAATGTGGATGCAATTTGAAGGTATTAGCCTCCAGGAGCTATCCCACAGTGCACCATTGTGACCGCTCTGGACAGCACTCTGAACTCAGATGCACTGGCCAGGTGTACAGGAAAAGCCCCGGGAACTTTTGAATCTCATTTCCTGTTTGGCCAGGCGAGCTCATCAGCACAGGTGACCATGCAGTCCCAGAATCGAAAAAGAGCTGCAGCATGGACCAAACGGGAGGTACGGGATCTGATCGCTGTATGGGGGGAGGAATCCGTGCTATCAGAACTACATTCCAAAAGATGAAATGCCAAAACATTTCAAAAAATCTCAGAGGCCATGAGGGACAGAGGCTGCATCAGGGACGCAACACAGTGCCGCGTGAAACTTAAGGAGCTCAGACAAGCATACCAGAAAACCAAAGAATCAAAACGGACGCTCCAGGACAGAGCCCCAGACATGCCGCTTCTACGCTGAGGTGCATGCAATTCTAGGGGGGGGGCGCCACCACTACCCCACCCCTGTCTGTGGACTCCGAGGATGGGATACTCTCCACCATGGCTGAGGATTTTGCAGATGGGGAAGATGAGGAGGACAACGAGCTTGGGGAGAGCACACAACACACTGTTTTCCCAAGGGTCTTTTTATCACCCTGACTGAAATACCCTCCCAACCCAATGAAGCCGGAGAAGGGACCTCTGGTGAGTGTACCTTTTTAAATATAATACATGTTATAAAAGCCAACGTTTTTTAATGATTAAGTAGCCCTGAGGACTTGGGATGCATTCGAGGACTTGGGATGGTACTGGAAAAGTCTGTTAACGTGTCTGGGGATGGAGCGGAAATCTTCCAGGGACATCTCCA
Source organism: Caretta caretta (assembly GCF_965140235.1). Classification (NCBI taxonomy): domain Eukaryota; kingdom Metazoa; phylum Chordata; order Testudines; family Cheloniidae; genus Caretta; species Caretta caretta. The sequence continues at coordinate 92,079,244 of NC_134210.1, read as the reverse complement.
TGAAGCTCTCCTGGAGGTACTCTAAAAGCCTTTGCAGAAGGTTTCTGGGGAAAGCAGCCTTATTCCGTCCTCCATGGTAGGACATTTTACAACGCCATGCTAGTAGCAAGTAATCTGGTATCATTGCATGACAAAGCCTCGCAGCATATGGTCCCGGTGTTTGCTGGCATTCAAGCAACATCCGTTCTTTATCTCTCTGTGTTATCCTCAGGAGACTGATATCGTTCATGGTAACCTGTTTGAAATAGGGGAATTTGATTAAGGGGACATTCAGAGGTGTCCGTTCCTACTGGGCTGTTTGCCTGTGGCTGAAAAGAAATCCTCCCCACAGGTAGCCACGCGGTGGGAGGGGGGCCCTTGGTGCTGAGCTGTTTGCGTTTGGCTAGCATCTAATTCCCTGATACCAGCACGGGTGCGGGGAGGGGAAAAGCAATCATCCCAGAGAATTGGATGGGGGGAGGGGGTTTGTTTGGTTTCTGCTGCTACACGTTAACAGGAAAACTGCAGCAGTAAATGGCCAGCTCAATGGGCTTTGCTTGGTATGGGAAAGGAGGGGGCTGCTGTTATGAAGGTTGCAGAAGCCGAAAGACTATGGCTTACCATGGCCACCTGCAAGCTGAATTCTGTTGCCCAGCCCTGCATGTGTGATCTCTAACACCAAAGCCGCAGGCACTCAATATAAGATGCAAAATGCGACCTTGTACCAAAATCTCATGTGCTATGTAATGTGAATAGTGTTGTTCACCGTGAAAGAGTATAGTCATTGTTCTGTAAAATGTATCTTTTTAAACACTTCACTCCCTTTTTTTCCCTCCAGCAGCTGCAAATGTTTCAAGCCTCCCTCCTCCATCCCTGAAGCTATCTCAGATAAGGGGGTAAAAAAAACGCACGCGCGATGACATGTTCTCTGAGCTCATGCAGTCATCCGGCACTGACAGAGCTGTGTGAAGGGACACAATAGCAGAGTACAGGATGGTGGCCGATGAATGTGAGGAGAGGTGGTGGCAGGAAGATCAGAGAAGGCATGAGGAAACGCTGGGGATACTGCGGGATCAAACGGACATGCTCCGACGTCTGGTGGAGGTTCATGAACGGCAGCAGGATCACAGACTGCCGCTGCAGCCCCTGCTTAACCGCCCTCCCTCCTCCCCAAGTTCCATAGCCTCCCACCCAGACGCCCAAGAACACGGGGTGGGAGGCTCTGGGCACCCAACCACTTCACCCCAGTGGACAGCTCAAGCAACAGAAGGCTAGCATTCAACAAGTTTTAAAGTGGCCTTTTCCTTCCCTCCGCCCCCTCCTCCCACACTTCACCCAGGCTACCTTGTGAGTTATCTCCCTAATTTTATAATCAATTAATAAAGAATACATGTTTTTTAAATGATAGTGACTCTATTTCCTTTGCAAGCAAGCTGTGATCGAAGGCGGGAGGGCGGGTGGCTTACAGGGAATTAGAGTCAACCAAGGGGGTGGGTTTTCATCAAGGAGAAACAAACAGAAGTGTCACACAGTACCCTGGCCAGTCATGAAACTGATTTTCAAAGCTTCTCTGATGCGCACTGCTTCCTGCTGTGCTCTTCTAACCACCCTGGTGTCTGGCTGTGTGTATTCAGTGGCCAGGCGATTTCCATCAACCTCCCACTCTGCCATAAACGTCTCCCCCTTACTCTCACAAAGATTGTGGAGCACACAACAAGCATCAATAACAATGGGAATACTGGTTTCGCGGAGGTCTGAGCGAGTCAGTAAACTGCTCCAGCAACCCTTTGAACGTCCAAATGTACACTCTACCACCATTCTGCACTTGCTCAGCCTATAGTTTGAACAGCTCCTGACTACTGTCCAGGGTGCCTGTGTACAGCTTCATGAGCCAGGACATTAAGGGGTAGGCTGGGTCCCCAAGGATAAATATTGGCATTTCAACATCCCCAACATTTATTTTCTGCTCTGGGAAGTAAATCCCTTCCTGCAGCCATTTAAACAAACCAGAGTTCCTGAATATGCGAGCGTCATGAACCTTTCCTGGCCATCCCACATTGATGTTGCTGAAACGTCCCTTGTGATCCACCAGTGCTTGCAGCGCCATTGAAAAGTACCCCTTGCGGTTTATGTACTGGCTGCGTAGTCCAGTCCCAAGATAGGGATATGCATTCCGTCTATAGCCACACCACAGTTAGGGAATCCCATTGCAGCAAAGCTATCTAGTATGACCTGCACATTTCCCAAAGTCATTACCTTTGATAGCAGCAGCTCAGTGATTGCGTTGGCTACTTTTTTTTTTATTTTTTTGCCTCTGTCTTCACTAACAAGGTCAGCTCCCAGACTGCTGCACTGGGCATCACAGCATGGGGAGTAGATGGCCAGCCCTCTGTGGAGAAAGAGGTGGTTAGGGACTATTTAGAAAAGCTGGACGTGCACAAGTCCATGGGGCCGGACGAGTTGCATCCGAGAGTGCTAAAGGAATTGGCGGCTGTGATTGCAGAGCCATTGGCCATTATCTTTGAAAACTTGTGGCGAACGGGGGAAGTCCCAGATGACTGGAAAAAGGCTAATGTAGTGCCAATCTTTAAAAAAGGGAAGAAGGAGGATCCTGGGAACTACAGGCCAGTCAGCCTCACCTCAGTCCCCGGAAAAATCATGGAGCAGGTCCTCAAGGAATCAATCCTGAAGCACTTACATGGGAGAAAAGTGATCAGGAACAGTCAGCATGGATTCACCAAGGGAAGGTCATGCCTGACTTATCTAATCGTCTTCTATGATGAGATTACTGGTTCTGTGGATGAAGGGAAAGCAGTGGATGTATTGTTTCTTGACTTTAGCAAAGCTTTTGACACGGTCTCCCACAGTATTCTTGTCAGTAAGTTAAAGAAGTATGGGCTGGATGAATGCACTATAAGGTGGGTAGAAAGTTGGCTAGATTGTTGGGCTCAACAGGTAGTGATCAATGGCTCCATGTCTAGTTGGCAGCCGGTATCAAGTGGAGTGCCCCAAGGGTCGGTCCTGGGGCCGGTTTTGTTCAATATCTTCATAAATGATCTGGAGGATGGTGTGGATTGCACTCTCAGCAAATTTACGGATGATACGAAACTGGGAGGAGTGGTAGATACGCTGGAGGGGAGGGATAGGATACAGAAGGACCTAGAAAAATTGGAGGATTGGGCCAAAAGAAATCTGATGAGGTTCAATAAGGATAAGTGCAGAGTCCTGCACTTAGGATGGAAGAATCCAATGCACCGCTACAGACTGGGGACCGAATGGCTAGGCAGCAGTTCTGCGGAAAGGGACCTAGGGGTGACAGTGGACGAGAAGCTGGATATGAGTCAGCAGTGTGCCCTTGTTGCCAAGAAGGCCAATGGCATTTTGGGATGTATAAGTAGGGGCATAGCGAGCAGATCGAGGGACGTGATCATCCCCCTCTATTCGGCATTGGTGAGGCCTCATCTGGAGTACTGTGTCCAGTTTTGGGCCCCACACTACAAGAAGGATGTGGATAAATTGGAGAGTCCAGCGAAGGGCAACAAAAATGATTAGGGGTCTGGAACACATAACTTATGAGGAGAGGCTGAGGGAACTGGGATTGTTTAGTCTGCAGAAGAGAAGAATGAGGGGGGATTTGATAGCTGCTTTCAACTACCTGAGAGGTGGTTCCAGAGAGGATGGTTCTAGACTATTCTCAGTGGTAGAAGAGGACAGGACAAGGAGTAATGGTCTCAAGTTGCAGTGGGGGAGGTTTAGATTGGATATTAGGAAAAACTTTTTCACTAGGAGGGTGGTGAAACAGTGGAATGCGTTACCTAGGGAGGTGGTAGAATCTCCTTCCTTAGAAGTTTTTAAGGTCAGGCTTGACAAAGCCCTGGCTGGGATATTTAATTGGGGATTGGTCCTGCTTTGAGCAGGGGGTTGGACTAGATGACCTCCTGAGGTCCCTTCCAACCCTGATATTCTATGATTCTACTTGGATCACAGCAACCCCCACAGTCGATTTACCCACTCCAAATTGATTCCCGGCTGACCGGTAGCTGTCTGGCGTTGCAAGCTTCCACAGGGCTATTGCCACTCGTTTGTGAACTGCGAGGGCTGCTCTCATCTTGGTATTCTTGCGCTTCAGGGCAGGGGAAAGCAAGTCACAAAGTTCCATGAAAGTGTCCTTACGCATGCAAAAGTTTCCGAGCCACTGGGAAACATCCCAGACCTGCAGCACTATGTGGTCCCACCACTCTGTGCTTGTTTTCCAAGCCCAGAATTGGCATTCCATGGCATGAGCCTGCCCCATTAACACCATGATCTCCAAATTGCAGAGGAACGCGGTTTTAGAGAAAAGTGTGTTCAGGGCCTCACCACCGCGCTGCCGTCGCCTCCTCACCTGGTTTTTCAGGTGCTGGTTCTGCATACACTGCATGATAATGCGCAAGGTGTTTACAATGATCTTAACTGCTGGGGTGAGCTGAACGGGCTCCATGCTTGCTGTGCTATGGCGTCTGCTCCTGCTCAGGCAATCCAGGGAAAAGGGCACGAAACGATTGTCTGCCGTTGCTCTAGCGGAGGGAGGGGCGACTGACAACATGGCTTACAGGGTTGGCTTACAGGGAATTAAAATCAACAAAGGGGGTGGCTTTGTGAGAAACAGAATGGCCCCCTCAAGGACAGAACTCAAAACTGGGTTTAGCAGGCCGTTGATTTCACAGAGGGAGGGAGGAGAAAATGAATACAAAACAAATCTGGTCTATTTCTCGCTTTGATCCACTTCATCTATCTTTATACATCTTGCTGGCAGTAGACTGTCCAGTACGACCGCTCGCCATCGTCATCACCTGAGTGCTCAGCAGAAGACGGTGCAGTATGACTGCTGGCCATCATCTTCTGCTGGCTGCAAATTAAAAGTCCGGTAGGACTGAATCGCCATGAAACGAAACTTAAAAGGGTAATGACCTGGCTGAGTCACTCCCATGTTTGCCCAGGCGCCTCTGACCTCATCAAGGCGGTTAAAAGAGCACCGTGGACTACGTCGACCACGGCTACAAGTCATACTGCACTGTTTGCTGCCAAAAGGCAATAAACTGTTGCTGTGTAGCAATGCAGTACTGTGTCTGCCAGAACCCAGGAGACATACAGTAACAGTGAGCTGAGCGGGCTCCATGGTTGCTGTGGTATGGCGTCCGCACAGGTAACTCAAGAAAAAAGGTGCAAAACAATTGTCTGCCCTTGCTTTCATGGAGGGAGAGAGGGAAGGGGGGGCCTGACGATATGTACCCAGAACCACCCGCGACAATGTTTTAACCCCATCAGGCACTGGGATTTCTACCCAGAATTCAAATGGGCAGCGGAGACTGCAGGAAATGTGGGATAGCTACCCACAGTGCAACGCTCCAGAAGTCGACGGTTGCCTCGGTACTGTGGACACGCTCCACCGACTACATGGACTTAGAGCATTTGTGTGGGGACCTACTACAGGACAGGCCTAACAAAGAAAATAACAGAACGCCACTAGCCATCACCTTCAGCCCCCAACTAAAACCCCTCCAACGCATTATTAAGGACCTACAACCTATCCTGAAGGATGACCCAATACTCAAATCTTGGGAGACAGGCCAGTCCTTGCCTACAGACAGCCCCCCAATCTGAAGCAAATACTCACCAGCAACCACATACCACACAACAGAACCACTAACCCAGGAACCTATCCTTGCAACAAAGCCCGTTGCCAACTGTGCCCACATATCTATTCAGGGGACACCATCACAGGGCCTAATAACATCAGCCACACTATCAGAGGCTCGTTCACCTGCACATCCACCAATGTGATATATGCCATCATGTGCCAGCAATGCCCCTCTGCCATGTACATTGGTCAAACTGGACAGTCTCTACGTAAAAGAATAAATGGACACAAATCAGATGTCAAGAATTATAACATTCATAAACCAGTCGGAGAACACTTCAATCTCTCTGGTCACGCGATTACAGACATGAAAGTTGCGATATTACAACAAAAAAACTTCAAAACCAGACTCCAGCGAGAGACTGTTGAATTGGAATTCATTTGCAAATTGGATACAATTAACTTAGGTTGAATAGAGACTGGGAGTGGCTAAGTTATTATGCAAGGTAACCTATTTCCCCTTGTTTTTTCCTATCCCCCCCACCCAAATCCTCAGACATTCTTGTTAAACCCTGGATTTGTGCTGGAAATGGCCCACCTTGATTATCATACACATTGTAAGGAGCGTGATCACTTTAGATAAGCTATTACCAGCAGGAGAGTGGGGTGGGGGGAGAGAAAACCTTTTGTAGTGGTGTCATAAATATAAAGGGAAGGAATATAAATTTGAAATCCCTCCTGGCCAGGGGAAAACTCCTCTCACCTGTAAAGGGTTAAGAAGCTAAAGGTAACCTCGCTGGCACCTGACCAAAATGACCAATGAGGAGACAAGATACTTTCAAAAGCTGGGAGGAGGGAGAGAAACAAAGGGTCTCTGTCTGTCTATATGCTGTTTCTGCCGGGGATAGACCAGGAATGGAGTCTTAGAACTTTTAGTAAGTAATCTAGCTAGGTATGCATTAGATTATGATTTCTTTAAATGGCTGAGAAAAGAATTGTGCTGAATAGAATAACTATTTCTGTCTGTGTATCTTTTTTGTAACTTAAGGTTTTGCCTAGAGGGGTTCTCTGTGTTTTGAATCTAATTACCCTGTAAGGTATCTGCTATCCTGATTTTACAGAGGTGATTTCTTTACTTCTATTTCTATTAAAAGTCTTCTTGTAAGAAAACTGAATGTTTTTTCATTGTTCTCAGATCCAAGGGTTTGGGTCTGTGGTCACCTATGCAAATTGGTGAGGCTTTTTATCCAACATTTCCCAGGAAAGGGGGGGTGCAAGTGTTGGGAGGATTGTTCATTGTTCTTAAGATCCAAGGATCTGGGTCTGTAGTCACCTAGGCAAATTGGTGAGGCTTTTTACCAAACCTTGTCCAGGAAGTGGGGTGCAAGGTTTTGGGAAGTATTTTGGGGGGAAAGACGTTTCCAAACAGCTCTTCCACAGTAACCAGTATTTGTTTGGTGGTGGTAGCAGCCAATCCAAGGACAAAGGGTGGAATATTTTGTACCTTGGGGAAGTTTTGACCTAAGCTGGTAAAGATAAGCTTAGGAGGTTTTTCATGCAGGTCCCCACATCTGTACCCTAGAGTTCAGAGTGAGGGAGGAACCTTGATAAGTGGTAAACACCCATTTTTCATGCTTTGTGCGTATAAAGAGATCTTCTATACTTTCCACAGTATGCATCCGATGAAGTGAGCTGTAGCTCACGAAAGCTTATGCTCAAATAAATTGGTTAGTCTCTAAGGTGCCACAAGTATTCCTTTTCTTTTTACACAATCGACTGTATAAAAATGCTTTCTACAAAACCGACTTCTATAAATTTGACCTAATTTCATAGTGTAGACAAGGCCTAAGTGCCCTTCCTAACTATACGGCTTTCTTGAATCAGGACCATACTGAGGCCTGGTCGACACTACAGAGTTAGGTCGACGTAAGTGTCTACACTACTGTGTTGCTCCCACCGATATGTCACCCACCCCACCTACCTAATAACACTATCTCTGCGAGTGGTGTAGTGCTTATGTCGATGTAGTTAGGGTGACGCAGTGTCTGTGTAGACACTGCATTACTTACATTGTCTGTTGGCTGTCAGCCTGGTGCGAGGCTGACAGCTGGAGGCCCTTCCCCGTGCCCCACCTCGGGGCCCATAGCCCAAGCGGTCAGCCCAGCATGGCGCTCACAGCCCAAGCTGTCAGCCCCAGGGCTGAGGGCAGCTCTAAGTGCCCCACAATACTCCGCACAGTTAAGTCAATAGACAAGCTCCTGGGGAGGACGTGCACCACTGAGAGGGGGGCATAGTGTGCACATGAACCACCACAGTAATTACTGTAGTGGCTGTATGTTGACTAACTTAAGTTGACTTAACTTTGTAGTGCAGACAAGGCCTAGGTATCAGAAGCTTAAGGCCAAGGACTGGATGATAGGGGCATGATGGAATGCAGAAGAGCTTCCCTTTAATGAGGCTTTGTTTATGAAACCCTTTAATAAAGGTGCAGAGAGTATATATACATTCCCACCAGATATGAGCTCTCTCTTTAAACAGGCAAAATTGCCACAATTAATAATACCCTGATATTCTTCATGATGCCAATAGATTGCATGCTTCAGTTGAGCTGTTCATCATTCTGAATTTCTGTACCTCTCCCTTTTTTTTTTTTTTTCAGTTCCATAGCTACACCCACTGGGGCACTTTAAGGAGTAAAATTCATTTCTTATTTTTAATATACAGAAATGTATGTCATGGCTTCCTTCCCGTCTCCTCAGTTTCTTCAGGATATAAAAGTTTAAATATATGGAAACTGGCCTGATAAATAAGGGAAGGTTATTTTATTTTTTATGCTTGCCTGTATTTTTGGCTTCCCTGTTAGAATTACTGTGCACTTCACCATAAAGTTTCACTCAGGGTAAATTGATTCAAATCACTGATTTTAATCATAATTTCATAAGCAAGCAGGAAACCTTGATTGAAATCCTCAATTTTAATCTTCTTTTGCATTTGTACTTTTTAGTTATTTTCCTAAAGAAAGGTTGATTCTCATTGGTTGGTAACCATTAAAACATTGATTTGCAACTACATATATACTAAATATGATTTTTTTTTGCTAACTTGGAGGATATAGTGTATACTCATTTATTTAAGCAAATGTATAGCTTAATATACATTTATTCCAGCTCAATTTTTACATGTTTGGTTATGTTATAAAATGGTGAACGATTCAATTCTTATTTGTTAGCTGATGAAGATTAATTTTTTAGATGCAGTGTGCGTCAAACTCTGGTTGGATGGAAATTCAAATTCAATTAAACGTGCCCAAAACAGCATTTTATTATATTTTTTATTAAATAAAACTACCTTAAATGTTGTAGCTACACAAGAAAATAAGTGTAAAGAGTTTATCAAAACATGTTTTGCACTTAAAATGAACTGATTTGTTAAACAAAGGAATAATTAGCATTTTTTATCTACCCTGGTGTCACTATAAGGGTTTTCTAATCACCTGCGCTTTGAAATATTAATCCATGATTATTAAGATCACGAATTTGATTCTGTCTGTCCATTTATGACATTGACATCATGGCCATCTTGGTCTCTGACACCTCCTGAGCTTCTGTGTGTTCCTCAGCCATTGCCAAGGACTTGGGTCTAGATATTATTTTCCTCTCTCTGGCTCAGATCTGGGAAAGCACTTATGTCCATGCTTGATTTCTATGGGACTTACGCTCATGCTTAAGTACTTTCCTAAATATGGATGCTTTCCTTGAATGGGGGTCAGAATCTATTCTATGCTTTTACAAAAGACAGAAGATAGATTTATGGGGTGGCCACTGCTACAATCAGGATGTTTTCCTTTTTGGAAAACTGACACTACGTTTCCTTTTCTTCTGTCTGTCAGCACCTTCCTCGTTGTGCATGATTTTTCAAAGAAACAAACCTGTTATCAGTAAATTCATGAAATAATTCCCTTTATACCCAAGGATGCACATCATCCTGACTAACTGACCTGTATATATTCAGCTTTTCCAGATATTATTTTGCCTTTTTTAAAATCAATACTTATCCTTGCAGGGTCTTGTCTGTGCTTACTATTTGTTCCATTGGCTTTTCTATATTTTCCTTTTTGAAGACAGATTCAGAAGCAAGTTTAGTGCCTCAGTCATTTGAGTCAACATTAATGTCATCCCCCATCTTTTTTTTTTCTAATGGACTGACTTTCTCACTAGTATTGCGATTTCCCCAGTATAGTTATAAAAGCCCTACTTATTCCACTCAACTGTTTTGGCAATAACAATAACTCATTTTGCTTTTAGCTGCCCTTCTCCTGTCTCTGAAAGCCTGGACTGCTCAAGCATTTTTAATTGATTGCCTTCCTCTTCATTTCCAGGTCCGGGGGGTCTGATTGTGTGTTTTTTATATTTTAAATCTTGACTCTTGAGACCTTATGAAATCCAAAATTATTGTTAGCAACCCTCCATGGAAATTTTCATAATTTGCTTTATTCTCATGATAGAACAGAAAATACAATTTTGCTGCATTTGGGGGTTTGTTTGGGGTGGGGTTTTGGGTTGTTGGGTTTTTTTGGGTTTTTTGGTGTTTTTTACCTAATTTCACCAACATTTGTGATAATGTCTCATTTCTCTCAAACTTTTTCCTACAGTTTGCATAGATTTTTGCAATAATTTGTGATGGGTTTTTCTGAGATAAATTATAGGGGACCTATACTGGAAATACTTATGCACATGAATAATTTTACTCACAATTAGTCCCACTGAGTAAAGTTCCCCTTCTCTGTGCGTGGCAGGATAGGTACTGTATGTCTGCAGAAAAGGCATGTATTTTTTTCTTCCACAAAACTGATGAAAAACTCAGATGAACCCTTTTTCCTATTCACAGTGTGACTCAGAGCTCCAACAGTTATAGTAGGTTTCTATGATTTCTAACTCTTAGTTTACAGCGTGTTTAATGAAGAGATGTGTCCAGACTACAACCTTGGATCCAAACACTGCCAAAAAGTTGGGATCCGGATCTGACCTTTACATGTTGGGCTCATCTTTAGTCTAATGGGAAGATGATATACCTTACTGGATCCAATGGTAACCTGCTTGAAGTTTGCACCTCCTCCTGCAGAGATTATTTTTGAAAAATGGAAGAAATTATAAATTACTTCTACTCTCTTTTTCTCTGATGTATTGTCTGTACCCTCTGCAATCTAGAGTCCAACAAGAATACAGAATGTGAGTCATCAGAAACGAACAACAGAGGTGTGCAGTTGTTTGCTGTTTTCATTTAAGTTGACGTATAGCGCAATGTGGACATTGCTTTAAATTGATGCAATTTATGTTGCACAGGGGTGTGAAAAAGCCCCCCTGAGTGACATAACTTACATCGATTTAAAGCGGTGTCCACATAGCTTCCGCCTCTCATTGAAGTGAAGTAATTATGCCGATGGAAGAGCTCTCTCCTGTCAGCATAGCATATCTTCACCAGATGCACTACAGCAATGCAGCTGCACTGAGGTAGTGCAGACTGGCCCTAAGGCTTACACTACATTGAATTGCTCAGTATGCACTCACAGATTCTTCAAAACTTTACGTCTTGAGAACAACATTTGGCATTTGGGGTGGAGAGCACCCTGCCCATCTCACATGTTCTTATTTAATAACTTTCAGTGCGTGCACCTGTGGGGGTGGGATATAGACATTGGTCTGTATTACAAGAAAGCACTGACTTCCCATGTTCCACGGTATTTTATATTAGCTTGTTTAGCATGGGAAGAAATACAACATTGTAGCTATATAGACCAGTATAGAGGTGGTACATAAAGCAGAAAAATCAAATTCAATGAGACAGCACTGTTTAAAAATGCTTCTCTAGTACAAATGAATATGGTGCCAAGTTGAAAGCTCCTATTTTGGTATAACCATGCATCCAGTAATGTTGGTCTGAGAGGATTTCAAAACACAGCTGATGTAGAGATACATAACAAATAATAAAACCCTAGTAATACAGCACAATGCAAAGCAAGTTTACTGAAATGTAAAAGGACTGGGAAATGTCAAACAGCAACATGAAAGAAAACCAACATACCTTAACAGTCCACACAAGGGATAAATTATTGCTCACTAATGTATTCGGTATTTTGTTTTATTGCGTAATAACATTTTTAGGGACAAGATTGCCAGAGACAAAACATATAAACACTACTCTTATGCTCCAAAATACATATTAAACATATGGTAATGTAAATAGACAATATTTGGTGCACATGAAAACTCATTAAAAGGGACTTTATTTATCCTGATGATAAACAAAAGAGAGACCGAGGCAATTAATATACAGAATTATAGGGTTTAGAATTTACAACTCGTGGAGAGATCAATCAGAAGAATAGTGCTTCAGCTTGGATTCTTATGCTTAAAGGTAGCCGTCTGCACCAGGGAATAATTGCACAGCAGCACCCTCTAATGGAGAACAAAAAAAATTTAATCCTACATTATTTTTTGTGCTGCAGATTTTAATTAAAATGCTCTTTAAACAACACAATCAGCAGTAATACAAGTAGATACAAAATCTCTCTTTGGTGTTCCTACCCAACCACCGTGCTATCTAAGCAGCAATTAGGCAAATTGGATCTGCACACCAGTGTCCAAAATAGGCTCCATTGAGTATTCTATTCTCTGCCCTTCTCTATTAGGCCATATTTATTCATCTGACCATTTAGTTACGGTGGGAAAGCTTTACTAAAACAGGGAGATCTTGCAGGGCGTTCTAACCTCTGTGAGACTTTGGCTCAATCTAATCTTTTCTAGTAACTCAATCCACAAACCAGCCTCTTCAGCCAAGAACATTTTGTTTCCGACTCTCATAGGCTTCCCTCTTGTTTTCTTTTCAGCTGCATCGTCCCAGAGGAGTGCAGCTATCTTGAGCGTCATGGATGGGTCAGGCAGTTTCTGATGTAAATGCGTCCTGATCTATTGCTGGCTTTGAAGATCAAGAGCAGGGCCTAAAATTGGCATTCAGAGAGTGTGAAGCACAGACATGAGACGCTCTGAGTGGCTCAACCTGCTGAGGAATGCAATAAGAATAGTGTGCTGGAAGCATCAAGGGCCGGTAAACAGCAAACTTTGAAAACAATAGCCTTTGCTGGTGAATTTCCCTGGCCTTCCATCAGAAAACACCAGAGGGCAGGTGTGGAGATGGCTACTTGCTGGGCGGAACCTGCTACAGATTGAAGCTTGTATTACCAACTACAGAAGCAGCCAAACAAAGGACAGCAGCAGTGTGGGGGACAGAGCAAAATGGGCCACGCTTCCCCACAATATCCCCAGCCCAGAATTGTGTAGGGGAGACCCCCTGCACACACACGGGGGGGCTCTAGGACACAGGTAGTGCCCCCCCAGGTACACACACCTAGAGAAAAACCTGCAGAGAGGAGCCAGTCAAAGACTCAAGCCAATAGGAACAGAATCAACCAAAGCTGGGACCTTTGGACATTGAGAACTTTCTACAGTTTTGACTGGACTTTCTCTGCCCTGCACTGATTGGCTGTTTGCGCCAAACCTCCCCCTCAGTCTCTTCACCTTAGCTTCATCCCATATCTGTCCCTGTTAGCAGAGAGGGTGAGGATGGCAGCTCATGTAGACATACCTGTCCTAGCTGTTCTCTAGCTAGACTGCTAAAAATAGAAGCAAGGGTGCTGTGCTGCTGTTTTCAGCTCTGACTGTACAAACCCACCTGAAACTCCTGGCTACATAATTGCTTGTATGTAGCGAGAGCATAGCCAGTGCAGGTATGCCTACGCGAGCGTCCCATTCACACCCTGTGGCTGAAACATAGACATACCCTTCCTCTCTTCGCCTTGCCCTGTTCCCACTGCCTACTATCCCTCTTCCCTTCAATGTGCCCTCTCCCTTCCCTTTTCGTCCCATTTAGTTAATCACCTTTTGACCAAGCCCACCAAACAAAAAAATTGGGGCAGTAATATGCCATTTGCTGCTATCACATTGTTCACTCTGCTTGTGAGTTCTACCCTTTCCCGCACCCGTGTCTGTCTTGTCTGTTTAGATTATCAGCTCTTCAGGACAGCATATTCACTGGTGTTCAGCAGAAAGGAGAGCCACTTAATTCCTCACATTCAGTGACTGCCAGACAATGTCAAAAGCAGCTTTTTTGCCTGTGTGGGGGATATGCAATATGTGTGCTATGGAATATTGTCAGCATTTTAGTGTGCACCAGTGTTCACATAAACTCACTGACCTTAAAGCTTTCCCACAGTCAGTGGATTGAGCCATACATAGAACTGTTCTTTCAATCAGAAATCCCAGATGCATTGCCTATGATATCCTTTTCTGACATCAACAGGATTTGTAGCACAACTCTGCACCCTGAAAATGCTGGCATGATGAACAAATTATACAAAGGTAATACACCACAGTTAATCCATCTGTAATTATACAGGATTTATGTTTAGGCAGCAAAATTATCTCAGACTACTGAAAAAACACATACATAGTTAATAAGAAGATGGGTTAGGGAGAAAATTTCACTATATGGCCTTTTTAAAAAAACAGCTTTTTGTTACCATGCAACTTGCTCCCCATGGGTCAGATCTGCACCTTTTCCTATGCCTAAAAGGTCTGGTAAAAGTGGGGTTTATTGTATTTTGTAGTTGCAAATGGAAGAACCTGCAGAACAAAGACTATTATTAACTACCATCTGCTGAAAGGAGACTGCAGCTGTTTTGAGGTTTTCCTGCAAGCTTTGCAGATCTGCTCCGAATTTTAATAGTTGTTTACCAACTGAAGTGTGCCATTGAAAGAGCAAGATGTTTCCAAGCAAACAAGGTGTGAACGTCACTTCAGACTGGAAATAAACCCCTTCTCTCTGTGAATGTTTTTCTGATTGAGCTCACAGATTTTTGATTGACTGTTTCAGACTTCAGGCTGCTTCCTTTAACTCATTACCTCCCATATCAGAAGCATGAGGTCAGTAATGTTCACAAAGAATACAGTGTATTTTTAAAACAGACTAGCAGCTTTTTAAGGGAAAAAAACCTCTCTCTCTACAGTCCTATAATAAATGTTGGAAAGAAAGAGGGCAGCCACACTAAAACCACACAACTCTGGTAACCACCTGAAGAATTAGTCATAATAGCAAATTTATGTTAAAAGTGCTTTAGAGGCTCTGAACAAAAATACAGCAGTTTGAAACTATAGAAGCATAAAGGACCCTGCCATCTGATCTGAATTCAGAAATGAGGGTAAAAATGAAGAAGCTTTGTTTGTTATACACTGTAGAATGACAAGAAATGATGCTACACCTGTTATCTTATATTTTCTGCTGAGGCCATAAGCCTGGATGCCATTGATATTGCTATGAAATTAATGAGGATTGTAACAATACTTCTTATTGCACATATTTATACTGCATTAGATCTTTGCATCCATACCACTACTTGATGGCTATATGTAAATATAAGCCCTGTTGGTCCATGATAGCTAGTGTATGTGATTGCCATGGGACATGGATCTCATACACTGTGGTGAGGAGTGCTAGAGAAATGCCTTCCATATAAACAAACAAGGTATTTTTGCAATTCAGAAGTTTATAATGCAACACGTTATTCTTTAGCCCAGTGGACTCTGAGCTGCCTGAGCCCACGAGTGTACTTAAAGGCAGGAGGCATTTCTGGTGCCGTTGCTGCAGGTGGGGGATGGAAAAGGGTCACAGCATATACTATTTGGCCCAAAAGTTACCTGAACCCTAAATTTACACAGGGAGGAGGCCTAGAACCACAGGGACTGTGCTATCTGGCTACTCTTGAAAGATATTGGGGGTGGGGGGGATAGGCAGGCCAGCCAGACACTCTTGAGGAAATGAGAGGGGAACAGAGTTAAAGGACAAAGTAGAAGGCCACCTGGGTCTTCTTCCCCCAGAAGGTTGCACAGATGATCAGGGAACCCTTGGCTATGGAAGTGATGGTGAGGGGTGGGGGACTGGTTTCAGAATTTGATGGTATTCAATTATGGGGCACAAATATTTCCTTGGAATAAAAAATTCCAAAATGGAATAATGATCTATTGAACCCTCAGTAATTGGGGGGGGGGGGAGGGCTAGACGTGATCCATCTAGTTTCATCATCCAAGCTGAGTGAAGTGCCACAAGCACACAATGGAGAAATATTCCAATGAGTTTGTTTTTAATGATCTTAGAGTATTTCCTGTAATTTGCAGTATAGTTTTAGCTTCACAGCATTTGACACCTGGTAACAGAAGGTACAGCAATGCTCTTTTTGATCAGAAAGACCGCTCTTTTAGCTTTTCCATGGCTAACTAGACATGTGGCTACCAGCTACATGGCTCTATTGGAATGACTCCCAAATGTTTAGACTTTAACTTCTCCAGTGGTGGATGGTAACCTGACCTTCATATGTAACTGCAGCGTAAAGTGACATGAGTACTTGGTGCGAGTGAATTGATGGCAAATTCATTTCTAAGTCAGTGAGTTGTTTCAAACAGGTGCTGCATCTGAGGCATAATTTGTTGATGATTTTTGGCAAGTTTTTCCATTGATAAAGTACCTGTAAACACGTTTCCTTTATTCAGCCAGTCCTATTAGGCACAAGTGAGTATAGTGTTGAAAGAAAGGTGATGGGAACAATTGATAAGAAAAAGTTATGGTGAGCTAGAAGGTGGTGGATTTGGTAGGTGGTATTAGATCATATGAACAGGACATCTAAAATTTGCAGAGACCTGGGCTGAACAAGTCAGTGTGAGAGGTCCTATGAAAACACTCTTTAAGTCCCTTATTGCTGAATAGCAAATTGGGTTGACTCTCTCTTCTACATTTTCAAGTGATAATGGAATTTGGCGACACGATCCCCACAGACTTTAACCAGTGTGACTCTGTGGCTAAACTCTGTGCAGCTATGAGAATGTAGGACCCTCTATTATATTTTTGAAAGCACTCTACTGTTAAAGAGCTGGAATCAGGAAGATATTTGCAGTGCATAACAACTTATACACAATGTGACATATTCCCATATGCCAGTTGATGTCACCCATTATATTCATTATCTACCTACAAATGTGTGTGTGAGAGAGAGAGAGAGAGAGATTTAGCTGATGCTGAGGGAGTTCATGCTTTCGGATCTGGAAGTCCATGGTATTTTATGTAATTGACACTATCTTGGCTACCTCACCAGAGACTGAAGCAGGGCCCTCCAAAGCATAAACAGCTCTATCCTGAGCTTAACAGCCATGCCTCTGTAATTGGGGCTGTAACAGACTCATGTCCTCTGTGGCTTGGGCACAGAGGAGAATTTGCAACACACATTCACAAGTGGGTTATGCTGCAGACGGGATTTGGGATCATAGGCCAAATCCAACTATGACCAACACAAATTGATGAGCAGATGCTACTTTCCAGTGTACCATCTCCTGTGCAAATCATGCCAACAAAGGGAGAGTTGCTCAGTGTCTGCCAGGGAATGCCCAGCATTTTGTTGCTGCTCTGAGCAAGAGTAAATTCCACCATCAACTAGCCTTGCTGCTTACTGCTAAGTGGCTTGGTGAGGAGGCTGACAGTGTCTCTTTCTGACTCCCCAGCCTGGCCAGCAAGCTAACCAGCCATCTTTCTACCTCTTCTCTTGCATGCTATGGAGGGATAGGTCTCTGCTTCTTCTGCAACAAGTAGTGTCTCCCTGAAGGCCCTGCTCCCATCCCTTGCCTACCTGTGCTTCAGAGGGCAGGATTAATCCCTAAATAGGAAAAATATAATGGACTTTTTTGATATTTACTGAATATTTAAATAGGTCCACCCTCCCCTTTGCTAGGCTTTCACAGATGTGCAGCACTCCACCCCATCTTAAATACAAAAGTGGCAATGGCAACAGAAAAAGGATGCCATTCTTGCATGCTAATGGTCACTGCAAACCCACAGGAACCTTCCACCTCTCCTCTTCTGAAACCCACTGCAAAAGTGACAGCCAGCTGCAGTCAGTAATCTGTGCATAGCATAAATCTCCATTTCTCTGCATTATTTGTGTTATTGTAGAGGGAGCCTCCTGGAGTTGTTTCCTATTTCTTTTTGCAAACTGGAAAACCGTCATATTTGATTGATCAAATATACAATGTTGATAATGCAGCCAGCCCAGTAAGAAAACCTGGTGCTGCTGTATTTCTCCAACTCAACTGAACAGCACAACCACTGACCACTGGTGGACAAACGAGCCAGGCTAAATCTGACCTCTCAGATAACTGTAGAAGAAAGCAAGCTTAGATTTCCTTATCTTCAGCAACTTATTCTCTACATTTCTTAAAGAAACACTGGATTAATCTCAGCAATTAAGTATTATAATTGCATGCTCAGTACCAGCAGTATTTTATAGTTATTGCCTAAAATAATCCCCACTGTTTCCACCATGTACTTTAATTCTACAAATTTATTATTAGGTTTATACATCACTGTAAATATAGGGAAATCCACTAATAGTGACATAGGTCTCAGAGAAGAACTTCTAATAATAAGGTTCATTAGAAATAAGGTTCTGATCCTGCCCACACTTGCACACGTAACCACCCACACAGTAACATTGTATACATGGGCCTCAAATTAAGATTACAGGAGTGGAGTCTGGATTTGTGGTTGACACGCTGCAATATGTCCAAACAATTTGGGAAGGTAAAGCAAATACAAATCAATAGATACAAATATTTTCTTCCACTCTTCTTGCATGTGTAAAAGCAAGGTTTTGTTACTGAAAATGACCAATTTTCAAGAATGTCCCAGTAACAGAAACATTTCAGGGGTGCAAGATATTTGTGGAATAGTTTACTCAGTAGTGAAGGATTTAGACCCATTTTTCATGAAAAATGTTGGGCAACTATTGACCCAGTCTTAATAACTATTTTATCATATGAGAAACCTACAGTACATTTGGCTACTATCTTTCTCCATTTGTTAGTTAAGAAATGCTAACTAGAGAGGAGCAAAATTGGTATTTCAGTCCTGAATTCTGAAAATTTTCATGGAACACAAAGTTCAGAAGTATTTCTGTTTGGAAATGCCTACGCAATTCATTTTGGTGTATTCCATCAAAACGAAATATGTTAGTATTCTTCAATTTCAAGAACTGAATTTGTTTATTGCGGGGGTTGTTTGTTGAACTGACCTGAAACAGACAACACTTACGGTATTTTCCTTTGTGGGGCACAGCTGTTCATGGAAGTTGTAGTTTGGGTTGCCTAAAGGCCCCATTCTAACCTATCGTCCTGGCTCCCTGGCTGGACAACATCTCCATCAAGCACTTGCAGTAATGTGACTCCAATGATGCAGCACACTGCGGACTCAGTGGGAAGAGTGCTTTGCATCATGAGATGTAGTCCAGTCAGAACTCCCAGATGATGGAAGAGAATGGGGGGACCAAACCACAACTCCCATGAGGCAATTTACCACAATATTGAAATGCAATTTAATCAAAACATTTTGGGTCAGTTCAATAAACCAAAATATTCCATTGAATTTGGGTCAAATGCCCCAGAAACAAAACTATTTCATTTCATTTTTCCCAATAGAAAATGGAAACATTTCTGAGATGTTGTAAAAATAGCATTTGCTATCACAAAATCATTCTGATGAAAAATTCCTGACTGCCTATAGCAGGGGCGGGCAAACTTTTTGGACTGAGGGCCACATCGGGTTTCCAAAATTGTATGGAGGGCCGGTTAGGGGAGGCTGTCTCTCCCCAAACAGCCAAGAGTGGCAGGGCCCCCGCCTCCTATCTGACCCCCCCGGCTTCTCGCCCCTGACAGCCCCCCCGGGACTCCTGCCCCATCCACCACCCCCGTCTCCCTGTCCCCTGACCGCCCTCCACTGCCCCATCCAACCCCTCCTCTCATTCCTGACTGCCCCCTGGGATTCCTGCCCCATCCAACCACCCCTTCTCCCTGTCCCCTGACCACCCCCAGAACCCCTGCCTGTGACTGTTCCCCCCCCCCACTGCCCCATCCAACCCCCCCTCCTTCCTGACTGCCCCCTGGGACCCCTGCCCCCATTCAACTCCCCTGTTCCCTGCCTCTGACCGCCCCCCACCCCCAACTCCCTTGCTCTCTATCCAACCTCTCTGCTCCCTGCCCCCTTACCGTGCTTCCTGGAGCACCGGTGGCTGGTGGCACTGCAGCCATGCCACCCAGAGCACCAGGACATGCAGTCGCGCTACCCGGCTGGAGACAGCCACACCACCGTGCCGCACAGAACACCGGGACAGGCCGCAGTCTGCAGCTGTGCGGGCGCCCAGAGCATTGCACCAGCAGGGCAATGAGCTGAGGCTGCAGGGGAGGGGGGAACAGCAGGGGAGGGGCCAGGGGCGAGCCTCCCAGGCCAGGAGCCCAGGGGCCGGGCAGGAGGGTCCCACAGGCCGTAGTTTGCCCACCTCTGGCCTATAGTGTTAAGTCAAATTCCTGCTTTGTCCATTGATGCTAGAAAGAAACCCCATTTCACACATCTACTAAGTTTGAATTTGATTCTGCATGGTTCTGAGCACCTTCAAATCCCAGTGGAAACCAAGGAGCATTGTGCTCACTATAGATAAGTTTGGCCCTTTACTTTTTGATTAGCATAGAGGTAGGACTCAAAAGATAGAAGCAGACCAAGTGCTTGGAAGATGTCTCTTTCTAAATATCAAATCTGTTTGGAATATTCTGCCATTCATTCCAAACTGATAAAGCAGGCACCTGATTATTTCCCTTTTTTCCCTTAATAATTAACAGAAGTTGCAGGGCAGCTCCATTCATGGAAATTGATTTCAGGATAGAAGGTCTTGAACAGAAAGTCACTTCCAGAAAATCATATGGAATCACTTGTTATTCCAAATCTACTTCAGGGAATATAGTCTTTGTTCACGAGTAAGAATTTAATACAGTGATTCCTTGTGTGTGCTTCCCACAGATTTTTTCATGTCCTACTTTTTATTAACGGATCTGCCCTCATTAGGTTTACACAAAAACTAAGCTTCATAGTTTCCAGATTCCAAACAATTTCTTTACCTTTGGGGTCCCCCACCCACTTTGCTCTTGTAGAAAGGATGACCATCTAACATGAATCAATTATTTAACAGTCAAATTCAATGAAAAAAGAACAAGCATGGAAGCTGAAAAATCAAACACTCAAAAATCATTAAATACAGAGTTAGCATTGAAGGCTAAACCTTAATTTTGTCCCTCCATACAGATGCTTTAAAGTGACACAGTTAAATTGTGATCTGCTTAGTTTCATAAAAATAGTTACAAGTACTGCCCCTTAGTTTCTTTGACAATTTTTGTGTACATTTTTTTACCATCACATTCTCCCGTTTCTAAAACTACATCTCATTCCCCTGTTGGTGTATGAAAAACCTGCCCAGCAGCATAGGGAAATGATTTATTAACTGGCAATTAAGTGGAAACAGTTAAATTGACTTTGAAATGTACTAACCAATCTGAGGAAAAATAAAGAGAAACCTTCATTTTGTTTCTGATCTCTTAAAGTTCTAGCAATCTAAGGAATTACTTGTAACAGTAGCTACAAAACTTTCAGACAGAAGTGTGTTAAGTTGACTATGTCCCTTTAAATTAGGATGTCTATTTAATTTATTCCACATAGTTCACCAAATAATACCTCAGAGGTTCTTAAGGAGTGATCTAGGGACCACTAGTGGTCCACAGAGCACTTTCCATATGGTCTGCAATGCTACTTCTGTCACAGTATTTGAAGCATCCATCAGGCAGAGATGCCTTTGTAACCAGGAGTCTTTCAGGGCTTTTATGACCAACCAAAGGTGGGGAGAGAAGGAGAGACACCCAGGCACGTCTCTGTACCACACAAGGCTGCTTTGTGTCTTTGGGCCTGATCCGGTAACGTGCTGATCATCTCCTTGCTGAAATCTATGCATGGTGGTGAGTACCCCCCAAATTCACTTTCAATAGAATTCAATTCCATGTGATAGAATGCATGCAACATGCTGTAGTGCTGTTTAACACAGTCTATGTCTAACCTGATCATATGGCAAGTTAGGAGAGACAAATATATAGTATGTAGTTTAACTCTGTGCGCCTCTGCCTCTTGCACATATAAAAATAAACAAACAGCTTCACAAATGTTATGAACCAAGGACACTACTGCAAAAAGAGGCCCGATGTGTGACCTAGCATATAGGGCTTTGGGTTGTTAGTTAGGAGACCTGGGTTCCATTCCTAGCTCTGTCGCTACCCCACTGTGTGACTTTGAGCAAGTTTATTCACCTCTCTGTGCCTCTGTTTCCCACACACATACACTTTGTGTATTTGGATTGTAAGCTCTTCAAGATAGTTACTGTCTCACACTCTGTTCATTGGTGTCTAGCACAATGGCATCCCGGTCTTGGTTTGGGCCTCCAGGTGCTACTGTCACACCAATAATAAAGATGCCTAAACGATAGTGTGACTTCTCATGTACTCCCCAGTCTGGACCAAAAAAATTTTTTTCTCCTCGCCAAGTAGCCACATAGAGAGTGACAGAGCATCATGTAAAGTGATGATCATTATAGTCAGTCAAGGCTCTCCTAATTGTGTTTTGGCTCCAGTGTCAATAAATAAAATAAACAACAAGAGCAGCAGCAGCAGCCTGTAAGGTGTGCGTGTTTCAAAGCTTACAGCGTGGAAGATTTTCACTACAGATGGTAGAACTCCCCAAAAACTTGCCTGACAAGCACATTTGGCTGCTTTTTAAACAAACAATAAGAACTTCTCCATAGTCCGCTGGATACCAAACACGTGCAAAAAAAATCTCACAAAAATCCCTCTAAAAACTCTTGGGAGGTCGGAGATGGTAAGCAGAGCCACAGCACACTGGCTCAGAGAGTCACTATAATCCCTTTCAAACCAGGCAGATATTTCCGGTGTCATCAACATTTTTCTCTGCCAGACAATACCAAAATCTCTCACATATTCACACACTTGTTCTCGCTCTCTGATACTGATCCAAAGCTCACCCAAATTTTCTGAATCTCTGAACCTTCCCATCCACTCATTCCAGCAGGCCCTCATGACCTCTTCACACCACATAACCCTTTCTCCTACAATAAGCCTCTTCCCCTACATGATGTGTTGTCCCCTTGAGGAGGTAGTCAGGACACCTCCAGACCTGGGGTCTGTGCTTCAGGGTGTCTTTTGTGGGCTCTGCTTTCCCTACTCTTTAATATCTTGAGAGCTGGAATCAGGTACCATACTCTACGAATAATTTGATGGATACATTTGCTATCTGTTTTGCATCTTTAAAACTTCAGAGGTGTGCTAGAATTTACAAACTGCACTATGGGATTGTGAAATCTTGCTGCTTGTGAGATACCCATTCAATCAGATGCTCTGAGTTCTTTTTTCCTCTTTTCTACTATAAATCTGGTCTTGCCAGATGCAGAGCTGACTTGAAATTTACTTCCTAATCCTCTCTTCAACAAATCCCAGTACCCTCTCTCTCAGTCTCACTCCTAGTCCTCATGCTCACAACCCCAAATTAAGCCAAATGCAGACTCCAAAGAGTAATCTTCCTTAAGGAATCCTAGGCAGTAGCTCCTCAACTCTCTTGCTTCCCAAACTGCTGCTCAGCATTGGCTCTGCCCCTTAAAATGAGAGGGTGGGGAAGCCACCTCTATTCCCTGCACCATTAAAATCACAAAGCACCAGAAGTGCTGAAAAATGCAACTTGACCTGACCTGCCACTATTCAGGCTACATTTCTTCTGAACAGAGCAACAGATTTCATACAAGAAAGCCATCTTTTTTCAGTAATGTACTATCAAAACCACACTCCCATCCCTGCCTTTGGGAAAAGACAGCTTTGGGCCTCAAAGAGAAAGCAAAGATGACAGAAAGTTAAGTAAATATATTCTTTGACTGACATGGAAATTCTTACCACAAGAACTTTTCTCATGGAGGAAACAGAATTGTGTCCCTTTGACACGGAGTGATAAAAATACAGGGCCAAACTCTGCCTCGGTTGCATCCAGGCAATAACCCAGGCAGTATCTGGTTTATAACTGCAGCCTGAAATAAACATTAAATATTTCAGGACAAGTTCTACGGTCAGTTAGACTGTCATAAATATAAAGGGAAGGGTAACCACCTTTCTGTATACAGTGCTATAAAATCTCTCCTGGCCAGAGGCAACATCCTGTTACCTGTAAAGGGTTAAGAAGCTCAGCTAACCTAGCTGGCACCTGACCCAAAGGACCAATAAGGGAACAAGATACTTTCAAATCTTGGGGCGGGGAAAGGCTTTTGTTTGTGCTCTTTGTTTACGTGTTTGTTCTCTCTTTATTTTATGTGAATTTTCCCTGTGTTAAGAGGGAGGTTTATTCCTGTTTTCTGTAAGTTTAAGGTTTTGCCCAGAGGGGGATCCTCTGTTTTTTGAATCTGAATACCCTGTAAAGTATTTTCCATCCTGATTTTACAGAGGTGATTCTTTTACCTTTTCTTTAATTAAAATTCTTCTTTTAAGAACCTGATGGATTTTTCATTGTTCTTAAGATTTAAGGGTTTGGATCTGTGTTCACCTGTACAAATGGGTGAGGATTATTATCAAGCCTTCCCCAGGAAAGGGGGTGTAGGGCTTGGGGGGATATTTTGGGGGAAAATGTCTCAAAGTGGTCTCTTTCCCTGTTCTTTGTTTAAAATGCTTGGTGGTGGCAGCATACCATTCAAAGCCAAGGCAAAGTTTGTACCTGGGGGAAGTTTTTAACCTAAGCTTGTAAGAATAA
Organism: Caretta caretta; assembly: GCF_965140235.1. Classification (NCBI taxonomy): domain Eukaryota; kingdom Metazoa; phylum Chordata; order Testudines; family Cheloniidae; genus Caretta; species Caretta caretta. Next base: position 92,054,883 of record NC_134210.1, on the reverse strand, counting down.
GCTTAGGGGGTCTTTCATGCGGGTCCCCACATCTATACGCTAGAGTTCAGAGTGGGGAAGGAATCCTGACATAGACCAATGTAAATCCAGAGTAATTTCTGAACTAAATGCTGTTACTCTGGATTTTCTCCTTACTAGGACAACATAATTGTGCATTAGTAGAATATTTTCCATGAGCATCTTTCACACTGTTGCCAGCACAGCTCAAATGAAGACGTAATAAAATGAAATCATAGTATTCCCCCCACAAACTAAATATTTTAATCTTTGTTTTTCAACTAGATTTCCAAAAAGACCCCAAAGAGCAAGACTCTGATAAATGAGTATTGTATAATATTTTACAATCACTGGAAGTGAGACTTCAAAGAGGGGGAAAGGTTTAAAAAAAAAATAAACAATGCTCTTGTCATTTTCATCCTGACTTTAAAAAAAAATTTAAAATACACGTTAGCACAGCTGTCTGGAACTTTTCATTGTTTCACATCTATTTGTTCAGACACCACACTATTTCAAAAATAAAAACTGGCATTTAAAATGTTTCATATTGACTAGACCTTTCCCTGATAGTAAAATGTCCTGATCAGAGATGGGGGAACTTCAAAAGAGGTTGAGTTCAGAGAAGAATCCAGTATTCGGGTGTGTGTCCGCATGGGGAAGCTTGCATTGACACCGTACCTACTGTGTACTTGTTCCATGAGCAAGGATTGCAGTTTCCTGGGATATCAAGCTGGTGCCTTACAGAAGCACTGGAATTATGCCTCTCAGTAACTTGAAGTAAACATTTCTTAGAAGACTTTTGAAGCACTGGGTTTATGAAAAACTGGAACATAAGCAAGACAATTAAAAAGGAACTTTTCCCCTCCTTCGTAATTTGACTAAAACAATCAGAGATTATGAAGCACTGCTTTCCATACAAATCTGGAAGCACAGAGGTGAAATTTTCAGCATGTGGTTGGGTGGCTGGTTTCTGGGCATCTCTGAACCATAAAGGAGATACACTTTTCCTTCATCGCATACCACCATTGAAATCTAACCAAAAACATGAGGACAGCATTCTGCCTTTCGATACACAAATGAGTATCCTATTGAAGTCACAACAAATTCTGTGTGTGCATCCAAGGATACAATTTGGCCCACAGACAGGATCTTGCCTTTTCATGTTCAGTCCAAATCAGATAACGCTGGCCCTCCATGATTAGAGCCCTGTGGTCTGAGGTGAAAGGGAAGTGTCGTCACTTTTGTTCTAAAATCAGAGACATTTCCTTGGTATCATAGATAAACTGCACACATTATAATAATAAACTAAATTATTTTAATCATTAAACTTTTAATGCTGTAACACTACTTTACATAACTTTACTCACATAAGCAATCCTATTGTAATTTAAAGTAAATAAGTCTCAGGTCATTTGTAGCACCAGGGCCAAAATTAGAACAGCAAGAAGTTTTTGAATTAATGGACAATTGTCTTAATTTTTCCATATTTTTTATTATACGGCCAAATTAGCCACACAGACATGTGCAGTGCAGCCGGCCTGCGCCTGGAATGTTGGTGGATCATGATGAAAAGCACCATTAAGGTTGGAACTACTGAAAACTATGGTCTCAAAGGCTCACAACTTGATCAAATTGTAGCCAGCTTTCACTGGAACACTCAGTCTTCTCTGTCTGCAGAACTTCAGCCTGTGACCTCTAACTGTTTAATCAGAAAGACCCAATTTTTCATTTTATATAATGGGGACAATGTATTTCCTCACACACACCTCTCTTTACACTCAAAAATAGAGTAACCATTTTCACTCAACCTCTAAAAAATAATCCACATTGGGCAGAGACCTAGTCTAAAATTTCAGTCTCGTATGTCAGAATTACAGAAAGTTATGAATGAATCAAAACTGGGGTTTCTTTTTGAAACACTAAGGCAACTAACTGTAGGGCTCGGACTATACTAATACATTGCAGTTCTCTAGAGGTTTCATCTGTAGACCTCAAAGTCGGAAAAGCATTATTAATGGATGAGGAACAAACACACAGGTTAAACATCTTTCCTGGGGTCACATAGCAAGTCACTGGCAGAACTGGCTCTTCCAGTCCCAGGCTCTTCCCCCTAGCTGCCCTTAAACATATTGTTCATGGTTATACAATATGTTTTTAAAGATACAATGAAATCTAATGGTAAATATTGTCTACTATAGAGTTTCTGAGCACAACCAAGATTTTAAAAAAAATGGGTGCCTAAAATTAGGCTCTTCAGACCCTATTTGGGTACTTAGTAAGTGGCCTGGTTTTCAAAAGTATGAAGAATTCAGTAATTCCCCGATGTCAATGGGAGCTTCTCCTTGATACCCCCCATCAGCTCTCCAGACTGTACAAAGTACAAGTACTACGTTATTTATCTTGCCTGACTCTGACCATATTTCCTTTCGCCTCCTTTGAATTGCTCCACTGGTTCTCTCTCCACTACTGCATTACCTTTAGCTTCTTATGCTCCCCTTCAAAGCCCTTCATAAATCTCCGCCTCCCAGCTTATCCACTCTGGTCTCTTACTGTATTGCCCACCCTGCTCCAGCAATGCCAGCCTCAACCTCGTGCTTGTCCACTTTTCCTGCAACTGCCCCCCAACTTTCTTCCCCCCTACCCAGCCCCATATGCATTGAATGCCCATCCTGAACTACACTGTAAGGCCACTAACCCTTTGCTCCTTCAGATCCTTCCTCTAGACCCAGTTCTTCCCGTGATGCTTTCAAGAAATTAGCCACCTAACAATACTGAGGTAAACAAACAGCTAAGAGTCAATTCTGTTTCAAACCTGTATTTATTTTTATCCCTGTCTTTTTAGCTGTTGCATTCTCAGATTATAAGCAGTCCAGACAGAGGCTATGTCTATCGCTATCCACAGCCAATGACTACTAGAGCATGGGAACTACCTTAATATTAATAGCCCTAAAACAACAGAAAAAGTTACTTTCAAAAGGAGATGCAAATGTAGAAAAAACATGAGAATAGCAGCTCTGCGTCACTTCTGCAGGTATTGACAAGGGGGGGGTCAGGTATCCTCGGTACAGATTTGTTACTCTGCCCCCAGGGAGTCCATTCTGCAAGGTTCTGTGACAAAACTCTGCCAAAAATACTCTTCAGTGTATAACAACAAATACATTGTGATTCTGAAACAGTACAGAGACCCTTACAGATGTTCCTGCTGTTGGCAGCTCTTTCACATGAGCTGCTTACCCTGTTGTTGCGTCCAGCAGATGGCCATTTTCACATGCCTGTTTCTTCCTCTTCACATGCCTGGTGCTTTGCCTCTCCTTGTGTTATTTACTTACAGCTTCAGTACAGAATTCTCTTGTATGCTGAAGACCAGGTTGTCCTAGCAAGAGCTCACAGTGCTCTTCAGCTTCACTGAATAGAATCATAGAATATTAGGGTTGAAAGAGACCTAAGGAGGTCATCTAGTCCAATCCCCTGCTCAAAGCAGGACCAACACCAACTAAATCATCCCAGCCCTGGCTTTGTCAAGCCAGGCCTTAAAAATCTCTAAGGATGGAGATTCTACCACCTCCCTAGGTAACCCATTCCAGTGCTTCACCACCCTCCTAGAATAGGTATGATACATAGGTGCATAGCAAGCAAAGGAAAAGTTAATACAGAATACAAGTGGTTTTCCTGAATGACAACTGAATCATTTGCAATATGTGCAGAAGAACATGGCATGGTTATCATTGCAAAAATAAACAGCGCAAAAATAACTTCCACTCCTGGATTTTCACATCTGAATCTGCCACATTATCTCCACTGGAACTGTATATTCTTATGACAGCGACAATGAGTATGTCTGACCTATTCACATCCACAGTGACATTTTTGGCACTCTGGATTTAAAACTTTTTAATTGACTGAATCACAGCTATTAGAGAAAGAGAAATATCTACTATCAATAAAGGGCCAAACTCTGTTCTCAGTTACACATGTGGCTGTCTGGAGTAACTCTCTTCTTCACAATGGAATTATTCACAATTCATACCCATACAACTGAGTGTGGAGTTTGAATCCCTAGTTTGTATTTCTCTAAAGCCTTCTGCTAAAGAATTTCAGCCTGACATACAAGCAATGTAGCTTTGCTACCCTGCTGTGAGATAGGGAATTATCTCCATTTTACAGGCAGTGAAACTGAAGCACACAGAGGCTAAATGACTTGCCCAAAGTCACAGAAGTCTATTGAAGAGCTGGGGAAAACATTCAGTTCTCCTGACTCCCAGTCTTCCCTCCAGTCTTTCCTACAAGCTCCTTCTTCCTCTCCCTCAAACCATCTGATCCATCCTTTTGTGTCAGTCCTTAAGTAAAAACAGATAAGACTGTTAATACGATTCCCTTTTACAAGGCCAACAAGTAGGAGCTTGAGAGCAGAGGGCAGAAAGTGGTGGGGGACAGGAAAATTAAATACAGAAGGAAGAGGGATAAGGGTTAGATCCATTGGATCTTTGCATCAAGTAACATATTAAAGGGATTTAAAAAATACTTTATCCAATATTGGTGTTAGTCGACAACCAAGCCATGCCACGAGAGCAATATTGTAACGGCAGAACTCCTCAGCAATTTTAATTTTTCCCTTTGTCAGCTGAAGAAGCTCACATTATAACGGATAGAATGTCAGGAAACAAATATAAATGTTATTGTGAGAGGAAACCTGTTTCAATTCCCAGGATTACAGTTTAGAACAGCTGTGCCCCAAGAGAACAATAGGGAGATTTATTTCTCTTATAAGTCCCAATTTTACAAAACGCTTTTACTTTCTTTGAATAAAAGGCATACTAACGAAAGCTGTGAACACAGGGGCTGTCTGAATCCTGTGAATAAGAGAGAGAAAAGTTATTATTCCATCTAGTGCAGTATTTGTTTCTTTTTGGGTAAATGAAGAAAATGAACCACAGTTGCTACAACGGTCATACAGTCAAAGTTATTAGTAAGAGTTTGGCTTATAACTTAAAGCAGCAGCAACCTAAATATATTACACAGGTCCATATTAGAGGTAGGCTCAAACTACAAAAGCCATGGGCACCCAGGTACAAGGTCTTTGTACTGTACTTTGGCCAGGCACAACATATGACCTCTGCAAAATGTGGATCCAGGCTGAGATTTTTAATGGCCTCAAGTTATGGGGATGGTTGGATTCAGAATTTTGATTTCAGCCCAATTCCAGTCCATATCCAAATCTTTTAGACTTGGGCAGGTGCAACCATCTGAAGCTATGCATGAAGTCAGCCCTAAATTGTTGCATGTGGTCAACATTGATGGTGCTTGACTGCTCTGTCCCAGCTTTCCAAACATAGCTTCAGCACTCAGTGTCAGATTCCTGCTACAGAACGAATGCTCAAAGCCACACTAAAAGTTACATCCAAAAGGAAGAATGAAATACAACATGACATTCACAAAACCAAAATGGAATTCATAAGTTGACAGATATATCCCCCAGTGTGACACACATTCCTTCTGAAGGCTCCCTCCATATAAAGGAGTGAAACCATAAAGAAACATGGCCCCACTTCAACAAAACATGTAAGCACATTCTTAAGTCCATCCCTATGGAGCAAAGTACTTAAGGTGAACTTTGATCACAGCACACAGGTTGCACAGAAGTCAATGAGGCTTAAGCACATGCACAAGAGCTTTGCTGAATAGGGAGGGACTGTCAAAATGGAACCACTTACAGCATAAATGGACCAAAAGAGAATAGAATAATTTATTCAATGAGTTTTACCTTTTTCTGCCCACAAACAGATTGTCCTTTCTTTTCACATATATTATTGTAAAGGGTTTGACAAATAACAATAGCAACAAATTCTTGGTCTACAGACTTTTCACAAGTAGCTGGAGGGTGTATTTAATATTCAGAAATTAGATAGGTGGTGTTTAGATTTGGTTGGCCACATAGATCTTCTCTTCCCTTATTGGATATGCTTCAGTATTATAATTAGGTTTTCTGGATGACCATGCTCATTTATGACTTAGAGATTTATTTCATAGAAATATTGAATAATTGCTTTAATGTCATCATTTTCCTAACCATTTTTGCTACCAAACTTGTAAGCTGTAAAACGCATGGGAAGTGAATACACCCAGAGGAACAAGTATAATCAAATTACTTCAATAATGTTGCTGAATAAATATTGGTGGGGAAAGTGTTTAACTATTTACTCAGGATTCTCTGTAGGAGTGTTTATGCCAGGGAGAATCTTACAATGGTTTTGGTCACTACGATAAGCAGATGTGATGTGTTTATAATGTTTGTGTGTCTATTTTAGATGTGTTAGGCAGCATTCAACAATACAACGTACTGCTTCAATGGGACTATTTACCTGCTTAAAGCTAAGCACATGCTTAAGTACTTGGATGGATTGGGGCCAGAATGGTCAGCAACTTGCAGGATAGTCTATACATTAAAATATCATGATTTTGCAATTTAGTGCATTTGAAATTTTGCACAAAATGGATCCTGGCAGCCATCCCTGGTCATTTTGGTTTGTGGAGATAAGCCAGGGAGGGACAACACAGTGAGAAGAAGTCACTCAGACTTATAGCACATTGCATTTACACACCCATACACAACCACAGGCAGCAGGGCAGTTGGGGATAGGAATAGCTGGGGACATGTGCCATCTGGCTCCCCTTGCATCTCAAGTATGCCAGTGAAGGTGTGCACGATTTTAAACTAGAATTGTGGGCAGCTGGGATGAGGACAAGTTGAAGACTGGGAATAACAGTTATTGCTACTATTTTTATGGTGTGGCAGCAGATAAGCAAGACTGATTCTCATCAGGATCCCACCAGTGTTCTCCCTCAATAGCATTTTCCTCACTAGTGTAACTCCCCAAAGCTTTACTGATTTTTGTGAATTGTGTACTGCTGTAAGAGGACTGCAAGGGGAGCAATACACAAATCCCACAATTAACATATTAAAACTCACTGTACACTGGCTCCTATACAGTTGAAGCAGGCTATACACCAACCTTGACATAGCCAAACTCCACATAAATTTAGGATAGAGCAGGGTAGGCAACCTATGGCACATGTGCCAAAGGCGGCACGTGAGCTGATTTTCAGTGGCACTCACGCTACCCAGCTCCTGGCCACCGGTCCGGGGGGCTCCGCATTTTCATTTAATTTTAAATGAAGCTTCTTAAACTTTTAAAGAACCTTATTTACTTTACATACAACAATAGTTTAGATATTATAGACATATCGAAAGAGACCTTCTAAAAATGTTAGAATGTATTACTGGCACACGAAACCTTAAATTAGAGTGAATAAATGAAGATTCGGCACACCACTTCTGAAAGGTTGCCGACCCTTGGGATAGAGGAAACCCAGAACGTTCTAGAAATTGGATGCTTCAAGGCTCACATGATTCACATGAATTTTTCATCAAAAAATGAATGTTCAAGGATTTTATTCCATTTTGTACATATTTTTGACACCTCACAAACAAATATTTTCTTTGTGAATTTGTTGTCCAGCTATGTAGATGCATTTTAGAGCATATGGCTCTTAGCTTCAGAGGCAGTAATTTGCCCTCAACATTAGCAACTCTTCTAGGCCAAAGAGGAGAATAGATACTTTAGAGATGTGGCCTCATTACTTTCCACTGACATCACAAGTGCTCACTGAAGATAGATATGAAAGATGCTCCTCCTGGACCATTGGGACTGTATGCTACCAGGTAGACTATCTTTGGTGATATCAAGGAATTTGTCCTGAATTTGGAAGCATAGGACTCAACTTCCCGATGCCTCAGTTTTCAATCCTATTCCCAACCATAATTGGTCAGCCCAGAAGGATGCTGATATAGAGGAAGGTAGGCACTGGGAAAGCCAAATTGTGATTATGCCAAACTAGGAAGATAATAAATTATAGAGAAAAGAGAGATCATCCTCTTTCCCAATAAGAGTTAATAGAGAAGGAAAGAACTTGAAGAGCTGTGGTTTGCTAAAATAATATAACGAACATGTGCTGACTAATATTGAGAAGATGGATGGTTTTGTGGTTAAGACAAAAGACTCAGAATCAAGAGAGCAGGGTTCTATTTCTGTTCCTGCCATAGGGCTCCTGTGCGAGCACGGACAAGTGACTTAGGGCAAGATCCTGAAAACACAGTTTGACATTTAACTACCATGTGTTTAATTATGATGGGCACACTCTGTTTTGAAAGACCAGCCTTCCCCTTAAAGGTACTGAGAGGCAGTACAGTCCAATGGTTAAGATAGGATTAGGAGTCAAGAGACCTGGGTTCTAGTCCTCATTCTGCCAGTGATCTGCTATGCAACCTTGCTCTGTCAGTTCAGCTCTCTCTGCTTTCCACCCCTCCCACCTTTTGTCTGTATTGTGTATTTAGATACTGAGCCAGGGACTGCCTCTTACTGCGTGTAGTGCCTGGCATAATGGGGGTCTGTTTTCAGTTGGGACCCATAAGCACTCTCATAATACAAATGACACCACCCCTCAAATGAAAGTTTAATATTATTTTCATGTACAGGCTATTTTAGAAGGGCTCCATTTCAGCTCATTGGCATCTACGGCTCGATCTTGCTCCATGGAAGTCAATGGGCATTTTGCCTTTCATTTCAGTGGGAGCAAGGTCCCAGTCTTGGTGCGTTCAGCAGACAGGAAATTGCATTCAGTTAAGCTACCATGTGAAAAATTTAATATTCTACCATGCAGAAGCCAAACTGCTGTTTCACAGCTGACACCAGCAAGTCTGCCTCTCAGCTGAGAAAAGGGAGAGAAAATGGCTGTCAGGGCATATTTTGCAGATGAATAGTTCGTTGAGGAAAAAGAAAAACCATCCATCATAAAATGAATACTAAATGAATACAGCCCACTGTTATCCAGAGCAAATTTCACATTCACAGCACCAAGATAAGCCAACAGATATCCTCCTTATATTTCTCAATTTTTTTTTTTTGAGAGGGTAAGTGTGTGTCAGAGAGAGAGAGGGAGAATGTGTAAAATGAAATGGCCCTAACTGTTCTGCAATTTCCACAGTCCAGTGGGGAGGAGAGGAAACCTTAATATTCTATTTTAAAAAGCACAGAAGAAACAAAGATCAAAAATTTTACTAGTAGCCATGGTTCATTCTAATTCTGTACCATCACTAACCATTGTTTCAATTGGATATGGTATTTTTCAATTCCTGTTCCAATTGTCAAGTAGTGTAGTTATGCTCTGTTTAACAGTTTCTGCTTTTCAATCCAGAAGTGACAGCATTTCATTGGTGGGAATAATGATTATAAGCAGCACTAATAGCTAGAGCCAGAGAGACTAAGAGCTTGTCTATATGAACAAGTAGTGTGCAGAAAACTGCAGTGTAAAATCTACCTTGCACTAGGCTGCCACACCCTAACTGTCCACACGGACTTGGCTGCCACACACTAAAAAGTTGTAGTGTGCTTTGACCTACTCCTGTTTCAAAGCAGAGTAGATCAAAGAGTACTATGGAACCTGGAAGCAGGGTCCACATGGACAGTTACTGCGTGGCAGGTGGTAGAGTTCTATGCAGCTTGCCGCTGACAAAGTGTTCATATAGACAAACCCTCAGTCAGGAACCCAGATTTTACTCCCAAACTCTGCCACTGGATCATTTTATGATCTTGGGCAAATCACTCAACCTTTTTGTTTCTCAGTTTGCTGATCTGTAAAATAGAGATAATACAAATGTTTGTGAAGAGCTCCAAGACCTGAAGATTAAAATTCTTGTGTATGAGCAAGTACAAGGTATGGGAAGTGTGATTCTCACCTATTATCAGTCAATATATAAAGTGGTTTGTACAATAAGAGAAGTCCAATGAAATTTGGGTTCTATATGGGTTAGTGGCAGTCCATAAAATGTAAGATCACAGTCATAAGTATCATAATCAATTTCATTTTTGTATTAAGAGACACCTAAAAAGGAAGAAAATATATTTAGCTACACATAGGACCTATACTGTATTTTCTTATACTGTATAAGTAATCTGGGGATCGAGGTCCTTCCCTTCCCTTCCATGAGTCACACACACAAAAAGAGAAATTATAAGAACATCAAAGGAAAAACAAACATCTTGGGTGAAATCCATTGATGTCAATGGCAAAACTCTCATTGATTTAAATGGGGGCCAGGATTTCACCCCTCAAATTGAATCATAACCATTCTTGTCATGAGTTATAACAAGAAATTAGCTAATAATTTCAAAATACACTCCGACAAGCAAATGAGTAATCATGGATTCATTATCAAGGCCAGAGTCTTTGTCTATCACAGCTTTGAAATAATTTACATCTAAGCTTCAATTTACGTCCAAGCTACTCTTTACATCACTGTAATTAAGAAACATGTGGTGTTTCAAATTTGGAATATTTTCATTTTACATGGATGGGATATGGCCACCTCAGCATTAATCTTAAAAATGTGTATTCTAGTACCACAAACATTCAGCTATGTGTTTGAGTCAAACTTGCCAAATGGGGAAATGTGCATCTTCTGAAATTTTAACTTCACTTCTTCCTCATTTGTTTGCCTCCAATTTACTCTTTTCATAATAGATCATTTCAAAAGAAATGATCAAAGTATAGGTTTTGTTACTGACCAAATCTGTTCCTCAGATGTTTGGCCTTCTGATGCTATTATGGAAGTATGACAACATTTCTCCCAAAGAACCTGGAATCTTTTCTAAGTTTTTGGAGAAACATTTTAGCTCCAAACTTGCAGGTAACAAAAGTATAATCAAAAGGCAAACTTGTCCCTGGTTTAACTCCAGGGAGATCAATACAGTTAAAGAAATTAACTTGGGCCAATGAGTTAAGCCCATCTATTCCCACCAGATCTTTTGATTAAACCCAATATCTCAAGTTTTAGTTTAAGCAGATGTTTTCCAGAGTTTCATTTTTCTTTTGCATATAAAAACCCGCATCAACGATGATATTTTTCCCGAAACCATCTGCATTAACAACATTCATTTGAACTAAAGATACATTATTCACTTTTGCTGCTAAAATTTCAGCTTTATTTTCAAGGGACCAGTGGATACCCCAGTTGTGCCCTCTCTGCACCGATACACTGTTGTGTATGATAATCAATGGCTCCAGCTTACTGAGTATATAGAGAGCTGCTGTAAAAGACATTTAAGAGAAAAAAAAAGAGAGGAGGAAGGAGAGTCTGAGCAATCACAATGCAGGGGAGGGAGGAGGCAATCATCCCCTTCCACAGAAAAACCCACAGGAGGGGGCCCAAGGTGAAAATGCCCTATAAGTTCCCCCTTGAGAGTTTTCCCCAAGTTGTTCCTTCAAGGGGCGTGGAGTTTGTCACCTCGGTGGCAAACCTTTGTCTGCTTCCGGAAACGGACCCAGATATCACAGTGATGGGTGCAGCATAAGACGACAGAGAAGCTATAAAGATCTACGTTTCAGAATGGGTTTACAAAGGGAACATTGTGATCAAAAGACCAACTCTTCACAAACCTGCACATTCTCATGTCATTTGGGAAAAAAACACTTGTGGACTTTCACCAGCCAGCTCAAAACTTCGCCACTCCACACACCACAAATGACTCGGTCATGTGAACTTGCATGAACAGCAAACTAGAAGAGGAATCAAAGACTGTCGTACTAAAAACCATGTTACTTATTATCGTCCGTATGAGCTGTCAGATAACTTATTCCTCTGACTAAATAAAAAAAAGAAAATTATTTGTATTATAGGTATGGCGGTGGGTTTTGTGCTTCTCAAATTATATTTCCGTTTTTCTTATGCTTGTGTTTCATGAGGTTTGCTATCAGCCGGGGAAATGTCACGTAGGGCTTGATTCTGCCAGATGGCAAATCCTCTCATCTTCTACTGATGTCAACAGGGATTGATAGCACTTAGCAATATGTAGAATCAGACCCATATTGTCCATCCTTCTAGGAAACTGCTCTCTAGCGCTGGTATTTTTGTGCACCAGGCTCTGCTTTCATGTTGACATTCCTTCCTTCCTTCCGTGGGCTGCTTTAAATTTGCAATGGCAGAGCATTCCAATAAACACGTTGTGATAAAAAGCATTTGCGTATGTCCTTTCTGCATACTAATCTGGACATTTCCCTTTAATCTGGTAAGTGAGAACACACTCAGTTAAATGAAACACTTGTCCTAAAACAAGCCCAATCTTTTCAGGTTGACTGTAATAGGAGGGTACCCAGTAATCCTGTAGGAGGTGCTCAGTACAATTCAAGCATAGTAATAGCATCCCAAATTCCTTTCCACCAGCACTTGCACATCAATTTTTTACTGTTATGTCACTAATTGAAAAAAACATTGAATATACTTACTGTGATGGGGTCGCTCTTGGGCCTGCAGCTGACCCTGGTTGGGACTACAGTCAGGAGCACAAGTTTTTATTTAGTTGTTGTACCCTTCAGGTGTAGCACCACTTGCAGGAGTCTTGCCCAGCAACAGGCAAGGCACTGGTAGCAAATCACAAGAGTAGTTCCGCATAAGGCCTATCTTAGTTGCTCTGGTAGGCAGCAGTCTCTCTAGCAGCTCCTGGCCCTAGCCAAGCTTCTCTTACAGAAGAAGAGCTGGAGGCCTGCTCTCCTTGTCAGCCAGCACATAGGGTTGCCACTTGTCCAGGCGTTCCCAAAATCATCCCTTTTTTGAGGTAGCTGTCCTGGGAAACATCGGAGGGTACTCAGTAGTCATTGCCAGCTGTCCAGTTTTATCAGCTCAGGATCATCCTAGATGTCCCGTTTTCTGTACCTCAAAGGTGGAAACCCTAGCACCTAACTGAGCTGGGCTCTATTGCCTGTGTAGCGGGGCAGGGCTGGCTGAGCCCACAGCAGCTTATTAGCTCTTTCCTGGCCAATCACACTTACCCATGAGGAAGGAGGCTCGTTTTAGTTCTTGATCCTGGCAAGAACTGTGTGTGCTTAATTTTACACTGGAGAGTAGTTCCAGTCACTTCAATTGGATTTCTCATGGCGTGTAAAGTTAAGCACATGCATAAGTCTTTGTAGTATCAGGATCTTATTTTCTTCCTCTTTTGTAATTTAGTCTATATGACCACATTTTTCCTACCAGCTCACATTCTGCATAACAACACCTTTGCAATGTGTGAGATGCAGCTATGCTAAGGTCCACAAGGAGAAAATAAAACAATTATTTACGTCTTTAGAACCTTCCTTCTGAAGATCCCAAAGCATTGCAAGCATTAATATTTGCTGTACAAATGTTAACTAATCACTAACTCTCCTTTGAGTTAGGTTAGTGTTAGAACTGAGCAAATCTGTTCTTGTTAATAAAATTCATTGTGAATTTTAGCAACTTTTCATCATATCATAGCTTTGTCCATTATTTGATCTGCTTAGGAAGAATTATCACTATTTTACAGATAGCGAAACAGATACAGACAGCTTAATTAACCTGCCTAAAGTCACAATGCAAGTTAGCAGTAGAGCAGGGAATAGAAATCAAATGTGACTCAGTCCTATGCTAGCCATTGTTCCCTACCAGCTAGCTAGTGCTAGAAGTGGGAAATGCAAAATTCTAGCAATACTTGTTTTTCTATACCAAATAAAAACAGAGGGTTTTTTTGAGTGATTGAACATTTAAATCACCTGTGGAGGCTGTAAACAATGGAACAACTTTTGAAAAAAATTCAAGGTTTTCCATAATTTGGGAAAAGGCAGCTGCCACTAGACACTGTTCACAACTTAGCTCTTAACTTGGACTAATAAAAGAGTGGGGACACATGTATGACTGCGGTCAGTTCAGCAGAGATGGCATCAATAAGCAGGCCAAGAAATATATTGCTATTTTGTTACGGCCAGTTCATTAAGTGTCCTGTTGAAAACTGCTGTAACTCCAAGTTCTAAATTAAACAGCCTTGTCTGGCAACAGGACCCTTAAAATATTTTTCTTGAATTGCTCTTTTAGACTCAAATCCCAGTTCTCCCCCTTGAGGCATCTGAGACAGGACTGCAACTTCTCTTGCATATGTTACAGCCAATAAAGGAAAAGGTCAATCTCAGGTTTTATTGACAAATAAAATATTCCCATGATTCTTCCCGGAACTGTAGCTAACACACACACCCCCACCCCCAGAGTGAATAATCAGCATGCCTGGGATCAAACCAGAAATTCTTATGAACACACAAAACTTCTAATAAAGATGGAAAAAAGAACTAATATTATTTCATTCTCGGTACTAAAGGGACTCCTTTGCAGTAATCTTAAAATTATATGTAGGCATTTACCTATCTTTCTTGTTATCTTGCTCTGCCTCCTATTGTCTCTCAGAACACTCCAATACAATATAATACAATGCCTTTACTAATACTTTACTTGGAGCACTAACTACAGCTAGAGTTAAAGTTGCTGAAGTGTTTCATTATAACCCACTGTTTTCAATTATTCCAAACTTTCTGAAACTTTTAATTTTCAAACTCAAATTCCCTAAGTTTTATTTGCGCCTGAAAATTAAGTGTTTTGAAAAATTTGGGGGGCAGGGAGGGGGTTAAATCTGTTTGACTGAGAATGAAGCTGGGGAGATTCTTTCCCCAATTCAAATAATGTCTGTGAATTTATTTTGTGCAGCTATATTGCTAAGAAGAATTGGGGGAGAGAGTTGAAATGTAGGAAAATAGACTTCACTGAAGAGGAAAATATCTTAGCACATTCTGGTGAATGCTGGTTTAGCATTGACAGAAGAATGAAGGCCCCTTGACTTTTGGGACCTGTTGTCATCTTGGTCATAACTTATGACCCATTGTCCTTTGACTTACAGAAGTACAGAAATACAAAAGTGGTTCCTTACCCAGTCATACATCTTATGCTTACCACTTCCTCAGGATGGACAAGGTCTCATAAATAAAATAGGAAAACGGTTACCACATCTGGGCAAAAGGTTACTTCACTCTGTCACAGCTCAAAGTCAAGCTGCTCCAAAGCTATGTATTAAATCCATTAACAAACTTATTAAAAATATAGTCAATTGAAGTTTATACTTGATGTCTACCAGACTATATGCCTATGTGTTTGACATATTGTATATTGGCAAAGGACGTAGTGAAGCGTTACCCCTTTGATTTGAGCGGTTAGCCAATATTTGGGGGGGTTCTTTCTGTTAGGAGAAGAAACTGGTGCATTGAGTCAGATATATTCTTGGTGTAAACTTGTTTAATTACAAAGAACGTACACAAAGTCCCATTTCCCTGAACATCGTAGAAAAAATCATGAGCAGGCACTCCCATGCTCAGAAATCCCCACGCCTACCTCTCCAGCAAGCTCTGTGTCCAAGAAGTCCCATGCCCCTGCTTCTTCTCAGGGCCACGTTCACAATAGCTTATTGCTTTCTGCCTTAAGCTCCAACACACAGTTCTTGTAATAGATATCCTAGTCCCTGTGTTTGCAACCAGGGAAACCTTTCAGTCTACATGGCTTAGCTCTGACCTGCCATGTAACCTGCTGCTGTTCTTACTACATAAAGGCCTTGATTGCTTTTTCTGTTGAGACTGAAAGAGTGCGTCTGGCATACTCATTGGTTTTAATGAGGTTTGTGATTGTCCTTGTATCTAACACATTTACACACCCCTGCACGGGTGTGATGGCAGCCATTAACACCTTTCAGTATAACAACCCCCCCCCCCATTTTAGCTCTGCCCATTGTCCTCAATGGAGTTTAAGATGACAACACCCCGAATGACTTATGATAGAAAGAAATGAAATAATTAAAATTTATGCAAGCTGAACTGTTTACATATAGAGTTTTTCTGTCATGACACTTCATGTCACCATCCCAAGGCAATTCTACTCCCATGCAAATTTCCTTGGAGTTTTCCTCTCCCTGCTCAGTTTCCTTTCAGGCAACCCAGAAGAGCCACTTTCATTGGTCTCATATAATATGTCTATTTCTGTGGAATCTGCTAACTGGGAATGGACTTTGCCCATTCCGGGGAATGAGGAATTCATTACAGTCACAATTCTCCCAACCTCAGCCACATTCTGAGTCTTTGGGAGCTTGCAAATTGACATTCAGTATTGTAAGCAAGGCACAAGAAGTAATTCTTCCACTCTACTCTGCTCTGATTAGGCCTCAACTGGAGTATTGTGTCCAGTTCAAGGTGCCACATTTCAGGAAGGATATGAACTGGAGAGAGTCCAGAGAAGAGCAACAAAAATGATTAAAGGTCTAGAAAACATGACCTATGAAGGAAGATTGAAAAAAATGGGTTTGTTTAGTCTGGAAAAGAGAAGACAGAGGGAACATGATAACAGTTTTCAAGTATGTAAAGGGTTGTTACATGGAGGAGGAAGAAAAATTGCTTTTCTTAACCTCTGAGGATAGGACAAGAAGCAATGGGCTTAAATTGCAGCAAGCCTGGTTTAGGTTGGACATTAGGAAAAGCTTCCTAACTGTAAGGGTGGTTAAGCACCGGAATAAATTGCCTAGGGAGGTTGTGGAATCTCCATCATTGGGGATTTTTAAAAGCAGGTTAGACAAACACCTGTCAGGAATGGTCTAGATAATTAGTCCTGCCACAAGTGCAGGGGACTGGACTAGATGACCTCTCGAGGTCCCTTCCAGTTCTATGATTCTATCTCCCTAGCACCTTCTCAGATGGACTTTCTGTTCTCATGTCAACATTTCCCACAAACATTAGCATCTGTGTCTACGATAAGATCATTTTGAAACACGAGTAACTAAGATAGCAGCAGTCATAAGGGTCTTTTTCCAACTCTGAAAATGCTAAATCACATTCTGGGGATTACTGAAATAGTTCCTTTTTTACTATTATTTTTACTATATTCTGTTAGAAACTTTCAGGAAAGAAACAAGGATCCATTTCTGCTTCAAAACCAGAAGAACGTTAACAGCTAAAGTTCCCCTGAGACCCTGGGGGTCTTAATCACTCCACATCTATTCCTTGCAGGAAAGTTAGCACAACATGTAGCTGATGGAATGATTTCTGCCCCGGAGGTAGGACATGCTCTTTGGAAACAAATAGCCTACAACCCACTTGTTTCACCTCAGCCACATCTTTAAAGGGGATTTCCCCAGAATGACTTTGCAAGACACCTTTCTCAGCATTTATTACAGTTGTTATCCAGGATGAAATCGAAGACAATTATTAGCTCATCCACTGTCTTGGATATCCAGACTTTGTCCTCCAATTCCACAGGTTCATTTTCCCCCATTTTTGTGACTCATTTTTGTATTAATTTTAATAAAGAAACAAACAATAAAAATACAAAAAGGTGAATGACTTACAGCTGTATATCTTCCCAAATACTGCACATTTCACAGAATATCCAATAAAATCATGTGATTATGCAACTTTACAATTTGTCAAATATTGTACAAATATAACATGTTAGGGTGGAGGTAAAAAGAGAGAGAGAGAGTGTACACAAATAGGCGCACACACAAAAAAAAGGGAAAGGGAAAAGAGAAGATGCAAGGTTGGGGGGTAAGAGGGAAGGAAAAGAGCAGAGAAGTCGGGTGGAATGGAAGTCCGGCATTATCTAAATGAATCAAGAAATGCGGTACAATCTTCAAATTCATATAATTGGTCTCTACATTGATACACTATTATTTCTTTTGCTACTAACTCAGACAACTTTCCTCATTTTTGGATGGGTTTATGTTTCCCAGACCCGTTAGGCAGTTCAGTTTTAGCTCCTCCATTCCCTAGAATTATTAGCATGTTAGTCTAACAACTGTTGTGCTTGAGCCAGTGTCGACCTATTTCTGTGCACTTCACAAATGTATCAGGATTGTGTGCATGCGGCCAATTTAATCACAGTACCAACATTTAACTGAACTGCTTCCGTTAACTTTTGCATTGTTGCCAATTTTCCTTGGGTTACAAACTGAATTTAGCAATTTTCTCAACCTCTCAAAAATGCCATTATCCAGACTAGAATCCCCTTTTCCAGGCAAAGATGCCAGCTAGGAGGATAGTTTTTGTCATCTGGACCCCTCTCCCTGCAATTTGAACTGAGGCTATCAACTTATTTCACAGACAGAGGCTACCAAAAAGCTATCTGATAGTATCAACTTTCCATAACTGCTGAGAATGGACTGCTGGCCTATGAGCTATATAAAAAGGGCTCTTTCACCCATTACCAATTCCCTGAACTATCATGCTCGACTTACGGTATAATGAACAGGATGTATAGTGCACATACCTGGGGAACACGGTTAATTAGCAACAGAATATTTTTTTCACATGTGACAAAGCAAAGCAGACTTACTCCATCCACAAACACAGCAGTTGGAAAAGGAATGTTGTCTTGTCATATTCAATTGAACTACTGTGGGGTAGAGGGGAGGGGGAACAATGCTGGTTTGTGGATATAGATGAGCTAGTTCAGATAAAAAAAAAAAAAATCAGAACTGTCCCAAATCTCCCCTCAACTAAATTTGAACCAAACCTTGCAAGTTCAAAAATGTTTAGCTAACCTCCCACCAACCATCATTTCTTACTTGCGGTAGCAATTTTTCTTGGGGGAAAGGTGCAACAAGGTAGCCCACTTCTATCTCTGGCAGCAAGTCTCCTCCAGAGGTTTCTTCAATATACAAGTCTTTTAAAAAAGTCTGCTAAATCCTAGCTGCTGTCTAGAGCTGTCAGCAATTTTCCAGCAGAAGGTTCTTTTTATTGGAAAATGCCGATTCATTGAAAAAGAAACGTTTTGCAGATGTGTCAATTTTGACAAAATTTTGTTTCAGGAAAAAAACATTTTCATAAGGTCTAAATGTTCTGGTTTTGACATTTTGAAATGGAGTTGATTTTTTTTTTAAATTTTTATTCTAAAAAAATTAATGTCACTCCTACTACTCAAATTTTATCAAAACAAAGTGTTTCAATTGATCTGAATTATTTTTCAGAATTTTGTTTTGCAGAAAAAATTGTATATTTATTCAGTTCCAGAATGGAAACATGTTTAAGTTTGCAGAATTTCCAGCAAAATGGAAAATCTAGTTCCTGACCACCTCCACTATTGTAACTAACTGTGCTCTCTGGGGGCACCTGCTGTGCAAAATAGAGAATCAGTTCTAATAGGACTAAGCTAAATTTCACTACACCAAAGGGAAACAAAAATTGATCAATACAACAAAGGTTCCATTTCTGATCCCAGAGTAAATGACACACATGTATTATTTTATGGTAAAATCATTTTTATATCTATTCATAACCATCCTGATGATTTAACATAACCAACCATGATGATTTAACTGGGAATTGGTCCTGCTTCGAGCAGGGGGTTGGACTAGATGACCTTCTGGGGTCCCTTCCAACCCTTATATTCTATGATTCTATGATCCTGTAAAGATCCTATTGATATTTGTGCCCCAATATCTCAAGTGAATTTAATCTTGCTCAGTGAGTTTGAAACTATGTTGTTGTTTCTATGAATGTGCAGAAAGAATGGAAGTTTGGGAGCATGGCAATCATATTGACGGATGTCAATACAGCAAAATGATCAAAGATAGTTAACATAAGTTGAAAGATCCCTTATCAATATTAAAAATCACAATCTTGTGTAGAAGTACATTTTTCCCAGTTAATTTTGATAAAATAGATTAAACAATAGATTAAACAATTTTTACGGTATGATAAAGCAAGCCATGCAGATGCAGTGTGCATACATAGCTGCTGTTTGCAATTTCTATTTGCTTTCCCTTCTGCTTGCTGTTAGAAATACAGTGGTCAGCCTTAAAAATTTTCTAAGGTTGCCTTAGATAAATAAATACACCTTCCCTATATGTACTTTGGCAAAGTATCCACAAGTATATTAAAGTTATGTATACTGGATTGTGTCCCTGTCCTCACCACCCTATAAATATCTTTCATGTCTTCTCACATTGTAAGCTCTTTGGGACAGAGCCTGTGTCTTCATACGTGTTTGTGCAGCACACTGAGGCCTTGATCCCAAGCCTCTGGAAACTACTGCAATAAAAATACTTAAAAAAAATAAATTCCTAGAGTCCTGAAATACTGAGATAGCACGTAGTTGTCATGGCATTATCTAAGGCCCTGGCAAGCTTTCAAAGCTGTGTGTAACCATTTCTAGAAACATTTGATTCATTTATCATAAAAAATGGAATATATTCATATATTATAATCAGTGTAATCCAGTTATCTAGCAACATATCTGGATTTTTAAAATGCATTTTAGTACTTGATTTCTTCTGTCTGGACACAGGAGCAAGTCACATATGGCCTGAAAGCTACAGTGGGGGACTCTTACTCCATCCCTGTGCAGGGCAGGACTAAACCAACGTTGGGTCTTGTCAAACAAAGATCTAAGGAGACTATTATTCAGTCAACTACTGCTCTCCATCACGGAGACTTTTTCAGGGGCAAGTAGGTGGTGCTCTCTTCCCCCAATCTAAACTGGGGTCTCACTCATCTTCAGGGGGACTCCATACCACACACAGACCCTTTAAGTATCTATCTCCCTTTCAGCCTCAGGGTGCAACCTGCTGTGCCCCTACTCACTGAGTCTTCTCGTGGAATGAAATCCAAATCAAAGCCACAAAATACGGGAAAATTCAGATCCAGAGCTGCTTTATGTCTGTCCTGTTGAAAAGGACAGTGATGTTAGCTGAACAGTTATGCAGTCAACATTCCATATTTACTGTACATTTTTGATGTAGTTCACATGCAGCTCATAAGTATTTGACATCGTCCTTTTCTAGTTTCAAAAAAAAAAAAAAAGCACTCAGAAGCCATGCATGTCCATATGCCCTCTATAATCTACCTGCTTCCTTTTCATTTAGCCTATAACTTCAGTTCTAAAACTTTTCTGGGAAGTTTATCTTGGCATCTATCATGTGCTCATCAGCAGGATTTCAGAAATCCTCTCATCCTAGCTCAGAGGTGGCAAACTACAGTCTGCCGGTCACATCTGGCCCGCAGGACCATCCTGCCCTGCCCCTGAGCTCCTGGCCCGGGAGGCTCGCCCCCGGCCCCTCCCCTGCTGCCTCCCTCCTCGGCAGCCTCACCTTGCCGCACCACCGGCGCAATGCTCTGGACGGCGGGGCTGCAGAGCCCAGCCTGACCCGGTGCTCTGTGCTGCGAGGCATGGCTGCCGCTCCTGGTGCAGCCACACTGCCAGCCACCGGTGCTTCAGGCAGCACGGTAAGGGGGCGGGGCTGGATAGAGGGCAGGGAAGTTCGGGGATGGTGAGGGGCGTGGATGGGGTCGGGGCGGTCAGAGGGCGGGGCAGTCAGGAAGGAGAGGGGGGGTTGGATGGGGGGCAGTTAGGGGCGAGAGGTCTGGGGGCGGTCAGGGGACCGAGAGCAGGGGGGATTGGATGGGGCAGCCATCAGGGAACAGGGGGGATTGGATGGGGCAGCCATCAGGGAACAGGGGGGATTGGATGGGGCAGGAGTCCCGAGGGGGCCATCAGGGGGTGGGGGCCGGGCCATGCCTGGCTGTTTGTGATGGCACAGCCTCCCCTAACTGGGCCGCCATACAATTTCAGAAACCTGATGTGGCCCTCAGGCCAAAAAGTTTGCCCGCCCCTGTCCTAGCTTATCTTAACAGATTCTTTATTTTCCCATGATATGACAATCAGCTGTCCAATATCCAATGAGCTATAAACAAATAGAGAAAAACAAACCCCCACTAGGGGGGAAAAGAATTTTAAACAATGCAAACGCACTTATGCTTTGTGCTAAGGAAGCCAGAATGCCTTATTACAAAGAACCAGTTGCATCAAGCACAACAAACAAAAGAAACATTGAGAAGTTCTGTGATTACTAGCCAAGAGATATTTTTTATTCATTCTTCTTTCACTGGATGTCTTACAACAAAATATGTGAAGGCTGATTCCTGAACCTCAAGCCAATGTGTGGAATGTATCCAGATTTTACTCATCTGCATATCAGACCGCAATTTCCTGATTAGAGGTGAGGGCCCCCTGGAGGGAGGCAAAACATTTTTGGAGATATTTGTTCACTTTCCACTTCTCCCTCCCTTCCTCAAAGATAGAAACAGGATGTCAGACCTTCAAGATTCACGATTGCGGAGTATCTGAATTTAGTTATAATGGGTAGCAGTAAAATATGGCCACCTTCTGGAAAAACAATAAAAGGATTTGACTTTTTATTAAAAGGACATTTATTCCTGTATTGGCCCTGTAATTTAAGATTCACCGACAGTCCTGAAAGGACTCTCAGCCAAATGATGATTTTGTATCTTTATTTCCTATCTTTAGTCTCAATTTATTAACCTGACTTTATCTTCCATAACCCCACCTCTCTGATTTCATAACATTTATTTTACAAGCTAGAAAAAATAAAAAGCTATAGACACAGCAGCTTAGTCACCTTTTCAAAATAAGGCAATTTAACTAACGGCACATTTTGAATTTCTTTTACACAAACACACAGGCTGGTTTAAATAGTCTGCCATTTACATGCCGAGATTATGACATTTTTATTTCCAGACTGCTGCATGACAAGAGGTCATCCTAACCTGAACGAATCAATTCCTCTTAGCATACAATTGTTCAAATTTTGACCTGTGCAGGTTTAAAGGCAGGGCCGCATTTGCCTGATATGGATTATGTTTCTTCAAACCCTGTGACAGGGAACAGGTTGCCATGCTGTTACTGAGTTCCTCACTTACTCCACACTGTCAGCATAACCGCTCTGGCAGTCATTTAAGCCCAGCAGTTTTGCAGCAGACTTTCAACTTGCTCTGGAAAACAATGCATCTGAGGTAACCATAGCAACAAGGGCTCAGCTGAAGGTTGAGAGCTTGGTTTTTTTTATTTTAATGTTTCTCATTCAAGGCCTCTTGTTCAGTTGCCATGTGAGGACAATGATTTTTATATGTGAAACACTACATTAAAAGCCTTTTCGTTACTTAGTGCTACATTTGGTTTGTGTGTTGTCCAATCAGTAAATAAGTCTGAAAGAATGATAATCATTTGCATCTGGGATCAAACATGCCCAAATTTGCTCCAGTGAATGAGGCACTGGTGTTTATCTGCCTCTCCCACATCTGTCTATGTAGCATGGATTCCTCTTTACCCCTCAAAAGGGAGATTACTGTGAATATTAAAGAATATTGTGAAGTCCTTATGTTACAGGTAACATTTCAGCTCACAAGAAACGTGGCAAATAGTATATAAAGCATATTTGAGCTCCCAAACCCATCGCTCACCTGTCACTAGCTGAAATCACTCTCTTAGCCTTCCACATGAAGCATGGAGGAGAAGTGGGGAGGAAAAAAGGTAAGGCCCCAATTTCTCAGAGGTGCTGAGCACCCACAAATCCCATTGGCTTCAACAAAAGTTGTAAGTGCTGATCACTTCTGAAAATCAGGCTTTAAGTGTATGCCCACATGGGAGCTGGAAGGTGTCATTTCCAGCGCGAGCAGACCTAGCTGTATCTACAATAGCTCTGATCAAGCTAGTGCACTAAAAACAAGTGTAGCCATGGCAGTGAGAGGAGCTAGCCTGAGTACTTATCATGGCTCTTGGACACTCCCTTTTCCCTGTCCTTCAGTCTAATCCTGTAGATCATCTGCTCTGGCCAAATTTCTACACTGCCCAGTATTAATATAGGACATTCTGCATTATGATTCTGCAAAGAGGTTTAGTGCTCTCAACTACACCACCTTCCAGGAAAAAGCCAAAAGGTATTTTCTACAACCTTAATCCATTTATTGAGCCTCTTAAATCCTATCCCACAGTACAGTACATGCCAACAAGAACACTGAAAATGAAGAAACTGGTAGTGCATCATCAGATACATGTAAGCAATAGTCAGCCATGAACTGTTTCCCAAATTTGTTATTCTCTAAGGTGCCACAAGTACTCCTTTTCTTTCCTGAATGTGAGCTGAAATATTTGGTTAGTTCTTGCTAGAGGGCAGAGAGCATACTTTTCAGAGGCTATTCCAGAATTACAAAGAAAATAAGTCAACCACCACAAAGACTTGTTTAAAAAACAAGACAACGTTGCAACTTGTTTCAGTTTGGTTTAAGACAGCCGGGAATAGTAAATTATCTGGTTCAGTTCATAGGCCGACAGGAAACATCAAGAAGTGATACTAGTCTACTCTGTACAATCCCAGTGGACATTCACATCTGTAAAGGCATTTGTGACTGAGCTCTAGCATGAACAGTACAACTGGACTCCACACTCACGCTGAAAAATCTTGAAAATTACTGGGTTAAGGAGTCAGTTGTAACTTTAAAAACAAGCACATCTGATGATGCCTTAAGTACTGGCTTCAAATAATGTTTACTCTTTGGATCATTAACCCCAGAAGTAATTCTAAAGCAACTGCTAAATGAGGGACAGAGATAGACTCTTTCCTAGATAATCACTTTATCCATAACTGCTAACTACCAAGCTGTTTGTGAAACAGGAGTATTCACATTTCCAATTATATTCCTGCACAGTTTCTGCAGTGATGTCAAAAGCCAATGTCTGTGACTTCAAAATTTACTGCTAGAGAAATTGGAGCAGTACCGCTGAATGAATTAGTCAGGAATGATATGTTATAAAAGAGAGAGAATATTTAACACACATATAGCATAATCCATCGGG
Source organism: Caretta caretta (assembly GCF_965140235.1). Classification (NCBI taxonomy): domain Eukaryota; kingdom Metazoa; phylum Chordata; order Testudines; family Cheloniidae; genus Caretta; species Caretta caretta. The sequence continues at coordinate 92,030,306 of NC_134210.1, read as the reverse complement.
AATTATAAGAAAGGAAATACAGAAAAGTTCATGATGATACATTTGCTAAGCATATGTAGCATAAATATATATATGTTTTAATGCACTTAAGTGCGGTGGGGCTATTTAGGTTTCTACAGCTATTAATATACGGATGCTAACCCAGAGAATATATTAAAATAAAAACCAGTTATCTATTGTTTTATTCTTGAACCATATTTACCCAATCAGCCAACAGGAGACAAAAATACTTTTCATTTCCAAGCACTTCACAAATATTCTCTAGTTTATCTTCATTTACCTACCTCATGTATGTTGTAAATACGGGATGAAATCCTGGCCCCATTAAAGTCAGTTGATGCCAGTCTCCTTGGTGAAATGGCTGCTATAAAGTATTGCAAACTGGATTAGGGTTTGGATTCTCCAGTATATATACACACTAAAAGACGGTAAAGTAATTTCTGCTCAAATGAGCAGTACTAATATGATCACCTGGGATTATTTAGTTTTCCTCAAGGGTATTTGGGCATATATTCCTCCCATTAAAACAGTAAATCACCAATACTAATAAGAGAGTGTTTCCCTTATGATGCACTAAGGAATAATACAATTTAATACATGACTTGGTTGAATTTTACGATCTCACTCTCCCATAAAAAAAACAAAAACAAAAAAACCTTCTGCACCTATTTTACCATCAGGCCCATGAGACTGCTGTGACTCCCAATATAGGGCCACTGGCTTGTTAAGTAGATTAACCCACAAGTCCTTTTGTAACGTCCAATCTACTAAAACAGTAAATCACAAACGCTACCATTATAATTTCATACAATTGTCTCAGATTATAGAGCCACCCGCCTTGTAGCTATGCCCTTCTCTGACTGTGCTGTCCTTCCCATTAAAACAGTAAATCACTAACACTAGTAAGAGAGTTTCCCATAGCAAGCGATGCACTAACAAGTAATAATTGAAAAAGAGTGTGAGCAGAAAAGTCATGTGAAGCAAGAATGGAGTACCAGTAACTCGTGATACTGAGCAAATAATTTAAAGTCCATGGTAAGGTTTATAATAAATGAGAGAAAATGGCACTCTAGCCAGAAGACCTTGGACTGTATTATAGCGGGGAACTCAAAAGAGTTGTGAATAGAATGGCATTGTCTGTGCATAAAGCTGTGGTCTTCTGAAGACCATAAAACCTTAGGACAGCTGACCATAAGGTACACTTGCAAGGGGGCACGCCTTATGGTTGCTATGTAAGCCACCTTTAAGTTTGTGAAAACTATTCAATTACACTGTCCCAGTACAGATTGTGTTGAGATTTATGAGCCTTTGCCCCATTCCAACACCCAAGGTCTGTGACTCTCAGCAGGGAGGCAGGGCAACCTGTCCCAACATCAGAAAATCCACTTCTATATGCACCATGGCTTTGTATGTTATCTGAACTTGCTGTAGCTCTTCATTGTCACCCGCACAGGCTGCATCTTATCGAAAGCAACAGACAGCATGAGGCTGCCCCCTAGGGCATCAGATTTATCAGTGCAGAGTTATTAACTAGTATAAAAATCCTTGCTAGCACACTCACAGACAGCCCAAGGGCCACTCCTAAAAATGATCCTTCCAGATCAGGAGAGAGGCACAAAGGAGCGGCAGTGCAAGGAAGCATAAAGTGCCGCTGTCTGTGCTGTACCTGTTCTATGCGTAGGGGTAAACAGAGGACTTTAGTCTTCAGGGTTACAATGGGACCTTTTGTTCCTGATGGGCTCGGATGTGATTAGTAGTGTCTCGAGGTCACCCCTTTGGTTTACTTTGTATACCATTCCTCAGGCTACAGGCAGTCCTGTGGTCCAGTCCAGAGCTATGAGGTATGGCCCTCCAGCTGTACCTCTTAGCAAGTACACCTCTTTCCACAAGGAGTTATAAAACAGTCCAAACGTAAAGCTAAATAGGGCCACAGTTCAAGCCCCCTTCCTCATACGAAGGAGTGGAAGCAGCCTTTCACACCCGGTAGAAAGCCTCCACTCCCACCCTCCAGTGTGGTTAAAAGCAGAGTTAGTCTGGGGGATTTTAACAAAAGAAACAGGTCTATCATTTCCCCCCACAGAGAGCTTGGGCTGGCAGTGCTCCCAAGTAACTAGGTGCCATGGTGTGGGAATCCTGGATGCTAGTTCTACCTAGCCCCAACACAAGGAGGACATGACAGGTCTCCAGCTGTCATTAGACATTCTTTTTTGTTACTGTCTCTGCAAGATTATTAGTTTGCTGCATTTAGATATTCTTAAAACAATCCTGGTTGTTGAGGTTTAATTTTCTTTTTAAACTGAACCAAGAGACACTGTTACTGCTGCTGCATCCACTACAATGACAATGACTTGCATGGAGACGGATTATTATTATTGTTCGAGGCTTTCCTCTGATCCTTCTCACTGTAGTATCTGTATCTTATGTACATTAGTAAATATAGAAATATATAGAATAGTGATATATATACTTGGATGGGTAAAATGAAGAACAGAAGAAATAAGTGACTTGTCCAAAGTCACCAATCAAGTCATTAGCAGAATCAGCCAGAGAACTCAGAATGTCTTGCTCTAAGGCAGGGAATCCTAAAGCTTTTCCATAGCATGGGGCCACACTTTAATAGACAGATTCTCTTGGGACCACCAACTCTCCCGCCCATTGTTGTATGAATCATTTTCCTTCCCTAAGATGTGATCACAATGGCTAATTTTCCTAACCTGCAAAAACAAATAACTACAATCTCCTCTTTTCTCCATTTTTTAAAAACTTTGCAGCATTTGTTCAGAATTCAAATGTTTAAAACACCATAAAATTCAGAAAATAGAAGTAGACTGGTAAAGCTGCTCCCATTTTTATATTGCCTTACAGGAAAAAAATATTTTAACTGAAATGTAATCATTTTAAAATAGGGTGGATTGAGTTAAGTCACAGTGATGTAGATAGCCAATTTGAACCACGATTTAAAACAGCAAGCAGGAAACCTTGATTTAAATAATTGATTTTAATCTTATTCTGCATTTACACTTTTACCTATTTTCATAAAGAAAGGTTCATTCTCATTGATTGGTAACTATTAAAACATGTTGATTTGCAATCAACTATAGCCCTTGGTACTACTTTTTGCTATTCTGGAGGATACAAAGTTGTTGTATAGCTTAACATACATTTATTCAGATTCCTAATTTTCACATTTTTAATTATGTTAGAAAATGGTGAATGATGCATTTCTTATGTACTAAATAAAAGTTTTACTCTGAATTTGTATCAGGCTGCATATTGATGGAAATTGGAATTCAGTTAAAATGTCCAAACCAGCGTTTTAAATTGTTTTTTATTAGTTAAATAAAACTGCCTAAATATTCTGGATACATAAGGTGGAAAAGTAAGGTTATCAAAACAAGTTTTGCATTAAAACTAGAATCATAGAAACGTAGGCCTAGAAGGCACCTCAGGAAATCATAAATTCCAGCTCCCTGTGCTGAGGCAGGACCAAGTACACCTAGACCATCCCTGGCAGGTGTTTGTCCAACCTGTCCCTTATAAACCTCCAATGATGGGAATTCCACAACCTCCCTTGGAAGCCTGTTACAGAGCTTAACTACCCTTATGGCTAGAAAGTTTCCTAAATCCCCCTTGTTGTAGATTAAGCCCATTAGTTCATGTCCTACCTTCAGTGGACCGGGAGAACAATTGATCACCATCATCTGTATAACAGTCCTTAACATATTTGAAGACTTATCGGGTCTTATTTTCTCAAGACTAAAGATAGCCAGTTTTTTTAAACCTTTCCTGATGGGTCAGGAATTCTAAACTTTTTATAATTTTAGTTGGTCTCCTCCAGAGTGTCTCCAATTTGTCCATAACTTTCCTAAAGCGTGGCGCCCAGGACAGGCGCCAGCTTCTAATTTTCCCTGGGGCTGCTCAACCCCCGCTCAGAGGTTTTTCTTAACCTCTGAGGATAAGACAAGAAGTAATGGGCTTAAATTGCAGCAAGGGAGATTTAGGTTGGAGATTAGGAAAAACTTCTGTCGGGGTAGTTAAGCACTGGAATAAATTGCCTAGGGAAGTTGTGGAATCTCCATTATTGGAGATTTTTTTAAGAACAGATTAGACAAACACTAGCCAGGAATAATTATTATTACTTAGTCCTGCCTCGAGTGCAGGGGACTGTATTAGATGGCCTACTAAGGTCCCTTCCAGTCCTACACTTCTATTATTCTATGACTGATGTATTTATAAAGCTTGAGTAGACCTCAAAAGTTAAAGATATTTTCCTCCTGATCCTGTATACAATTTAAAAAGCAGCACCCGTTAATTCATTAAAATTTGAGGATGGCTCATTGAGGCAGCATTTTAAAATGTATTTAAATAATTTAAAAGGTTACAGTGAATTCAGGCCTTAACATAAAGTTGAAATTATGACAACCTAACTTTAAACAAGTTTATTTTTAAAAGATATAATGTATTCACTTTAGGTGAAAAAGAAATCAGATTTAAAAAATTGAAATCAGTTTTTAATCCACCCTATTTTAATAACCTTTTAAATCAAATAAAAACTTAAACATAAACATAAAGGAGTAACTGTTTCTAAGAAATATTCATGTTTATACTTTCAAGACAGCCTCATCTTGTCTCCACATCTGTTTTGCCCTGTGCAAACTAAGAACCATTTTGAAGTGAGAGCCAAAGAGATACACAAATAGAACACTAATAAAAATGGAGAGGAAAAAAAATCAGTGTTTCGTATATTCATATGCAATTGGTGCGTTACATCAAAGAGAAACAATGTGTCTTTAGGTTACATGTAGAACCATTATGCATTTTTACCAGATATCATCAGCTGTATGTGTTTACAAAAGGAACAGCAAGACTTATATGGGCTGTTTTGACACACTTTTGATCAAAAATATGCAGTATTATTTTCTATAATATTTCTATTGAAAGCTGACTGGAGGTAACTTTGAAATGAAATGAAGCTAGCCCAGCATTCTCAGTTCCAAGACTCATTTGAAACTTGTTTTCTAGGATGATGAATCTTTGGTGTGTTGCATAAAATTCTTTTTAAAGGCACTAAAGCATTCTACAATAATGATGGCCCAAAACACAACAATTTACAATAGTGATACTGGAGTGTTTTGGTCTATTACTGTAGAATATTTGTATTTTTTTTTTGTTTTAAATAATGGATGACATTCTCAAGAGGAGGATAAACAGAAGATAGAGAGACTTCAGAAATGGGTGGCAAAAAAGATCCAGGGCATGGAAAAACTCTCATACAACAGAGAGACTGAAAAGATTGGGATTGTTTACCTGACAGAGGAGAGAAATAAGTGGACATCATATATTCCAATGCTAGGGAAAACATACAGGACTAGAAGGATCACTAGTCTGATCCAGTAGGGAAATTCTAATGTTCCTATGTGAGTATGAATGGAAGGAAAACGGCTAAACCAAAAACTATTCCAGTTACTGAAAATAGGTATTTTTGTTAATTTCTGTAACATGATTAGCCTCCCATGGTGTTTTTGCTTATCAGATATATAGCTACTCTAGCCACTACCAATTGCCTTCGAATGAAACAGCAACACTAACAAAAAATAAAACTTCTGTACTTTCTTTGTGCTGAAGATATTATTTGAATGACCATTGGGTTGGCCACCTTCTGGTTCAATGTTATTTATGAAAGGTGTATTCTGCACCTCTCCACTAGGCTAATTGAAGTACTTCACCACAGTTTACAGGTGCTGACTAAGGAAAAAACAATAGTACATGATAAATATGATCTATCAACAGCAGCTGGTCTGTGCCTTCAAAGGATTCTAGCTTCCGATCAAGACCCATAGAATAGACCATTTGTTTTTCCATTCCAAAACATCTGAAGCTACAACATATGCTCTATTCGATTTGGTTGGTCTATGTGTGCTCTATTTGGTTTATGTCGTCTTAACACTCCTGGCATGCAGACTAGAAAAATGAAGCAGCAAATGAATACAAGCAGTCAATTTTGTATGATGAAAAGCTGAAATTTAGGATGGATATATGAGATATTGGCTTTTGTTAAGCATACCACTAGAGCCTTATTGCATAAGATATATTACATATAGAATGGCTTTCAATGTCTTTACATCACTTCTCAAGGGATTACTCCAAGATCTGGCATCATGGGGAACTGGGTATCCTGTACACAAGTAATATTAACAGTCATTGTAAGCTTTTATTGTGGCAATCAATATTTTATACCCTTGCATGAGTGTGTAATACCTAACTTCATCAGTTTACAAACTGTGGGCTGGAAAATGGCACTGTTTTCTCAGTACTGTGTACTATACTTTTCTCCCAAGTTATTTACTTATATTAAGTATCAGGAATTAAAAGGACATCACCTTTAAGGGAAGAAGGTTAGACTTCTGCTTAGGACAGAGAGCCAGGAAATCTAGGCTGTATTCTTGGGATGGCCAGTCTTCCTCTGTAATCTTTGGCTTCCTCTACCTCAGTTTCCCTATCTATAAAATGTAGGTAATACTTATTTACCTCCAAGGGATTTTGTTATTTCTTCACTTCGAGAAAACACTCTGAAGATGTTACCATTTCACAACTTCATCAACTAGCCATTTAATTGGATTAATAAAGAAATGATTTTTTGAAGAGTCAGAACAAGTACATTTATAATATTTGGGGTCATCTTTTTCTCCACCGCAATGCATAACATGTGAGCTATATGGATTTTTCTTCATACTGCTTACTTGCTGCTTAATTATTTAACAGTTATAGGCAGATAGCACTTTTCAGTTTGGTAAAGAAAATTTACCTAATTTCCTTTCTGACACTGACCTCTCCTCCAGTCAGAAACATTTAGGCCGAGTCTCTTCCTGTAAACACTGGACCGAGCTCCTTTTACTCATTAAGCCCCAGGGCTTTGCCACATTCTTTCCACCTTCACATCTGATGACTATTTCCAAAGCTTTGTCAAAATACGGAATTCACATCAGAAGATAAATGTAAACTCTTAATAGTATCATCTTATTCAACTGTGATAACTATGTATGTGAATCAAAGAGGCCACTGGTGAACTTCTCTCTCCCCATTTCAGCCAACCCAAGATAAGGCATCAAGTAATACGTTGCATTATTCCATTATGGAGTCCGCTCTTTTCCTCAATCTGAGACATTGGCAATCAGAAAAAATTAGTAAGGAGGCAAAGAGAAGGCACTCCATTATCTAGCATTAATTTCTAAAATTAATATTTCTAATCTATTTAGTATCCCTGCATGGAGCATGTTCAGGACAAAGGATTCTACTGTAGTGGACGGGAGACTAAAAGTTAGATTCTTGATTATGAGCCAGTCGATTTGCACCGCTCAGGCACTGGAAAGGATTGGATTCCAAAAGAGAATTGCCCTGGTGGTGGTGGACTCTCCCCACTGGTCCAAAGCTAGAGAAGCTAGTTCCTATACCAGTCACCTCACAGCCCGGTGAATGGAGAGACCAGGAGAGCGTGTGGCGGATGTCCACTTTGCTATGATGATCTTCCGCTGGAATATGATCTCATAAGGAACATATGTCAATAGAATAAGTTAACCAGAGTAGGGGCTACTCTTAAAGCCAGGGTCAGGACCAGCATAGATTGACCCACAAAATCAAGGAGCCATAACTTACTCTCTGACTCCTCCATCTCACTCTCTGTGCGGAGCAGAGTAGGGATGCAGGAGAGAAATTAGCCTCAAGCATGGAATGCTAAAACAGAGATGTTTGATGGATGACTCCAGCTTCACAGGTTTCCTCTGTGGGGACTGAGACCCTTTCCACTAAGGAGGCTGCTTTGGAATGTGTTGGCAGCTGTGATCCCTTCTGGAATTAGTTTATCTGCAGCTACACGTGCTTCAGTAATTCCACACTTGATCCACTTAACTTCACCAAGATTCAGGTGCTTTCAGGTCTAGGTGTTTAGGGTGACAGGAAATGAATACAGATAATATTTACCTGAATTAGTTAGTTCTACTAAAGTAAATTTTAGCAATTCTTCTCACACCATATGCCATCCTTCTTCAGAGGTTGAGGCTTTGGGTAAAGTGAAGAAATATATTTCTTCCAATGTATGGAATGGTTATGTGCACAGCATACACACAGAGAAATGAAAAACCAACACTCTTGCTGGAACAATGCAACGTAACACTACTTTATGTCTTAGGAAATTCAGAATAATAATTCACAAGAGCCCAAAGCAGAAAGAAAACAGGCTTCCTAAGGCAGAGAGGTATGATGCACCCCACCTTGCTTTTAGATGGCTCTTTCTGGACTGACTCCAATTGCAAGCTTTGCTACAGAACCCTGTAGCCTGCAAGCAAGACCAGGACCACCCCTGACCTGCACATGTCTTAAAGTGATAGTTTGCAATTTGAACACAGTCCTCAACACATTTCAGGAATTAAACATTAGTCTTGGTAAAGAATGGAACCACAAATCTTTTACCATGGAAGACGCAGTAAGGCTTCTGTTTAATAAAAGGAGGGGTTTAAGAGACTCTTCTTGCTGATGCAATTGAAGCAGGAAGCATGTGTTTATTGAGAGGACATACAGTGGGGGGAAGATGCCACTGGTTAGGCGCTTAAGCCTATTAGTTTGGTTAGAAGTACTGGCTTAAAAAAAAATCTTGATATCACTGAGTGATCCACTGGAGATTTGGATGAGCCTGTGTTTATGATACCATTTCATGACAATACAGGAGATGTAACAGTGGAAGGACAGAGGTCCATGTTAAAGCTATATCATGAGAAATGCAGAAGATCTGGAACATTAGTTTTTGGAGGTAGATTTCCCAATCCTGACACGAATTTGAGACTTCTTCATAATTGTTCAGAAATTAGGTAGGATAATATATATTATTTTGGAATAGTATCTCACCTTGGTTAGGACTTTTCATTCAATAGCCAAGCTGTAATATTCAAATAATCTGCATTGGGATGCAGAGGCAACCGTGGGACAGAAGGTCGTCTATCTGCTGATGACATAGATAGTCTGCCTCTGTGTTCAGTGACACTTTTCTGTGAACTGCCTAACAGAACCTAGGTGACCCTCCACCCACAAGAGATTCTGCATTGTTTTGGCATTTAGACTTAAGATTCTTGCACCCTCTTGCCAATTCACATATGTTGTGCTCCCTGATTAGGTCAGGAGGTGGACTATCAGTTGCTTCTGGAAATCTTGAATGTCAGCTGAACTACTCGTTTTGAGGAGACATGCTCTGAAGCCTCTATGACTTTTGACCATGCTCTATGAATTTTGTGATGTCCCAGGCATGCTGTCCATCCTGAAAGGCTAGCATCCAATCAAAGATTTGGGATCTGGACTGTGGAAGTATAATCGTGATGTGGGTCTCCTGTTTCTATCAACTAAGGGAAAAATTCCCCTTCATGGTACTTTCACTTTCCTTTGTAGGTTTAGTTGGGTATGGGCCAAGAGGAATCCCAGTCTTATCAATGTAGTAATCAATGCAAGAGACTAGTGCCAAAATTTTCAGAAGTGACCAGTGAATCTGAGTGCCTTAATTTTTGAGTGCTCAACTTGAGACACCTTAAAGGGGCCTGTTTTTCAGTAAGTGCTGTGTATCCAACCTCTGAAAAATCTGGAAGCTTTGAAGTGACAAAAAGTTGGGCATTCAAAAATTAAGGCATCTAAAAATCAATGCTCAGTTTTGAAATTTTCACCCAGAAGATTGGCAGACAGATGGATAGCACCTTCTTGTGCAATGATGTGAACAGTCAGTCGAAATTTTGTTGAACCTTTCCTCCATCTGTTTGTCCTTCTGACTGCATCATACCTTGGTTCTTCTCCTGTCCTCCTACCCCAGTCAAAGGTTTTTCTAATGCTGGGCACACATTGTGGCTTGGTCAGTAGCACTGGTGAGTTCTTCCTTGGTACCTGGTTCCTCCAGGAGCCACAGACCAACAGATGTTCCATGATTTGTGTTCCACCACAGTCAGACATCTGTGTTGTTGGAGTAGCCCCACTTTCGCATATTGACTTTTGACCTGCCAACTCTTCTTTGGAAGTGATTTAAACACCTCTAGTTTGACCAATCCTTCTCTGCATCTGCAGGGAGGCAGTCAACAAAGTCAATGTGCATTTGACATCCTCATTGAGTGTTTCGAAGCCTGGGCACCAGATTTCCAGTTGGGTAGCCATCAGTGATCAAGATGGATTGGTTGATTATTCATGTAGATGTTCAAAAGTATTGGTGAGAGTATGCTCGTGGTAGGCCATTTTTCTGGTGCCACCAATTGGCTCCACTTCCCACATAGCTCAGTGTAAAAACATCAGTTCTCTAAGAGAGATTATTTCAGTCACATGAGGTGATCTTTCTCCATGTTGCATTTTTTTGTGAAGAGCCTTCTGTGATTCCCTGTGTTGTATGCTGCTGATAGGTCAATAAACATGGCATGGTACCATATCCTTTTTAAAGCTATCTTTTATGTACTGAGGGATGTTCAGCACTTGATTGGTGCATTACTTGCCTGGGTGGAATCCAGATTGCTCTGGGATTAGGTGCTTTTAAATGAGTGGTCATAGGCAGTTTAAGATGAGATGCCCATACAGCTTGTAGAGATGACATAGTAGTGATATAGGCCTGAAGTTTTTCACTCTTTTGCATCCTTCCCTGGCTTCAGGAGTGCCACAACCCATGCTTGTTACCAGACCGTAGGTAGTTTGTATGTGTCTGAACATGTATTAAACAATTTGAGTAACCAGTTCTTTGTTGCTGGCTCTAAGTGTTTGTTTTGATCAGTGTGAATACAATCTAGACCAGTGGTTTTGCTATTCTTGAGAACATTAATTGAGGAGATTAATTTGGTCACTGTATACTGTGCCCCAAAATTGTAACTTTTGCGGTGTTCTTACTGCTTAAGCAGTGCTTTGGGTTATTTGTTCAGTGCTCCACAATTTTGTAGAAAGTGGTGTGTGAACTGATCTGCAGTAATATTGTAATGTTGCTCTGCCTTCCTTGGGTCATTGTTAAGATTCTGGATGGTTATCCATGTTTTCTTTCTGATGTTGGTCATGTCCACGCTTTCAATGAGATTCTGCCATGACTTGTTTTTTCTCCTTTAGTGCAGAGACCAGTTCTTCAAGAGCTGTGACGGTATCCTCAGAGAATAGGTCTGCTTCAAACTTCTGCTTGTATTTTGTATTCTGATCTGGTAACTTGGATGTTAGTCCTGGCACATAATTTGTTTTGCAGCCTCACAGAGTACGCTTCTTCAAGACAACGTGCTGGAATTGGTTCAGTCTTGCTTACAACAGCACCAAGGCCATTGATGAAGCTCTTCCATTCTGCTTTCTTAAAACTAAAGCACTAGCAGACCGGTACTGAATTCAGTGTTAAGGGTGCATTGATCTGGAATCAGACCCATACTAAGTTTGTTACATGAACCAGTTACATTGTTGCAAACAAATGCCATATCAGGGTTAGAGCCAGGTTTCCCTTGGCTGCTGTTGAAAGAACTGGGGAGCTTGTGGTCATGAATTAAGCATGGAAAAGGACCTAGGGGTGACAGTGGACGAGAAGCTGGATATGAGTCAGCAGTGTGCCCTTGTTGCCAAGAAGGCCAATGGCATTTTGGGATGTATAAGTAGGGGCATAGCGAGCGGATCGAGGGACATGATCGTTCCCCTCTATTCGACATTGGTGAGGCCTCATCTGGAGTACTGTGTCCAGTTTTGGGCCCCACACTACAAGAAGGATGTGGATAAATTGGAGAGAGTCCAGCGAAGGGCAACAAAAATGATTAGGGGTCTGGAACACATGACTTATGAGGAGAGGCTGAGGGAGCTGGGATTGTTTAGCCTGCAGAAGAGAAGAATGAGGGGGGATTTGATAGCTGCTTTCAACTACCTGAAAGGGGGTTCCAAAGAGGATGGCTCTAGACTGTTCTCAATGGTAGCAGATGACAGAACGAGGAGTAATGGTCTCAAGTTGCAGTGGGGGAGGTTTAGATTGGATATTAGGAAAAACTTTTTCACTAAGAGGGTGGTGAAACACTGGAATGCGTTACCTAGGGAGGTGGTAGAATCTCCTTCCTTAGAGGTTTTTAAGGTCAGGCTTGACAAAGCCCTGGCTGGGATGATTTAACTGGGAATTGGTCCTGCTTCGAGCACGGGGTTGGACTAGATGACCTTCTGGGGTCCCTTCCAACCCTGATATTCTATGATTCTATGATTCTATGTGCATCTGCTCATGATTCAACTAGTTCACCATTTTCATCAGTTATGCTATAGCTTTGACACTGTGACTTAGTCACCAATCACCCACATTTTGTCACGTTTGAGGTTATGTGGACTAGTAAACTTGGAATTATTTGTATGGCAGTTTGTAGACAGATGTGATAGAAATGCCACCCGTGTCTACAATCAGGTCTTCAATGTCATTATTAGGTAGACCTAAGTAGCCAATTTTAAGGCATCTACATAGAAAAAAGTGCTTAATGCCCAGAAGCTCCCATTGCTCTTAGGCCACTTCTGCTTAGGTGCCTAAGTTTAGACAACCATTTTTTTAAAAAAATCAAAGCCTAAGGACAGTGCACCAGAACATTATGGTCCTGGTAGAACTGGTGGTCTTCCAATTAGATTCTGAAGGCAAACAAAACAAAGATGCTCTCTATCTTCCTATCTGCAGGGTTTTTTGGGGAAGAAAACAGCCTCAATAGAAATTGAAATGCCACTTCTATTAAGGATGCCACTTCAGCATCAGCTGCCACATGACTTCTCCAAAATGGGAATACATTCTAATATATTTGCCCTTAGATTTAGTTTGCTCATCCTCTCCCTCTGGCTGGATTCCAACATCAACAGAAGCCACCATCTTTCTCCCCAGAGTTTAAAACACTTCTGCTTCCTTGGCATGGTGTGGTGCCGGGGGCGCGGTTACTGTGACTAAAGCAGAGACCTACCTTTGCTCTGGGGGAAAGAGCTTGTGCTGTTGAGCTGTAGGGCGTTGTGTGACTTTCTTGTGTTTTCTGGTGTTTGACTTTTTTACTTTTGTCTATTACACAAGGGTTTTATTTCCTCAGCCCTTTCAGAACACCAGTTCCTTTTTTTGTTAGTTGGGGCTCCCATCTGGAACTTAACTTCAGGGTGGTCCTAAGCCTCTGATATGCAACTGAAGGAGTAATGTGTAGGTAGATCCTTGTAACACCCCAGATCCTTCCCTTGGGAATAAGCAGGCAAATAGCAGAAAAGACATCCTACCAAATGGCTCACTCATTCATTAAGCACTTGAGAAAGATTCCTGGTGGTTTTTTTTTCTTTTCTTTAAGTGGATTGGACTAGGAGATTTGGGGGAATTTTTGGATTTAGTCCAAAGAATCCTCGTTAAGAGTTTGTTGAGCCCTTGTTACTGAAGAGGACTGATTTAGCTTCATTGTCTGGTGTGGGGAAGAGGACACAGCATGCTGTCCAGATTGAGTCTGTTGCTAGTGTTGCGTAGGCTTTGAGCAGCTGTGGAGTTTCCCTTCTGCAGTTCTTGATATGATCTCTTTGCAGATGGAATGGCCCTTGGCCTTCAGCTTGCTTTGTTTTGCCTGCTCCACCATGATGTGGGATGGAGCTACAGAAGAGAAGCTGCTCAGCAGGTGGCCCCTGTTAGGGGAACACAGGTCTGGTAAGTTTGGTCTATGGGGAGATTCTACTTGATTCTGCCCCAAAATACGATTTTAAAAGCTAGGATGCTAGAAGAAGCAGTAGCACTGAACTGCTACACTTTTTGTGCTTCTGGAGGCGGAGAATGTAGCGGGAGGGCAAAGGGACATGGCCAGACTCAGAGCATCATGGACAAATTTGAACTGCATCCAATATTTGAAAGGAGAGGGGCACAGACTAATTGAATCAGGGTGATATCAAGTCAGAAACATTCTATCAAGGATGCCACTTCAGCATCAGCTGCCAAATGACTTCTCCAAACTGGGAATACATTCAAATATATTTGTCCATAGATTCAGTTTGCTCATCCTCTCCCTCTGGTTTGGAGTCCAACACCAACAAAAGCCATCATATACTTTTATGATGTATAAAAGTATACTCATAATACACTTGAAAAATAGGCTTCTTATTATTCGTCTCCTCTTTTTGTAGGTGGAGTAATACAAGCAGACGCATTAAGTGATTTTTCTCAAGGAAAAAGAAGGAACCAGTTTGAGCTAGGATTAGCTGCCTTCAGTTCTTGAGTCCCAGTCCTGTGTCCAGACCACTGCTCATTCTCTCTATTTTAAATCACTCTAAACAAAAAAGTTACCTTAAATATATGTAAATTAAGTAGTTTGGAGCTAATTTTACGAAACTAATGCATGAGTGTGGGAGGATAAGGTCAGAGTAACATAGCCTGGTATGCCATATGATGTATTAGAATCTGATTTGCTTCCATTTCCTCACACCCGTATCTTCATTTTCTCTTTACCAAAATTTAAATACCTAAAATTTGGGGAGATAACTAATAATTCTGTATTTACAGTACTCAATAATATACAGCTGCAAGTGCTACAAAGCATTGCTGTTAGTAATTTGAAATTCTCTTCTGACTACATTGCTGAATTTGCCTTGGAGATAACTTTCCCCCAGCAGCAATAAAAAGGAAAAACCTGTGCTATTCTACTGTTGAAGTAATTTTACAGTTCCTGATTAATATTGCTGTACCATGAATTAAACAGCAACCATTTCTCTGACTGGCTAATGGTTATCACATAAAGCACAGAACCCTCTTGAGTGGATTCAACTTAGACTTACAGAATGGGAAATTATCTCATTTATTTAATTCAGTGGAACTCCAGTCATCACAAACAATGGAGCAGATTTCATTTTTTGTGAAAGAATAACTGATCTTTGGTTAATTTGTCTAATTGTAGGAGGTGGTTAAGAGTATTTACTTTAAATTTCTTATAAGCTTCTCAAAGAGATGAAATCAGTCTCGATATTATTCAAAAATAATTGAATAATACAATTTCAGACAGATTACATAGTATTTACCACTTGTCAAAGCTGTTTAGTATTTTAGATGTCAACGTGTTGCTTTGCAGGTGTTTAGGGTTTTTTAAACAAACAAAATCAAAGTTTTTTTCCCCAAATGCCCCATATTTTAGCAAGTCAGGCAGGCATTCAGATCATACAACATCCTTTTTCCTTATAGCCTTCCTGGCTCTTTCTCCTCATCGTAGGGACTTCTCTGCTACCAAAAACAATGATGAAGCATGGAGCTGGTACGGGGGATCTTGCAAGTGATATAATTTAAGGAATATATATGATGTGGTTCTGTATATTATTTATGTATTTATTTTGTGAAACAATAGCATAGCCAATTCTTGAACACCCTTACCTGCCCTCATATACTAGCTCAAATGCATAGCCATGAAAGTTGTGGACTTATGCTGTATTAGGACTCCATCCTATAAACCATTTTGTGGGTTTTGTTCTTAATACTGAATGAAAATTATAAATGTACAATTGATATAAAAAAACATGTTCAGTGGGCACTAACTGGGTCTCTCCCTTCCAGCCTCAGTTGAGGTGCCAAGGAATGAAGAGGCAGAGAGTAAACCATACACCTCAAGGGCTCCCCTAAATGAGGAGAGAAACATATTAGTTATGTAGTGTGGGAAAGTGCATGTTACTTCTCTTGCTGTATCTGTACAATGGTGATCTCCGATTTGGTCAGTCTGGCACTTTTTACAAGCACCAAAAGCAATCAGTTTTCTAAAACTGATTCTACTCATTAGCCTGTGAATGAAAAGCTTAACCCAATGCAGCATGCTGGCTTCTTAAATTTTTAAAAACTGACAGAATTAGAATATTAATTGCCTCATTTTTAGAAACACTGAGCAACCCCAGCTCACACTGAAAACTGGACCATACATGCTCTCATTAAATATACCTGGCCAAAGGAAAATACCACAAAATTAACCATTTCTATTTTCAATCCAATAAAATGTGTAGGGAAACAAGGCGATTATAATGATTCCTTTATTATATATTTTCTTAATATATTTATATCTGTGCATGCACAATAATACTGCCACAATTGTGTCTAGTACAGCATTACAATGAAAAGGTATCTGATACCTGAATTTTGATTTTGTAAGAAGTTTTTTACTGCTACTATTGCCTTATTTGAAACGAACACTGGTTCTCTTTGTTCAGTTAGACTTGCACAATATTTCACATCCAAAAACCATCACATACAAATTGACATAAATGGCAATCTTTGAAAATTACATTACATGAAGAAGGTTGCTTCCATTACATTCAAGGAAAGATGTCCTACTGCTGAAGGAAGAGTATCAAGTTTGTGTTACAGTCTCTGTATCACACCTGGATGGGGAATACTGGAATTCATTATCTAGCAATGCAAAGCATTCAGTCTTCAGAAGCATAGAGTAAATATCATGACCAAAATCAAATGCTTATGTTACTAAAACTCATCATTATTTTGGAGGGAGGCAAAGGCATAGCCTCTTTCCTTATGAAGAATCTGTCATGGTTGTATTAAAGCTATCATGTAATACCAAAAATATGTTGCAAGGACCTTGAGTCATAAAAATCAAGAAAATTTAGAATTAAGACTAGAATTTCATCTGTCATAACTAGCACCGAGATACTGAGCCATGTACAGTACGGTATATAAAACATGCTCTTGAAATTCTCATGCACAATGGATTCAGCCTCTCAAAACCTAGATTGAAATGAACATTGTTGTATTTACATTTCAGACTTGTATTTAAGTATCTGTTTGTAACAAACGCCCTGAATAAATATTTATTCAGTAGTCATTCATAACTCCTTTTGGATCATCTTCCAGAACCACTAGTCCAAACAGAGCTTCTACACAAACACACACACTTACTTGGGACGGGCATTAAGGATACTGCACTATTGAGACTATGGAGTTCTTTAAATTGAATTAATACATTCCTAATGTTATCAGGCCACAGTATTAAAATGTTGAAATCTATACTACTACTAAAACAACTACGAGTCTGGTGGCACCTTAAAGATTAACAGTTTTATTTGGGCATAAGCATCTATGCATCTGAAGAAGTGGGTTTTTTACCCACGAAAGCTTATGCCCAAATAAATGTTAGTCTTTAAGGTGCCACCGGACGACTCCGTTGTTTTTGTGGATACAGATTAACACGGCTACCTCTCTGATACTATATTACTATTAAGTCAATCTACACAGAGAGATGCTAATTAACTTGCTGTGTTAATACAGCAAGTTAATTTAAGTGAATTTATTACTTATGAAGGGTGCTAGAGTAAGAGTTCTAGAGACTGGAGGACTATTTATACCCAGAACGGGTACAACACAGTGGGAGCAATATGAACTTCCCTACACTGCCCTGCTAATGTGTCTCAATCCTGATCTAGAGGAATGACCTCTAGGTGATAAGAGGGGATAAGAGAGTAGCAGGTTCAGTCCCTGGTGTCTCTGGTTATTGCCCAAAGTGCCAATTGTGATGGTCACTTTGCTGTCTGAACACCTGCTCACCAGGGAGTGGACTGAGCCTGCCTACTCATTCAATATAGGTCACAGAACAATTAACATGGTCAGTCCTTAAAAAGAAAAAGTTGGAGGAGAGAGTATATAGGTGGTTCTATCATTCCCTTACTTCTCCCCGCTGATCATTTAATTTTTTTAAAAATTTAAGCATAAGAGCAAGCCATTACTATTTCAACGGCAAATATGCCAGCATTTCTCTCTCTACCCCAATTTCAAAACCAAGATGGCACTGACTGTTGCTACCTACCTAAACTGGATTTGAACCAATGAGTTATTGGTAAAAGATTTCACATTTCCACTGACGATCCCCTGAGCCATCTTGCTCTCTATGGTTTTTACTTCATGCACCAAATAAAAAGAAAGAAAAACAAAACACACACACACACCAATTTCATTTGCATGGCTGACACTTAAAAATCTCTTTAGTTAGGGACCTGTTGCAGTATCGAAAGATACTGCTTGATGCTTTTAGATGTCCCCTTATGTTATACAAGCATTTTTCAAAAAAATAAAGAAGAGTCAGAACTGGGTCACATCAAGCAAGGATAATTAAACTTTTTGCTGTAGCAAAAATTCAGTTTTATAAATATTTGGCAGTAACTTCAGCTCCACATTAAATCTTATTCTAAGCAAAAATGGGGCAGTAGAGGCGTAGGGGAGGTACAAAAGGACTTTGTTCATTCCCAAAACATGACTATCTTTGACTCACAGGAAGACTCTAAACCAACATGGATACCACCTTTCCCCTTAAAAACATGCCCAGAATGAAATTAACTCATTTTGACAATACAAGAATTTGACAAGAATATTAAATAAGTTGCTAAAAAATACATAGCAAAATATACATACAGTATACACATTTAGCCACTTCTTGTCACTGAGTAAACTTGTTTCCAAAGCTAAAAATTAACTGATTGTGGAGATGAACATCTCTCTCTTCACTGAGATGATGTGTTTCAGGGAAGAGTTTTATGCAAACATACAATTCATAGTAGGTGCAGGTGCCGGAGCCACCATAAAACACTTCTGACTAGTGGACTAACAGTAATCTTGCAAGAATAACTTTCTTTTTTAAAAAGGCAAGTTAGATGTCATTGTATATTTTAAATTATGGCTGCTGTAAAATTATAATCTCAGTGTATTAAAGGATCAAGAAACAAGCACAACAATTGATCAAATTTTCATTTTTGTTTAATTTAGTAACTAGAGAATGAAACTGTTTCAAAGCAAGCTCCGCATTACTTCAAAAAAAATCGAGCATTTAACATAATTCTAAAGAAAAACCTCAACCTCAATAAACACACAAATTAATAAAAAACCTGTACATATGTATTTTTCAGGAAGAAACTCAAAGGACTGTACCACAATATTAATTTCTGTATCTGACATACAACAATTTATAATCCATTTGTTGGTGATTAAGGACACAAAAAGCCATGCAACAATATTTGGTAGAAAATGAAATGGTAAAGCAATTGTTTGATATATTCAGTGCCAAATGAAGGCACTGAATTCCTTAAATAAAACAAATGCCAATATTATCATAAATCAGAAACACATTTATTGTCTTTCAGCTAAACTGGCTTCAATTACTTTTGTCTCTTTGAGCCAACCCTCGAGAGCCAGATACTTCCCTGTTTCCTGTCCACTAAAAACCAGGATATTCATTTTCTTCTTTGAGTCTACAAAGATGGCTCAAGGCAGGTGTGTCCTTGTCATTTCTGAGTCAGAAAGCCCCTCTTCTGGAACAGAGGGTTCATAATCGCCTGCATTATCAGCCAATTCAATGTCTTGCTCATCATTACTCTCTGCACTGTAATCAACTTCTTCAAGGAAGCGAGGCTCATCTTCATCTAGAACATATGTAGTGGGGCTGTAGAAAGACAACACACAATAGGTTGCATTAATCGCTTTTAAAGATTTAAATTCAGCTACAGTCAGAAAGACAATGTACTTCCTTATCTTGAGCTAAATGAATAATTCAAAATGATACTCGTTTTAATGTAAGAAAATCAGACTAATAGGAATAATTAACCTGAATAATGCATATAAACGGTGAGCCAAAATGACATTTATAAAGCTAACAAATTAATATCATAGACACACACTACATAGGATATATATGTAAAATATAAAGAAATTATACACAATTTAAAAGTCATTGAACGGGAGTAAGTTAGCTTTTTAGGTATGTTAGAGGGCTTATTCCTTCACCCGCTTACTTCCCTGGTCCTTCTTGCATGAACAGAGAGCAACAATACCCGAAGTCCAAAGGTACAGACAATTCGATGTTTATGGGGGTGAGCTTCCAGCAAGCATGATTCCAGTTTCCTTCCTTAGTGTCCCCCTTCCCAGCTCTGACACCACAGAGCCTACCTGTGTCCCTGCTCCCATTTCCGCCCCTTAGCAAAACATGATTCCAATTTCCCCATTCCGTTCCCATTCCCCCCACCTTACTTCCTGATTGACTGAAGACTATATAGTAAAACTTGAGTTCTGCTTAGCTATACCTTAACCTATCATTTTCCTGAAATTTAACTAACCAATCCTAACATATTGTAACATGATTATTTAACCAACTATATCCCACCACCTTAATTAGTTTACACCCCGCAAAATTAATTATACAACAAACAGAAACAATCACGGAACCAGACAGAGACCAGGCAAATAAACAATAGCAAAGTGGGAACTATAATGACAAAATAATACAGAAGTGAGGATTTCACAACTACATCTATAAAGACATAAGGGTTTCCCAGCTGTGTCTATTGATAAGTGAGTTCTTACTGAACAGAAAACTATCAAACTAAACTTCCTTTTACATCCTCTAGGCTCTTCCCTTTCTCTGGAGGTGATAGATCAGATCACCTTTCTAACAGCCCCAGACTGCCTGATTTCAACGTGACTAGTTTGGAATGTGAGGATATGACCATATGCGCCCCAGCTTATGGCTGCCTCTGCTGCTTAGCCAGAGATCTTAGCCTAAGAACAGAGCCTCAGACTGTCACAGTAAGAGCAGGCCCTTACACCGGCAGACAGCGATTTTGATTTTCTTTTATACCTCTATAACTAGCTAAGTGATAAGAATACACCTAAATTCTTAGAGTATAGGCCTTTACAGACAGGTCTGAATATCTATACCCTAACAAGGTGCTACTATATAACATACAGAATATGTATTAACTGTGATAGGGACTGAACAGATACAAGAAAACGTAGACCCTGCTGTCAAGAGCTTCCAACTTTAGTGTTTTAAATTATAAGCTCGTTTTCAGATTGTAAACTTATGTTTTAATTAAAAAAAAGTTATTAATTAGTTTGAAAAATGTTACAAAGAGCACTTTTGACTAGTTTGTAAATGAAAGCTTAAGTACTCACAAAGCAGGGGGTTAAGCCTTCTTTTGTATGCAAAATTATCAAGGTTATTTGAAAATTGTTAAACTTATTCATACTTTGCATAGATTAGTTTTTGAACATCTTATCTTAAATCCTGCAGTTCACAGGCAGCAGTTAACTTTAAGAAGCTGGGTAAGTGACTATGGGATATTCTAAATGGTTTCTAGAGTAATGTGCTAAACTAATTTCTTCCAAGATTCTAAAATGATTATCTACCATTAGAGTAAACCAAGACTGAATAGGCCTTTCTCACTACCCCAGAGTTTCCTATTATGAGAAAAAATAAAAATTGAATTTTTCATACCCAGGTTTATTATTGTCCCTTGGGACACAGAATAAAGCTATTTGCTTAAAAGCACTAAATGCTTCTAAATATTTCATAAAGTAAGTAGCTCTGAGTTCGGATGAGGTCCTAGAAAGGATCTGCAACTTACCCATTTTAAATTCATAATCAAATCATATAGATTCCCCATTAGGTTTGCCAAATGTTTCTACATTGGAAGAGCTGGAACTAAGGAATCAATAATAACCAGATACAACTCATAAAAACACAAAAGGTGTGTTAGGAACATGTAAGGTGGTCTGGTTTGGGTTATTGTGTTAGGATCATTAAACAAAGTATTTCAAAGTTATACATTTGAATTTTTACAACTTTTTTTTTTTGAGGTACACTATAGGATCTCTTGACAGTAGCTCTGCATTTAATTTCATTACTGTTTCCACTCTAAAGCTCTTTTAAAGAGTAAGCAAAGGACCATTATAATTTGCAATGGGCTGAAATTTGGTACAAATATTTTTCACTGAGCGTATTCTCTGTACCTTCAAACCTCAAGTGAAGTGTGCAACTGACAGCTAAGATTCACATACTGGGAACATGACCAAAAAACCTGGACTTTTTAGTTTAAAAATAGATTTTAAAAGTACTAAAAATCAAAGGCCTAACAAATTAAATTAGCGCACACAAAAGAGAGCGAGACTAGGCTACTGTATATTACATTTACCCTTTAAATTTTTCAGAATAAGGGTTAAGAGCTTGGTTGTGCTTACTAAATACCACAAAAAGAAAAGCAATACAAAACTAAATGTGTTTAACAATTGTTATTTAATATTTTGGTGGCACCCACAGACCCCAACTAGGGCCAAGGCTAATTATGCTAGATGTTGAACATACATATATTGGGTGTCTACCCTAATCAGTTTACATTCCAAAAAGACAAGCAACATATGAAGGGTTAAGGAGAGGGATACAATCAGGTACTCTGACTGGCACAAATAAACTTATAACAAGACTGTTATTCTAGTGCCTTTACATGAGGCTCACAAGGCACTTCACAAGCATTAATGAATTAAGTCTTCAAGGTATCCTTGTTTTACAGATAGGGATACAACATGGCACTGAACATCTATGGCAGGGCCAGTAACAAAAGCCAGATCTCCTGACTCCCCATCCCGTGATTTAACGATGTGACTATTTTCCTTCCTCTAGAAAATCATAATCCACCAACACCTACTTCATTTGAAGGAAAATCGGTTGAAATTTTCATTCATCTCTTTGGAAAATTACTCCCTGCAAGAAACCACACTCAAAACACATCTCATCTCAACAAGTGTGTAGACTATTCTGGGATTTCTGCTTCGGATCACTCAACACAGATATTGATTTGCTAGATTACACATACAAGGAGTTCCCACTGCAATTGCAGGATATTCTGTAAAAAGAAAAGGAGTACTTGTGGCACCTTAGAGACTAACAAATTTATTTGAGCATAAGCTTCCATGAGCTACAGCTCACTTACACGGCTGCTACTCTGAAACAGGATATTCTGTGTAATTCAATTCACAGGAAATGCAGCCATTAATTCTGAACACTGCCCTCATTAACTCATAGTTGTGAGAACTGAAAAGTTTCACAAAATTAATTTTTGCAGTGCCAATGACATGTTTTTCTAGCCAGTGCTACCATGAAGTTAACGTATAAAAATGTATTACAATAGACACTTATAAAATTGATTTGTTTAGTTGCATGTAACTTAGGATAACAGAGAATGCAATGGAGTCTTCTGCAAGAGATACTCTCTCTCCATCAGGTAAGTTTACTGAAGTTTTTAAAAAAATTATTTTACACATACACAGTCCAGAACATGTTGCAACTGTCTTAATGATTACGCAGAGAACTGGACATTTCAGCAAGCCACCTTCACTTCTAGGAGCTTACATTCTGTTTACCAAGTGACAGACTATGTCCCAGTCTACATTCTGAATTGTGTATTGTGGCACCTTAGAGACTAATACAAACTTTATTTGGGCATAAGCTATGTATTGTGTGTGTGTGTGTGTGTGTGTGTGTAAAATCTTCCTCCTATATTTTTCACTGCATAAATCCGATGAAGTGGGTTTTAGCCCACGAAAGCTTATGCCCAAATAAATTTGTTCGTTTCTAAGGTGCCACAAGCACTCACTCTTTTTGCTGATACAGACTAACACGGCTACCACTCTGAATTCTGTGTTGCAATATGCGTACAAGACAGTTGCAATACGCATATAAGACGGAAAATTATTGCTATTTTAACTCCGTTTTAGGTCAACAACTAGCAAGTAGTATTAAAAACAAGCCAATACTGCAGCTTTGTCTCAAAAGAGGCATCAGGGAACACTTAGGCATGTCAAGTTTTTATTTTAACATGTTTCAGAGTAACAGCCGTGTTAGTCTGTATTCGCAAAAAGAAAAGGAGTACTTGTGGCACCTTAGAGACTAACCAATTTATTTGAGCATGAGCTTTCGTGAGCTACAGCTCACTTCATCGGATGCATACCGTGGAAACTGCAGCAGACTTTATATATACACAGAGAATATGAAACAATACCTCCTCTCACCCCACTGTCCTGCTGGTAATAGCTTATCTAAAGTGATCATCAGGTGGGCCATTTCCAGCACAAATCCAGGTTTTCTCACCCTCCACCCCCCCACACAAATTCACTCTCCTGCTGGTGCTAGCCCATCCAAAGTGACAACTCTTTACATAATCAAGTCGGGCTACTTCCTGCACAAATCCAGGTTTTCTCACATCCCCCCCACCCCCATACACACACAAACTCACTCTCCTGCTGGTAATAGCTCATCCAAACTGACCACTCTCCCAGTTTAAATCCAAGTTAAACCAGAACATCGGGGGGGGGGGGGGGGAGGAAAAAACAAGAGGAAACAGGCTACCTTGCATAATGACTTAGCCACTCCCAGTCTCTATTTAAGCCTAAATTAATAGTATCCAATTTGCAAATGAATTCCAATTCAGCAGTTTCTCGCTGGAGTCTGGATTTGAAGTTTTTTTGTTTTAAGATAGCGACCTTCATGTCTGTGATTGCGTGACCAGAGAGATTGAAGTGTTCTCCGACTGGTTTATGAATGTTATAATTCTTGACATCTGATTTGTGTCCATTTATTCTTTTACGTAGAGACTGTCCAGTTTGACCAATGTACATGGCAGAGGGGCATTGCTGGCACATAATGGCATATATCACATTGGTGGATGTGCAGGTGAACGAGCCTCTGATAGTGTGGCTGATGTTATTAGGCCCTGTGATGGTGTCCCCTGAATAGATATGTGGGCACAATTGGCAACGGGCTTTGTTGCAAGGATAAGTTCCTCGGTTAGTGGTTCTGTTGTGTGGTATGTGGTTGTTGGTGAGTATTTGCTTCAGGTTGCGGGGCTGTCTGTAGGCAAGGACTGGCCTGTCTCCCATCATCTGGACCCATGGAAAAGAAGCCCTTGAGGAATTCCACCATGATTTCAACAATTTCCATCCCACCACCAACCTCAGCCTGGTCCAGTCAACACAAGAGATCCACTTCCTGGACACTTCAGTGCTAATAAACAATGGTCACATAAACACCACCCTATACCGGAAACCTACTGACCGCTATTCCTACCTGCATGCCTCCAGCTTTCACCCTGACCACACCACACGATCCATCGTCTACAGCCAAGCTCTGCGATACAACCGCATTTGCTCCAACCCCTCAGACAGAGACAAACACCTACAAGAGCTCTGTCAAGCTTTCTTACAACTACAATACCCACCTGCAGAAGTAAACAAACAGATTGATAGAGCCAGAAGAGTTCCCAGAAGTTACCTACTACAGGACAGGCCTAACAAAGAAAATAACAGAACGCCACTAGCGGTCACTTTCAGCCCCCAACTAAAACCCCTCCAACGCATTATTAAGGATCTACAACCTATCCTAAAGGATGACCCAACACTCTCACAAGTCTTGGGAGACAGGCCAGTCCTTGCCTACAGACAGCCCCGCAACCTGAAGCAAATACTCACCAACAACCACATACCACACAACAGAACCACTAACCCAGGAACTTATCCTTGCAACAAAGCCCGTTGCCAATTGTGCCCACATATCTATTCAGGGGACACCATCACAGGGCCTAATAACATCAGCCACACTATCAGAGGCTCGTTCACCTGCACATCCACCAATGTGATATATGCCATCATGTGCCAGCAATGCCCCTCTGCCATGTACATTGGTCAAACTGGACAGTCTCTACATAAAAGAATAAATGGACACAAATCAGATGTCAAGAATTATAACATTCATAAACCAGTCGGAGAACACTTCAATCTCTCTGGTCACGCAATCACAGACATGAAGGTCGCTATCTTAAAACAAAAAAACTTCAAATCCAGACTCCAGCGAGAAACTGCTGAATTGGAATTCATTTGCAAATTGGATACTATTAATTTAGGCTTAAATAGAGACTGGGAGTGGCTAAGTCATTATGCAAGGTAGCCTGTTTCCTCTTGTTTTTTCCTACCCCCCCCCCCAGATGTTCTGGTTTAACTTGGATTTAAACTTGGAGAGTGGTCAGTTTAGATGAGCTATTACCAGCAGGAGAGTGAGTTTGTGTGTGTATGGGAGTGGGGGGGGATGTGAGAAAACCTGGATCTATGCAGGAAATAGCCCGACTTGATTATGTAAAGAGTTGTCACTTTGGATGGGCTAGCACCAGCAGGAGAGTGAATTTGTGTGGGGGGGTGGAGGGTGAGAAAACCTGGATTTGTGCTGGAAATGGCCCACCTGTTGATCACTTTAGATAAGCTATTACCAGCAGGACAGTGGGGTGGGAGGAGGTATTGTTTCATATTCTCTGTGTGTATTATAAAGTCTGCTGCAGTTTCCACGGTATGCATCCGATGAAGTGAGCTGTAGCTCACGAAAGCTCATGCTCAAATAAATTGGTTAGTCTCTAAGGTGCCACAAGTACTCCTTTTCTTTTTATCTTAACATGATCATCTTTTTAAAATCCAGAGAACAAAGCAGAGTAATATAATGCACCACAGACATTTGCAACTGCCAATCTGCATTCAAATCTCAGGTTAGAAATGTAAGGGTAGTTTAATCTTTGATTAAATTTTTACTAATCATAAAACTATCAATACAATAATTATCTTTTTCCACTCAGGAGAAGTCCAGTACTAGAAGAGTTAATTTACAGGTCAGGATTAGCAAAGCTACATGGAGAAGCTTGCCTAAATATCTGCCCCTATTAAGTCTGGCTCTGAAATTATTTTCATTTTAACAAGTTTACCTGGCTCTCCATGGCACCCACTATGCTATTATTGCCCATTCACATTCTACTGAAATAAAATATATTAGGTTGTGCTTATTTTGTCTACATGTTTCATTTCCTTCTGTACCCATCGAAAAGGTATCCGAGTGTCTGGTACAGTTAACAGCCAACAGGCCCTCCCATGGATCTATTTCTGATGTAGTGAATTTATCATATCATCCTTTGATATTTGTTCTTCGAAATTCTTCTTAGCCCTCTTTAATCTGTATTTTAGAATGCATCTAACAAAATTTAGTCTCTACTCCACTGTTCTCACTTGTGCTGAATTTCTACATTTTTGGTGACGAACACTTGAACCTTGCTGTTTAATCAATTTTGTTTTTTTAATATCATGACATGTCTTGGGACTCAATGTATTTTTAGCTGCCTTCCATGCTGATTCTATGGATTTTAATTTCCTAACTTTTCCCTTGAGTTGTTTCTAATTAACATACTCAATAATCCCTCCTCCCCCATCACCTCTTGCTTTTCTTTTTAAAAGCAAAATTAATAATAAATTGGTTTATTATTATTAAGACTGGTGGATTGTCATGGATTACATAATGTGTGCTTTCTTTAAAGTCACAGCTGTTCAAGTGACCCCTTTAAAACTTCTTTAGCGTTCATATATTTTATTTAAATTTAATTTTTACCCTTACAAGTGTGAAGATAAACTTCTCAATGAAAACTAAGTGTAACTTATGAGTGTTGCAGGACTCAGACTCTCAAACAAATAGTGCTTTTCAAAAGTATACCCTTCCTTTATACAAAAATATGTTTAGAAATGACAGGATATCCAGAAAATCATGTAATTTAAAAATGCATAAAATGCTATATCAAAACAAGACCTACTATAATTTTTCAAATAATTTTGGCAATATTTTATGTTCTATATTTTTTCCTATTTGAATGAATGTTTTGGTACACTTACCAATAAAAATACACTAATCTTTGGAAAAAAGTTGTGATTTTTTCCCCCAGCTAAAATGGCTATTTTTGCCACAACGAACTCATGATTTTTCCAGTTTTGTTTTTTTCTGATACAAAACATGTGTCTCATTTTTCATTATTCAAATGCTTCAGTTGCAGGAGAAGTCAACCTTGAAGGAAGCAAAAATTTTCTATAGCTTATTAAAACACACTTACATTAGGATATTTACAGTGCTTTACAAGAAGAGATTGAGAGTTTCTGCCCAAAGACTGAAAGTTACACCACCACATGGTATCAGCAAGAGACAGAAAAACAACTGGCAAGGAACCAGTGATTGCTGCCAAAGGAGTTTTGACAAGGAAGTAAAAGTGGGAGGAGAGGAGTCAAGGAGTAGTGCAAAGGAACCAGCTTTCCATGTCCTCAGTTCTTTAGAATTTACCCAGAGATCTCCAGATATCCAAGTTATTGGAAGGCCATGCTCCTACAGTAGCTAAAAAATCTCCTCCCTTGAAGGCAATATCACTCATGGAACTCAACTTACATCTGCTTATGGAGTTCCCCTGGGTAATTCTCCCCTTCTATGGTTTTTCCTATGTGAGAAGGAAAGATCTAAAGGACAAATTTGAAAAGCAGTTCAGTGTCCAACTTCTATTCACAATCAAAAGGAGCTGGGTGCCATCAACCTTCCCACAAAGTGAGATGGGGAGGTAGCATTTGTAGCTGGTTTCCGTCTCCTCTCATTTCTAGAGCTGGTCTCCCCCTGGCCATTTCCCAAAATTTCCTCTTTGTTAACTCTAATGAGAAAGTAATATGAGAAATCCTAAAGCTCAATCTGTGTCTGCTATAATTAAACAAAATCTATAAAATGAAAACACTGGATAACCTAGAACAGTGGTTCTCAACTTTTCAGGACTACTGTACCTCTTTTAGGAGTCTGATTTGTCTTGTGTACCCCCAAGTTTCACCTTACTTAAAAAATACTTGCTTACAAAATCAGACATAATACAAAAGTATCACAGCACACTATATCTGATCACTTTTTCACTGGAATATAAATATTGTTCTTACATTTCAGTGTATAGTATATAGAGCAGAATAAACAAGTCATTGTCTGGATGAAATTTTTGTTTGTAGTGATTTCGCTAGTGCTTTTTATGTAACCTGTTGTAAAACTAGGCAAATATCTAGATGAGTCAATATATCCCCTGGAAGACCTCTGCATACCCTTGGTTGAGAACCACTAACCTAGAACATACTGTGTGAGCCTTATAAAATTGAACAAGGCACCAGAATTTCTGAACAAGGTCAAGTCATCAGATAAAGATAGATAATGCTCATAAATCCCACTAGTTATGACCAGAGTCATATGTTTTTATTTCATTGTATTCATAGAGCCCATCAAACCCGTCAGCATCACAACCATAATTCTTACTACAGGACCATTATTACATGTAGCCTAATGGTTTCTCTTTGGGGAAACTGGGGGGAAAATACTGGAAAAAGAGTTCAGAATAATTAAAGGAAAATAAATAATTTAAATGTTTAATTCATCGCCTAAAATGTTAAAGTGCATTACCAGAGGGAAATAAGTCTAGTTATTGCTTTCTTTTTTGTAAATCAAACATGCTGCTGACTCAGTTGAAAATGCTTTGGTTAACTTAAGGTAAGTACATCCAGATGTAATGAAATATTGAAAAGTACTTTAAAATGTTGGCCTGTCCTCTTTCTCCCAAGTTAAGGAAGAGGAGGTCTTGTGTAATTACCTATACTATTTGTTTAATTAATTACAGTGCTTCTGAATGCATACACCTTTTGTCTTTTAAAAAGGAGACTCTCTCAGACATATTATTACAATCAGCAACTTCAGAAAAGTATGTACAGTAACTGTTACCTTATTTACCACAAATATTCCTACTGGGACACTATGGCCTTGGACTATTTCCCAGGCACTATGGAAGGAGGAATTTATCTTGAACAGAAAGGTTTCTGGAGCTATAAAATTAACCTCATTTCTTAGGACAACAGCAGCATGGTTCTTGTATAGGCAAGGGAAGTAATTTCACAACCTGCCTTTTGGAGGTAAATGGTTTTGTCCTGTATAACCGGTCATTTGATTAATCTTGTCCTTTGATGATAGTCAAACAGAGTCCAACATGCCTACCTACAGAATGCCACTAGGACTTGTACCCATGTTTCCATAATGCTTGATTGTAGGACTCCAATCAACTATTCTGAGAAACTCCAATGTAGCTGAAATCACCATAATGTTGTGATTATTATTGTTCTTACAGTTCAGTAGCATTTAGACGTCAGGACCCTTTTTCCTGGGAACAGTAAAAATAAAGAGGCTGTCCCTGCCCCAAAGAGAATTATGTTTCCCAATTCACCAGAAATGTAAAAATGTTCCAGATCAATGTAGGACATTCTTGGTTGAGTTCTATCTGGATACCAAAAGCTAAGAGAGAATTCATGCTGAACTACACTTCTCTTCAAATGACCAGCTGTTGACTATAGGTGTTCGTGGTCTGGATGAAGGAGTCCCGCTTCAAGGGGTCTGGTCTTTTTCTGTAGGTCCAGTATGGGTTCCTTGGCTGCATAGGAAGTCCTGCCTTGTGGGCAGTAGAGAATTAAGAGGACTTCAACTCTCTATGGTTTCCCCTTTTCTGTATCCTTTATGTGAATTGCCTTGAAAACAAATTATTTGCCCAATGCATTACTTCCATTGCCACAGAGAAGCTTCAACCTCTACTTACTTTCTGGTTTTGGAAGGGATACAACATACATGCCTCAATCATAAACCAACCTCTAATGGGAGGCAAGAGAATACTTCCTTGTGAGCACTGTAATAGCCTACTGTTTGGCTTCTTATACCTTCTTCTGACATAAATGGTGCTGGCCAGCATCATAGGCAGGATACTAATTGGATCACTGGCTTGATCCCATATGGCCATGTGAGAGAGAGTGAGTGTGTGTGTGTTTTGTTCAGACACACCACTAACAGCTGTCAAAATGAACTGAAAGACTGCATATGCTGAGATTTTGGAAATTTGTCTTCCACCTATACGCCCTACTGTGTGCGGCTTGTTTCTATAGTGAGAACATGGAGCTCTGGAGTGAAAATTTGGTTGGCTTTCATCATGTTGTTTGTGGGTAGGCGAGTACAAACAGGACATTAAGATGTGATCTGAGATTGACACCTAATTTTGCATTTTATCAGGTGTGTGGTTCTATGTCCTCAGGAGAAGCTTTTGTAGATGTATTTTGAGAAACCCACTCACAGGATGAAACCAGCAATACTGGAGACAATTGGCTATGGATGAGCACTGTCAGGAAATGACTGATGCAAGGAAGCTTTGGATCTATGCAAATCTTCATCATGATGGTAAAATTACAGTTTGAGCCATCCTTGTTTTGACCACTGGATGAGCAATTCATTGGGTTCAAAGCTCTTCAGGATTTTAAACAACCGGTGGCTATTAATCCTTTTTAGCAGCTTTCCAGTTACAAGTGCCCCCCCACCCTTGGGGCAAGGCACTGATTCGTATGTTGTCTATGCATGTGTAATTTGCAACCTGTACCTTGCTGTTACTAGCCACTTCTGAAGATTTTGGGTGCGGAAAGTAGATCAGAAAGAAGGGATTGTGAGCTCTTAGACACAAATGCTCGTTTCATCGTTGTCACGCTGAGAATTTTGTTGGTTTGGTAGAAAATGTAATTAGGTTTCTTGGAAGCTTCTGCTCCAGATTTTTACCTCTGCTAAAGTAACAGTTCCTTCTTGGATACCCGGGTGCTTGGTGGTGACCAATGGATTTTTATGCTGGCTTTCATAGAGGCCTCAACCCTTACTGTTATCTCAGCTACTAATTTCTCTACTGTTCTTCCAAACAGCTTCTCGCTGTATGCTTATATGCACAAGGTATCTGTGTAGGAAGAATAATGGTATCTGTGTAACCCAGCTTCCTTGTAGCCAATGAGTTAAAAGCCATTGCTATTGTCACAAATCACATCAAGGGTTTGACCATGACAGACCCTGAGAGGTCTCACTCAAAGCAAGGCTCATATGCCTAGTTGATGAGCCACATGCTTGCCACCAAACAGTCTTTCCTTACTAAGTATATGAGGAATCTTTGCTCAGAATAGTTATTGCTGAGGTTATGAAATTGCTGTACAGTGTGTTCTCATTTTTATGGTGTATGTGATCTTTTGGAAGAAAGACCCTTTCCAAAGGTGTCACTTTTTCACAAGTGGAGCTACTGCTGCACCAACCCTAGGCTCCCAAAATGTTAGATAAAAACAAAGAAATTTCATAATGCTTTAGTTTAACATTTGGTTTTAATCAGAAGCCCTTATTTGGACCTTATATCCTCAGAGGTGGTGTCTATACAAAATCATACCTTTAATAATGTTTGAAAGGGAAGATATATTATTAATATTAATGAATTCCTGGCAAGGCACTGGCATCCTGTCCTGGAAAAGTCCTGCACAGAAAGTTTGTTGGGGTGAGTGGCGGGTGCTGGGGTGTTTAGTGCATGCATGGTACTTCCCCTGGCTGTTTATACTCAGCTAAGGAAGAGTACTGGTACAAATACATTGTTTGTAGAAGTAAGCTGCTAGATGTCTCCATGAACCTGAAAGGTTGCCAGCCTGATCCCACAGGCTAACTAGCACCCAAATAAGTACTATAGGAGTAACCTAGTTCAACTCAGGGCTTTACTCAGGAGCCACTTTGAACATGGGAATGGATTTCTCACTTCCTCTTCTCTAATCCCATAATGGTGTTACTTCACGGGGAGTGGAATCCTCATGGATCTCTGAAGTGCTCCCTATGCTCTAATGTGCACTCAAAGCCTGTGGAGTAGGGAAAGGGTAGAGAGACAGTGAGACCCGTTCCCACCTTTCCTGCACTGGAGGTAGCTCCTCAGGTGAGGGGAGGGGACCTGAGCTGCCAGTACAATTCAGAGCCCTGGGTGCTTGGCAGTGCGAGGGTTGGCTGGCTATGTAATTCACCCTATGTAGAGCCTGTGAATGCCACCTCACATAGGGAATGCTGCTTCGATTCAGTGCAGTGCTTGCATAGCCCAAGGGTAGCAGAGGACTCATAGTGAGGTGCTGAAGTGGCACATCTGGTTGACAAACTTCTGCGCTGCCAAATACCCAATCCAGGAGAGGAATGACTGATTATAGGTTGCTAGCGCACAAAAATTCAAATTAAAGTTAGAATACAAAATTGTTGGGAGAAACTGAATTGCCAACTTTTTCTACCAACAGCAGCAGAAAATCTGGGGGCCTGCGATGAAGGGTGGGACTTACTCCTGAAGCCTTCAGAACAACACTGGACCTTCTCCAAATTCCATAGGTGGGGGTCATTAATGCATGAGTGATGAATTAGAAAAGCTGTACAGTAGAAATGAAACTTTTCCACTAATGCCTGATTTGAGATATCACCAACTGCTTCTTGCAAAAGAATGGAAAAATTATAGGACTGTGCAGTTTATGTACAAGGATTAGGTCAAAATACCCCCTTATAAAAAGGGGGCCCACTTGGTTTTATGCTTTCATTCAGTGATGCAACATATATTATGTCACTTAAACAGTAATCAGTGGTTTGAAAGTTTTTTTAATCAGAGAGATATTCCCTGTACCTATGGGGATCTGAATCTGCTCCCACTGATTTCAATGGAAACTTTGCCATTGAAATCAATGGAACAGGATCGGACTTAAAGGTATACACTGATAGAACTGGTTATGACAAATAGACAGCAGTTTTTAAGTCACACACAAACATTAATTTGTCTTAATGCTGCATTAAGACAGAAACAAGTTGTTAAAAGCCAGTCTATTTCACAAATTAAAGGATGCTCCCCACACATTTTATATTACACACACACAGGTTTATATGTGAAAGTACTATATTTTGCAGTTTTTAATACAATAGGACTAAGTGAACATAATGGAAGCAACTTAACATTTAGAATTTCCTGACTTGAGTGCTAATGTTATATTAAGATATTTAATTTCCCATGACTTTTAAAGAAAAAGAATGAAAGAAGTGAGAAAAATCTGAAGTATTTGGCTTCAAATTCCTTGATCCGAGGCATAATCTAAATGCTCCCAACTATGGAAATATAAGTTACTGAAGCACCATGCCCCAGTGGCACTAACAGAAGCATTCTTAACTGGCCCAATTCCTTTCGTGAAGAACCATTTTGCTGCAATGCTCACTCTCTCTACCAAGTACCTTACATGCGGAATCCTAAATATGTTTTTGAAAGGTTCTTTACAGATGCATCCAACTTCAAAATATTCATTAATTTAAAAGTGATTGAGCCATTCTTCAAAGCTGGCTTGATTTTTGTTTTGTAGGTGTCACTGAAAGACAAGCTACAGCTGAAGTTTCTAGCCTCAGTCCTTTGCAAGTTATCAGAGAGCAAAATTTTCTGATTGAAATTTATGAGCAAAACGTAGACTTTATTACCAACTAGCTCAAAAACAAAATCACCTGATTTCACTCCAAATTCCTCAAATTTAAGGCAAAAATGTATGAGTAACTGAAAAGCAAGGTTAGAAGGGAAATCAGAATTCAACCTTAACTATAGCAGGTGTTTAGATTATGCTGTATGCATACGCATGCACGCACACACATGACAGAACTCTGCTGAGATGAGTTTTACTAGAGAATTCTTTCAAAAGCAGTTAAGCATGAGAAAAGTAGTAATACTTGCACAAATTTAATATACCATCAAAATCTATATGTTGAGTGATATAAAAAGGATGGAATAGAACAGGAAAAGGTTCACAAAAGGGCAACAAAAGAATCAAGGTTGTGGAATGGCTTACATATGAGGAGAGACTAAAAAGATTAGGGTCTGCTCAGCTTAGAAACAACTAAGGAGGAATATGACAGAGGTCTACAAAATCATGAATGGGGTGGACAAAGTGAATAGATATCCATTATTGACCTCTTCACACAATACAAAAACCAGGAGTCACCCGAAGAAAATTAACAGGCAACAGGGCTTAATACAAACAAGAGGAAGCACTTTTTCACATAATGCACAAACAACTTGTGGAACATATTTCCTTGGCATGCTGTGAGCACCAAAAGTATAACTGGGCTCAAAAAAAGAAATGGATAAGTTCATAGACGATAGATCCATCAATGGCTATTAACCAAGATGGTCAGGGGCACAATCTCATACTTGGGGCTATCCCAAACCTCTGGTTTACAGAAGTCAGGACTGGACAACACAGTGAATCACTCCATAATTGCCCTGTTCTGTACACTTCCTCTGAAGCTCTAGTACACGCCACTGTAGGAGATAGGACACGGGGCAGGATGTATCATGATCTGACCCAGTAGCTCTTATGTGCTTGTATCATCTTTTATAACTATTCTATGAGTACAGTTATTTCACAACAAACTATATATCCATCTGTGCACATCATTTTACAGAACAGCTTACAATTTTGACTTTATTAGGCTGGTTAAAAGAGGTTTTAAGCACCTCCCATATGTTATTTCCCATCACACCACCTACATTTTCACTTTTATTCCCAACCTTTCAGTGATGTTAGCTGTCCCTTCCTCCAAGGCCAAATGCAACTTCTCTCACAGCTCATTAACGTTACTCCCCAAATTGTAGGTAGAGCTGTTGCATCAGAGAATGACAAGAGGTGTTCATTGCCCCCTACCTTCCTGCGTTTAGGTCACTACAGACCTTTGTGAGGTGCTCCATCCCCATGGGGAAGACCAGCCTGTTACCTCCAGAACACTGCAGATCCAATACTAGCTTTGTCTTCACTGCTAAAAAGTGTGTTTTTACTATGAGATAACTAATGCATGATAGCTTTCCTGCTGTAAACTCCTACTGGAGACATGGTACTTAGGTTTAACCAAGAGGTAAAATAAATATCAAACCTGAATGAAGGGTATAGTGTCGACCTCCCCGGCTTGCCTCACAGTAAAAACTACAGGGAGGGAGTTTGTCTCCGCTGGGATTTTACAATGAGAGAACTATCACACATTAGTTATTGCACTGGAATTAACCATCTTTTTTTTAGCAGCAAAGACGAGAGCAAAGATTAGGCTCTATCCAACATGGCACAGTGGTAGACTAGGAGCAGTCAGCTATCTGCTATATGCTTCTTGCACTATCACTACTAGTCATTTTCCTAGTTGCATTTTGATTCAGTAATATAGATATTATTTGATTTACAGAATACTGTAATAAATTGTTTTCCTCTGTACAATTTATTGTGACCAACGGAAGCAGGATGACTAGCTGCTGACCTGGAAAAGTTGAGATAACACCTGTGATGTAGAAAGCGTTTAGCAAACAGATTACTATATTGTATGGTCTTCATCAAAACTTTGAATCATACACTCTTCATGTGACAGCAGCAACATAACAGGTGTTTATGAGTGGCTATTACTTAAAAATACGGGAATTTTGAGTTTACAGATTTTGTATCATAGGACCTGTGTAGTTCCTCAGGTACACCATGTGGCTGCCATAGTGGATACACAGATTATTTTTTATTCAGAAAAAGAAGGATTGGTACAGGCATTAAAAATCACAATAATGTTTTTGTACATTTGAAAATGGATAAGAGATCAAATTTGAGACCTAGAGGTATTTGTTCTTAAATGTGCGGTCTGCAGCGTTCTCATGGACTGTGTGTGTATAATGGTTCTCAAGGGCATGTAAAACACAGTAAAGAGGTATTCTATTGTTTTCAATTGCATAAATCAAAATAAAGGGAACAAAAAGAGAAAAACAGAAACAGATATTGTAAGTTGAGCCAACAGTTTCTTGTAATCTTTTTTTAAAAAGGTCAGTTTACTAACAAAGTGTAAACACCATGCAAATAACCACTTGAAGTTGTGTTACTCTTTACTGTAGAGAAACATGCACCTGTTTTTTGGTAGAATGAAGGGCTCACAAAGGGCAGCTACACTATCCAGAAGCAGAATGGATTAAAAACAAACCACTGCATGCAGTGTCTGACAAACTAGCCCTACAATCCTGTCACATGCCTGTGAGGTCCCACAAGTTTTCATTTAATTAGCTGGGGTAAAAGGAACAGCTGGAATGCATTTAACATGGCAGATCTCCAACACTTCAATTCTATTGTCATTCTGGGGGGTGGCAATCCAGAGGCTATTTATGAATTATTAAAAACAGCCTGACAAACTTTATGCCAATGTAACTGGGGGTGTGACCTGTAGTGTTTGTAATTAATTCCTCCATGGTTACTAAGATTTCAAATATACAGTACTTCACTGCTTCTGTATGCAGTCACAGAAAATGATTGACTTGAGTTGAACAATGATAGGTAAAGAAATTATAAAGAATGGGAAGGAAACATTTTTGGTACCTATGGAAGGAGCTGTGAAATACATCAGGAAGAGAAGAATTTCTCCTCAAAAATCTTAGCAACAGTTATTTAGCGATACTCTATGGTACAGTAGAGAACTTTTAAGCTGTTTCTTTTATCTGCCTCTTCTTTTAAGCATAGTCTTTCACTATTTAAAAAAATTGAAGGAAAAAAATTTTCCTGGGGGAGAAAAAAAATGGTAATTTTTGAAAGGAGACATACTACAGACATACTGTGATTCAGTGATAAAGCACAGGGCAGGGAATTGGGGCCTCCCCTGTGGTATTATAAAATTGGCTGTGTGTGTTATGGATTGCTTTCTTCTCTCAAAAGGATCATGTATTGGCTAATAGAAAAGGCAGCATGCCAGATAAAATGGACCAACAGTATTCTTGTTGGGCTTTCTCTGCGTTCCTAAGGATTAACCTACAATGCGTTGTTCCCACAAAGTGAGAAAAGGTTATGCTATTTCTTATAAAATACAGCATAAACTAATTCACAAGGCTGCATAAACTTAACCCTGTACTAGCAGCATTTGGAAACCCCCTTCTAAGCAACAAAAATTCTTTTTTCCACACACTAGATTTGTCTAATATAGCTCAAAGCACATGCAGCATTTGTTTATCACTGGCCCTCCTTTACAACCAGTTCACAGAATTCTGGCCCATCTTTGCCAACATACTTTTGCTACCTCAGTGCACAAGTATGGCACCAGGTAAAGCTGCAGCTAAAGAAAGCTCAGGCAAACCTCATGCTGCAGCCTGATCTCAGAAAGACATCCTGGCTTTCCTTGGCTTTTGTGGGGGAAGTGCAGTGCAAGCCCAGCTACATAAACATTAAAAACTCAGCGCTTTGGTTTTCTAATATGAGTGTCCAAATTCAAAACAAATTTCTTGCATGCTGTGCTTGGATTATGGGGTAGAAAGAAGCAGACAGTATGCTGCTGGCTATGGTGGCTTGGCTTTGTACTAGCTTGCAGAAGTAGGCAGCGGAAGCCACCCTTTTCCACTGTGGAGTTCAAGGGCATCCCTTTTGTCCTGGCACAATCCTGATGACATTTTCAAGCATGCATTCTTTACTCTTTGACTGCACATTTCTAGGATGGGCTGCCTTGGTCTCTCCCGCCATGGTAGGGTACTTTCCCATACCACTCTGCCATGAGCACCGGTGGTACCAAAGCCCAGCAACACATGGACCCGGGGAACCTCGAGCAGTCGCCCTCTCTGGGCACTCTCTTGAGTGATACATGAGCCAGAATCATCACCGCCTATAAGTATAGCAATGCTGACTTCACTATCCCTACAGTTATTACCTGGGACTCCCTACAATCTACCCCCAGGCTTCATGGCTACGTTCTCACATACTTACCATGCTGATGACTGCTGCACAGCCCCATACCAAGCCTGACTTCATATCTGCATGATCT
The DNA here is from genome assembly GCF_965140235.1 of Caretta caretta. Lineage (NCBI taxonomy): Eukaryota > Metazoa > Chordata > Testudines > Cheloniidae > Caretta > Caretta caretta. Next base: position 91,992,012 of record NC_134210.1, on the reverse strand, counting down.
TTATAGTAAAGTTTTAGGGAGTTTTGTCACTTATCTCTTCCTGTTTGCTAACCTTTTAAATCTAACAATGTCTTTCTGGAAGTTGATCAGTGGCCTTGGCTGAGGTACCCTTGAGGGGCACCTCCTACAGGCCTGGCCTTGATTACGAGAATGAAGAAACAGACAAGGAAGGACATGTTCATTCATCTGTTCAGCAGGGCTGAGGCCAGTGCACAATGGAGCGAAGACTAAAACAGATATAGGATAAGGCTTGATAAAAGGAGGATAGCAGTACTGGGTATAATATTGAGAGGGGTGTATTTGCTTATTATAAGTATATAGGTAAGAGGTAGGGGTGGATTAAGGCTGTAACACAAGACCTACAGGCCCCAGGTCTGTAAGATATTTAGCTTAGCCAAACAGGGCCTTTGACCTGAATTAGGCTAGCATGAGCAGCTGACCCATAAATAATCTTACAGCCATAAAAAAAAAAAAAAAGTGTTCTGTTACAGTAAATACATGTGCTAATGCTGAAATTTAAGAAATGTATATTGCAATGTACCAGCTAAAGCCAGCTAGAATATTCTGGGGATTTTTGCAGACATTGGGGTGTCAGCATCATGCTAACCACAAGTTGTTTGGTGTCTGAGTAACGTCATTATTATAAAAAGAACTAAACAAGTTAGCCTATGAAAACTGGGGCACCCCAAATTTAGTGGGGTGTGAAAGTATAGATAAGTACATGAATATGTATGAACCAAAATGATTATCAGCATAACTCATTATAAAAAGATATTACCTGGCCTATTTGCCAGGGGAGTCATCAGGATGACTACCACTAGTGATGACAAAGATGATGAAGATAATGTCTGACACTCCGGGGTGCCCCAGCAGATGTGAGTGATACCAATCTAATATTGGTGGTAATCTTCCTGATGCTGTAGCCTCTCAGGAGACCAAACCCTTAACCACAGGTACCACTTAATGATCTAAAAGATTAATCAATAATCAATATACCAATCCATCAAGTAGGCGACAAGAAGAAACCAGGGAATGCTCTTTTGAGGAAAGGCAGAAGGACCTAGAGGTGCACAAGAAACTGTACCAAGTTATTATACAGCTCCTCAGACAGCAGACCCAAGTGCTACAAAGTTTTATGGAGCAAAACTCTGAAAGACTTGCACCCCAGCAGCCATTACACTGCATGTACTTTTCTATCTTCCTGGAACCTGGGCCATATTCATTCCCTGCCAGCATAGCATGCCATAGTATCACTTCCACTGAACCAAGTGGAAAACAAGAAGAATTGCTATTTGTATTTATACACTGCCCTGTGATTCATGCAGAAGCTATCAGCACCTTGCACTTTGTTCTTAAACGATTTACAAGTATTTTTGTTTGTTACTGCCCAGTAGTTTTACTTTGTGAAAATCCTGGTTTACAAACAAACAGTCTTACACAACAGACGTGACCACCCTCCACCAAATCTGATTCCCCTCAAAGTCATGAAAGGTGTTAACAATTCATTTAAAATTCATATACAAGCCAAGTGCAGTTTATTCACGAAGAGACACAAACTAACAAAGCAGCATGCTGCCCGACTATGACACACTGTCACTCTCACGGCCTCCTTTAGCCATATAAAGAAAAGGAGTACTTGTGGCACCTTAGAGGCTAACAAATTTATTTGAGCATAAGCTTTTGTGAGATGAAGTGAGCTGTAGATCACGAAAGCTTATGCTCAAATAAAATGTTAGTCTCTAAGGTGCCACAAGTCCTCTTCTTTTTGCAGATACAGACTAACATGGCAGCTACTTTGAAACCTGTCATTTAGGCATATAGCGGCTAGTCATTCAAAAAATAAACCGTCATTCCACTTCCCCCCTCACTCTGCCAAGAATATGCCCCCCTTTGCTGAGCAATTATGTAAAACACAATATTAAATAATAGAAATATTTGGCTCACTGAGATCCAGGCTACTCATGAGGCATCTCTAGAGTACTTTCAGTCTACCAAATGCACATTCAACCATCATCCTGCAAGCGTTCAGATGATAGTTAAATCTTTCCTTCCTGTTGTCCAGGTGCCCAGTGTATGGCTTCATGAGCCAGGAAAACAAAGGGTAGCATGGGTCCCCAACAATCATAGTTGGCATTACAACCCCACTGATATAAATGTGCCATTCCAAGAAAAGTGTTCCTGCTTGCAGCTTTTCAAATATCCTGTATCCCTAAAGATGCAAACATCAAGCACTTTCCCTGACCATCCAGAGATAATGTCAGTGACACATCCCTGGTGATCCATCACATCATACTCTGGAAAAGTAACCGTTTCCGATTATGTACACAGAAGCAAAGTTGGGGGGGAGGGGGAAGAGAGCGAATCAGAATACGCTTCCTGTCGCTCCACCATCATTTTGGAAGTCCATTGAATTGAATCCCTTTCTTCTTTCTCAAACTTTGCCCAGAGTCACAATCCTGGGCAACAGGATATGCTCAACAGCCATGCACATCTGGATGACCACTGCCCCCTCCATAAACTTGCCAACGTCAAACTGACAGACAGCAATCAGGGCCACAAACGTCCATATCACAATCACTTTTTTTCCTCCCCTGTCAAAGCAGCTCTCATTTTTGGCATTTCCATACAGGAAGACTTAGATGAGTTCAGTATACTACTCCAGGCCTTCCATATCCAAAAGCTCTGCAGCCACTGACAATGCTCCCAGATATGCATCACAATCCAGTCCCACCTCTCCGTGCTTGTTTCATGAGCCCAGAAGCACTGTGCTAATGTGTACAGCTGACAATTTTCATTCACTATCCACATAATCCACTCCTTCTCGGTATTCTCATTTTCACTGCTCTGTGACTAGTCGCTGTGATCGCTGAAGTTCCACAAACACAGAACAATCAGGTGCCCGGTCTCTAAAACAGACATGAGAACTCCACTGACCTGTTCAGCATCCATGATTCTGCTGAAGTGGCAGAGAGATTAAAAACTGACACAAGGAAGAGCAGATTATGGGATGGAAGGGTGGAACTGTGGGAATTAAAAACAAACAAACAAGAAGTGCCAAAAAAAAAAAAAGTTTAGGGGATGGAACAGAGGGAATTGTGGGAACCTGACACCCCAAAGTTTCTGCAATTCTTTGAGAGGAATGCTGGTGTCCCACAATGCATTTCAAAAGTGGCACACAAGGCTGTGCACTTGATAGCAGCATGAGAAACATTGGGATGTCTATCCACAGGACATCATGTCTTGTGTCAATACAACCTCTTGCTGTGAGGATGCATGCAACAGCAAAGGCAGCTAAGTGTGCACATGCCCTAGTGAGGTTACCATGTCAGCAGCTATACAATCGGCAAAAATGCCACTGGGAAGACTTTCTGGTGTAGACATGGCTTAAGGACTGTTTTCTGATTTTTCTTTCATAGATTCATAGATTCATAGATATTTAGGCCAGAAGGGACCATTATGATCATCTAGTCTGACCTCCTGCACAATGCAGGCCACAGAATTTCACCCACCACTCCTAAAAAAGACCTCACACCTATATCTGTGCTATTGAAGTCCTCAAATTGTAGTTTGAAGACCTCAAGGAGCAGAGAATCCTCCAGCAAGTGACCCGTGCCCCATGCTACAGAGGAAGGCGAAAAACCTCCAGGGCCTTCCAATCTGCCCTGGAGGAAAATTCCTTCCCGACCCCAAATATGGCGATCAGCTAAACCCTGAGCATATGGGCAAGATTCATCAGCCAGATACTACAGAAAATTCTTTCCCGAGTAACTTGGATCTTACCCCATCTAAAAACCCATCACAGGCCATTGGGCCTATTTACCATGAACATTTAATTACCAAAACCATGTTATCCCATCATACCATCTCCTCCATAAACTTATCGAGTTTAATCTTAAAGCAAGATAGATCTTTTGCCCCCACTACTTCCCTCGGAAGGCTATTCCAAAACTTCACTCCTCTGATGGTTAGAAACCTTCGTCTAATTTCTAATCTAAATTTCCTAGTGGCCAGTTTATATCCATTTGTTCTTGTGTCCACATTGGTACTGAGTTTAAATAATTCCTCTCCCTCTCTGGTATTTATCCCTCTGATATATTTATAGAGAGCAATCATATCTCCCCTCAACCTTCTTTTAGTTAGGCTAAACAAGCCAAGCTCCCTGAGTCTCCTTTCATAAGACAAGTTTTCCATTCCTCGGATCATCCCAGTAGCCCTTCTCTGTACCTGTTCCAGTTTGAATTCATCCTTCTTAAACATGGGAGACCAGAACTGCACACAGTATTCCAGGTGAGGTCTCACCAGTGCCTTATATAACGGTACTAAAACCTCCTTATCCCTACTAGAAATACCTCTCCTGATGCATCCCAAGATGACATTAGCTTTTTTCACAGCCATATCACATTGGCAGCTCATAGTCATCCTATGATCAACCAATATTCCAAGGTCCTTTTCCTCCTCCGTTACTTCTAGTTGATGCGTCCCTAGCTTATAACTAAAATTCTTGTTATTAATCCCTAAATGCATGACCTTACACTTCTCACTATTAAATTTCATCCTATTACTATTACTCCAGTTTACAAGGTCATCCAGATCCTCCTGTAGGGTATCCCTGTCCTTCTCTAAATTAGCAATACCTCCCAGCTTTGTATCATCTGCAAACTTTATTAGCACACTCCCACTTTTTGTGCCCAGGTCAGTAATAAAAAGATTAAATAAGATTGGTCCCAAAACTGATCCTTGAGGAACTCCACTGGTAACCTCCCTCCAACTTGACAGTTCACCTTTCAGTAGGACCCGTTGTAGTCTCCCCTTTAACCAATTCCCTATCCACCTTTCAATTTTCCTATTGATGCCCTTAAGTTCTGGAGTGATAAGTGTTTTATATTATTTGGAACTAATAAATATTTTCCCCTTTCAAAAGTTAATTGTGTATAGGAAGTGTAGTTGTGCTACCCTGAAATATCCGACAACAACATGTGGAGTAACCAATTCTTGTCCAGGCTCATGATTCCAGGAACGTTAAATGGTGTATCACTCGTATTGCATACCACTTCCCTCCCTCTTCCTTACAGGTTCCGTATATAATATGAAGGATACGAATTTTGAACAATCAGAACAAAACATATTCACTATATTATGTTGTATACATTTGTAGTAGAAATCAGCTCCATAAATCTTCTAGGTTGAAATGACTTTCAGCACATAAAAGCTAGATTCCATATGAATTAAACAGAAAGAATTAAATGATGCACATCTGCAAAATAGCTTGTTCTTACATGGGATGAAACTCAGGTGTAAAATATGGTGAATAGGACTTGTGCCAGGGATGAATGCTACCCAATAAGGATCTGGACAAGAATGGATTACTTTATCATCCTCCTCCAATTTGGATTACATATATTTTTATTCAATTTTATAACATTTCCTGTGATACAAACTACAAAATACATCAAGAGTGAAAATAGTTTGCAAGCCTGGAAGCACTGGATACCAAAAAAAATTCTCATTTAACTGCACAATGGGGGGGCGGGGAATAAGTGATTTTCATAGAAATAGAAGAATTTCTATATTATACATGGATTGAGGTCAAAGGAATTCCAAATGTAATTAAAAACAGTGAAACAAAGAGACAAAACTTGTTCAAACATTGGCCTTATGGTTTTATAAGTAATTAGAACATTTCACTGTAGGCTGGTGTGCAAACTCTCCAACTGGGGAAGGAAAAATAAAGTTCCAACTACAGGTCTCTTCACATCCTTTCTTCAGGTCTTGCTTTATTTCCAAAAAAAAAACCCACAACCAACTCAAAACCAGAACAAATCAACTCAAACTACTGGGTAATAGACACCAAACACCTTTCCAGCTCAGCCAACTTGGAGGAGACAGGCCACACCCATCCCCTATGACAGCCCCCTCTGTACCAGCTTCCCTTTTTCTTTTATAATCCCATCAGACCACCTAAACTGATGGGAACCTGGTAATCCTTTACATGCTGAAGGCACCTTTATAATTTGGCACTCTCATAACATGCTCTAAGAATCTGGAAACAAAAATCTTGACAATTGCAACAGAAGAGAAATCCTGTAATAATACTGAGGCCTAGGACAACATGGGGAGCATCTTATGCCTGCACAGACTTCAGTGGGACAGCGTACAGGCTTAAGAGTCTTCCTGCATACAACATACACAGAATTGGAATCATAACTATTAGCTTTCCTCTAGTGTTCAGTTTTCCTTAAGGATAATGAAGCATTCCATGTTCAGTATTTATTGGTTGCAGACCTATAAAAAAGTTTTTCTTGAAGCACAAATAATTCCTCTAGCTGTTTAAGGTAATAATGTTTGGCACCATCACTCAATCAAGATAACAAGTGCCTTTTAATACTTCACCAAAATTAGTTTTAAGTCCTGTTAACTGAGGATCAATTAGGACCTCTAGTGTCATTTTGATTATTCAAATAGTAAAACATACAAAAAAATTTAGACAAGAAATAGTGTCAATAACTATGATTACATTTCTATTCTTCTTCATGAACACATTACAGGACTGTAATTTTTTGAGAATTCAAGTGCTAAAGTGTTATGGAAGCAGCTACACTCTACCATGCCCCTTCTTACCAATTCCACTCTTCAAATGCCCATGACATGCCCCACCCTCTCCACTTACACCAGTAGTGGGTGTGTTGGTCAGGTGAAGCTAGTGTAGGAGGCAGCAAAGCATTCCCCTATTCAAGGGAAATTTTCTAATGTCTATTTCTGGCTGTTTTTAAAACTACTTAGCCCCGCGTACCTTACAAGACTGGGAAACCTGGTCCACAATCTCAGACAGCTGCAGCGGCACAGGAGCTGCAAACAGAGCTGTAAACAGGGGAGTATGAGTGGGAGTTTGAAAGGGGAGTTTGTCTTTTGGTGATTGTGTTTTGCTGTGGATGGTGGTGTTTTGGTGTGGTTTGTGTTTCCCAGATTAACAGGATTTAGGTGGCAAGGCTATGACAGATACAGAGGTAGCAGTGGGAGTGACCCATGTAGCGGAAGACACAATGAAGATGACTGGATGTGGAAGCTGTGGTATGTACATGATCCTGGAGGGGGTACCTGGTAAGAGTTTTGTCTGCATGAAATGCCGTCTGATAGAGCTGATGGAGGAAAAGATCTGAGGTTTGGAGATGCAGGTGGAAAGTCTGATAGAGTTTAGGAAGGGGTTTGAGCAGATTATGGAGCAAAGACATGAGGTATCTGAAGGGAAAAGCTCAGACTTGCAGATGGAAGCAGGACTGGGGAATTCTGAGGGGAGACTGGGTGAAGAAAATGGTCAGTGGAAGCATGTGACTAAAAGAACCAGGCAGAGGAAAAAAGACGGGCTAGTGAAGGAGAAATAGAGCTTAAGAATGGGTATGTAGAGTTGGAAAATGAAGAAGGGGTTCAGCAGGTAGTCACTGAAGGTGGAAGGGCAAGGAAGAAGAGAAGAGCGGCTAGTCCTATAGGAAAAGGGGAAGAGTTAATGGAGATTACACCAAATATGAGCCCCAGGAGGATACAGGATGGGTTAAAGAGGATTACAAGGGAGAATAGGAATGGAAAGAACTTGCAGCCAGAGGGAACAGGTGATAGACTGGAGAATAGCACCGTCACTAGGAAAAGACAGGTCTATGTGATTGGGGACTCTTTACTGAGAAGAATAGATAGGCCTGTAACCAGAGCTGATCCAGAGAATAGGAGGGTGTGCTGCCTTCCAGGTGCTAAGATACGGGATGTAGACCTGAGGTTGAAAAGGATTCTAAAGGGAGCGGGAAAGAACCCCCTAATTATCCTTCATGTGGGAACAAATGATACGGCTAGATTCTCGCTGGAAAGTATTAAGGGAGACTATGCTAGGCTGGGGAAGATGCTTAAGGAAATTGAGGCTCAGGTGATCTTTAGTGGGATTCTGCCTGTTCCTAGAGAAGGGCAACAAAGGTGTGACAAGATTATGACTATGAACAGATGGCTTAGGCAGTGGTGCTATAAGGAGGGCTTTGGGATGTATGGCCACTGGGAGGCATTCATGGATAGAGGACAGTTCTCTCAGGATGGACTTCATCTGAGTAGGGAAGGAAATAGACTTCTAGGATGGAGGCTGGCACAACTGATTAAGAGAGCTTTAAACTAGGAATTAGGGGGAGATGGCATGGAGATTACCTGGACATCTCCCAACCAGAATTTAGCATTGAGAGGGAAGAAAATGAAGTAAGAGTGGATACAGCCGTGGGTAGGAGGAAGGGCAGTGTAGATACAAGTCTAATAGGTTATACTGGTAGTAAAATGACTGTGCCTAATAGGGTACAAAATGTGAGTGAAGCCAAAGATCAAAAATTAAGATATTTGTACACTAATGTGAGGAGCCTAGGTAACAAAATGGAGGAACTAGAGCTACTGGTGCAGGAAGTGAAACCAGATATTATAGGGATAACAGAAACATGGTGGAATAGTAGTCATGACTGGACTACAGGTATTGAAGGGTAGGTGCTGTTTAGGAAAGACCGAAATAAAGGTAAAGGTGGTGGAGTAGCATTGTATATCAATGATGAGATAGAATGTAAAGAAATAAGAAGTGATGAAATGGATATGACTGAGTCAGTCTGGGCAAAAATTAAATTGGGGAAGAAAACTATTAGAGCCTCCCCTGGGATAGTGCTTGGGGTGTGCTATAGACCACCGGGATCTAATTTGGATATGGATAGAGCCCTCTTTAATGTTTTTAATAAAGTAAATACTAATGGAAACTGTGTGATCATGGGAGACTAACTTTCCAGATATAGACTGGAGGACGAGTGCTAGTAATAATAATAGGGCTCAGATTTTCCTAGATGCGATAGCTGATGGATTCCTTCAGCAAGTAGTTGCTGAACCGACTAGAGGGGATGCCATTTTAGATTTGGTTTCGGTGAGTAGTGAGGACCTCATAGAAGAAATGGTTGTAGGCGATAATCTTGACTCAAGTGATCATGAGCTAATTCAGTTCAAACTGAACAGAAGGATTAATAAAAATAAATCTGCAGCTAGGGTTTTTGATTTCAAAAGGGCTGACTTTGAAAAATGAAGGAAATTAGTTCGGGAAGTGGATTGGACTGAAGAATTTATGGATCTAAAGGTAGAGGAGGCCTGGGATAATTTTAAATCAAAGCTGCAGAAGCTATCGGAAGCCTGCATCCCAAGTAAGGGGAAAAAATTCATAGGCAGGAGTTGTAGACCAAGCTGGATGAGCAAGCATCTCAGAGCGGTGATTAAGAAAAAGCAGAAAGCATACAGGGAGTGGAAGAAGGGAGGGATCAGCAAGGAAAGCTACCTTATTGAGGTCAGAACATGTAGGGATAAAGTGAGACAGGCTAAAAGTCAAGTAGAGTTGGACCTTGCAAAGGGAATTAAAACCAATAGTAAAAGATTCTATAGTCATATAAATAAAGAAGAAAACAAAGAAAGAAGAAGTGAGACCGCTAAACACTGAGGATGGAGTGGAGGTCAAGGATAATCTAGGCATGGCGCAATATCTAAACAAATACTTTGCCTCAGTCTTTAATAAGACTAAAGAGGATCTTAGGGATAATGATAGCATGACAAATGGGAATCAGGATATGGAGGTAGACATTACCATATTTGAGGTAGAAGCGAAACTCAAACAGCTTAATGGGACTAAATTGGGGGGCCCAGATAATCTTCATCCAAGAATATTAAAGGAATTGGCACAGGAAATTGCAAGCCCATTAGCAAGAATTTTTAATGAATCTGTAAACTCAGGGGTTGTACCGTATGATTGGAGAATTGCTAACATAGTTCCTATTTTTAAGAAAGGGAAAAAAAGTGATCCGGGTAATTATAGGCCTGTTAGTTTGACATCTGTAGTATGCAAGGCCTTGGAAAAAATTTTGAAGGAGAAGGTAGTTAAGAACATTGAAGTCAATGGTAAATGGGACAAAATACAACATGGTTTTACAAAAGGTAGATCGTGCCAAACCAACCTGATCTCCTTTTTTGAGAAAGTAACAGATTTTTTAGACAAAGGAAACGCAGTGGATCTAATTTACCTAGATTTTAGTAAGGCGTTTGATACCGTGCCACATGGAGAATTATTAGTTAAATTGGAGAAGATGGGGATCAATAGGAAAATTGAAAGGTGGATAAGGAATTGGTTAAAGGGGAGACTACAACGGGTCCTACTGAAAGGTGAACTGTCAGGCTGGAGGGAGGTTACCAGTGGAGTTCCTCAAGGATCGGTTTTGGGACCAATCTTAATTAATCTTTTTATTACTGACCTTGGCACAAAAAGTGGAAGTGTGCTAATAAAGTTTGTGGATGATACAAAGCTGGGAGGTATTGCCAATTTAGAGAAGGATAGGGATACCCTACAGGAGGATCTGGATGACCTTGTAAACTGGAGTAATAGTAATAGGATGAAATTTAATAGTGAGAAGTGTAAGGTCATGCATTTAGGGATTAATAACAAGAATTTTAGTTATAAGCTAGGGACACATCAATTAGAAGTAACAGAGGAGGAAAAGGACCTTGGAGTATTGGTTGATCATAGGATGACTATGAGCCGCCAATGCGATATGGCTGTGAAAAAAGCTAATGTGGTCTTGGGATGCATCAGGAGAGGTATTTCTAGTAGGGATAAGGAGGTTTTAGTACCGTTATACAAGGCACTGGTGAGACCTCACCTGGAATACTGTGTGCAGTTCTGGTCTCCCATGTTTAAGAAGGATGAATTCAAACTGGAACAGGTACAGAGAAGGGCTACTAGGATGATCCAAGGAATGGAAATCTTGTCTTATGAAAGGAGACTCAGGGAGCTTGGCATGTTTAGCCTAACTAAAAGAAGGTTGAAGGGAGATATGATTGCTCTCTAAATATATATCAGAGGGATAAATACCGGAGAGGGAGAGGAATTATTTAAACTCAGTACCAATGTGGACACAAGAACAAATGGATATAAACTGGCCACCAGGAAATTTAGACTAGAAATTAGACGAAGGTTTTTAACTATCAGAGGAGTGAAGTTTTGGAATAGCCTTCCGAGGGAAGCAGTGGGGGCAAAAGATCTATCTGGCTTTAAGATTAAACTCGATAAGTTTATGGAGGAGATGGTATGATGGGATAACATGGTTTTGGTAATTAAATATTCATGGTAAATAGGCCCAATGGCCTGTGATGGGATATTAGATGGGGTGGGATCCGAGTTACCCAGGAAAGAATTTTCTGTAGTATCTGGCTGATGATGAATCTTGCCCATATGCTCAGGGTTTAGCTGATGGCCATATTTGGGGTCGGGAAGTAATTTTCCTCCAGGGCAGATTGGAAGAGGCCCTGGAGGTTTTTCGCCTTTCTCTGTAGCATGGGGCACGGGTCACTTGCTGGAGGATTCTCTGCTCCTTGAAGTCTTTAAACTATGATTTGAGGACTTCAGTAGCACAGATATAGGTGTGAGGTTTTTTGTTTTTTTTTGTAGGAGTGGTGGGTGAAATTCTGTGGCCTGCGTTGTGCAGGAGGTCAGACTAGATGATCATAATGGTCCCTTCTGACCTAAATATCTATGGATCTATGAATTAATGAAGCCTAACAACTAACTTTATTTGTGACCTGGGAAGTCAACCCCCTCTAGGGCCAAGATAAAATGCAAACTCAGTGATGTCTCAGATGCAATCTTAAACAAAAAATGCAATCAATACAAATGATGTTGTATTACATGTGGTTGTTTTCTAGTGTGCACCATGGGGACTAATCTGGAACCACAAAAGCTGTATCATTCATAGCCACAAATTCAATTCAAAATGCAATCCCACAAAGAGCTTTATCCTCTTGGCTATCAAACTCAACTAGAAATATTTTAATCAACATTTGTTGCTAATGAATTTGAGATAGAAGTGATGCAACTGTGAAGGGAAAATTATTATGCAGTTTGTAATTTCCACACTATCAAAAATTCCTTTTTATTTCATTTCCAGACAAAAATTCTTTGTAATATGACTTAGGCCTACTGTGCATGCTCAAGATAATTAAATGATTTCTCTAAGGCTCCCTTTGCCAAAATACATGTGGTATAGAGCAGGATACTTCAATCTCAAAATATAAACTCCATTTTGTATGATGAATTTGAGAGCAAAAACATGCCATACCCAGGAAAGGTGCTTCAACAAGGTATAAAGGACTATCACCGAGAATTGTTTGCAGTGCTGTTGTTGCCACCATGTTGGGCCCAGGATACTAGAGAGACAAGGTGGGTGAGGTAATATCTTTTACTGGACCAACTTCTGTTTAAGCTTTCAAGCTTACCCATAGCTCTTCTTCCTACCCGTTTCTCTTATTACTGAGAAGTAATCTAGACCACAATCTGAGGCCATCAGTTCCATGGGAGAGGGCCAACAGTTGAGAGGCAACAGACTTCCTACTGAAGGTTCCTAGGGGTGAGGTATGTATGATTGAAGGCTGGAGTGGAGCTTTCTAGTGGAGCACATGGCAGAGAGAGGTCTATTTGAGAGAAGGATGCTGCTCTAGTTAAGGTGGGGGCTGACAACTTCCATATGTAAGGAGGATATGCAAGAGGATGAGAGCAGGAGGAACTATCCTAACAAAAAGAAAAGGAGTACTTGGGGCACCTTAGAGACTAACCAATTTATTTGAGCATAAGCTTTCGTGAGCTACAGCTCACTTCATCGGATGCATACTGTGGAAAGTATAGAAGATCTTTTTATATACACACAAAGCATGAAAGAATACCTCCTCCCACCCCACTCTCCTGCTGCTAATAGCTTATCTAAAGTGATCACTCTCCTTACAATGTGTATGACAATCAAGTTGGGCCATTTTCAGCACAAATCCAGGTTTTCTCACACACCCCCCAACACACACAAACCCACTCTCCTGCTGGTAATAGTCAGTGGTGTCTGACTTCCTGAGGAAACTACAATCCATCGGTGATCTTTCTGATAACACCATCCTGGCCACTATGGATGTAGAAGCCCTGTACACCAACATTCCACACAAAGATGGACTACAAGCCGTCAAGAACACTATCCCCGATAAAGTCACGGCTAACCTGGTGGCTGAACTTTGTGACTTTGTCCTCACCCATAACTATTTTACATTTGGGGACAATGTATACCTTCAGATCAGCGGCACTGCTATGGGTACCCACATGGCCCCACAGTATGCCAACATTTTTATGGCTGACTTAGAACAGCGCTTCCTCAGCTCTCGTCCCCTAACGCCCCTACTCTACTTGCGCTATATTGATGACATCATCATCATCTGGACCCATGAAAAAGAAGCCCTGGAGGAATTCCACCATGATTTCAACAATTTCCATCCCACCGTCAACCTCAGCCTGGTCCAGTCCACACAAGAGATCCACTTCCTGGACACTACAGTGCTAATAAATGATGGTCACATAAACACCACCCTATACCAGAAACATACTGACCGCTATTCCTACCTACATGCCTCCAGCTTTCACCCTGACCACACCACACGATCCATCGTCTACAGCCAAGCTCTGCGATACAACCGCATTTGCTCCAACCCCTCAGACAGAGACAAACACCTACAAGAGCTCTATCAAGCATTCTTACAACTACAATACCCACCTGCGGAAGTGAAGAAACAGATTGATTGAGCCAGAAGAGTTCCCAGAAGTCACCTACTACAGGACAGGCCTAACAAAGAAAATAACAGAACGCCACTAGCCGTCAACTTCAGCCCCCAACTAAAACCCCTCCAATGCATTATTAAGGATCTACAACCTATCCTGAAGGATGACCCAACACTCTCACAAATCTTGGGAGACAGGCCAGTCCTTGCCTACAGACAGCCCCCCAACCTGAAGCAAATACTCACCAGCAACCACATACCACACAACAGAACCACGAACCCAGGAACCTATCCTTGCAACAAAGCCCGTTGCCAACTGTGCCCACATATCTATTCAGGGGACACCATCACAGGGCCTAATAACATCAGCCACACTATCAGAGGCTCGTTCACCTGCACATCCACCAATGTGATATATGCCATCATGTGCCAGCAATGCCCCTCTGCCATGTACATTGGTCAAACTGGACAGTCTATGTAAAAGAATAAATAGACACAAATCAGATGTCAAGAATTATAACATTCATAAACCAGTCGGAGAACACTTCAATCTCTCTGGTCACGCGATTACAGACATGAAAGTTGTGATATTACAACAAAAAAAACTTCAAATCCAGACTCCAGCGAGAAACTGTTTAATTGGAATTCATTTGCAAATTTGATACAATTAACTTAGGCTTGAATAGAGACTGGGAGTGGCTAAGTCATTATGCAAGGTAACCTATTTCCCCTTGTTTTTTCCTACCTCCCTCCCCAGACGTTCTTGTTAAACCCTGGATTTGTGCTGGAAATGGCCCACCTTGATTATCATACACATTGTAAGGAGAGTGATCACTTTAGATAAGCTATTAGCAGCAGGAGAGTGGGGTGGGAGGAGGTATTTTTTCATGCTTTGTGTGTATATAAAAAGATCTTCTACACTTTCCACAGTATGCATCCGATAAAGTGAGCTGTAGCTCACGAAAGCTCATGCTCAAATAAATTGGTTAGTCTCTAAGGTGCCACAAGTACTCCTTTTCTTTTTGCGAATACAGACTAACACAGCTGTTACTCTGAAACCTACCCTAACAAAAAACACTGACAAACCACAGACTCACCATAAGGGGTGAGATCTGACAAGACTTGTTTGTTTTTTTCAAAGATTTGTAACCCCTGAGTGTTTTAAAAGTAAAGTTTCTGTGGTTAAGACATTTCTTTGCTAAGTCTGTGTTCCTTTCTCACCTGCAATGTGTCCCAGAAGGAATTAAACTAGAAGGCTGGAGTGCCCACAGCCTAAGTGAAGCTCTGAGGGAACATGTGTGAGCAGCAACTTTAGAGGGACTCAGTAGGTCTTAGACACGGATTTCTGGGGTCTAGGGCAGCAGGGTGGGGGTGCCCCACATCCCAGAGAAAGGTAACAGACAATGTCTGATCCTGGGAGTGTGGCCTATAGACCTTGATCTAGAAACAGTGAATACACTCTACTCAGATGCAATTGGCTTGGAAGCACGTGGGACTCCGAAATTGGGACCATATGCCACAGACTGGTACCCAGACAACGGGGAAGCTGTGACAGGTAGTAAGTAACATTTTGAAAACAGTTATGGTATCGAATATCAACAGTATGCTTAAAACAATCAATATTTCCACTGAAGAGAGTTTCGAAGAATAATCTGGCTGTGAAAACTTCTTGTAGGATAAAACAATAGAGAAGAGAGTTTTTGGCACTTCTGGTAATATCTGATTTTTTTTTTTCATTTAAATTTTCAAGAGTAACTAGTGATTTTTGGGGCACCTTAAAGGAGTTTAATTTTCAGAAGGCTGGTAAACAGCACTGTCTGAAGTCAGGACTTTTTCTGAAAATCAGGCACCCCCAAACTGATGCATTTAAAGTCAGTAGTGATATTTGAACATTTAGAGACAAAAATTTAAGAATATTATTGACTAAAATCTTATGGGGGAAAAGAATACAGAAAACTGCATCATTTAATTTAGAAAAGCTGGTTTCAGCAAATATATAATTTTAAGAACAGAAGACGACCATTAAAATAATCTAGTTTGTCCTTCTGCATAACACCAGCCACAGAATTTCACCCAGTGATTTCACTTAGAACTGTCTTGTGGTTCAGAACTCCTGCTCACTTTTAAAAATCAGATTCTAAAGCTCTGTCATGGGGTGGATCTACCTGTTTTGGACAACTATGACATTTATTTCAAGCTTTTATGTGCCATAGCCTCAACTGGTATAAATTAGTGTAGCTTCATTGAAGTTAATGGAGACACATCTATTTACATCAGCTGAGGTTCTAGCCATATACATATGCACCCTTCCACCACCAATCAGCTCTGACCATTTGTTCCACACATTCTATACAAAAATCCGTAAGTGAAACTTTGCATACCCCTGAAGTTATCTTTTTATTGTAATATACATCCACCTGGAACTCTAGGAACAAGTATAAAATATTAAACATATTATAACCAATGTACAAAATATAAAATCCTCTCAAATCAGGACTCTCTCCACACTATAAAAACCCACTCATTCAGTTTTTCCCAAAAAAACCTGGGAAAGGAGAGGAGCTTTGCAGAGTGACTTGAAGATCAACAAATTGAGCCTCTGAAACAGCAGTGGTAGAAGCAAGTTCCAGAGTTGAGCTCCCTTCACTGAAAATGCCTAAACCACTTTTCATTTAAATCTGGACGTTAGCTTGAGTGCCTCAAATTACCTCAGTGTCATTGTATCACGTAGGCTTTGTTCTTCACCACAAGGTAACTGCATTCAGTCATCCATACACCTTTATCATTGCCACACAATGAGACAACACCTCTCCCTGAGTTACAAAGCAAACCCCAAGCTGAGAACCATTTAACACCTTTGCAAAAAGAAAAGGAGTACTTGTGGCACCTTAGAGACTAACCAATTTATTTGAGCATGAGCTTTCGTGAGCTACAGCTCACTTCATTGGATGCTGTAGCTCACGAAAGCTCATGCTCAAATAAATTGGTTAGTCTCTAAGGTGCCACAAGTACTCCTTTTCTTTTTGCGAAGACAGACTAACACGGCTTTTACTCTGAAATTTAACACCTTGTTAGCCTATTTTGAAGGTTGTTAGCCAATGTATGTATGTTACACACACATTATGTATTATGCCCATTGTATTATTATAATGCATGTGTGAGTGGGGCTGGGGGTAATCACGCTAAACTGTACTATGACTATTCTTGCACACTTAAGCTAAGGCATACATCCTACAATGCCTAGGGATAAGAACAGCTCAGCTCTTGGCTTAAGCAAATACAACTGTCAAAAACTAGATGGACGAGTGTTAAGGTACAATGTTGTGTATGTATGAATAATGTAAATGTATGAATGTTCTCTGTTAGGGAGTACCTTCATGCCTTTTAGCATTTGGAATTTAATATTCAAACGAAAGATCGGAAAGTACAGGGAGGCACCAAAGACTAAACTGGCACAATCTCGCCAATTAAACTTTAAGCATGGTGAACAGCATTCTGTAACTTGTAAACAGCCATCTATAAAAGATGGGGAGTTTAAGGGGGCTTTTGGGAAGCACATCTTCTGTGTAAGGTGAACCAAACACATTGCAAGACTGCCTCCTGGGAAGGACCGGTAATGGATTAACTCTGTCTTTCCTGTAGTCTATTGCTTTATCTTTAGCCAATAAATTTGGCTGAGGTTGGTTATTTAGTCTCTTGAACATTCTTAATATTGAACCACAAGTATATTCGATTAGTTGGCTATGCCTTTTTGTCATTTAAAGCTAAATGAAGATAGAAAAGTGCAAGGTTTTAATAGAAATTTCTTTTCTCCACTTTTGTTAACATGCATATCTTGAGAATAGCTATTTTGTAATTAATGGCTGTTTTCATTTGACTCATGCTTTTCTATGTCATTTTAGTTCATTTCAGTTCATCTTCTGATTAGCATTTACTATACCTAAAACAAAGCATGTGTGTTCTCTTAGTTAAACTGCCTTCCCAATTCCTGGGGTGGGCAGACAAATTGTCCCATAACACCCTGTGAGTGCAAGTGTAGAGCAACAGAGTTGTGTTGCTATACATTTTGGGATATGCACCAGATAACTGTGTTGCTTGTCACAGTTGGATGCAGAGCCAGTGCAGGTGGTACTCCCTGGGGAATTCTGCACAGGATTGATGTCCCCCACAGATTTCTTTGCTTTCTCGCAGAAAAATGACTCTCTGATGGGGGAAGCAAAAGGAAGCTACAAGAGCGGTCATGTGACCCCGCCCCAGCAGTATGTTTTGGGTGCCCAGGGCAGCTGGTAGAGAGGTAAATCACTTTGGGGCAGAGGGCAGGACTGAGGAAGACCCAGCTGGCGGCTCCTACCCTGCGCTGGGCTCAGCTGCTAGTCCCGGCTGGGCTGGGAAGAACGGGACTTCCTCTTCCCGTACACAGCATCCGGAGCTGTGTCTGACCCACCCCCAGATTTCTCCCCCAGCTTAGGAAGCTCTGCAAACACTCCACCCCCATCGCTCCTCAACTGCGGGGAGAGGGATCACTGTACAGGGAGGTGCTTCCCCCATCCGCCCAACCCCTGTGCATCCAAATCCCCTCATACCCAGACCCTCCCGCCGAGCCTCATCCCCCCTGCACGCCGAACTTCCCTGATGAGCCCCACTTCCCCTGCACCTGGACCATCCTGACAAGCCACCTGCACCCCCATCATTCCAAACCTCAACCAGCTGCATCTGGATCCCCATCCCACTGAGCCCCACTCCCCCAGCATCTGGAGCCCACCACTGAGCCCTCCACACCCAGACCCCCCTGCCGAGCTCTATCCCCCCCACACCCGGACACCTCTTCTGCTGAGCCCCAACTACCTTCACCTGGACCCCCTCCCCCAGAGTCCCATTACCGTTGCACCCAGAACCCCCTAACAAGCCCCTGTGCATCCAGATCCATTCCACACACGGATCCTCCACTGAGCCACTCACACCCAGATTGCCCCACACAGAACCCTTTAAACCCACACCTGGATCCCCCTACATTAAGCCCCTCCACGCTTGGATCATGCCTTGCTGAGCCTGCCTACCCAGACCTGGTGCACCTGGTCCAGAGGGGCAGGGCTCTGAAGTGTTTTTGAGGCAGGCCAGGTCCTTCCACTGTGTCAGGGTTGAGTGCAGCCTCATCGCTGAGTCTGTGTCCCAGGGGGAAGCTGCACAGTGATCTCCCACCTCTGTGCATCCAGTGGCCTGTGCTCCCCAATGCCATGCTGGAGCCTCTGCATTTATTTGACAAATAAAATGTGCAGAATTTTACAGAATTTTAAAATATTGTGCTAAGAATTTATTTTTTGGTGCAGAATGCCCTCATGAGTAAGGTGGAGGAAGTGACAGCATAGTACATGTGGTCACATACTCATAAATTAGACTATCACAGGTTAACTAACCCTGCAATTTTTTACTTCATGGTTAACATGCAGAGAAAACATATGCATAGAATCATTTCAGTTGTTTTAGAGGTTACAGCTAACACACTCGATTGCACTTTTAATCTTCTGAAAAATCTTACAAGATGTTTTCTGTAGAAATTATGTCAGTTATAAATAGAGCAAACACTTAAAATTAAGTAGAATAAATAAAGGCATCCCAAACAAAAACATTACTGTTTCATTTTATTGAAGAGGTTTATCTTTCTTTAATTACCTCCTGATTTAAATGTACTCTGTTCAAAGGAAAGTAAACCTCAATAAACTTCTAACACATTATATTTATGGTAGTTTTAATGATGTAACTGCAAAATAACTAGAAACTGACAGATTGTAAATATCATTTGCCACTCTGTGGGTTTACATGGACAAAGACTAAATGACCTTTCCAGTGACCTACTGTTCTAATGTGTTTTGTAGCTGCAATCAACTCTACACTCCAGGTCATGCAATTATGTCCTAACCCTTTCTCTGTCTTGCACAATTAAGCAAACATGATGAAAGACATGATTTATATTGTTTCTGTAAATTTTAAATCTTAAGTTTAAGTACTGCATTTTGTAGATAATAAGACGCAGTCCTCCACTGACTTGATCCCCAAAGGGAGGTTGGGGAAGGCAGGCTGTTTCCATCAGAAGGGTGAATTCCCTCCCTCTCATCAGCCTGCAAGAGATCTTGATGGCACAGAAAAAGCACTGAGCACTAGTCAGGAAGACACTGAACTTTTGTGGCCTCTCACCTTGCTGACTACTTCTTTATTCAATCCTCATTCTCTTCCTTTTCTGTTTCTGTCTTTTTGGACATTGCTATTACTGTTAATATTATGGTCATGCCTAGTGACCCCAACTGAAATCAAGGCCACATCGTGGTTGGCACTATACAAACATATAAAGAAACAGTCTCTAAATGTAATATTTAAATAGATATGGCAGAATTATCCAATGGAGCACATTGCCTTTGTTCCCTCTACACTCACTCTTGATCAGCTCATGCACAGGATTCACTGTGGTTGGTATCTGAATCAATGGGAATATATTAGGCAACCTCCTGTTTTAATAGACTATTCAGTACTGTTGGGGACACTGAAGCACAGTTCTGCTTCATCTCTATTTGATGTCCATTCCCAGCAAGTCACCAATTTTTGTCAGGCCAAGTAGTTGCTTAAGAGAGATATCACTGCAGATGTATCCCAGTACTACATCAAATTCACTCTCCCTGAAACTGAACATACCGTTTCTCCTTATCACTCTTTTCTACCTCCCTTCACCACCACTCTAGACAGCTTTGCTATCCCTCCTGCCTCTCATGCTTGGAACCCATATGTAATAGCCTTTGATTTCTCCCTTTGTCCATTCTTCTGCTAAGTCTTTTTACTTAAGTGTACCAAGTCCACCCTTCCTCTTCACTGTTCCCACTGCTAAAACCTTTGCCCACAACTTGGTGTACTCTCACCTTGCCAATATAGCATTCTTCCTGACCTGCTCTTTTACATCTCTCCCTTCTCCAGTCTATTCACAATCACACTGCTAAAGCCATCTTCTGCTCCTGACACTCATTGTTTACACTCTCTACTTTATGCCTTCTATCAAGCTGCCCCCTAGAACAGTTTCCCATTCCCTGAGGACCTATCACTCCTCTTCTCCTTCCAAATAGTCTCCCCTCCCCCAATAATCCTTCTTTCCTTTTCCTAATCTCTCCTTGTTGTCAATGACCTGACCTGGCATTCTTGGTCTCATCCACCTCAAACTGTAACCACTTTGAGCCAGCTACGAGGAAGGTTTTATATTGCTTCTGCAGACCCATACTGTAGACCAGTGGTTCCCAAACTTGTTCCGCCGCTTATGCAGGGAAAGCCCCTGGCGGGCCGAACCGGTTTGTTTACCTGCCGCGTCCACAGGTTCGGCCGATTGTGGCTCCCAGTGGCCATGGTTCGCTGCTCCAGGCCAATGGGAGCTGCTGGAAGTGGCGGCCAGTAAGTCACTCGGCCCGTGCACCTTCCAGTGGCTCCCATTGGCCTCGAGCAGTGAACCGCGGCCACTGGGAGCCACGATCGGCCGAACCTGCGGACGCAGCAGGTAAACAAACCGGCCCGGCCTGCCAGGGGCTTCCCCTGCACAAGCGGCGGAACAAGTTTGGGAACCACTGCTGTAGAATATCGCGTATTGATGAGCCATGGAACTGTTTAAAGGCATGAACAGGTCGGTGGCATGCACAAACTGACCATTGGTCTGACCACTTCAAATTGCAGTTAAGAAAAGCCTGTCCTTCCACTACCTGTCTTCAGTTCCTCTCTACCTCAGCAAAATACATGCATTCTCCAAATAAGAGAAGGGAGGGACAGTTTGAATCGGAGAGGCAATAATAATCAGAGAATACCAGTCGCTTTTAAGTTTGCCTCCTTTGTTCCTTCATAAAACTAACTTCAGATTCCACTGTAAATTTAGCAAACAACTGAAATCTTCAGTTAGCGGTTTGGTAATAGAAAACTGGTAAAAAATTAAAAGACCAGCCCTCTTGAAATCATTGCCTTCACCTCAGGTATCTAACATGTCTAGTCAGAGGATAATCCTGTTACTATTCGCAAAAAGAACAGGAGTACTTGTGGCACCTTAGAGACTAACCAATTTATTTGAGCATAAGCTTTCGTGAGCTACAACTCACTTCATCGGATGCATTCAGAAAGCTTATGATCAAATAAATTGGTTAGTCTCCAAGGTGCCACTAGCAGTCCTTTTCTTTTTGCGAATACAGACTAACACAGCTGCTACTCTGAAACCTGTTACTATTGCAAAAAGCATTTTTTTTAAAGCCCAAACACTTTGAGATGCACCATTTTGATAGTTTGAATAGAATTGAAACCTTAGATGAACTACTAAAAACACTGAAAATTACTACAAAACTATTAATAGCCATTATATACTTTTTTTAAAAAAATGAAAGGCACCAATCAAAACAAGAGATTAAAAGCAATATTTTGTAACTGCTTTTGCTTAGCAGGTAGACAAAGACCATTAATGGGGAAAAAGATTCTTTGACCCATGATCCATACACATACCTCCTAATAATTTATTGCTTTAAATAATTCCATTGATTGTGAGGCATAGCATACAAATTCCTACAAGAGGAATCTGCAGAGATATTTTATGAAGGAAAATGCACCTCAAAGCTATAGAGTACCAGACCACCAATAAATGCTTTTTCTTCACACATTTATTAACTGTTACTCAAAGTGACATCATTTACACGTCAAATTATACTTCATTGATTGAAACTAGTTATAAGGTTATTGTTACTTTAGGACTGTGTAAGTACTGATTATATTCAAACAAAGTTACTTCTATTGTTTTTATTCTGTTTAAAAATGTTTTAGAATACATGAACTAATCGCCACACATACTTCCAAATGAAAACCTCTTCCACTGATTTCCTGTGTAACTGTGGGTAAGACATCACTTAACCCCTGTGTTTCAGTTTGCCCATCTGTAAAATGGTTGTAATTATAAAATACGTCCCTCCCTCACAGGGATACTGCAGGATTTAACAAATTCTAAAGCACTTTGAGACCCTTGAATAAAAACCACTAGGTAAATAGCAGGTACAGCTTTCACAAAAGCTGTAATTAATGTTAATATATTTTTATTATAATTTCTTTTCATGAAAAAAGTATTGTTTTGGGATAAAGCTTTCCAAAATATTTTCCTTGGAGCTGAAGCTCAAAATGGAAAGTTTGAGGAAACTCCATTTAGAGGTTTCTGAGTTATGGGAAGATGAGGGGAGGGAAGAAAGACATTTTCAAATAAAAAGAAATGAAACTAATCGATAAATTCCAGACTTTTCTTAAATTCATTACACAACCTCCAAAACTAGTTTGTGACTAGTAATCCATGCTACAACTGGGAGGGGGGGTGGCGAAGAATTTAAAAGCTAGCCTTTATTTATAATGAGCATACTCAATAGGCATTTGCTAAGACCATTAGCAAAGTCAGAATAGCATCTCACCCTGTGTGCCCTCATTAAGGGATAGAAGAACTGCACCTTCCCGCTACAGAGATGGTCAGGCACAGAAGCTGTTACTATGATAGTTTGTTTACAGAAAACTGAAAGCCTTTTATTGAAATACATCCAACAAGATTCTTCAAGTGACTGTCCCAATACCAGGTATAGGGGGAAAAAAATCATTGGGGAGGGGGAGGCGCAGATCAAGTTTCTATATGTTATTGCCACATTTTTGCTGTACTCTGCAGTATTTTTGTTTAAAACGGAAAGCAAGTGTGTGTCTTTTTCTCTTGCAAAGAGAAACCAGCTCATTGTAAGCCATTGTAATACCATTCTGGCAGCCCAACCTTAGACGGAATTGTCTAGTGTCAAAACGCAAAACAGCAGAATTGTGAAGTTGACTTCCCCCATACTAATTCACTTCAATAAAATATCAATTATAGCACCTCCACTGAACTGTAGAAACATCCATGGGTTTTATCCATTAACACTTCCACACAGATCTCTTACCGAGAGTAAACAATGATTGAAGCATATACTCCCAAAGTGAATTAGCATTACGGAACCAAACCCTCCACTGGGGTAACCTGCCACAGAAGTCAATGGAGCCAGACAAGTTTACACCAACAAATCTGGTTGATAATTACCAATTTGTATTTTTGTTCTCTCAAGCTATCTGATATTCCAGTTTGCTTCAAATGTAGTCATCAGTTAAACCTTTTTTTTTTTTTTACAATGTGAAATAATAAAAACCTTTCAACATTTAATAACGTACATGACACTTGTGACAGTAGGACACATTCTAAACATTTTTAAAAACCTTCATTTGTGTAAGCTTTTGCCTGATTTTTTAATGTTTTAGACACTATGGAAATTTATTTCTTTGGAAAGTCAAATGCAATTCATTTGTTTTACCTTGTTACTTTACAGCTTGATTCAATCAACTCATTTTCAATGTCAAGGAGGCTAGAAGGCAGACTGAATTCCAGTGGAGAGGTCAGTCTTTTCAAACGCAGTAAGCCAACACAGAATTTGGCTCCCATCTCTTCCAGTTCTCGTGTCCCTATCTGCAACCCCTATGCATGAAATAAAATATAGATACACTCTATTAGCTTATAACCACATTCCAGTATTTTGTTACATTTTACTTTATTTTGCTCCAAATTAGCTGTGAAATGCAGACAAGAATTTATACATAAATGCTTACAAAGAAGGAATTTAAAAAATTAAAAGGTTAATTTTAATCTTGGATAGAACAGCCATTTCTAGAAGACTTCAGGATCTCAGAGGTATATTCTGCCCTCTGTGCTGGAGCTTAATTCCCATCAATGCAAATGTGGATTACACTTGGAGCACTGAAGAGAAATCAGATTCTTAAATCACAGTTTATAAGAACAGTTGAATATTAAGTCATTTTTCACAGAAACTGAATTTACAGTATTTAATTTTTAATCTAAAATAATTTTCTTCAGGAAGTTCTGTCAGAATGAAAAGAAATTAGTATATTCCGGGTGTATAAAATTCAGTAAAATACACCAATTTGTTTAAAAACTAATTTACAAAATTTCTTACCAAGAATGAAGGAATAAATAATTCATTCTTAATAATTCATGAATAAGAATGAATAGAAACTATCATACCTAACTCTTTCATAGAGCAGTATTGCACAGTTGCCAAACTCTAAAATTTTTCAGTTCAAAGTTATTGCCACAGTGGATACCCTCTTGATTTCTAGGAAGTGATGGACTCAAAAGTCTGCTTCAGCCAAAGATTGTTTCACATGGATGTTGGAGCGAGCTACAGTTTCGTTGAGGATGCCGGAAAAATAAATGTCTATTCTGCAATCTGATCTTTTGAAGTTTTGCAATTGCTATTACATATAATTCTTATAATAATCATTATCGAGTTTCTTTTCAAACCCAGGCTCAGCTGTCTGGAGGTAATTTTGGATGAGTAGAATTTGGGCTAGATGAAGTCTTATACTATATTCCGTTCTTTACAAATGTATATTATTTTTTCTTTTAGACGTAGCATTTAATGTGCTGGATGGATTTTTCTTTGCTATAACTAAGGTGGAGACTGCTTTGGGTGAATAACCCTTTTTACTTCGTTGTTGGCACTCAGATTTCAGGCAGCTGGTTTCAAGATACCAGAGGCCAGGAAGTTTGTCGTCTTTGGCAGAGAAGAATCTTCCTATAATGGCATGTTCACCAGGGGTTCCATTGCCATGTCAAATACTAGAAAACAAAGGTCTCCTAGCCTATTGAAGTAGTATATCTAGGTCATGTGCTCTCCCTCCCACCCCCACTGTTCTCAGACCTTAGTCAGAATAGGCTGATGTAAGATATGAGCATCTTCAAGAGCTTAACTTGGGTGCCATTTCTCAGTAGAACACAAGTTAGATGAGGAACATACTTCCTCTGTACTTTTTCTTGGAAGACTTTTGCCTCTTTCTTGTTCATCAATTGATCTTAATCTGCCAGATGAATCTCATTATTTCCTTCTCATAACGAGAGTGTGGGCATTTCTAGAGGCCAGGCATCCCAGATGTCCTCTTTGCCTTCATAGGAAGATGGAAATCTCTCTCATTGCACTGACTCCAAAGAAAAGATTATTGTGCAGGGATTTGATCTTTTTGGTTGGTTTGTAATAAGCATGAAGGGGTTTTCCTTTCTGGATAACGGATTTCTCAGTCTGACTCAACTGTATAGATTTTCCATTTGATTTCTACTCTTTTTTTACCTGAGGACTGATTGAGGCCTTTGGAAGTTAATTTTCCTAAATTTCAGTTTGGCATCCCATACTTTACCTTATGTATCTAAAAAGTATTCTGAAGATTTTTGGTCAGTGGGACTCCTGGATGCATTATTATCAACAGGAACCCTAAAAGCATCCCCATTTCAGGACCACAGAAGGTGGTCAGGGAATATTTCGGAACTAATCCATCACAGGGATACTTGTGTACCTAGTACAAAATAGGAATTAATGTACTCTATATGGGCCTACTGAGAAACCTGCTGAGGTGTGTGCTTTGTCAGTAGGCGAAGAGAGCCTGGTTTGGCGTGCTGGAATAGGATAATGATACCTCACTCTCTACCTGGTTTGCAGCCTTCTGGTCCGCCTGTTCAACATGGCTGAGGTCTGCTTGCAAACAGGAGAAGCTACTGTGTGGGATGTTTTGGCATTCAGGGGTTATTTACTTTCTAAGCCTGCTTCAGCTTGCCTCTCTGCTTCAGCCTGCAGCAATGTTTGAGGCACTGTGGGAAGGGAAAGAAGATGGAGGAGGCTTCAAGTCATCCACTATTTTCGACTGGTTGTACTTTTTAGCAATATTCAACTGTTGGTTGTTGGGTAACACAAAAAAAGGCATAAGGCAACAGGCTTGTACTGCACTGGAAACACAGGCTGGCCCTGATTTTCTCATCCAGCACTGCTGGGACACTTTTGAAGAAAATAAAATTTTAAAAGACAAGTTCCCAAGTTGTGGGAGGGAGGCAGGAAAGCAGCAAAATTTAACTACTTTTATTCACTGCTGAACAGCGAACTGCTAAAGTAGCATGAACATATTTGGCTTTATCTGCCTCCTCCTGCTGCCATGGAAGAGAATTCTGGAGGCGACATTACCCAATATCTGGTGTATCACTCTAGACTGTACCAAGAGGAGAGCTCCTCACATCGCAAAAGCTTGCTAATGGTCATGTATCCAAGAAGTCTGTTTTAAAATACTTGAATGTACTGGTAACTGATAAAATAATAGTTTCCAAATTACAGTAAGAACCATGAATTTCTTCATTTGTAGGTTTAAAATTTCAACCATAAATATTTTTATTTACTTGATTATTATAGTCTTGTTAATATGGACAATCAACAGAACATACACATTACATTTTTAGAATGACAGATCCAAAAGAATAATGAAGGAATCTACATTATATTGTGCAAAACAGTCTATTTCAATATAATGTAAAAAGCCCTATAGCAGGATGTTCATGCACCTTTTTTTAAAAAAACAGACAAGCTGGGTTTTAGAAAGTGATATCAGTGGAAATGGTAAACTCAATCCACACATAGGGTTTCACTTCATCTAGTTTCTTTACCTTATATTTGCCCTGATCGCAGCCACATAACGTGCTCTCCATTGTGTAGCTCCTTTGTACTCCTATCTCTCTCCAGACAACTACACGTGCTGTTGATTCCTTGGACTTTTCCACTACAAAGCTGCAGCTGCTCATGCTGAATGTTGGGGCAATCTGACTGAGAATCTTAGGAAGAGTCTATAGGATAGTAATTTGAAAAAGACTCAATTTGTTTTTATGAAAATGTGAAACCACAGTATATTAATCAGACAGTTCAGATCTCAAATTCCAGTTTAAAAAAAAATAGGAAGATTTTGCAAAATCCATCCAAAGTAATGTTTTCATTATTTAAAAAGAGCCAAGAACCCCAACTGATTCATTCTTCCCCCACCTTTAAAAATTCCCCGGTAGCATTTGCAACCCTATTATTAAAATAGTGTGAGAGTCAAGTGCATAAAAAATAGAAAGTGAAGTGCCTAGTAGAAAAGATTTGACTCTATGCATGACTAATTTGGTTTTATTGTTGAAGCTGAGCCAAGTGCAAAAGGGAAATGTAATTTAGATTAATATTCAGTTTCAATGTATAGGAAGTTCTAGATTTTAAAATACTATATAGTATTTCTGACATTGATTCAGCAAAAGCACTTAACTTTAAGCATGTGAATACATTCAAATTCAATAGAACTATTCACAGGCTTCAGTGTATATGTATATGTTTCAATTGTTTGCTAGATTGAGGCCCAACACACTTAACTATGTGCGTTTAATTTTAATCTTTAAAGTCAGTGCAAGTTTACCATTAGTGCTTTGCCGAACAGGGATAGGCTGAAAGTTAGCCATATGTGTAAGTATTTGGGCTTGATCCAAAGCACCACCGAAGTCAATGGGAGTCTTTCCATAGACTTCAATAAGCTCTGGATCAGGCTTATGTTGAACTGGGGCTTTATTTGAAAAATGTGCCTTTAAATTAATTCCTCTATTTTTCACGTGTACAGCACATCAATTTGATATGGACTTGGTGACCTATTCAGATGATATCATTTGTAATGTTCTAACCAAATAAACTACAAGCAATAGTCAAAATTGCCAGAGTAAAAAGTTATATGTACAAAGGCTCTATTATGAAGAGACTATTCAGCAACATTTCAGCCCAGCACACTGAAGCACTGAGTACATTATATAAACAAACTGCCTTGGGATTATACCACTTGGGAAATAATATTGGTGTAGAATTTATTTAAACAAGAATACTGGAGAGTGATTCTCATACATGATTTGAAAATCGTACCTAATAGTAGAATAGCTTTTCAAATATCAGGTGATCTCCTAAGGCATCTGTTCATAAAAATAAGAAAACTGGGAGCAGCTGTATTAAATTATGCCAGAGATAACCACTCACCCCACAAACCTCAACTGTTAAATTTAAAATATGAGGTTTTGGTGTACATATAAGTGCTAAACAGCATTTGGTATCTTCAATTCTTCAGTAGCTGGAAAATATTACACTTATTTCAGCTGTTCACTTGCAGGTCTCTCTCTCTTTGACCCTGATCCTTCACTCTTGGAAAGTTCATAGAAATGATTTCACTTCAGTCAAAAATATGTTGCTACATGTGACAGATGCAAAAAAGTTATACGTTTTCAACTTATTTTAATTTGTTTGGCCATATGATAGGACTACTCTCTCCATTTCTAGCAATATGGACACACTGCACTTCTATAAAAATTCTGTACCCGTTTTAATTAGCAAATGGTTCAAGTGCTGATATAGACTCAGGGCAGACATTTCAGCCCTCGTCAAAAAACTCAAAAGGCTGGTCTATAATACTTACATTGTTACTAAAACTGGTGCAAATATCTGAAATTTCATAGTGCAGACAAGATTTAAGTGATTGAAGTGGATAATGAAATTGTAAATAATCAGAGACACTTAAGAAATTGTAAGGGAAACAATCCAGTAGCGTTTGGGGGTCTTTTTATGTCTGAGCAACAAAAAGCATGCATAACTGTTTGCACTTGTTAGATTCATAACTAGCTATTTGCATGTACAGTCACCTGATCAGTGAGCACAACTGTAAAGAAAAAAGTAGGTATGCAAACAGGTGCAGATATTGGGCCTCCTTAAAAAAAAGTCATCCTCAAAGTAAAAAGAAAAAAACAACTGTATATATTTGTGATTGCCACAAGGTGGCAGTGAAACTACACAATAAGACTCTTATTTTGTAGGAAAGATTGTTTTACAGTCACTGTGACTATGCAAAAAAAAGTTATTTTGAACTCCTAATTTAAAAATCCTTATCAAATGGATTTATGCAGTAATAATGCACTGGAAAAATATTACACTGCAAAAATTACGTTAAAACATTATGGTTGCAAATTCAAGCACTCAAAAATTAGGAAATGCCAGAATTAAGGCTACCCATGCAAACGTAATACAGCCCCCTTGCGTGCATGCAGTATGAAACAGTCTAATTACATGATCATAAACGACTTTCCACAGGACCTCTGCCTCTTTCAGTGCACAAGATGAATGGTGCTCATGTAATGAGCAACTATTCAGTGTTCCCAGTCTCCTTGCCCAGACAGTGCCAGTATTCCACTTGGCTCCTAGTTGGGTCTCAGTCTCCTCCAATCCACTGGGTCCTAGTCCCAGTCTCCTCTCACCCAGCTCCCAGTCAGATTCTCATTACCCAGCCAACTGTAGACTCCCTCCACCCCAACTCCTAGTTTTCCCCTCATATCCTAACCCTGACAGTCTCCAGTCCCAACCCCCACCCCTCCCCAGACTCCTTATTCCAATCTATGTCCTCCCCTTCCCCGCAATCTCCCACCAGGTTTCGCTCTTGCTCCCTCTGCATTCAGATCAGGTGCCTCTTCCACACTGCCTAGGTGTCAGCAGGAGGGGCACAGAGCCAGAGAGTTTCCCAGCTCTCTGTTCCAGGGTCTGGACCTGGCACAGGCTGCAGCAACCGAGAGTCGCAATTACAGAGACAGTTCTGCTAATCTCCTCACAGCCCCAGCCTGGAGCAGGCTCAGTGCTCATGGAATCTTCTGGGAATTTAGCTGTGAACCTCTAGCAAGTCTTTGTTAAGCATGTGCAAATTGCACTCTTTCAGAGATTTATAACTTGGGCAGATTTTCAGGGGGATCAGCAAAGTCACATCCTTGACACAAAGGGCTTCTCCCGACTAATTTCAAGACTCCACTCCTGTTTAGGAGTTTCTTTAAAAAAAAAAAGGGGGGGGGGGGAGGGGGAGGGCGGCTAGCAAATTTAGTATGAGCAGAATATATTTTCCCT
Source organism: Caretta caretta (assembly GCF_965140235.1). NCBI lineage: Eukaryota > Metazoa > Chordata > Testudines > Cheloniidae > Caretta > Caretta caretta. The sequence goes on along the minus strand of NC_134210.1, from coordinate 91,961,569 downwards.
AGCTTCATTATCAAAAATGGCTCAACTCTTTAGTCTGAAATTTTCCAAAATAATTAAGACCGAGGCAGAGATCCTCATGGAAAATTTCAGATCGAATGGGCAAAGTTTTGTAAGCAAGTGAAAACAGGATCTAACTATGGGAAGTGTTTGGCAGCCTTAATAATAGGCAATGCTACTAGCCTTGCCTGTAATAATTGATCTAAATCCATCAATTAAGTGAATAATAAAGAGTATGACAAAAGTGTTTGCTATATGAAAGTGATATTGAAGCGTTCATAATTCTGTTCATAATTTAACATTTTTCAAAAAAATCTACAAAAGTATTGCTTAGTTTGTTAGTTCAGTTAATAATGTTTTGAAAAGCTGAATTACTTCTACCTTTCACTTTTGTTTAATGAAATAGACAATTTTTTTGTCTTGTTTAATTAGAAGAATAAAGATAAAACACTCAGCTATGTCAAATGAAGGATTATTTAATTGTTATTTTGTGACAGTTGACTCTCTTGTCTACATCCCTCCTTCTCAGAGTGTGTTTTTCTTTGTTTCCCCTTCCTGGCTACATGACAGTAATCTAATCCAACTGTCTGGCACTCCCTGACATATAAAGAGTATTCCTCTGACTAGCACAGGTTAAGTATCACAACATAACTGATTACTTTGTCCAAATACCTCCCTAGATTCCAGAATACTTTTCTGTTTTCAGAAGTTTACTTGGTTTTTTTCTTCCCCCATGACAGCAGTCCCCCTTACACTTCCGAATTGTCTTAGATGATGAAACCAATTAAACAATGTCTCTTAGTATGTATAGTATTTCTGAGGTATTCTGTGGATGAGAAAGTAGGGAAGCATATGGAATGCTACAAATACTGAGGTAATTATACCTATAATAAAACTGACTTTTTTAAAAGCTCAACAAATGTGATACCTGTTCTTTTATAGTTGAATACTATTATTCTATAAAATATTCGAGAACATTCATGAACATAAAAATAGTGATAGTTTTAAGTGGGCATGGAGTGTTGTAAAGCAGCATGCTGCGTATACAAGGTTGTGGAAGTTATTTGAAAAAATGTCTGAAAAAATAATCTGCTACATATTATGGAAGTCAGGGAATTGTTTTTGTACTGTGCATGCAAATTGTACAGGGAGACTGTAATCAAACTCTATACAATGACACGGTCGCTCAGACTTGAGAACAGCATAAACAAGGAAACAAAGTTGCCCATGCCGCTTTCCAGAGAGAGAAAAGTAAAAGCAATCAAAAACTTTACTTTCCAGTTTAGATCCAAAAATTATATTCATCAGGAACACCTATCTGTGCGCCTGCATGTGTCTTACTGCATGAATCCCAAAGCATAAATTGTTGTATGTTGCAGATGCCCCACACCATCTCCTGTACCTAGAGAATGGCATAGCCTAGGGACAAGCAAATGCCACCTATTATTGTGGATGAATACTCTGACAAAGCATAAGTACATAAACACCTTTTCCATTTTAGACCAGATTAACATTGTTCTTATTGGGGGGGTGGAAAGTAACATGAGGAAATCAAGATATAATTATACTTTCACAACTTACTTGAAGGTTTAACTTTTACTCACCCTATAACCAAGGTCCTCAATCAGGTCACAAGAGGCAGCGCTAACATTAGTGTGCCACACTGTCTCTTTGATGCTGCAGCCATACATGAATACATTCTTTTTACGAGAATGACCATGATAATCACAGTAAACCTACAAAAATTGGAGAAATTAAAGCAATGTTTTAAAACAGGTCTCAGCATCATATATTTCCCCCACTTCTCATCCTAATTGTATTCGTTTACATATACTAAAAAAACAGCATTAGCAAATGAAAGGCACATTATACAATCAACCTGTTTATTAAGAAAGCATAGGGTTTTTTTCCAGCAAATTCAGAGTGCATGACTTAACATTTTTATCACAGCAGAAGCAATAGCAGCAACCACTAGAGTTAAGTTGTTCAAACTCCTGTTCTCATTTGCTCATAATTTCCTGAAAAACTCATCTGTCAGACAGAAACTTGTCTTTGCCAAAGCTTTTCTTATTTTTTAATATTTTACTCAATCTGTGCAGTCATTTTTTACTAGGAGGAGAGCGAAAGAAACTACTCTTCAACCCTATTTAACATTTTTTAAACTTTATCTACAGCTGTAATGGCTGGGGTTAAAAAAATTGGCATAAAAAGAATCCTGCTATTGAAGTACCTTTGAGTGTTCTATTAAAAATAAGATGGTTAAATGGAGTTATGAGCCTTTCAAAGCTGCATGCACACTAGATTTTTGATGGACTGAACATTTTTCCTGAACTCAAACCACACAACTAAGGAAGATTTTGTTACACATATATGCATAGCTAATTTAACTGCATACTGAAAAGTAAATTGAAAATGTGCATGGAGTGAGGGAAGAGCTCTACACTCATGTGCCTCCTATAAGGATTAGAGCTCCTCTCTTCTGAACTTCCTAAGGAGAAGATGAAGTGAGCTGTAGCTCACGAAAGCTTATGCTCAAATAAATTTGTTAGTTTCCAAGGTGCCACAAGTACTCCTTTTCTTTTTGCGGATACAGACTAACACGACTGCTGCTCTGAAACCTAAGGGGAAGAGTGGAAAGAGGAAGACCGAAAATGGCTGGGAGAATCCAGTCTCTCCCTTCCACATTAAACCCTATAGGGACACCATGATTTGACCCTTGGGTCCTGATTCTGCAATGACATCTCATTGGTTTCAAAGTGATGACTCACCAGTACAATATTATGTATATGCACACATTTCGGCAGGATTGGGAACTTATGTAGTTATGCACATATACTGTACAATATAAGTACCAATGTGAAGTTTAGGCATATTGCATATGTTCCAAATTGCTGTTTTATAAACTCCAACTAAACCATTTCCAAAGAAAATTTCAAACCTAGCAATGCAGCACACGTAAAACTTTGTGAATTCAACTGTTTTCGTTACTACAGCTGCCTTAAAAACAAAACAAACCCACCCCACTCTCTGATGTTCAGAACATGAGGCTTTTTTCTACCCTCTAACTCAACAACGCCTGGAAACAAATGCTAGATACACAGTATTGAAAGGCTCAAGAATTAATCAAAACTGGGGAGTTATAATTAAATATTTTTGTAGCATTAACCACAGTCATTGCTCTTGTTTAATACAACTGGAAATAGTTCCAGAAATTTCTGATGAACCCTCCAAGTCTCATTTGTAAACATGTGAAGCAGTTGCAAGGGCCTATACATGTATTTTCTCTTAGAGAGAGCGAGACAGTATCTATACAAAAAGCTAAAATGATTCTGAAATGCCTATTTTGGGCAAACACACATACTCACCAGAGGCAAATGTTTTATAGCAGCCAAATATTGTAGTAAGCCCTTGGCATGGTAAATTGTGGGATGAAGGTCTGGGTTTGGGTTTTGCCACTGTCTGTTCAAATCCTCCCCACTTAAAGAACAGCGATGGCTATGAAAGACAAATTTATAAAGAAATGTATGTCTCACAATATAACCTTACTTTTATTTTAAAAGTTACCCTCACTAATTTAAGTTTTGCCTGTGTCACAACTACTCAATTTGTGTGGTCAAGTGAGATTTAAATTCAAGTTTGTATTAAGAACATTTTTTATTCTTGCAGAAGAGTTAATTTAATGGTTACAAATATATTTTACTTGGATCAGCTAAAATTAAAGGGAAGTAAATTTTTATTTAAAGATATTTGCCTACTTACTTGCTCTGAGATTAGAGGAAGTAAATTTATCTGTTGTGAAAACTGGATGCTTCAATGTGTGTGATAAGCTAACAGATTCAGTTCCAAATTTATAAATTCTAATTTTAAAAAAAAATAATAGCCTTTTAAATTTAAATTTTTGTAAGATGGTCAATGATTTTATTGTTCAACCTTTTGGCCTAGTTCATGATCTTGTGACCATAATTTGTCTACTCAATTTAATATTTTGGAACTGCTAAATAGACAGTCAACTGTCAGCAACGTTCAGTGATAGATTTGTTGAGTCTGTTGAATTTTTCTAGAATTCTTCATACTATTTGCTAATTTGTGGAAAGATCCCGATAACCATGAAGATGATCAAATCAAACCTAACTGGATGGGAAGACTGGTAACTTCAATGGAATCGTATTCAGCTCAACAAGAAGAAAGCATGACTGTGAACCTTTAAAATAGTAGCTTAAAAGATAACTCATGTACCCTGTATACACCATCACAACTCCAGAATCCACAGGACTTAAAACAAGGCTTTTGTCTCCACCCCTGCTTTGACTGACAATTGACAGGGATATGGAACCCATCAGCCAACATACAAGGCCCGTCACAGGCAAGCCTGGTAGCATTCAGGAGACCAACTAGCTAGTAGAAGACTAGCAGAAACCAGGAAGATCAGTGTCTACAGCAAGCAATGTTTCAGAAAGACTTAAGTAGTATTGTAAGTTTAACAAGTTCATACAGCCATTTTAAGTGTTTTATTTTAGATTTTTGGTTTTCAATCTACAGAGAGACATCCTTGGCATTCATGCATTAGCAAGAGTTTTTAACCAGTGAGTGATTGCTGGAGTGTCTGTGAGTAGGTATGGCCGAAGGGACAACCGAGCAGCTGTGAAGCCCACAGGGGCTATTTATGTTCCACATGTCAGCACCTTTAAGAAACTTTCTGAGCAAGTAGTCACACCTGCTGTCATGTTTACTAACTAAAGAGTAATTATAGATTTAACCTCAGAAAACTATTTCCACCTAAATTCTTAGTAGCCGAACGTAGTAAGTTGACCTTCTCCTAGAATTCCTTAATAAAATGATATTGAAACATCTGTGACCATCCTTTTGGGAATTGGGTGGCAATACTAATATTAAAAGAATGACAGTGTGGAACCTTGTGGTTAAGCCTTAGTGAATTAAATTGGGAACTGTTTTTCCCCTGCTTTAGTTCTTTTTTTTGACAAGGTGTTTGAATATGAATTGACTTCCATAACTCCCTTCTAGCTGAGACAGATTATAAATCATCACCTTTTCTTGCATTAGATGTAAGGATTATTAATTTTTCAATGAGAATGTGTAAAATGTGTTGGATTTTGACCTTTTTATTTTTAATTTGTAATATCTTTGTATAACATATTTTAGTTAGTAGGCTTAGTTAATAACAATATATAAAATTGTGTCAATTTGGTGTTCTTTAAGCCAGAAATCTGGGGACTTTAAGAAATTGAGAATTTAGTGCAGATAAACAGCACATCCTATCTACTGTTCTACCAAGAGATATTTGTGAGGTGTATATGTGCATATGTAAAAACTATGATAAAATAGGTTCTGAAAAACCATATTGCAAAAGCAAGTTCTATGGAAGGTACTTATTTTTATAAGGTGCCACAAGTACTCCTGTTCTTTTTGCTGATACAGACTAAACACAGCTGCTACTCTGAAACCTATTTTTATAAATGCAATTTACAAAAACAAAAACACAATATTTTAATAGTAAAATTCAGAGAAATCAACACAGAGATAGCATTACGTTCTTGTATAGGAATACATTTGCACTACTGATTCTTCACCAACCAAAAAAAAAAAAAAAACCTAGGAGACAGCTTTGTGAGAAATCTGGATTCATTACAGTATATAAACCTTAACCTAGGCTACATATTTTGGTCATAGTTGAATTACTTCACTGCTAGCCCTCCATTCCGACATCTGTGCTGCAGTAGTGTTCTAACATTCCAATGAATTTGTGGCATACCTGGTACACATGACCTTGATGGATGAGGCTATGGCCCCATCACTATGTACGCTGCGCTTCCTTTTCCACTCTCACTGGCATAAGCCTCCCTATTAAATTCCATGTTACTACTTGTACCCAGGGCTGTGACTTAAAGCCACAGTTAATTCTTAGACAAAAGTGCCATCTCAAATCATAGTCACAGACAGCATATAGAAAGACTCTACATTTAAAAGTAAGTTCTTCACAGTCTGGATCATGCAGGCTCTTAAAATTACTAGTACATATGTTAAGAACCTAAGAATGGCCATACTGGGTCAGACCAAAGGTCCATCCAGCCCAGTATCCTGTCTACCGACAGATGCCCCAGAGGGAGTGAACCTAACAGGTAATGATCTAGTGATCTCTCTCCTGCCATCCATTGCCAAACAGACAAACAGAGGCTAGGGACACCATTCCTTACCCACCCTGGCTAATAGCCATTAATGGACTTAACCTCCATGAATTTATCCAGTTCTCTTTTAAACCCTGTTATAGTACTAGCCTTCACAACCTCCTCAGGCAAGGAGTTCCACAGTTTGACTGTGCACGGAGTGAAGAACTTCCTTTTATTTGTTTTAACCCTGCTACCCATTGTTTGACTGAAGAAAATCAGGAAAATATTTTGTCAGTAAGATTTGTATATAGTAGTTTTGTTAACTAGCAAACCACTCAAAAAAGGACTAAAAATCCAAATATGAAAAATTAAGTATGAATACTGATTGTATGTTAATTCTGGAAAACTACTGCATTTTTATTTTCAAGACTTAGACGTTTTTATTACAAGATATAGAAAGATCTTTTATTAATTGTACTTCAGTGAGCACAGTTTAACTTACTTTCCATTGATGACACCATCTGGGTTGAGCATAGGGACAATTTTAAAAATATAGGATTCTCGTAAACTCTGGGCAGTGGGGTTGTTACTCATAAGATATTCCAATGTTCCCTTCATAACCCAGCTTGCATTAGTCTCTCCAGGATGAACACGAGCAGATAAGAAAATGTAAGGACGATTCCCTAAAAGAAGCATTCACAAAAATTGCAAGATGTAATACAAGTAAATTAAAATAACAGTTTGAAAACAATAATTAGCTCGAGGTGGTGGATGGTGATGTACAGTGTTTTTCAAAATGTATTTGCATCAATTTGGGATGAAGTATGACAGGATTTTAGCATAAATATTGATTGTTACACAAGTGCCTCAATGGATTTTAAGTTTAATGCAACATGAAAAAACAACTACATAAACACCATCTGTTAAAAGAATTGATGATTGGTAACTTACGTGATCTAATTTAAATTCCTCTCTTCATAAGATTAGGAGAAATTCAGAAAAAAATGGGGTGTTTTGGAGGCCACATGGTGGTACCGTCACGCGTCCTTATGTGATATTTATGAAATGGGCTCCATGGAAAATACATTTTTTGCACTAAAAAGAATTGCTATGAGATCATGAAGAACGCTAAAGAATGAGGAATTAGGGACTGTATTGAAATAACATTTTAAAAAGTTTAGCGTAAGAATAAATCTTGTTTGACAGTAAACAGTACTTTTTTTTTTTTGGAAAGAAAAATCGTGTTTAGAAAACATGCAGGTCCAAAATTTATCTTTAACTACTCAAGAATCAGGTGGAGTTGTTTTGTTTGTTTTAAATGTGAGCAGACCAACCCCTGGCAATTTCATGAATATAACTGAGTTTTGCTATTTTTACAGAATTCCAGACAAATGAAGCATCAACATTTTTAGAAGGAGCTAATATTACATAATTTTAAGTGGATCAGAGAGAATTTATACTTACTGAACTGACAGATATGTTCATAGTAATTCGACTCTGGCATGGCTGTGATAGTGACTAAAGGGCAGCTGTTCCCAGACAGGGTCTCACACAGCATATCTTGTCGAAAATAGATCTGCTGAGGGTTGTGCATGGATTCCAATTTCTGAAGATGCATCTTCATCCCCAAAATGATGAAAAGGTACTTAAGTCCTTTGCAATTTTGTATATGACAAATAAAGATTTATTTAAGTATTTTATTTTTATTGTTCCAGGTATAGAAGATAATTCTCCCATCACTACTTTGGCCATGAAATACCTTTTAGGTTTCCAGTACATCTACACCTGAATAATGTTTTCTTTTGTATGGAGTGTTCTGAGTCTTTCTTAAACGTTTTTTGGAGCACTTTCTGCTTCTTTGCGCCACCCATTTATTCTGTTTTCTACCAGATGATACTCCCTCAAGGAGCAGCCACTTGGTTTGTGAATGGGCCCAAATGATCAGCCTCATTCAATATTGATCTATTCTATATGTTGAGTCCCAGATCTGCTTTTGTTAATATAACCAATGCTGCAAATTCTAGTTAAGCATCTCACTTTGCTTTACAAACATTAACAAAGCCTCACAACACCCCAGTTTCACTCAGTTCATTATCCTGAAAAGTCTCCTTTTTAATACTTCATAATCTTAACCTTAGTAGTTCAGATACATCAATAATGAGCAAGGTGTAAGTAGACAGATAAGATATGAGAGACAGTGTCAAATTAGTCTAGTTCTATCATCTTAGCCATGTATGCCTCATCAAACTCCCCCTGAAGTCCATGAAAAAACTCCCAATAGACTTCAACAGGAGATCTACATCATGGTAAACAATGTCATTCTAGGCAACTTTACAGGAGTTATATCCAGCTGTCAACTTTTATCCATACTCTCCTGCTGTCAGTGTTTTCAATGCCTTTTGGGGGAAGGAAGGGGAGAGAAGGGAACATCTAAGTCAATTACTGATATAGCTGTAATTCCTATAATCATCGGATATACTGTATAGGGAAAATGAAGATCATGTCAAATTTCTCGAAGTTTTTGTTCTAAAGAACAAGCAAACCAATTATATATATTGTAACATACGGATTCCTTTCTTATTTGAACTTTTGAGGAGAGTGTTTTATTACTTTTCAACATACATGCTTTCATTTATGTACCCTTTTCATATCTATGAACTAATATTTAGAAGCAAGCAGTGTTTTCTCATGGAAAGAGATACAGTAATATAAATGGACATCCAAGTAATCCAGTTCAAGGATTCGCTCACCCTTAAAGTTGAATACGTGTATGGATAGTGGTAAGCAAAGTAGCAGACATCATCCTTGTGTGGGAAGTTCACGGTGAATGTAATTGTGTAATAGGATTTTCCTTTCTGACCACCAGCAGCAATTGAACTTCTAGCAAAGTGATTCCTAAAAGTGAAGTGAAACCATCATAAAAAAAAAAGTGTTAGAGATTTGTAGATATTTTTGCTACATCAGATGTTATCATTTCTGAACATATAACAAAAACCCTCTGGCTCTGAGAAGTGAGAGATCACATGATGGTTACACTTGTATGCTGTTGTGTACACTGCTGCTACTACTGGTAGTAGCACACTGGAGTAGAAATGGTGGGAAATTTTAATGGGGTGGGGGTAGAAGGGGGAACCAAAACAGACAGCCATTGAACAGAATGGATGACAAGTGGGGACCCTACAGCTCCTCCCACGACAGGGCCATTTGTGAAAATATGCAGTTTTCCTGTTTTACATTCTAAAGATCTCGCCAATAAAAAAAAAAAGGAGTGATACCTAGAAAGAGGTTCCATCACAGGATCCCAAAGAGAAAGTCAACAATACCACATTCAAAGTATTAAAGGTATTAAGGTTAAATTCTTAATAAAAATATGCTTAAATATTTATATACACAAGTTATTGAATTCATACAATGTTCCCAGAAAATTTTATCAACATAGCATTAACAAAATACTTAATTTATTTTCTAAATTCATTTGTCAACATCTAAAACTAAATATAAAATAAAAAATATAAAAAATAAAAATAAAAAAAAAACCAAACAAACCCACCACCACACAACTGCTTTGCGATAGAAATATTACAAGTAAATTACCACAATTTCATGGATGTGCTTGTTCTATTCATGTAAATTAGATTTTGTTCTAATCTTCAACGTAAAACAGATTTGCTTACCTCCATTTTTTGTTGGCATACTTACTTGTAGTAACAAATATCTGTCCCAACACGAGTCCACCATGGCCTGGAATTTAACGCCTCCTGAACAGAATACATGAGGGGCTGCATACCTTTAAGAAAAATGCATTAGATTTTTATCTTAAGGTCATAGAATTCTGTTTGTACAGTTAATGAGCAGTTGATCACATCTGAATACAGTCTCATGTGAGCACACTATATTCATTTTACTTTTTATAGAAGTCGAACCTACAGAGTCCATTATAAAGATTGAATGTCATACCGTCTAACTAACAGCCAAGAGACATATTAAATGAAAAATGACTCAAGATGAGCAAATGAAGCGGTCAAGGTTCCTTCCCCACCTCTGAACTCTAGGGTACAGATGTGGGGACCTGCATGAAAACCTCCTAAGCTTACTTTTACCAGCTTAGGTTAAAACTTCCCCAAGGTGCAAACTATTTTAATAGAAAGATTTTAATAGAAGTAAAAAGTAAAAAAGAATCACCTCTGTAAAATCAGGATGGTAAATACCTTACAGGGTAATTAGATTCAAAACAGAGAATCCCTCTAGGCAAAACCTTAGAGATACAGACAGGAATATCCATTCTATTCAGCACAGCTTAGTTTCTCAGCCATTTAAAGAAATCATAATCTAACGCATATCTAGCTAGATTACTCACTCAATTTTAAGACTCCATTCCTGTTCTGTCCCCAGCAAAAGCATCACACAGACAGACACAGACCCTTTGTTTTTCTCCCTTCTCCCAGCTTTTGAAAGTATCTTGTCTCCTTATTGGTCATTTTGGTCAGGTGCCAGTGAGGTTATCCTAGCTTCTTAACCCTTTACAGGTGAGAGGATTTTTCCTCTGGCCAGGAGGGATTTTCCCTTCCCTTTATATTTATGACAGAAGCATAGGTCAAAAAGACTAAATGTAATTTAAAAATAATGTAGTGGCACGAATGGACACTAAAACAGTAAGAACCTGGATTTAAATCACATCTAACCCACTGTCACTATAAAGTTTCATAGAAAGTCGCAGCCTTCTCGTATCTCAGGCCACACACCTGAACTGGCATGTGAGCAAACCTTCAGTGCATAGCAGCAGGGTCTAAACCAAGGGAGGGCAAACTACGGCCCGCAGGCCAGATCCGGCCCGTGAGGGCTTTCAGGTCAGCCCGCAGGATTGTCAGCCTTGTGGCTCAGCGGGGCTAAGGCAGGCTCCCTACCTGCCCTGGCGCTGCTCCCGGAAGCGGCCGGCACCACGTCCCTATGGCTCCTAGGGGTGAGAGGCAGAGGGCTTTGTACACCGCCCTCGCCTGCAGGCACCATCCCCTGCAGCTCCCACTGGCTGGGAACTGGGAACCACGGCCAAAGGGAGCTATGGGGATGGTACCCACAGGTGAGGGCAGTGTGCGGTGGAGCTGCCTGCCCTGCCCCGCCCCACCCCACCCCCAGGAGCCACTGCCGGACATGCTGGCCACTTCCAGGAGTGATGGGCCCAGGGCAGGCAGGGAGCCTGCCTTAGCCCTGCTACGTGCTGCTGCCACCCTGGAGCTGCTCAAGGTAAGTGGCACGGGACCGGAGCCTGCACCCCAAACCCTTCCTGCACCCCACCCCTCTGCCCTGAGCCGCCTAACCCCCTGCCTTGAGCCTCCTGCCACACTCCGCACCCACTCCAGTACCCCAACCCTCTGTCCCAAGCCCCCTGCCACACCTCGCCCTCCTGTCCTGAGCCCCCTCCTGTATCCCAACCCCTTGCCCTGAGCCCCCTCCTGCACCCTGCACTCCCTCCTGCACCAGCCCTACATTCATGGCCCTGCATACAATTTCCCCACCCAGATGTGGCCCTTGGGCCAAAAAGTTTGCCCACCCGTGGTCTAAACAGAGCAATTAATATGCAACATGTTAGTGTGCTTTAGATCACAGTCCCATAGTATGCATTACCCCACTGAGCAGACAAGCCTGCAGTCAGTTTGGACTATCCAGCAACGTCATAAAAATCAAAATTTGCTAATGAATAATTAGGAAGCAGATAATAGGACTTACTTTGTTTGAGTCCATTATTTGTTAAGAATAGTCCACTTAGCTCTAAGAGGAATTTTACACATTTCATAGCAAGGTTTCAGGGAAAGGATTATGACTTTTGAGTTGCCAGAAGTAGTTTAGAAAAAATCTGACCAAGAAGTTTATGTGGACAACACATTGCAAAGACCCATTATGTGTTACGTATCCGGTCTTACTCCAACTGATTCTCCACACAGATTCCACTCTGGATGACTACTAATTGCCTAGGTTTTTTTTAGAAGTGAACTATGATTGTCAGATAGCCCTACCCAAACTAGTATCTGACCTGGAAGCTTGTATCAAGGAATAGCGAATGATAAATGTGTGGCTCAAGCTCCATGTTGCTGTTCTACCTATCGCTGATACTGGGAAGTGAACTAAGCAGGCCACCAAGGCCATTTGAGCCCTAATAAGTCTAGAGGGATCTTCCATATCCAGATTGTAACAAGTCTTGATATAGACCAAGGCCCACTTAGCCCTGGTCTACACTACAAGTTTAGGTCAAATTTAGCCACGTTAGATCGATTTAACCCTGCACCTATCCACACAACGAAGCCATTTTTGTTGACTTAAAAGGCTCTTAAAATCGATTTCTGTACTCCTCCCTGAAGGGATTAGCCCTGCAATCAACAACATTGCTGGGTCGAATTTGGGGTAGTGTGGACGCAGTTTGACGGTATTGGCCTCCGGGAGCTACCCCAGAGTGCTCCATTATGACAGCTCTGGACAGCGCTCTCAACTCAGATGCACTAGCCAGGTACACAGGAAAAGCACTGGGAATTTTGAAATTTAATTTCCTGTTCGGCCAGTTTGGCGAGCTCATCAGTAGAGGTGACCATGCAGTCCCAGAATCGCAAAAGAGCTCCAGCATGGACCGAATGGAAGGTACTGGATCTGATCACTGTATGGGGAGATGAATCTGTGCTATCAGAACTCCGTTCCAAAAGACAAAATGCCAATATATTTGAAGAAAAACAAAAAATCTCCAAGGGCATGATGGACAGAGGCTATAACAGGGACCCGCAGCAGTGCCGCGTGAAAATTAAGGAGCTCAGGCAAGCCTACCAAAAACCAAAGAGAGACAAACGGCCGCTCCGGGTCAGAGCCCCAGACATGCCGGTTCTATGATGAGCTGCATGCGATTCTAGGGGGTGCCCCTACCACTACCCCACCACCTGTCCATGGACACCTGCAAGGGGGGGAAGTTTCACGCAACAGGGATGAGGATTTTGGGGACGAGGAAGATGATGACACAACAGGCAAGCAGAGAAACTGTTCTCCCGACAGCCAGGAACTGTTCATCACACTGGAGCCAATACCCTCCCAAGGCTGGCTCCCGGACCATGAAGCCAGAGAAGGCACCTCTGGTGAGTGTACCTCTGTAAATATAATACATGGTTTAAAAGCAAGTGTGTTTAATGAGTAATTTGCCCTGAAGACTTGGGCTGCATTCACGGCCAGTACAGCCACTGGAAAAGAAGGCCAATGGCATTTTGGGATGTATATGTAGGGGCACTGCCAGCAGACCGAGGGATGTGATCGTTCCCCTCTATTCGACATTGGTGAGCCCTCATCTGGAGTACTGTGTCCAGTTTTGGATTCCACACTACAAGAAGGATGTGAAAAAATTGGAAAGAGTCCAGTGGAGGGCAACAAAAATGATTAGGGGACTGGAACACATGACTTATGAGGAGAGGCTGAGGGAACTGGCATTGTTTAGTCTGCGGAATGAGGGGGGGATTTGATAGCTGCTTTCAACTACCCAAAAGGGTAGTTGGAAAGGGATCCAAAGAGGATAGATCTAGACTGTTCTCAGTGGTAGCTGATGACAGAACAAGGAGTAATGGTCTCAAGTTGCAGTGGGGGAGGTTTAGGTTGGATATTAGGAAAAACTTTTTCACTAGGAGGGTGGTGAAACACTGGAATGCGTTACCTAGGGAAGTGGTGGAATCTCCTTCCTTAGATATTTTTAAGGTCAGGCTTGACAAAGCCCTGGCTGGGATGATTTAGTTGGGGATTGGTCCTGCTTTGAGCAGGGGGTTGGACTGGATGACCTCCTGAGGTCCCTTCCAACCCTGATATTCTATAATTCTATGAAAAGTCTGTTAATGTGTCTGGGGATGGAGCAGAAATCCTCCAGGGACATTATTAAGGGTGGCCATTCCTGCTGGGCTGTTTGCCTGTGGCTGAAAAGAAATCATCCCCACTTTTAGCCATGTGGTGGGGGGAGAGGAGGGCACGTTCATGCTGAGCTGTTCGCATTTGGCTGGCAGGGATCATCCCTGATACTAGTCATGCGGTGGGAGGAGGGGTGAAGCGATCATCCCAGAGACTTGGATTGGGGGTGGGGGCAGGGTTTAGTGGGGTCTGTGCTGCACATTAACCCAAAAACAGCAGCCCCTCCTTTTAAATGGCCAACCCAACGGGTGCTTGGTATGGGAAAGGAGGGTGCTGCTGTTTGAAACCATTCCCACGTGTTATGAAGGCTGAAGAAGCCAAAAGACTGCGGCTTACCATGGCTGCCTGCAAGCCGATTTCTGTTGCCTGGCCCTGCGTTTGATCTCTCACATCAAACCGGCAGGCCATCAATATAAGAGGCAAAATGGACCTTGTACCGAAAGCACATGTGCTATGTAATGTTAACAGCTTGGTTCACCATGAAAGAGTCTATCCATTGTTTTCTAAAATGTGTCTTTTTAAATATTACTCTCCCTTTTTTCCTCCCGCAGCTGCAAATGTTTCAACGCTTCCCCTATTATCTCCGTCCCAGAGGCTAGCGCAGATAAGGTGAAAAAAAAAACGCACTCGCAATGAAATGTTCTCTGAGCTCCTGCAGTCCTCCCACACTGAAAGAACTCAGCAGAATGCGTGGAGGCAAACAATGGCAGAGTCCAGGAAAACAGAAAATGAACGTGAGGACAGGAAAGATGAGAGGTTGCAGGAGCAAGAGGAAAGGTGGCAGCAGCGTGATGAGAGGAGGCAGGATGCAATGCTGAGGCTACTGGGGGGGATGAAACTGATATGCTGTGGGGCCTGGTGGAGCTGCAGAAAAGACAGCAGGAGCACAGACCGCCGCTGCAGCCTGTGTAACCGCCCACCCAGCTCCCCAAGTTCCTCACCCAGATGACCAAGAACACGGGGGCGGCACACTCCGGGCACCCAACCACACCACCCCAGAGGACTGCCCAAGCAACAGAAGACTGGCATTCAATAAGTTTTGAAGTGCAGTGTGGCCTTGTCTTTCCCTCCTCCCCTCATCAACCACCCCACCTGGTGCTTCCTTCCTCCCCAACACCCTCCCAGGCTACCTTGGCAGTTATCCCCCTATTTGTTTGATGAATAAATAAAGAATGCATGATTTTGAAACAACAGTGACTTTATTGCCTCTGCAAGCGGTGATTGAAGGGTGGTTGGCTTACAGGGAAGTAGAGTGAACCAAGGGGGCAGGTTTTCATCAAGGAGAAACAAACAGAACTGTCATACCGTAGCCTGGTCAACCATGAAACTGGTTTTCAAAGCTTCTCTGATGCATAGCACGCCCTGCTGTGCTCTTCTAATCGCCCTGGTGTCTGACTGCATGTAATCAGTGGCCAGGCGATTTGCCTCAACCTCCCACCCCACCAAAAACGTCTCCCCCTTACTCTCACAGATATTGCGAAGCACACATCAAGCAGCAACAACAATGGGAATATTGGTTTTGCTGAGGTCTAACCGAGTCAGTAAACTGCACCAGCGTGCTTTTCAACATCCAAATGCACATTCTACCACCATTCTCCACTTGCTCAGCCTGTAGTTGAACAGCTCCTTACGACTGTCTAGGGTGCCTGTGTATGGCTTCATAAGCCATGGCATTAAGGGGTAGGCTGGGTCCCCAAGGATAACTATAGGCATTTTAACATCCCCAACAGTTATTTTCTGGTCTGGGAAGTAAGTCCCTTCCTGAAGCTGTTCAAACAGACCAGAGTTCCTTAAGATGCGAGCGTCATGTACCTTTCCCGGCAATCCCACACTGATGTCTATGAAACGTCCCTTGTGATCCACCAGTGCTTGCAGCACCATTGAAAAGTACCCCGTAATGGCTGCCAAGGTGGTCTGGTCCCAAAGACAGGAATATGCGTTCCGTCTATCACCCCACCACAGTTAGGGAATCCCATTGCAGCAAAGCCATCCACTATGACCTGCACATTTCCCAGAGTCACTACCTTGATAGCAGCAGCTCAGTGACTGCATTGGCTACTTGGATCACAGCAGCTTCCACAGTAGATTTGCCCACTCCCAGTTGATTCCCGACTGATCAGTAGCTCTCTGGCGTTGCAAGCTTCCAGAAGGCTATCACCACTCGCTTGTGAGGGCTGCTCTCATCTTGGTATTCTTGCGCTTCAGGGCAGGGGAAAGCAAGTCACAAAGTTCCATGAAAGTGTCCTTATGCATGAGAAAGTTTCTCAGCCACTGGGAATTATCCCAGACCTGCAACACTATGCGGTCCCACCAGTCTGTGCTTGTTTCCCGGGCCCAGAATCAGTGTTCCACAGCATAAATCTGCCCCATTGCCACCAGTATGTCCAAATTGTCGTACTTTGAGAGAAGTCTGCGTCCTTGTCCTCATCACTCTAGTCACCACGCTGCCATCGCTTCCTCGCCTGCTTTTGCAGGTTCTGATTCTGCACATACTGCAGGATAATGCGCGAGGTGTTCACAATACTCATAAATGCCGTGGTGATCTGAGCGGGCTCCAGGCTTGCTATGGTATGGCGTCTGCAGGAGAGCAGAGTTGCAGCGGAAGCGGTGGCTGACGACTGATGCCACGAGAATAGATATTTATAGAGAACGACGAGAGGACCTGCGAGGTGGATTCATGAGAGCAGGAGAGCAGAGTTGAGGCGGAAGATAGCACCGCACACATTTCCTGAGGAAGAACACCTGTATCCGGGAGCCCATGACAGACAACATGGACAAATTCGCTATTGAGACAATAGCAACAGAGCAGAGTTGCAGCGGAAGCGGTGGATGACGACTGTTAGCAGTCCTACTGCACCGTCTGCTGAAAGCAATGTGGCTTCCGCACGGAAAAAAGGCAGGAAACGATTGTCTGCCGTTGCTTTCACGGAGGGAGGGGCAACTGACGACATGTACCCAGAACCATCTGCGACAATGTTTTTGCCCCATCAGGCATTGGGAGCTTAACACAGAATTCCAATGGGTGGTGGAGACTGCGGGAACTGTGGAATAGCTAGCCACAGTGCACCACTCCTTAAGTCAATGCTAGCCATGGTAGTGAGGACGCACTCCAACTTAATGCGCTTAGTGTGGACATACGCAATCGACTGTATAAAATCGATTCTAAAAAACAACTTCTATAATATTAACTTAATTTCACAGCATACATGTACCCTTAGTCTCTGGGATGATATGGTTGTTTCAAAACTTTCAGCAAACACCATAAAGAAAGTGTGTACCAGCATGGCCTGGTTCTATCTAATGTGAAGTTTCATTTCACCTGGCGTAGAACATGGGTTAGGAAAGAAAACGAGGAGGTGAATTGACAGATTGACGAGGAAGTTGGAAGCTGCCTTGCATAGAAAACTTAGGGTGAGACCCGAGGGAGTCCTTGCCCTTGTGAAAGACATATATGGGGGGCCTGGCCTTGAGGACCTGAATCCCTCCTATCTGAAAAACAAAACGCTACCAGAAAGACAGTTTTCACCGATAATTAGAGCAGGTAGCTGTAGGCGAAGAGGGAGACTCCATCAATATAATCAATAGTGAAACAGGGTCTCAAGAAGCAGAGGTTTTTCCTGACTGGTGAGTGTAAAGTCTAGAACCCAGGCCTGCAGAGCTCCCAGGCTGCTGACATCTTCATGTTGCCACCCAGCAGCAGCTGTCACAAGCTTGAACTCCACTTGCCCATGCCCTACTGTGGACACAGACCATGGGAAGCAGTCTGACAGGCTGCAGCCTTGTGTCTCCTGACTGGCTCCCTTGCCTATATAAACTCAAGAGGTATTTCAGGACATGTGCAGGCACCAGCCCAGATCTCCTGGAACTGACACAACCATTCCAGCTCCTTGCTCCTGAACTCCTGGCTTTGACCCCAGCTTGACTTGGACTTCATCTCCTGACCCAGCCCCTGAAACCTGACTCGAACTCTGAACCTTGGTATTGACCCTGGCCTGGAACCTATGGACTCCTCTGCTACTCCCAGCCTCAGGGTTTACCCAGCTCTGACCCTTGGTCCTGACTGCCCCACTGTGGGATGTGAAAAGACAACGTGGTCTTGTAAATAGGGAGGATTTGCAGAGATCACTGCCAGCTAAACCCTTATCAGGCTTAGAGACAGACCCAAATATTTCAGGGAAAGTAAACTGTCTAGTATCACTGCAATTGGAGCTGCCACTGGAGAAAGGTGTTGCTGAATTGCCTAAATAGAAACATTTCTTTCATTTGGCTTTTTATATCGGCCTGGTTAAAGGTTTTCCACCCTGAAGCAAGATGTCTTAAACAGTAGTAGATCAGCTTCTTTCTGAAGACATTATCCAGGCAGCATTCAAGCTATCCAGTGCAAGGATGTCTGGTTTGGGTACAGGCTCTGGCCTTGTTCTGAGAGTCCAGGTTGGGCAGAACCAGCAAGGTAAGGAGTTTCTCTAGGTCTGAGTACCAAAATTGCCTAGCTCATGCTATCCTGACTCCCCCACCGTGGACAGTACCAGATGCTTCAGAAAGTGTAACAGAGGTGTGGTATCCATCCTAACCTCCATTAGAGATTGGGCTCAAGCCTTCAAGCAGGAGGTTTAATATTCCTTCCAAAAATGTTGATAGGAAAATACAAGAGGGTTTAGACATTTCTATGGATAACAAGAATAACGAGCATTCTTGCTAAATTCTTGGCCTAAACAACTTCTTGTGACAATGAGTCCCTCATTTTAATTATGGGCTCTGTGAAAAAGTACTATCCTGCAATGATTGCAACTACTGAGTGGGCACCTGAACTTTTCTTGGTGGGTTATAAATCAAAATGGAGCCTTCTGTTTCTGCCTAGCTGCACAGCTGATTCAGAAAAACACTATTTAACTTTCAATTTGATTATCCAGAGAAACGAAGAATAGCTTCACACTTAGTTGGACTCTCGGACCTAAACAGCAGGGCTTCATGCTCTTCCCACTGATCTTTACATTCCGCTTTGATCCATGTCACAAGCAGGCTCTTTTGGTGTTCAGGTCTTTTGAGTAACAGACTATGCCTGACGTTCAGTACAAGACTGCCAACTAAGTCTCAAGCATCCTCCACTAGAAAGAGTTTGATGGGTTCTTTGTGCTCCTCCAGGTTCAGGAAGTGAAGGCAAGACAGATGGAACATCTATCTAGGTCTGATCTTTCACTCAAGTACCAAAGGCATTGAACACAGCTGTCTGTGACCAACACTGTGGCATCACAAGAACCACAGCACCTGAAGTCTGCCTTAATAATGCCACAGAGGTTTGCAGACCCAACTACTGGTACAGAGGCACAGGAAGGCTGAAAAACACAAGAGCTGAAAAACTAGCTCTGGATGGCCACATTGACACTGGTGAAAAAAACAACTTTTAAAAAAACTAAACTAACCAGGAAAATGCCCAAAAGGGCAAAAAAAAGAAAGACTGATGAAGGAAGTGTTCTAAGGCCACTGATCCTTTGGTGGATGGAAGAAAAGAACAGTAGTGGGGACCATGCTCTTTTTTATGTCAACATGTAGTTTGGAAGAGTCCAGCCCTAACAGACACTACTGGCTAGAAATTTCAGATATCACATGGGAAGTATGAACATTTCCAAAGTGGGGATGTAAATAAACAATTTTGAAAAGAGAACTTGAGTTTTTTTTCCACTTAAACCTACAGCTCATTCTAGTCTCCTACATGGATTTACTGATTACATTCAGTAACATGACATTTTCCCCTCACACATAAATCCCCAAAATCCAAGAGACAAAGTTGTTTGACAATGTTTGCACTTATTTTCATTTACTAAAACATGCAAAAACTTCCAAGGAGGGTCTTAATGGCTCCCCGTTTTCATCCTCTTGGCGCAATGTAGAACAACTCAGCTTTTCTTTCCAGCACCTTATGATAATAGCCTTACCACAATTTTAGTAGGAGCCTGGAACAGCATTCTTATACTTCAGTTTTACTCAAAAAATAATTGTAATGACATCACCACATGAAATATTATGAGTTTCATTTGTAAGGAAGAGATGAATAATCTAGTGATCCCAGGGGGGAAAGGTATCCTGTTCTGGATAGTCCAGTAGGTCTCCCTACATGCTAGTTTTCCATCCCTTTTGAAAAGAAGTCTTACCATAATTAAACTGACTGTTCGACTTTTCACAGTTGATGATGTTAAACCGGTAACCAATGCCTGGCCGCATTCCACTGACTTCAAAATAAAACCATTGATGATAGTGATTGCTGTTTATATCTGAGTTCAGAATGAGATCATACTCGTTTCTGAAGATTAACAAAGAGAAATAAGTCTTCTTAAAATAAGAAATTTGCAGTATATATGCAAAAATAAGAAAATGAAAGAGCTCTTACTTTCTAATTTGAATAACTTTGCGCAGATTTCCAGACTCAAATTTGGAGTTGAACTTCAAAAACTCCCCCTCTTCTGGCACTGAATAACTTTAAAAAGAAAGAAAAAGAAAGAAAAAAAAAAGACCATTGTAAGTAAAATGGATCTTTGGAACTCATTTGTTAATTCAGATTTTTGATTGGAAATCTATATCGAATAAATACATTCAGGATTACAGCAAAAAAGGTACAGTATTGTCCTTATTAAGACGACAGGCTTTACCACAGACTTCACATCTACTGTACTTTATCTTAAGCCAGAATAGTTTCCTTAAAGAAAGCAAAATTGACAATCAAATTGAAGATTGTTTTACAACAAATATAGCCTACCTGGGATTATCAAGGTCATACATGATTCTGTCTATAATATCATTCTGATGGATCAGTCTTTCAATATCTTGGGATATTTTTGTCCTGTAGTAAGAAGAGAATCCTCACTTAAAATACATTTTACAACAGTAACTAGAAATGGTACATAATTTGTGTGTCAACAAAGCTATAACACAAACATGCAGGGCCTGATTTTCAGTGAAGCCTCCATGTCATCCCCATGTGTGCACTTGTGGTGTGCAAGCACCTGCATTACACAGGTGACCAATTCTAACACTTGCTTGTGCAGGGGTTGAATCTTCATGTACAAAACCCATTGGGGTTTAACTTTTACGAAATAATTTGTTATTATAATTATAGCAGAAGCTCAGTATGTGATCTATATTATTTGGTATTAGTGCTTAAAACTAGGTAACCTTTGAAAATGATTCCGTTATAAGAGTAATTTATACAAGTCCTTCTGTAATTAAAATAAGGGATTTTAGGAGCTAGGCCAGTGTTTCTCAAATGTGGCCATTGTGGCCACGTGAGGCTTTTTGTGCAGCCACAACAGCCTCCTTGCTAGTGATTGGGGGATGGAGGAGGAGGAGAGAGAAGCATCAGCCCCACCCACTCCCTCCTTGTTGCTTCTTGATGCGCCACCCTGCACCGCCGCTGGAGAGAGGTGGGGCACAATGCTGCACGAGCAAGGTGAGTTCTTGACCCACCTTGTGGGGAGGGGGTTTGGGTGGCAGGCTCCAGCAGCGGGACTTCGGGAGCCTGGCCGTGACCCCAGGCTCTGACTGCGGGACAGCGAATACTGACACACACTCACAACCGGCTCCGGCCACGCAGCCCTGGCCTCCAGCTGTGGGGCTTCAGCCTCCAAGACCTGCTTCCAGCTATGTGGCAGGTGCTGGCCCCCAGCTCCAGTCCTGAGCTCAGGCCGTGAAGTGGTCAGCGCTGGCCCCAGGCACCAATGACCTCTAGCCCTAGCTGCATGGCAGCAGGCTCCAACCACGGGACTTTGGTGCTTAACCTCTGGCCACGGGTGCTGATCCCCAGCTCTGGCCACGGAGCTTCAGTTGGCCTCTGGCCTGCAGTTCCAGCTGTGCGGTGGCCCCAGGCTCCAGCTAAATGGACCTGGCCCTAGCTGCATGGCAGCAGGCGCCAACCCACAGCTCTGTTCCCAGGCTCCAGCCATATGGTGGTGGGAGCTAGCCCCAGGTGCTGATTCATGGCACCGACCCCTAGCTTCAGCCACGCAGCAGCGAGTACTGGCTCCTGGCTCAAGCCACGCAGCCCTGGGCTCTGGCACCCAGCTCCGGCCATGTGGCGGCAGGTACTGATCCTGGGCACAGACCCACAACTCCAGTTGTGTGGCAGCGGGCTCCGATCCCTGGCTTCGGCCATGCAGTTCCCGTCCCCAGCTCCGGGCTCTGGCAGTGGGCACTGAGCCCTGGCTGCATGGCAGCCAACACCAGGCTCTGGCTCTGACCACGTGACAGTGGGACTCACCACCCATCCTCATCACTCCTGGTCCCGCTGCCTCCCACTGCTCCACATCTATCCCCCATATTGCCCCGGGCCCTCGCTGCCTTCCCCAACCCCGAATCCATCCCACTATCGCCTCTGGCCCTTGCTGCCTCCCCTTTTGCCACCATCCCCTCCTTCAGGGAGGAAAAAAGTGATATTAACAAACATGCAAGTATCACCTTTCACAGCAGACTTACTAGCTATCTGTGAAAAGTGGTACTTGTATGTTTATTAATATCACTTCTCTCTTTTCATAGCCACCCAGGTAGCTACTAAGTGTGCTGTGATATTTACAAATATCACTCCCAAACTGGAAGGCAGCATTACTGAGTCTGCCAAAAAAACTGGCAAATATACATTACAATGATGTGGATGTGTATCTGGACACATTTAGTTGTTTTTCCTGAAGTTAATTAAGTATTTTAGGAAAAAGTGTCAGTACAACCATCAGTGAGTTGGTGGCTGCAGTCTGAGACCATCAAAAAATTTGTTGAGAACCCCTGGGCTAGGCTGTGGAGTGAGTGGGTTAGGACATTACTCTTTCACCTCTGGAGATCTAGGTTCATCTACTGACTGGGTCACAAATGAGAATGAGTTTGGTGGTCTCAGACAAATGCTTGGTGGACATTTTATCTACATTACAAATCACTGCATAATTGGCAGTATCTGTTCAAAGGAGGCGCTGGACTGGAAAAGCTAGAGTGGGAAAACTTGCACACCAGCTGCGATAAAATAGAAGGAAGCCGATTAACACTGTAGGGTGTTGCAGTGCAGTCTGAAAGTGGGTTCAGGCTGGCAATTATCTGCACTTAAAGTATATGTTACTGGGGAGAAGATACGCCATTTCTTGCTAGCCTAAGACAGTCTAACCACAAGAGTAACCAATCTTAAAAGAAATCACAAGCCCAACAAGTTACCCATGTAGCAGGAAAGACCGTCTAGGAGATAGGCCACTGGGACCTAGCTTCAATTCCTGGCTCAGCCACAGGACTTCCTACATGACCTGAGCAAGTCACTTTATCTACCCTATGCATCACTTCCCTATCTGTAAAATAGGGAAATATTATCCCTATCTCAGCAGGGTGTTGTCAGAATAAAATCCATTAACGATGTGAGGTATTCAGATACCTCAGTGACAAGAGACATATAAATTAAAATGATAATGGAAATGGAAATGAACTGGGAAAAACTGCAGAAAAAAAATAAAGGTAAAAGATACTGGACATTTTTAACCAGCTAATAGTTGTGGGGCTGGAAAAAAAGATAGCTGAAGATATTTATGTTTAAAAACAAAAAAAACTGGAAAAGCAAAAGAGATTACTTACCTGCAATTCTTCTTCTCTAACAGCAGCAATTATAATAGATTCACACTCTTGGATTTTGGTCTCAGGCACGAGAAGCTATCTAGCCATATTTAGAAGCTATCTAGCAAAAGAATTTAGAACTTTGGGATAGTCATGAGACTGGTGACTCATGGATCTTGAGTGATCATCCCAGCTTCCAAAATACCTGATCCTTAAAAAGCCCTAAAATGTACGGTAAGAACATAACCCTCAAATCTCAGGGTGTAAAAGAGCGGGTGTATATCTAGTAAACATTAACTTTAGCAAACTTGAACTACATTCTTCTCTGAAGGGGAGTTATAAGAGGATCCATGATTCAGTTAAAAAGCTCAAAATAGTTTCCTCAACAAAAATCATTTGGTCAATCCCTAGACAGATCTGCTTCACAATTCTTTCCCAAGTCAAAAACCAAAACAAAGCAAAAAAACAGTGCATGAAAACCATGATAATGGATTACTTACCCCTTCTTCCTAGAGAAACTAACAGTGTCTTTGCATCCCCACCTCCCACCAAAATCAGACTCTCCTTGTTCTGAGGAAAGGGAGCTATTTATATACCCAGCCCCAGTGAAAGCAGAACTTGTTAAAACCCTTGGAGAACAGCCCCAGCTGCCCTTCTCTCTTAGGGCTTGTCTACACTATGCAACTTTGAGGGACAAGGCTGTGCTTTTCAAGTACCTGTGAAAGACAAAGTTTTGATGACAACAAAATGACTGGGTATATAAATAGCTCCCTTTCCTCAGAACAAGGAGAGTGCAGACAAGCCCTTAGTCTGGGGGGTAGGGGGGGAAGGGGTGAGCGAGTGACTCCTCAAACCACACAATCCCAGTGTAATCCCTTTGTACTGAGTAGAGAGAACAGAGTTTTAGCCTACTCTACTCTTAGAATTCCAGCCTTGGGTCCTGAACACAGACAGCGGCATGGGTTTCTTCCTCAAACTTCCAACTTCAAAGCCAATTCCCCCAGCAGTCCCATCTCCTATCCTCCAGTAATGCTTAACTTTAGAAACTTAACGTTTACTGCTTACACCCTCCATTTATTTTCACATTAAGCTTTAAAGGCAGTATTTCTCATTTCAGAAAAACTTTTTTGGTAGCTTAACATTCAGATAGCTTTAATTACAGAAAATTATACCAAAAACTTCTTTCACAATAGAACTTCATTACCTTGTTTACTAGTTTGTACCAGCTTGTCATTTGCTTTCAGAACAATTTTCTTTGAAAATGTTTTAGAGACAAGACTATAAACAAAGTTGATAATTTTATACATTAAATATGAATTTCTCATTTGTATATTCTTGCAACAATTGGTCTTTCAAAGAAATGTATCAACTCACCTCTGTACACCATAAGGTCTTTCTAAGATAGGCTCCTTAAATGGAGGTGGAATGTGACCAAAGTAATCTGGGTAAGCCACTTCTGAATATTCAGGAACAGACTTTGTGTTTTTCACAATCTCAATATAAAGATCAGGGTCATGTAGTGGCAATATATCAGGCACCTCAAGCATCACTTGCTCCCCTGATGAATGCGAGCTGGAATCATCCTCTTCCTCAGGATCAACACCCGTGAAGCACAGCTTTCCCAGCTGGACAGATCGTCCCTCAAACAGAACACTTCCACAAGATGAAACATGCTGGCAAGGTTTATTACAAGTGAGTGAGGTAAGGCTAGTTTTGCTTTCTTTCTTCGTTACACACCCTGTTTTGTAATACTGTTCATTTTTTGAAGTATTCTGCAGAGTGATCCTGTCCAAGCCTTTCACTATTTCATAGCTTAGGC
The DNA here is from genome assembly GCF_965140235.1 of Caretta caretta. Lineage (NCBI taxonomy): Eukaryota > Metazoa > Chordata > Testudines > Cheloniidae > Caretta > Caretta caretta. The sequence goes on along the minus strand of NC_134210.1, from coordinate 91,936,138 downwards.
ACTGGCATGACGAAAGCAGTTTCTTTTGATCACTTTGCTGCTGTAAACTATCGTCTTTGTTGCTGTCTTTCTTTGGCAAATCCAAAAAGGCTGGCCTTTTATTACACTCCCCTGCTTGCAAGTGATTGCTCTCTTTCATAGTAATTCCCTTGACTGAGTGATTTGCTTCTACAGACTGCTCCTCTCCTGCCGTAGGAACAACAATAGGTCCACCTAGATTTGCATCAGATGCAAAAGGCTTTGGTTCCTTGGAGACTAAGTCATAGTCCTTTACAAAAAAAAAAAAACAGAACATGATTAGGAAACAGTTTTTCACATTTTAAAAGTTTGTTTGTATTCGCTTATAAAAGGACGCTTTTCCTTTCCATGATTTTTAGTGGCAATAAAACAAGTATATTTTGGAATAAGGTATTCAGGATAAACATAATCCTAAAAAGTTTGCCTGTTAAGCTACAGAAACTTTGTAAAAGTTAACCTATTCCAAATGAAAAATGCCATGCCACCACCAAAATGAGGCAGTTCTTCAATGACATCACAAAACTTCCAAGTAATTTTTTTTAAATTGTGCCATGAAATTAAAAAGGTGTGCAGCATTTAATCACATTGCAGATATATAATATTGCTGACATAAGAACTAGAAAGGTTCATCAACGTCTTTGTCCTCTCATTAAAAACAAACATTTCCACTTGATCAGTTTTTACCCGTTTGCTTTCCAGTTTTTCCAATATTCAGATATTAAACAAGAAATAAAATGTATTTCCCTCAAGTTTTGACCATTTCCTAGTCCCTTCTCTCATGCAGATTTAGCAGTGTCCTGCTGTATGAAGTCTAAAGGAGAATAGTTAGCTCTTATATGATAATTTTCATCTTTAGATCACCAAATGCTTTACAAAGGTGGGTAATCATCATTATCCCTATTTTAAAGCTGGGGACAATGAGGCAGAGAGATCAAGTAATTTGCCCAAGGTCACAGAGCAAGCCAACAGCAGAGCCAGGAAGAACACAGGTCTTCTGTCTGCCATACCAACAGTCAGTCAAAAGCCCTAGGGAAACTATACACCTTCCTCAAAACCCCAAGAAACACTTTTGCCATAAGAAGTCAGACAAAAAGTAGCTATGAGAAGTCATCTTATGGCAGAAAGATATTTACTATTTCAAACATAAGTCTCTCATGTCATCAGATATGTACTCGCAAACAGTGGGAAAGTGCTCAGCTATTCATAGCTTCCAAGGCCTGAAGGGAGCACTGTGATCATCAAGTCTAACCTCCTATATAACACAGGCCATAGAATTTCCCCAAAACAAGTCCTGTTTGAACTGGAGCATATTCTTGTAGAAAAAAATCCAATCTTGATTTAGAAGAAGTGTCAATGACAGAATCCACCACAACTCTTGGTTAATTGTTCCAAAAAAAAAAAAATAAAAATGTACACCCCGTTTCCAGTCTGAAATTGTTTAGCTTCAACTTCCAACCATGGGATCTTGTTATACCTTTGTCTGCTAGACTGAAGACCCCATTATCAAGTATTTGTCCCCCATGTAGGTATTGATAGAAGTTAAGGGATGACTTGATCAGCCTCTGAGCTTCTTGAATCTATCACTAGATAGAGCTATCACATTTTCCAATTCCATCATCATTCTCATAGCTCTTCTCTGAACCCTCTCCAATTTATTAACATCCTTCTTGAATTGTGAGCACCTGAACTGAACATAGTATTCTACCAGTGCTTGCACCAGTGCCATACTGAAAGGTAATATAATCGCTCTACTCCTACTGTTCATGCACCTAAGGATCACACTAGCCCTTTGGGCCACAGCACTGCACTGGGAGCTCATGTTCAGCTGATGATCCCCTATGACTTCTCTAGTCTTTTTCAGAGTGAGCGATGCTCAGCTTACAGTTTCCAATCCTGTAAGGAAGGCCTATAGTCTTTGTTTCTTACATTTGGCCATATTAAAATGCATATTGTTTGCTTCCATGCAGCTTACCAAACAATCCAGATTGCTTTGTACCTGTGACCTGTCCTCTTCAATATTTACCACACCCCCAATTTGTGTGTCATCTGCAAACTTTCAGTGTTGGTTTTATATTTTCAACAGAACAACTTTACACCAGTTTAGACATATCAAAGTTATTTTTTTAAACACAGTACTTTTTTCTGATTAGTTACAGCAAGATAGACACTGATTTATAATCTTAAAATAAAACTCTTATATTGCTAGTGTCACTAGGTAAGCTGAAAAATGATTGGCACTAGTGACTAGCTCAGTAACATAATTAAGACGTAGTATAAGGTTAAAAATGACTCAAAATGGTATTTTGGAGTTCACAAATCATTGCTTCAATTACTCCATATCAACTTTGATTAGTTTACAAATAAAAATTTGTTGCTGGTTATACAAATAGCTGATGGCGTGTAATTATGTGATGCACTAATGAGATGCTTGAAGTACTGTTCTATTCTGAAAAAAGTGTTCATATAAAAAAAGGTACAGCCTCTTACATAACAGATCTGCTGTTATTTCAGAGCCGTCTTTACACTTGTGCCAAAAACAATTTTTACTCTTTTCTCTTATTAGCACAGCCACCATAGCAAGGAGAGAGTGACTTGTATCCTATTATTTCATGTGTATCAAAAAGATTTACTAATATTTTAAATTAGTTACATCTGTGTAAAACCACTGGAGGTGATGGGTTTACAGAGGCAATGTGAAATTTGACACGAAAGACAACTTCAAAACTACAGAGTTAAATATGGCATCCAGTTTGGCCTACAGAGTTTATTTATTATTAATTATTATTATTATTATATGTGGTGTTGAACAAGAGAGGAGGAAAAACTCAACCTGTGCTCCGAGTCAAGTTGATTTCAAAGGGCAAGAAACAAATAAAAAATGTCATTTTCTTTCAAGCCAAGTAAGTTTGTTCTGGAAGTTATTGAGACAAACATGGAATCCCATGGTACCATTTTTACAGTTATGATTCAGAAGAGATCTACAGTTTTCAAACATGCTAAAGTCATTTTCATTTAGTGTCATGAACACCCGCTCATAGTACCTGCTAAATCAATTGATTACTTGGAGCCTAAAGTCAATAGGGGCTCTTGTGACCATTTCCCTTTTAGCACAGCAAACATCATCCTAGCACTAAAAGCCAGCATTCCTTGTTATTTAAAAGAATATATAGTAATCTATGGTAAAATACAGTGTTCGTTACCAAGCATACCCTCTTTTCACATGCTCAGAGCATTCCATATGAGGATTCCATCTACAATCGTAGAATATCAGGATTGGAAGGGACCTCAGGAGGTCATCTAGTCCAACCCCCTGCTTGAAGCAGGACCAATCCCCAATTTTTGCCCCAAATGGCCCCCTCAAGGATTGAACTCACAACCCTAGATTTAGCAGGCCAATGCTCAAACCACTGAGCTATCCCTCCCCCCGAGGGACGTCCTTCCCCACACACACACTTTTCTCCCCTACCTCCAAGTGTGACCAAGACACCATGGGCCTTTTTAAAAATTATAAATACAGACATGGGGTAGTTATGCTTGCTATAAAAAATATTCCCACAATAACTTTAAACAGCTGAATTTAGCTGTTTGGCATGTAAGCAAGACATACCCCATTGAGGACTATGATCAAGTTTGAAAAGGATGGGTTAGAAGTTAAGAGTTATGAACAGTTAAAAACAGAGCATTCAAGATATGCAGTAAAACAATTAATGAAATCTAACATCCTTTACCTTAAAGTTATCTGCAAGTTCTGGGAAAAATTGTTCATACATTTTTAGTTCTTCTATGGGTCGTCCCAATTCTTGCCTTGGTTTCAGTTTGTTAATATCAGTCTCTATATCATCGTTCTGCAAGAGCAACAGAAAAAGTTAACTTCTCAGTTAAATTACAAAAAAGAGCTTCAAATCTAAAAAACAGTTATATATTAAGCACTGCTAATAGTTTACATAAAACAGATACTAGCATACCAATCTGATTTGTCGGCAGAAAACCTTGGATATATCACCACATGTATGTCATAAATTTTCCTGCCTGTATGCAAATATAGTATGTGTAATATATTTCTCAGGTGAAATCATTCAAGATGAGTACAAAGTTATGTGGGCTGCAGATTGGGATAGAGATTGTGATGGGGGAACTAATGAGTTGAGTACAGATAGGATATAAAATCATTTAACTGCTTACTCCATTGCTTTGGCTTACGGCCTACTCTAAAAAAAAAACAGAACACCAAAGTTAAGTAATGTTTTGATGTACAAATTTCCCAGCTTTAATAAGTATGTTTTAATTCTGGTAGTTATTCACACAGATACCATCAGTATTGATGCATATTGTACCCTGTGTAATGACTCAGGCAGAGCTGATATACCTCAACAAGCACTTCCCTCTCCACCATCCCACTTCTTGTAGTGGCCCTGAAGAACTGCATTTCTCCTCCATGTCCGGCTGTGTTGCCCCATTACAACTTAATATAGTCCAGACTTCTCTCATGCTTCACTCCTACTGTTCCCTCTTTCCATTCCGTAACACCCCTGCACCTTACCACAACTTCACTTTCCTACAACATTTGGCTTTTAAGCACTGATAACCTGTTTATCAGTATCCATTTTAAGGACGTTAGGCAGAAGGGCTGCAAAAGAAAGGGCTCTGGATGGGATGACAGAGCATCAGGATTGCATAAGAGGTACGGGGGAAATCCTAAAGGAGGGTCACGTGGAGGTGGGAAAAGTGGGGCTTGATATTGGAAGGCGAGAAACTTCATTCCGACAAAAAGCATGCATGTTTGTTTAATTTGAAAAAGTTCAGATGTGGCCCATGGCTACAGTTACTATCTGAAAGTAAATGCATGCATATGTACAGTTCATGGGGATTCTGGTTGTTTAGGGAGGAATGCAAAAAGTGCAGACGACAGAGCAATACTTCAGAGGGAACATTTTAAATGTTTCTGCTACGAACTACATGTAAATTCAATTGCCCTCTGAAGAGTCAGTGTGCCAACATCTGGAGATATTAAATCACTGATGTGTGAAACAGAGATATTTTAGACCTACCCTAGGTAGGAATCTTGATTCAACTTTAACTACAGAAGACTTTTTTTTCCCGAAGGGGACATAAGGGAATAAGACACCCAACTTCCATTCATTTTCAATGGACTTTCGGCAACTATCTCGATGTGCACCTCCATTTCGCCCCTTTGGAAATACCAATTGGACTCACTACTGATATCTCCTTAATACGTGAACACATAGTTATGGGGATGGCGAAAGTGAACTTCTAAAGTAACGAAAAAAATATATTGATGGTATAAATCTGCTCCCTTTGATTGGGTCTAGTACTAACCTTAAAGAGTTGGTCCTTATCTTCATTTTCATTTTCAATCTCACTTTCTGTTTCGATGTCATCATTGTCATCACTTTCATCTACTACGTCATCCACTGTGATATAAAATGCTCTATAAGTAAGGCAGATGTAGGTTTTCTACAACATGTACATTTCAGAAGAAAATGTAATGTGTAAAACTTTTTCACTCACCAACTGAAATCTGTCAATACCACACAAATTAAACTTCTGTGAAACATGTGAACGCTAAACATTAGCGGATTTATCAGAGACAGAAGGCTCAGCTGGCAATACTGCAGAACCATGTATTACATTTCTGTCCAGTAAGAACATTTAAACGATTCTTCCACTTTTTAAAAAAATATATTCACATAGGAAACGTTCAACATATGCACTGAAGACACTTTGGACCAACTCCTCAGGACCAGGCCTTCTCTGCTCAGCATGCGACTACCTCTTCCAAACAGGGCTGGGGAATTTAAGTTGCCTTTCTGGACACTTTGCACTGCTAGATTTTGGACTGGATCTGGCTCCAGTAATATGAAGGAAAGGACTTAACATTTTTAATTTATTTCAATGGAAAATAAACTAAGGTAAGCACATTGAACTGTTCGCATGATACAATTTAGGAACACTGGGCTAAATTCACTGCTGGTACGAGTGGACATACTACAGTGGCTTCAGTGCATATGTACTTAGTTACACTATCGGTGAATTTGGCCTATTATGGATCATAGAAAATACTCTAAAAATTCAAATGGATTTTGTGCAGGAATTTTGCAGATTTTTAGTAAAAGATCATTTAGGCACTCATTCTGTTGATTGGTTCCTTAATGAATGCAATATTAGTGCCTATTTAGACATTTGGAAGAAAGTAAATTCAGCCCATAGCCACACACATGCAGACGAAATTGTTGTCAGCTAACCTGCACATAGTACAGAAGATAGAATTTCACACTCTGCTCCAAAACCACAGACCTACCACTAAGCTGAAGGAGAATCTATATTAATTCACTCTCCCCAGTGAGCTCTAGAGGACTAGATAAATCACAAACATATGTGCAAGTCTGATCCATCTAGCAGAGAACAATGTTAAATATATATAAAAACAAAAGCCAACATATTACCAACTGACTATACCTTCAGGAGGCAAACTGTACATCTGGGCCACAGGACCACTAATAGGGATAACTGGTAGTTGGAAATGAAAAGTACTTTTAATAGTTGGTAGTGGAAGACGGTTTTTAGGAAAACATTTTCTCATTATTAAACTTGATGTGTTGACTAGAGGATCAAGAGTTCTCACAGCAAGGCAATCCTGTTACAGAAAAGAAAGAATGAAAACAATGGAATGCAAACTACACAACTGTTTTTAGAAACATACAACACTGCATGTAGAACATACAAAAGACTAGAATATTTTAGATTATATTGCCACTGGAAAACTCCAGAACAACATGAATTTAATATAAAAATAGTTATACTAAGGTACAACTAAGTTTTTATGACTACTTGAATAAATGGAATATAAAAGAATCTCTGCCTACTCCATTTGACTGAAACCTATAAATCCTCCTGCTACACCTTTATCATTTGGAAGAGAATTCTCTTTGGAGCTCAGTCTCTCTCCATTGGTAGCCTAAATTACTGCCAAGAAGTATAAAACTTCCATCACATGGCTAAAGCTGGAGAGAGGCAAAGCCAAAGAATGAGACCAATCACAGAAGTTAAACTTAATTCTTGTAGCAGGGCAGAGTACTACCACCACATGGAACAGGACCGTGACAATGATGCACTACCTTAGTATATGATTTCTGCTTTACATCTTAGGATGCAAAGCAGAAGACACCGGGAGACCTTCAGCATTCAACTAGAAATGGAAATAACCCCTATAGAGAGAGTCCCCATAAGGAAAGCAATAAAATCACATATGAATTCACATAGCTGGTGGTGTACCAGCCTTGACAGCTCTAATTCAGCACAGAAAATTTGGTTATGCACGGACGTAAAAAAGAGCCAAATATACTTTTATCATGGAATAGTAGTTTACAATATACACTAACAATTCAATGGTGAAAAGCAATTTAACTGTTTTGTTTAACTTTTGATCTTAGAAGTTGTCTTGTAGAAAATAAATGCTAACGACTGAGTCATGAGATCATTTAAAACAGCATACCCATAATAGCACACAGAAAAAAATCTTCATGTGCAATCATAGCAAAAAAAGCAATTAAACTCACTTGGGAAGTGTTGTAAAGAATTTTCATCCCATTGGCATCAATAAATGCTTTCCTTCCCAACTTGATATTTGTAACACTTTTAATACACTGTAAGATTCCTTTACGGATCAGCATGTGTCTGTGTCGACTATCATGACGGTGCCAGTCTACATAAATTGTTAAAAGCACATGGACATATCCTCTGTCTACCGCTCTCCTGGCATTCGTTTCTTAAGAAAAGAAAAGAAATTAAAAGATTGCTAAAGCATATAATAACCTAACTCTTGTTTTCACTAATCATCAGTCGTAAATATTACTTTTAGTTCAAGTTTAAAGCTAGCAACTTCACTTGTGTTCCATTTTATAGAATCATTATGGTGACAAGCACTCCAGTCATCCGTAGTGCAGTTTCCCTTTCTTCCACTGAATTTCATAAGGCATGTTCCACAAAGTAAGTTTCTACATTCTCTAGACATACCCGTGCATCCTTTGCTACTGCTTTCTATATCAAGACACAAAGCCTGTAACTAAGTCATTCTAAAACACATACTTAAGTTGGCTGAAGAAACTGTATTCAGTGAATACTCATATTTGACTCACTGCTCTATTGTGATTGAGCAGAATATGTAAAGAAAGATCAAATTTCCTAGATGTTCTAAGCCTTGCAATTTATTTAAACTGATGTAATGGTGACAGGCAGCACTACGATAGGTATTTGGCATCAGTGTTTCCTTTTTAACTTAACGTTTCCATGAGTTTATACATTTCTATTAATATTTGCTCCATGATAACATTTGGTGGAAAAAATGATAACTTCAGGCTATTGAAAATTTTTATTAAAACCCCACTTCAAAAATAAATTGGTTTGAACAGTAAGCTAAATGTGCACACAAAACAAGAAGTTTTCTGGTTTATATAGCTCACAAGTTATTTGTTTTACAAAACAGACATTAGCAAGCAGTAAATGTAGATGTGCTACTTTTAAATTATAATTAATTTTGAAAAACAATTACACTATTTCATAAAAAGAAAAGGAGGACTTGTGGCACCTTAGAGACTAACCAATTTATTTGAGCATGATCTGATGAAGTGAGCTGTAGCTCATGAAAGCTCACGCTCAAATAAATTGGTTAGTCTCTAAGGTGCCACAAGTCCTCCTTTTCTTTTTGCGAATACAGACTAACACGGCTGTTCCTCTGAAACCTGTCACTATTTCATAAGTATTTTTTGCTATGAATATAATATATTCATGTGACTGACACTCCAGGTCAACCCCATATAGATATTCTATTTATGGTTTACATTTAACAATAGAACAGGCTTAGAAAATACTACTTGTCTGAAGACTGATTGCAGTGATAAATATCAACAGTTTGTTTCATTCCTCAAACCTGACTCTTCATTTAACTTCCCTAGTTTCTTCTTAAGATTCTGCTTCACTAGTTAACAGGCACAAAGTCAGTAAAACCAGTAAATCAAATCACATAAAATGTGTGTATACATGCCTACTATATACGTTTACCTCACCTATAAAATGTAAGGCAGAGGCTACAGACTTCAGATGTTTTTCTGTTGCTCACACACTCATAAATTTATGAGTTCAAGCCTCAAAATTTTCAAACATAACAAAATAATTGAACTTCAGTGAAAACTAGTTTCCTGATTAGATAGAAATTTTGAAGTTCAAGTTTTTCAGCTGAATATGTAAGAAATTGGTGGCCAGGATACAGCAATACAGAAATCGCAGAACATAAGTGATTAAAATTATTTCAACCAAAAGGAAAATTCTTCGGCAAGATACCAGGACTTTAATTTCCCTAGCTACAGCTCCATTTCAGAGCTGTCACCAAATACCACTTACTTCATGACCCAAGACCTATTTAATTAGACTATGGGAAGACAGTATATACTTCAGTGCCATCTTCTAGAAACCCGATTGACACAGATGGCAGTTAGGGCTGGGGAAAGAGTCCTGGAGTCCCACTATTGAGGTTGAGGGGAAAACAGAGTGTTATAACACGCAGTTCTGCAATCATAAACTAGAGAGATCTTTACAGACAATCACTAGTTTAAGATTTAGCAGGGCACTTCTATTTTCTTTTACATTTAAAATCTTCATTTTATAAATCAAACTCTTCACAAATTATGCATTTCTGGTGTGAAATTACATGCCTCAGAAATGCAGAGAAACAAAATGCAAAGGCCAGCACATTCAGGACGCGAGAAACTTATCTCAAAAATGAGCACAAGCAGAATCTCAGTTTACATAATAAAAAAAATAATAGAATCATAGAAATTTAGGACTCGATAGGTCACGAGTCAGTCCTGTCTCGGTGCAGGGGAGTAAAGCATTATCTAGACCATTCGTAACAAGCGTTTGTCTAACCTATTCTTAAAAACCTCCAAAGACAGAGATTTCACAAACTCCTAGGTAATTGGATCTACTGCTTAACTACCCTTACTATTAGGAAGCTTTTCCTAATATTTAACCTAAATCTCTCTTGCTGGTCAGTCTTCTATGAATAAGGAGAAAAATCTATCACCCTCCTCTTCATAACAACCTTTTAAAAACTTGAAAAAGGTATGTCCCCCCTCAGTCTTCTCTTCTCCAGACTAAAACTCAATTTTTTCCAATCTTTCCTCATAGGACATGTTTTCTCAATCTTTATTCATTTTTGTTGCTCTCGTCTGAGCTTTCTCCAGTTTGTCCACATCTTTCCCGAAATATGGTGCCCATTACTAAATACAGTTGCCCCGTTATGACCTTATCAGTGCTGAGTATAGCGGAAGAATTACTTCTAGTGTCTTGCTTACAGCATTCCTCCTAATACAACCCAGAATGATGTTCACTTTTTTGCAGCAGTATTACATTGCTGACTCACATTTAGTTTGTGATCCACCATAACCTTCAGTTCCTTTTCTGCAATACTCCTCCTTAGACAGTCATTTCTCATTTTGTATTTGTACAATTGATTATTCCTTCTTAAGTGTAGTACTTTGCATCTGTCCTGACTGAATTTCATCCTATTTATTTCAGATAATTTCTCTGGTTTGTCCAGATCATTCTGAATTCTACTCCTGTCCTCCAAGGCGCTTGTAACCCCCACCTTCCCCAACCCACAAAGTTTAAACGTGCTCTATGCCACTATCCAAAATTATTTATGAAGATATTAAATTGAACAAGACTCAAGACGGATCCCTGCAGGCCCCCTCTTGATATGCCCTTCCAGCTTGACTGTGAAGCATTGATAACTGGCTGGAAAACCTTTCCTAGAGAGAAGTAATGCATCCACCTTATAGCAAGTACATCTAGCCCATATTTCCCTAATTTCCTTATAAGAAGGTAATGTGTTACAATATTAAAAGGCTTACTAAAGTTGAGATATATCACATCTGCTCCCCCCCCCCCCATCCACAAGAAGGATATTAGGTTGGTTTGACATGATTTGTTCTGGACAAATCCATGTTGACTGTTATGTATGACCTTAATCTTCTAGATGCTTACAATGGATTTGCTCCATTATCTTTCTGGGTACCAAAGGTAAGTTGACTGGTCTATAATTTTCTGGGTTGCCCTTATTCTCCCTTTTTTATAGATCGGTACTATATTTGCTCTTTTCCAATATTCTGGGACTTCTCCTATCCTCCAACAGTTCTCAAAGATAAATCACTAATGGCTCAGACAGTTCTTCAGCCAGCTCCTTGAGTATTCTAGGATGTATTTTGTCAGGTCCTGCCAGCTTAAAGACATCTAACTTGTCAAAGTAATTCTTAATTTGCTCCTTCCCTATTTTAGCCTTCTAATGTATTTGTTAAAATGTTTTCTTGTTACCTTTTATGTCCCTAGCTAGTTAAATCTTTTTGTGCCTTAGCTTGTCTAATTTTGTCCTTACATGCTTGTGTTTCTTTATATTCATCTTTCGTAATTTAACCTAGTTTCCCACTTTTTATTTAAGCCATACTTCCTGTCCATCAAGTCTCTTACCATACTTCCTATCTTTCCTACACACATCATCATTTAAGGTCCCCTGTTCTGAAAATACACATCTCAGCTTTGACTTTGCATTTACACAGGAGCAGACCAACATTATTCTGAGCTAACATTTCCTTCCATTGGCATTCTCTTAGGGATGAAGCCTAAAAACTACTTACTACTACAGTCCTGAGAGCCAGAGGCAGATGGCTGATCAAATGTGAGGCGAGCTAGCTGAGCACAAAATGGAGCAGAGACCTTATCCAAATGAGCTTCCAGTCAAACCCCTGAAGGTGTTCTACATACGCCTTGATCACCTCTCAATGTCTACCCAATCTACTGAAGTTCTACGACGACGATCGCTTGCACACGGTTCTTGTGAGGGAAGAGGATCATGACCCTTAACCAGCAGTGCAAGTAGGGCAGCATGGTCAGGTACACTGTACAAGGAAGATACTTACAGCTGATATGGCATACCGATATGGAAAGAGGAGCAGCAGAAGGTGGGACCGCTGAGCAGCCCCATGCCCGCAGCTCCTCCGATACAGCTGTACTGTGCCTTCCATGCAGGGTCTCCTTCATCTGTAGAGCAGCCCCACCAGAGGACAGGGCTGGGGGTAGTACAGCTGTGCTGGAGGAGCTGCGGGCGTGGGGCCACCCAGCGGCCCTACATTCTGCTCCTTTCCACACTGCAGTTTCTGGGAGAGTCCTGTGGTCAGCCTTGTCCTCCGGCAGGGCTGCTGCTGTACAGACAGAGGAGACCCTGTGTGGAAGGGCTGGGGGCGATACCGGTACAGCCGTGTCGGAGGAGATGCGGGTATGGGGCCGCCCAGTGGCCCCACATTCTATTCCTTTCGCCACTGTGGTTCCGAAGGCGCAGCAGGAGGACAGAGCCTCCCCTCTCCAGGTAAGGGGGGGGTGGATCATGGGGAAGAGAACGGGGAGAGCGTGGGGGCCCTGGGCTGGGGAGGAGTCAAGTGAGAACATCACATACCCTCGCCCCCGTGGGTCCCCCTGGTACCGGTAAGAAATGGATTCCACTTGCACCACTGCCCTTAACATACTTGAAGAGTCAGTGGGGGTAGAATTTGTCGTTATCACTCTCCTCTCATGCTTAGTTGCCACTGGAGAAGGATGGGTCCTGTCACTTCCCCATAGCTGCACGTTAGAGCTATCACCTAAAGGACACATACTCCAGACCCCAAGACCTATTTAGTGACAGCCTGACTATGACGGAGACTACATTTGGTGCCATCCCCCAGCATCCTCACTGACACACACGGCAGTCAGGGCTGGGAGGAGATGGTCACAACTCTACTGTTGAGGGGCATGGTTGAGTATTTGGAAAAAAGCTTCTTCCACTTCTCAGGATCCAAGTCAGTCTCTACCTAAGTCAGGTAGTCTCTGTGCTGCGTAACTGGATAAGGAGTTACTGTGTATTATACATGTGGCAATAATGAACAGAACATACTAAAGATGAATCTCAACTTAAATTCTACATTTCCTGGCTTCTCTTTTTTTCAGCCAGACTCTTAATATTATTTTAATCTAGTTTTTTTATTTTAGTAAAAATAGTTTCTAGTAGTCAAACACTTACTTGATTTTAGCAATGCAGCAAGTGTGTCTAAAGCAACCCTGTCAACATAAAGAGAGAAACAACAAACTAGTAAATTTAATCTACAATGTGGTAAAGCCATACAAATTTTTTTTTTTTTTTTTTTTTTTTAAACAGGTGACTGATGTATGAGGGAGGTGTGCAAAAGTAAAAGGCAACTACCACCATAGCCACAAATTTTAAGATTTTGCTACATTGCTCTGGACAGGCCTTAATAGAATCTTGGGTTTGTTGTGGGTGGAAAGGGGTGTTCTTCCCTTATCATTTAACTGTCAAATACTAGGAAAGATTTTATTTTAAAAAATATTTTCATCAAAAAGGAAGTTTTAAAAGCACCTTAAATTTTTGAATATAGTATGTTAAAAACTTTTACTCACTTCATAAGGCCAGTATTCTTTTTACTAAAAGGGCCAATGATCTTGAACATCAGTTCCACAACTCCATTTTTCCCCAAGGATACTGCATTTACAGCTGAAAGGAGTACAAATTAAAATAAATTTTGTGAAATAACGTACTATGAAGATTAGAATAATCTTGAAAATTTTGATTTGCTGAAATCAAAATCAAGCAGAGGGCATTTACAAGTTGAATTTAGATAACATACACTATTATCTAAATAAATAATATGCACTGGTTCAGTGTCTGAATGGGCTCAGTAGGAAGTCTGGTATCAAGCACTGCACAGCCTATTATTTCAGAAAAGCAGGCACTTGCTAATATGCCATTCACTTCAAAGAGGCAGCAGAATCATTGCAGGAAGGTGCAGGACTGTGGATCTCACAGAAGGGAATATACATTAGTGTTGGCAGAAACCCCTGCTGTTGCACATGCACACTGAAGTGTCTGCTGGTTTCTATTTCAGGTCAATAAGAACTAATGGAAATCATTATTTACAGTGTACACTGTTTCTCCCTCCTTTATTAAAATGTACAGCAAGGAAGTTTTTCTCCCTTAGAGTGTATATTTTGTTAAGAGGATAGTTTCTAAAATTAACATAAGAAAATGTATCAAGCTCCGATGACTAGAGGGTGTCCTTCAGCATCAGGATCAAAAGGTATGCCATTTGCTGTCTGAAGTCAGTGCCAGCAGTATTATTTCTATTGCAGTACCATCTAGAGACTCCAATCACAATTGGGATCTCACTGTGCTAGGCATTGTACAAATATGTCTATGTCTTCCTATGAGAGCTTGTAATGGGAGACCATAATCTAAGATGTAAGGGGGTATATTTAAAAAAAAAAAAAAAAAAGAGTGGGGGAAGGGCCTGGCTCTGGATGTACACAGGATGGCTACTTAGGAAATCTGAAATGTGGTGGTCATTGAAAAAAAAAAAAATGCACAAATCTTGGCTTGCTTAAAAAAAGTTGTCCCTAATTGGGTATCAAGAGGCGTTTGAGTGGAAAGAGCCAGCTTTAGTGGCAACACATACATATTAATTCAAGATCGTGTATTGACTTATAGGTACTGTATAATAATTATGCTTAGCAGTAGTATTAAAGTAGCATCTAGAGGCCCCAACCAAGGATAGGGGCCCATTGTGCCAGACATTGTACTAAACACATAGTAAGGAAAGATACCTGCCCCAAAGAGCTTCCAATCTAAAAAATAAGACAGACCAGTGGTTGAGAGATTAAATGACTTGCCCAAGGTCATGCAGCGGGGCAGAGTCAACAAGAATCTGGGTCAGAGCCCCAGTCCAGTTCCCTACCCACCCAATCATTCTGCCTCTCAACTAAGGTGAACAGTTATCCTCTACTAACTTATCTTATTTAAAGTACTCTACAGCAAAAAAGGAAGATCACTATAAAGCTCTGTCATATGAGAAGAGTCATGGCTTCATGGAACCATATTGGCTCCAAAAGATGCCCTGCAAAACAAGACCTCAGTTGCCATTGAGGAAGATGATGTCTGTCTGTATCTATACAAGTTTTTTCATGAAGTTGATGGATTTCCATTCCATACGGCTAAATTCAATGCCTTGCATGATCACATTAGCCATGCCATCAGGGGCTCATTCACCTGTACATCTGTCAATGTGATATATGCCAGCATGTGCCAGCAATGCCCCTCTGCCATGGACATTGTCCAAACTGGACAGTCTCCACGCAAAAGAATAAATGGACACAAGTCTGACATCAGGAACCCTAACATTCAAAAACCGGTAGGAGAACACTTCAACCTCTGTGGCCACTCAGTAAAAGATTTAAATGGTGGCAATTTTGCAACAGAAAAGCTTCAGAAACAGACTCCAATGAGAAACTGCTGAGCTTGAATTACTGTGCAAACTAGATACCATTAACTTGGGTTTGAATAGAGACTGGGAGTGCCTGGGTCATTACACATATTGAATCTATTTCCTTAAGTATCCTGACACCTTCTTGTCAACTGTCTAAATGGGCCATCTTGATTATCTCTACAAAAGATTTTTTTCTCCTGATGATGGTAGCTCATCTTAACTAATTTGCCTCTCACAGTTTGTATGGTAACTTCCAACTTGTGTGTGTGTGTGTGTGAGATGTATCTGTCTTACTATATGTTCCATTCTATGCATCCGATGAAGTGAGCTGTAGCTCACGAAAGCTTATGCTCTAATAAATTTGTTAGTCTCTAAGGTGCCACAAGTACTCCTTTTCTTTTTGCGAATACAGACTAGCACGGCTGTTACTCTGAAATATATCTGTATAGTATATCTGAACTCCCGTGATACCTATCACAAGGTCTTTTAACAAAATGTGTTCTTATGCATTACTCTTAACGTGTTCAGGAGATTTTCCAAAAGATTAGGCACTTTGTATATTTTTGCAATTCTTGCTATTAGCAACACGTGAGTTACAAAAATTACCATTAGCAATAAACAAATTAATTGCAAGTGTCCATCTACAATCACGTTTGTCATTTCACACCTTTGACTCAATACCATT
Organism: Caretta caretta; assembly: GCF_965140235.1. Lineage (NCBI taxonomy): Eukaryota > Metazoa > Chordata > Testudines > Cheloniidae > Caretta > Caretta caretta. Next base: position 91,920,055 of record NC_134210.1, on the reverse strand, counting down.
GGTGTTTTGGCATTTTACGGTTACCCTGTGGCTTCCCTTTCCAAAAGGAAGTTTTCTTTTTCCTCCTTGTCCTGTAGGATTAAACCCTGATTTCTCTTGCTTAACAGAATTCACTGGCTGATCGGGTATGATCTCTTTGCTAACAGCTATTCGCAAGTCGTCTCCGTCTCCCCCTCCCCCCCCTCTCGGTCAGCCAGGTAATGTGCATCAACACAGACACTAGCTTGTTTACTAGTTTTTAAATCATTAACTGTTACCAATTTCGAGGCTGGACTTTGTCTTAAAGAGATACCATCCATTTTCACTAGCAAGTTAGACTCAAAGTTCTGTTGTCCTTCCTTTACCAACCTCTGGTTTCCTTCCATTACCAACCTCTGCTTCCACATGGAATCACACATTAAGTCCACTGAGAGACTACAAGTCATATCTAAAGTGTTTAGAGATGAGTATACCTGCCCTCCCCTGTATTTTTAAGATATTAACTGCACCGCTGTCCTGGTCTGCTGACTCCGCTACCGAGTCTTCACTCTGCACCTGAGTCACAGACCATTCACTCACAGAATCTACATGGAGACATTTCTGTCCCAACAACATTGTTTTCCCAACAAACAGGTCAAGCACAACCACTTGGTTATAGGGCTGTTTAACTTTCTTAACAATTTTCATTCCATCCGAGACCTTCTCAAAGTGATACATACTGGATCTTCAAAAGGAAAGTCAGTGGATCAATTCACAACAGAAAATTTCTGTCTGTTAGGAACTCAAACTTCCTTAATCAAATCACTTCCACACCCTTCAGTTGCAGCAAACTGGTTGCAAAGACTAGCCTGAAATTTTTTTCTTTCAGGAATCTTTTTAAGCACCAGTTCATCTTTATCTTGCTCCACAGAAGCATTCCTCTGCTGAGCCACTACCAACTCCTGAATTTTACTTACATCCAGAATCACCTTTGGCTCATCAGGCAGATTCCTACACAATCCCCTTTCAGGCAAACTGCTTTGATTGGGCACTTACTTTGTTCTATTACTTGAAATCACTTAAATCCTACTTTTTATACTTAATAAAATCACTTGCTTATTAATTTACCGAGAGTAAGTAATTAATACTTGGGGGAGCAAACAGCTGTGCATATCTCTCTATCAGCGTTATAGAGAGTGGACAATTTATGAGTTTACCCTATATAAGCTTTATACAGAGTAAAATGGATTCATTTGGGGTTTAGGCTCCCAGAAAGACAGAATACTGGGTCCTGGGAAACGCTGTGTTAACTGAGAAGCCCCTGGGCTAAGTGAATCTTAGTTTCTATGAACTGCAGGGGTGTGTGGCCCAATCTCTTGGTCTGTGCTGTAGCCGACTGGTGCGTCTAGCTCAGCAAGACGGGAATGGAAGGAAGCCTTCTCTGGCAGGGGGGTTTGTTCTCAGTGGTATCCCAGCATATCTAGTAACAGTCTTGAGGGACCCAACCCTTCACAGTACCAACTAAGGGACTGGCACTGATGCAGTGGCCTATGCGACAGTCGGCAAAGCCAACAGTACCACAAATGGTGGACATACTGAAGTAGACACTGATGGCATCTGGTGCTCTTGCTTGCTCAGTGCAGAGGGTGCTGCATGCTTGGGTACCAACAGCTGGACTGAACTGTACCAGTCCCCAGGGTCTATGCTTGCCTGCCGCGCTGGCAGAAGGTATTGAGGCCCAATCAGAGCTGTGTCTCTCCTTTGTGCTCCAGGACTTTGCAGCCCCACCAGTGCCGGAAGAGGAGTCCTTCACCTCAACAGTAGCAAGCTGAGAGGTCAACGCTTCAGCGACGCTAGATCTCGCCGAGAACCTGGGATTTCTTCAGAGTTGGCTCCTTAAGGTGAGCCTTCCCTGAAGCTATATCAGAGTCTTCCCTTTCACAGAGGAAGCCTGTGCTGGATCTGCCTGAGGGGGGAAGAGAGGTGGCCTCCGAACGGGACTCAGTAACTGGCTGAAGAGTGTGTTTGATCATTAGCAGTCTGAATTTAATGCCCCTGTTTGTCCTTGCCCTGGATGCAAGAAACAGGCAGAAGTGGGACTCTCCCAAGCAATGGACACACAGAATGGTGGTCGCTCAAAGCTATAGCCTCTCATTAGGAGAGGCAACATTTGAAACCTGACAAGACAGGCATGCCCTGCCAGGAAAATACTAAGTCTCTCCCGGAGAAAGAGGAGTCAAACAATCCTTTCACTACTTATCTAACTATAAAAACTATCTTAATCACTAATGAAATATTAGAAAAGCCAAGGCAAGCTTAAGGCTACCACACTAAGGCTCCATCTCAGGCTGAGGCGGGTGAACAGGAACTAATGGCTGTTCACCTGCACCCCCTATACAGTCTCAGTATCCGGCATGAGGCGGCACAGGCATGTGCAGGGGCCGAACGGACACTGCTAGCTGCATATCTCCGATCAAGGGCTCGAGAGGCATACTTAAGGGACACCACTTAAAAGTAGTAAAAAGTCTTCAGAAAAGAACAGTCACTATAATCATGTAAGATTAAACAAAAAATTAAATTCTCCATTTTAAACATTGTCAAGTACTTTACCCACCATTGTATAGAAAAGAGAAAAGAATGTTTTGCAATACTTACAGTTGGCTGAGTATACTCTTAGTACTTGAAGACATGGCAGTATTAACCTGTGGTTCTGCAAATTCTGTTTCACCAAATTCAGAGATATGTTTAGAGTGCCGCTGATTCTAGCTTTTACTCCAAATTTTTTATCTGTAACAAATAGAACAAAACCAAAAACAAAGAAAATCACTGAATTTGATTTTGAAGCTAAATTATTCTACTTTTGTAACTAAATAAGTTTAATTCAAAAGCGACAAAAGATATGCTATTTCTACATCTCTACCCCTCTCCTCTGCATAATGAACTCCATTTCACCTTTCCCTTTGTTTCCTTCTTCCATTCTTGGATGAAGGCATGCCTTCATCCACTAATGCTGAGTACACTGGTGCCTGTCTTGAAAGGTTCAACACCTCCAAAATCAGGCTCCTAAAACCAGGCCCTAAATATCAAGTTGGGCACTCCAAATTTGAGGTACCCTAAATTACTCAACACTTCCAAAAATTTATTCTTGAATTCCCTGTCTTTGTTTATCCAACTGTAAATGGACAAGATGTGACAGGTGTGTAGTCATTTGAAGAGTCTTCCAGTAGTACATTAAGCAACCACTACAGTGATAAGCACACCATAAAAACTGTTATAATGTAGAATAGAGCAGATAGAGTTACCTAGTATCTGTGATGAAACAATCTTTTAAAAGTTCAATGAGATCATCACTTGAAGACTATTACACATGGACAAAGTATTAACCGTTATAATTAGGAATACCTTTTGGACCAATTTTTGCAAGAAGAAAATGAAGCTGCACCATTAACTCCTCATTTGGTGGGGAATCTTTGCTGGCACTCAAAAGTAACTGCAACAAGATCTGCGTCCCTCCTTTAGAAACTAAGGCACTTGCTTTCCGACCACCACCTTGAAATTAAAAATAGAAATATCAGAAGTATTAAAAAAAATTAAGATACCTAGCTATTTAGTCTTTTATTCATATCCATTTGCAATACACCAAGCAGCATTGGCAATGTTCAACTTTTATAGACATGCATAAACTAGACTTTTGATCATTCTTTTAATCCCAGAAAATAAAATTATGTAAATCAGCTATTTTAATTTTTCAAACATTTTTGAAAAAATATAACAATTTGCACAAAGTACACAAAAATTGCCACTTGATTAAAAAACTTACCAACTGACACCAATTCAATGAGGATATTTAATATATTTAGAGTAGTCTGAAGATCTCTTGTATTCTGAAATTAAATAATATTCTTTTAGTTTTGGTAACAAATGCGGCATACTGGACACAGATGTATCCTTGCTTAATTTGTAACAGTAATAGGTTTTGTTTCAAGACTTATAAATGGGAGTACCTTATTACATTTATTTTCCACAGCCACACGTGCCTTTCCTTCCAAGCTTCACAGTTTATTTATACCCAAATAAACCAGCTGTAGATATATATGTGCCCAAATTCTCCAACTTTTGAGATCCACAGACATTTCCAAAACAAGCAGTTGTATTTTGCCTTGAATTTTACTTGTAAAAGATATTTTCTTTGGTAAATACTTCAGGTTATTTTTTCATATTTTAAGAAACTTGTATATTTCTGGTTAAAATTCTAACATCAGAATTGATTAACGATTGACACTTCTCAGAGTTCCTACTGCAACTCAAACCACTTGACTTACGTATTTTTAGACCTTGATTTAGCAAGGCACCTAAACATAGCCTAACTTTAAAGTACAAGTGTAGCTCCTTTGAATGTTCTTAAGAAACTTGCTGAATCAAGGCCTTAGATATCATGTAATGATCAAGACCATGGACAAGTACCTCGTAGCAGGAAAGGCCAAGAAAATTAAATATTGAAAAATCGGAAGTCTGATATTTACGAAGTATACCACTTAGACATACACACGTACATGAATAAGATGCTTTACCTCTAATGTTGAGAGGATAACTTCTATTGCTGGGGAACCTTTGGCAGTCATTTCCTTCCTGGTTTTTTCTGAAAGTCCAAGAGATTATTTTTTCCCCTCAAAGGATATTATAAAATTAGTTGAGCAATTTCTGAACATAAGAAATGGATACCACATTCAGAAAAATCTAACCTATGGGAAAAAAAACCTACACACACACAAAAGTCACTTAGGGTACAAAAGCATATGAAAATTAGGGTGAACCAACTGATTTAGATACAGTAGGAATGAATTCATACCTTTGCCTAATTTTTAAAGAAAATTTGAACTACTTTTGAATTTATTTTTGATTTTGGTTAACATTTTTCTTTTAGTGTACGTATATCTCCACACACCACAGTTTTGGGCAAAATACTGCAAAGAAAGGTATCTTGTGCAATATTTCTGACTCATGTAAGAGTAACAGGAATTTCTGGAAATTTCATGAGAAAGTCAGCTTTTGAGATTTCCAGAACAATTTCCTGCTGTTTTTATACAGCAGCCTTATTCCAGGCAAGGAAAGAGGAAGGACGATGGATTTTTAGGTGCAGGAGTCGGAGGTTAACATATTATCAGATACTATCTTGTTTACTGTGCTACAACACAGTAATGCCAACATTTGAAAAAGAAAAGGGGGTGAAATAAGTAGCTGTAGTTCTGTACATGAACAATATCAATTTATGGAGCTAGACACTGAAAGTCCACAGCCTATGATTCCCTCTCCAACTTATTAAAAGGGTAAAGTATTTTATTTATCTTACCTCACCCATCACACATTTTCTGCAATTATTGCTGTCCTAAGACTTGCAAATAGTACTTCAATATGAGCATTTTCAGGATCTGATTCCCTTATCGCCTGATTCAGGTTACCTGATTCATGTAACTGCCAAAACAAATCAATATATAATCCCAATAAAGTTTATTTCTGGTTTGCTTGTGGATGGGCACCAGACTGCATAAAACAGCTCATGAGAGTTTATTATACTGTTTTTGCACATCTACTTTCTTGTGAGCACAGAGCCATGGAAGGCAAATCGAGCTTTTCTTTGGTTATGTACCAGTTCATTTTGGTTTGACTTTTTCACGTTAGGTGAGGCAAATCAAGTAATCAAGAAGCCAAACCTTGAAACCTCACTTTCAACTGCAACATCAGAGCAAGATGAAGAAAAACAGGCAACGTTCTTAAGCTTGTATTTACTGACACTATAGAGAAATAATCAGAATCACTATCCATGTCATTTTAAGTGCAATCATTCACACCCAAAACAGTTTCTGCCTGCTTCTAAAATTGGCTGCTTTTTTCATACTTCCCCACCAATACCCTGAGTGTGCTAGAATAAATGCAGATGTATGAGAAGAGATGCTTCATGCCCTATGATCAGTTGAACAAAGGACATTTTAGCCTCAAAAGTGCTGAAAACCAATTAATGAAAACAAATGCTCTGCCAAGAAAGTAGCTAATATAATAAAACTAATAAAAGATCAGGATCATACTACACTAGCTGGCCACATCTAAACCAGAAATTACATGTCATTATGCTTTCTGTAACAGAATAGATTTCTATGAATAAACACTTATTTAATAGACAAATCCACAAGTGAGCTATGTAATCCTTACATTCAACAAAAGTTTTAGACAATCCCATTTTATTATAAAGGGCAACACAAAATATAAGTAGTTTCATTCCCCAACCTTCAGTCTAAACAATTGATTCCATTCTTCTTTGACCAGAAAAAAATATATAAAAATCTCAAAGAGGCAGAGGTTCACAGATTTGCAAACCTAAAAACCTGTGTTATGCTTTAGACCACCTCAGCACACAGCAGGTTTATGAACATTAAAAGGTTAACTGAAAAGGAACACTGAAGCCCATTAACCTGAATGTGTGCCAGCCAGTATACCCTCACTGACTAAAGGTGCAGTCACACCTGAACAGCTAAAAATTAACCTTGCCCTTTTAAGCTAAATGGAGTCACAGCACTGGCTCCATCTCTATTGTTAAATAACAGATGATAAAACTCCAGTGGGGGATGGTGCTGGCACATAGGGTCTCAGGTAAATGGTGTGATTTTTCAGAATCTCTTCTGGGAATAGTCATGTAGGTGAAATAGCTGGTACTTATGACTATACTATTTTATGCATGTATATTCATCTTGGTATCTAAAGTTATGAATATTAGCTATGTTTACTACATGTTTACTCCTGTGTTAATGCCCTCAAGGTATTTAGCTAGCACATGGAGGGACAAGTCAAGTTGAATGACCCATTATGGAACACTTAGCTCACATTCTTGAAAACTCCTGTCTATTCTTAATGGACTTTTTGTGAATGTTCTAACTATAATGTGGGTGGGGGTGATGGACATCTAACTTTCCCATGTGACTCCAAAACATCTTTCACAGTGAGAACAGATTCCCTTTACTTGGCACTTGGCAGAAGCTAAAAGCCCCTGGCCTGGAAACATATTCATTTTGCTTCTTTCCTGCTCCAGCCTCTCGACTGTGAACATAAACTAATGGGAGCATTCTAACCAAGGGACTGACGACTTTAAGGTAATCTGGAGCCTTCATATTCCCTTGATCCTTTGCAGATGTGCTTATGAGTTGGATATGGTACAGACACTGTTCTAGCCTCATTGATTGCTGATTTCTCCCTTGCAATGGACAAAGATCAGATGTCTGCTGACTTTCTCACATGAGTTAGCAGCCTTTGATACCTGTTGTGTAAGCAACGTAGCCCTTGCTTGAGTGGTTTTATTCTTTCCTCTCCAAATGTCAAAGCCTGTTCCCATTGACCTCAATAGCAAAACTCCTTTTGATCTCAATGGGAACAGAATTTGGCCCCAAGAGATCAGAAACAATTGATCAAAATCACATTCTATCTGTCCAGCCACAGTTATCACGCATGTTCTGCCAGGATGATTTTGATTGCCCCTCCTGTATATCATGCTGAGGAAAACAATAAAACAATTTGGGCTGTAGTTCTATCAAGATGCACATGGCACACACAGTTCTATGCCTTTTTTCCATCAAACCCAGAAGGCGCAGCATCTTTGCTTTCCTAGTGCCTGGTGGAGAGCAATACTCAGGCCACGACTACACTACCTGCCAGATCGGCGGGTAGTGATCGATCTATCGGGGATCGATTTATCGCGTCTAGCATAGACACAATACATCGATCCCTGATTGCTCTGCCGTCAACTCCGGAATTCCACCAGGGGGATCGATCCCGTGCCGCGAGGACGAAGTGATTCTAAGTCGATCTAAGATACGCCAACTTCAGCTACGCTATTCTCTATTTAACAGATGAAGTTGTAAAATTTTAGACAGGTAAGGGGGGACGGGGAGAGCCCCGGGATGGGAGGGAGGAGTCACAAGGAGGGTCACGTGGGGAGGTCATGTGCCCTCCCTGTGTCCCTCCCATGAGTGCAGTACTGGATTTTGTCCCTGGCCTGTTTCCTACCATCCGTCATGTGCAGATCATTCCTCAGAGTCACACACGGTGGGTCACCTCCTCCAGAAGATCTGGTTCCCTGTTGTTTTAGGCTACTACTCCTGGTGGCTCCTCGGCCTCTATGGCAGCCATTGGGCCGTATTTCAAATGGTCCTACTGGTTTCCCTCCCTAGGACAGGAGCTCCCCCCAGCCCTCCTCTCAGAGCTGAGATAATGACAGGAGGCAGGTACCTCCTTCAGACAGGAATCCCCCCAGCTCTTCTCCCTGGAGATCAGGCTGTGATTTAGACCAGCTGTAGGACCCTAGCCAGCTTTACTTTCAGCTGGACCTTTTCCCCACTTAGCCTTCCACCTTGAAGGGCTCAGCAGGCCAGCCTTCTCCTGCTGATGTCTGGCCTGCCAGGAGGGAGGTGGCAGCATATGTGCTGATCCCCTTCCCAAAACTCATTCCAATGCTCCAGGAGTCACAGGAGCTTTGTCTTGCCCTGGCTGCCAAGCTCCTGGTCCCAAGACTTTAAGGAATCAGTAATGGGGTTTCCTCTGAAATACTACTTACTCCTGAGACCATTTCCTCTCGCCCAATTTCTCCTAGGTCCTTGTATATCAGACCTGCCAAAATCTTAAATGACCACACCACATGATGGCAGTGGGCTGACTCCTAGAAACCACTGATTTTAAAGGGTCAGGTCACCCCCATCACAAGCTGAACCGCTTTTATTCAGTTATTTCCAAAACCAAACAAACATTCACTTCAGAGAGAAGCCAACCTATAAAAAACAGCTCCAATTTAAAATTTTGAAAGCCATGAGCCACTGAAAAAAGAGTTAGTATGGAAATAGCTATATAACTCTAAACTGTATCTATACTGTGATTATATGACTGACTAAACTGCTGCAGAATCATCCTCTTGCAAAAATGTTGCACAGATTCTCCAGAATATAAACTTTCATTAAAAAGTAGTACCTAGTATTTATGGGAGTGAAAATTACATACAATGAACATATGTATTCACTGCAGAATTAACTGTGGCCCTTACTCAGGAGCTGCTCCTAATCTCCCTCATATCATGCACAAAACCCTCTGTCTCCTCTCAAGTCTGGTGTGCATTAACCAGGACTAGCTGTCGATGTAAAAAAGAGAGCCCAGTGTCACTTTCACTGAGATTGGGAACCACCCCTATCTCCCTTACAATGAGGGCACAGGTTATATCACTCAGCTGCCAATAGTCCTCCAATGCCTTCCCACAATTCCCCTGCATATCCTGAAGGACAAACATGCTTTCTCAAGTCACTGGGAAAGAATCATAACAGCTTAGCTTAGGGCAGTACAGACAACCATGGGATGTGCTCCCATAAGTCTTAAAAAGAAAAGGAGTACTTGTGGCACCTTAGAGACTAACCAATTTATTTGAGCATAAGCTTTCGTGAGCTACAGCTCACTTCATCGGATGCATACCGTGGAAACTGCAGCAGACTTTATATACACACAGAGAATATGAAACAATACCTCCTCCCACCCCACTGTCCTGCTGGTAATAGCTTATCTAAAGTGATCATCAGGTTGGGCCATTTCCAGCACAAATCCAGGTTTTCTCACCCTCCACCCCCACACACAAATTCACTCTCCTGCTGGTGATAGCCCATCCAAAGTGACAACTCTTTACACAATCATGCACATTGTGTAAAGAGTTGTCACTTTGGATGGTGATGAGTGATTCCTGATGATGAGAGTCAGGAATTTTCAACTAATTGGTCACAAATTGGTCAAAGTAGGGTCAAGAAAGACCCTCCCTTTCTTTATGACTATGTGGGAGGAAGTTCTTAAAACATTTTTCTATTATAACGTTTAGTCACAGGTGAGGGTGAGATCCACTGCCATAATCCACTAGATTATTCTTTACTTCACTGATCTGTGAAGACCTGCTAGCAGGTCATATAAAGACAGCAACCTACTCTAGGCCAGCCTGGTATGCACGCGTGCGTGCGCGCGCGCACGCACACACACACACACAGAGGACATGGGAGGAGAGGAATTCAGGCTGGACTCTCTGCAGATTCTAGCTATTTGGATTTTTTCTGAAGCAGACAAGCCAGCAGTATGACCCAGACCATTCAGATAAGTTACTGAGAAAGCCACTGGAAGGTGGAGACAGAATGATGGACTGTGCTAGTAAGGGAGCTGGGAGGAGTGCAGAAGGTTCTGCACAGAAGGTACTGGCACAGGTTCCCCATAGCCTCTGACTGCCAGAAGCTGGGACTCCATGGCAAGGGATGGATTATTCGATAATTGCCCTGTTCTGTTAATTCCTTTGGAAGTAGCTGGCACTGGTCAAGGTCAGAAGACAGAATACTGGGCTAGATAGACTATTGGTCTGACCTAGTATGGGCACTCTTATGTTCTTCGGTAAGCCATCAAACACTAGCTAGACTGCTCGCCTGCAGTATTGAGGAACCGGGGAAGGAACGATAAAAATGGCAGGTTGGAATAATGATGCATTGATGTACGCAATCTAAAGGACAACAGGAATGCAGATTTAGTACACATTTTCCTCAGTCTTCCTAAAAAAGGACGGACAACAAGTTCCAGTTACTAAAAATTCAATTCTTCTGAAAAGGTCACAGGTTTGAGAGGAAATCTGCACACACTGAAAGATCTTTGCTGTGGACACCAATGACCCTGGTCTCAGACAGAAGCAAAATAAACGGAGATCATACAGCACTTGAGCAAGAGCAATCTGAACTCAAAAAGGAAGGAAGGAAAGAAAAGAACTAAGATGCCTCTTTTGTAGTGCATGTGAGAAATAAAGCCACCTCAACATCATTCTCCGAGATATTTGCCATTCCCTTTCTGTCTGCCAGGCTGTTCCGATAGATTTGGCTGTACTGGGAAGTTCTGTTGATTAGTTAGCTGTTTTATATATTAATGAGGTTCCTTCTTTGTTATTCCAGAGTGTTACTGGATGTGCTTTCAGGGTTCCAGAAATAATCTTTTACCCGAAGACCTTCAAGGTTACATTCTTCTTCAGCCAAGAGATGCAGAAAAAATACTTGTCTTTTTGTTATTTTTTTCCCCTTTTAAGTAAATTACAAAAACCAAATTCATTTCTATATAGCATGTTCTTAAGCAACAATACAAGTGGCTTGGTTCTCTTTATTTATTTATTTTTTTTAAATGTGAATGCCTAAATACAGTAGTAAGGAGAAGCTACAACGGAAATTATAGACAGCAAAGAAAGAGCCTTGATTCTGCCATCTCTGTTCATGTAGAATAGTACCTTAATCCAAAAGTACTGTCATTTGTTTTGATAGAATTACTCGTGGAACAAGGTAGTACTCTTAGGAGACCAAAAATACTGTATAATATGGCTAACTGTCAGATTATGAAGAACTGAGATAGGAGAAACTTATCCTAATGAAAGAATCTTGTGTTCAATATGCAAATACATAAAGACAAGTCATAAATACAACTTTTCACTGTTTGTTCACATAAACAAGGAATACAGATTCTTCTGGAGGACAAGATGGGAAAACACCAACAGAACTTCAGTGCTGAAATGTGGCAGTCATATGTATAGGAGTGTGTTTTGGGATGAGGCGTAGAAAGATGAGCAGGGACAATGTTTAAAACATTAAGTAAAATAAAATATTTACCTTGACTCTGAGCCAGATGGAGGATCTTTGATGTAACATATCTGGCAGTGTCTGCTTCTACCAACAAAGATTCTGAATTGATCTTCTCCAGCTGTGCCAGCAGACCCACAATCCGAGAATTGTTAGTAAGACTGAAAGAAACATTTATATTTCAATCCGTATTCAACAAAAATAGGACAAAAATACTTTGTTTCACATCACAGGGCAAAATCCAATTAGTTACATTTTTTAAATGTAAAGTTAGTTCTTTAGTGAAATAGGTTTAGATCAGCAGTGTTTGAACAATTTTACAGTGAAAACAGAATGTTTTTCTCTATTTAGTTACTTCTCAAAATTAGCTTTTCTTCCCTGCTACCAATGACATACTCATTAAGACAGCTATGAACAGAGGATGGCAGCATTGTCTTGGATACATTCTTAAAAGGGACTAAATCTGCTTCCCTTGAAATCAATGGCAAAACTCCCATTATTTTCCAAGGGCGCGTCTCTACTGAGATTACCCAAGGAAATCATATGGGAAATTCAGGACAAAAATTAACTAATTTGTACTATTACAAATCCACTGTTATTAGCAACTTATTTCTTCAAATTCATACCTATAATAAAATAGTTACAACTATATAAAACTGGGGCTGTATCACATCTTCCATGGAACCCCTTCTGCAGTTAAGATCCCTCTTGTCAAGAGGTACCTTCAGGGCAACCATGACCAGTGAAGTCCCAGGAAGCACATCTCTGGTGGAGTCATGCTCTCAAGGAACACGAGGAAGGGGCCGGAGGGGAAAACCACTTCGGCTCTAAAGCCATGATGTCCCCCTGCACCCAGGATTCATTTCACAAGTGAGGGGGACAACTTTCACCCTCCACCCCAATAAAAAAAGAAATCCAGAGACCACTAGAAGGGAAGGATGAGGACTTTATAGAAGTTACTTCCTCCTTGGCCATCTCTCATTATTTTTTACCACAGGATGGGGAATCCAGCTATTAGAATCCATTTTCAACTACTTTGACATTTTATTGTCTATACAGTAGCCCTGGCTTTGAAGTCTGCCAGACTGGTCTACAAAAATGCCTACAAAGGCTCCAAAGTCTGGCTAAACCATAGGGTGTGGAATCATCCAGATGTAGAGAAATAAAGTACTCAAGAATATAACAGAACCAGGGCCCACCCACCCCAAAAAGACTATTGTTTATGGAGAGGAACAGGAGCAGATCACTTCTCTTTTCAGTCCTTGAGCGTTTTTCCCCTTCCAAACTTTTATTCCTCCTCAGACAGCTTGAACAATAAGCCTGTTCTGCAAATGACCACACCAGGGAGAGGAAAGAAGAGTTAAGACAAAAAGCTTAGAAGAAACATGAGCCAATCCTATCCTGAGAAAATAATGCTGTTTTCTTTGGCAGATACAGGTCACCTTTCTAGCGGTCTCCTATCTTTTCTTTCCAACACCCTCATAGCAATGTTTCAGGTCGACAGCCTCTGCTTGAGAGCGCCCATGAGGAAGTCATACCTACAGTCTCCCATCCCTTCCTCGCTCCTGCTATCCTACCTCAACAAGACTGAGTAGTCACTCATATCCTTGTGTTAGGCTTTACTCTGCACACATGCAGCAGGAAAACAACAACAACTGGCTGAAAGTTTTAATTTCACTGATATCTACTGTGTTCCCACAGCAAACATTCACTTTCAACATTTTCTGATAAATCTATAACAGTGAAAAAATACAGCCTTATTAAGTTTTACCTCATACACACTGAAAATCACTGAGAGACAATCCCATTCTTTATTACTTATTTGCTTTATCTTTAGAAAATAGATGCAACCAGTTTAGTTTCTTAAGTTTTGCAAATATTGTTTGGAAGAAATGCAGCACAAAATTTAATAGACTATCACTATTAGGAGGGAGGGTCTTTATTTTATAATGTTCATAAAAGTGAAGAAACTATAGAGAATCAGTGTCATTCTATCAGAATTTTGTCTCATTTTGAGCAACACAAGTATAGCTTGGCTTGATGTCTTAGTCATTTACATAAAAGAGATGGTGTTTTAAGAGGAGATACATTTCATAAGGAGCACTTTAATCCAGATATTTATATTATCTCCCCCATACCATATTTAATTATATTTTTTAATTAAATGCCTTAAGGTTAGTTCAGATCACCTACAACTTAAATCAACTTACATTCTAAGAAGATGAAGGTAAGATACTTGAGATGACATTGACAAAGTTATAACCATTACTAATCAGATTTTATTCATTCTTCATTTTTAGATTCACCCCACCATTTGAAAATATGTTTAAAAAATTTCCATGAACATAATTAAAATCATTGCTCTGTACAACTCTGGTTTCTAAGGAACAACTGGCACAGCAAAGAATTCCATTACAGTTCAGCAATAGTCAATGTCAACTTATTTTAAATCCATGTACAGTGGGTTCTGGCTATTTGCAATAAAACTAAAGAATGACACTAGTTTTTTAAATAGTGTCAATGTTGTTTATAAAGAAATTGATGGATTATTATTGCTTGAGCCATAGTTTAGAACAATAAAATGGTTTTGCCCTTATTATTAAGTTTGTTAATTTACCCTTGGATGTTAATGTTAAAACAAGAAAAAAAAATGGTTGATGCAAGTGTTTTATTACTGTGGAAATAACTTGATGCTACAGCAGCAGAGGAAACTTATTCCAGCCACACTTCATTTCTCTTCACTTACATCTAAACTATAACTTCACAACCAAAACCAAAGTAACTTTTAAAAGGAAGTTTTGTTTATGTCCAATAATATGCCCTATTCTTAAAAATGATATAAACTGCTTGAAGATGTCCTCCCTAATCTAAAGTTTATATCATAAAATCTCATTACTAAATATATGCATCTTCTCAACTGTTTGCGTTAAAAGTGTATAAAAAAGTTTTAATCTGACAATCTCCCTTTCCCTTCTCAATTGTTCTAGTTTTGCTTTCTTATATGGTCAGAAATCGATTTTTTTTTAAATTGATGGATAATATCGATGTTTATTTTTAACCATTTTAGAATTTTATCAATTTAAGTTTTCATAGTTGTGCAAAATTATGGGGTTTATCCATTATTTTAAAATATTTAAATTTTCAAAGCTGCAAAGGGGAGGTTAGGCAATTATTTAATGACAGTAGACAGATTCAAAAAATTTAAAGCTTTGTAACTGTTAACCACCACGTGTCAAAAGAAATACACAAAACGAATATCCTTAAATCAAACTAATAAATTCTGAAGAAGCATTCTTCTTACTATTCATCCGATGAAGTGAGCTGTAGCTCACGAAAGCTTATGCTCAAATAAATTTGTTAGTCTCTAAGTTGCCACAAGTACTCCTTTTCTTTTTGAGAATACAGACTAACACGGCTGCTACTCTGAAACCTCTTCTTACTTTGTCTATCTGCAAACTTTTATCACTAGTGGATTTTTGTCAATTTTTGTGGTACAGTTAAACTGACATTTACCAATAAAAATGTAATCCTTCCAAGCCTGGACATAATCCAATTAGTTCTCTAGTCATCCAGGGCAGAAGTAAGCACTGCTACTAAAACAAGAGGTGAGAATACTCCATGATAACAGAATCTTCACATCCCTCATTCCACACCTCTACTTCTAATTGCCATCCAAACCTAAGATCCAGTGCCATCTGTATGCACTGAGCTTGAAATCACCCAGGATGATCCCATGATTACAACAGAAGCCATGATATCTGACTGCTGACTCAATCTCCAAGGACGCTCATCCTCAACAATTTTAGATCCAAAATGGAAAGGAATCCAACCAACCTGACTAGAAACTACTGTGTATTATAGCAGCTTGTACAATAAGAAAGAATTTCCATTTTGGTCTCTCATGACTCACTCTCATACTTGAATGTAGTTTTGGGGTGGAAAATATTCTACATTTAAACACAAATGTGACCAGTACAGCCACAACCCTCTCCCCTCCCCCCCGGCCCCAATCCTGTCTAACCCAGAAAGAAACATTTGGAGTAACAGTCCTTCAGTCATCCTGACAGGTCTTATACCACATGCACATTACTCCTGCAGGTAGCACATGCAGTAATCCTGAAAAGCATTAACTTTATTTTAATAACAGAGTTATCTTAATTATTGAGAGTTAAGTTGCTCAAAATCAATATCCAGTACACCAAAGAAGAGACCACAAATTAGAGTAGTGTGATTAATATTAAATACATTACCCTTGCTCTCTTGTGGTCTTATTTTGTCCAATCCCCTGCCTAATTCAACAAGTAACAAAAAAAACCCAAGCCCCTTCAGCCAATCCGCAGGCACTATATGCTAAATATATTGTAACGCTGTCGAACCCTCTCGGCCATCCTGCAGTGGCACTGAATGACTATATTTGCCAGTTCAGTAGGTGAGCAAGGACTCCAAAAGCAGGTTGCAAGGGTCTATAACAGGAGTGGGCAAACTTTCAGGGTTGCAAAACTGTATGGAGGGCCGGGTAAGTAAGGCTGTGCCTCCCCAAACAGCCTGGCCCTGCCCCTTATCCACCCCCTTCCCCTGACTGCCCCCCTCAGAATCCCTGAACCATCCAACCCTCCCTGCTCCTTGTCCCCAACCGCCCCCTCCTGGGACCCCCCACCCCTAACCGCCCCCAGGACCCCGCCCCCATCCACCCCCACTGCTCCCTGTCCCTTGACTGCCCCGAGCCCTCTCCACACCCCTGCCCCCTGACAGGCCCCCCAAGACTCCCACGCCTATCCAACCCCCCCCGTTCCCTGTCCCCAACAGCCCCCCCAGAACCTCTGCCCCATCCAACTGCCTGCCCCTCCGGAACCCCCTGCCCCTTATGCAACCCCACCCCCACACCATGCTGTTCAGAGCGGCAGGATTGGCAGTTGTGCCGCCCAGCCGGAGCCAGCCGTGGGGCCAGCAGGGGAGGGGCCAGGAGCTAGCCTCCCTGGCTGGGAGCTCAAGGGCTGGGCAGGATGGTCCCACGGGCTGGATGTGGCCCATAGTTTGCCCAACTCTTGTGTTTTGTGTTAGAGACCAGACACCCCTAAGGTTCCAGTAGATGAAAGCACTCAAAACACAAGACCTTTCCCCAACCCATCCCCCAGTAAACTGAACCATCCAACAAATATCAATCCATCCGCCACAGTATTCATACCCATGAGAGGGAGTAATACAGCTAAGGTCCCTACTCGAAACTTTTCATAATTACTCTTTGCAAATCTCATTCAATTCACTGTACTCCCAGTCCTGCTCAGCTCCCAGTAAAGGCATTAGGTGTTTTACAAACATACATGATTTTTGCCCCATGTGGTCAGGAAGCAATATGGTCTCTAAAAACTTCTCCATGCAACCTTGCCTTATTCATAACAAGAGCCCTTCAACATGTAGCATAGTCATTCAACACTTACTGGAAGCTTTTAGAGATTTAGAAAGGATAAGCCATTCTCACTACAAGATAGTATCTTTCAGAAATACTTGAAGATTTTTATTCATAAGATTTAGAAGAGGCTTATTTGTCTAGAGTTTAAAGGGTGCTGGAAATTGTCATTATAGCAGCCAAACAGGGACATTCTACAGAGCTTAACTATCTTCAGAACATTAACTGAATAAAACTGTCTTGAAAATTATTCGTTTTCTGATTCTAGATTTAACAATAAGAGGATTATTGTAGAGGTGGACCTGACTCCACAGTTAAGGCTGAGTTGAGTTTTACAATTAAAGCAGGAACTAAAAACTTTTCTTCATTCATATAGCAAATCCTATCTAAAATTTACTTATTCTTTGAATCCAGAATGAACTGTATAGTGGATGTGCTATGACAGCTGAACTCATTGATATCCATTCATGCAAACCAAGCTAGGCGGAAGATAATTAATACAGCAGCTAGTCATAACCAGTCTACACATTCATGCTGCTGCATCTCCACACCGCCATAATCCACTCACCCCAACTGTAGACTTCGTAAGATCTGTCAAGAGTGCATACCCATCTAGCAGGGTGGCACTTTAGTTCCAGGGCTAGTCTCTAGTGGAAGCATTCCATAGATTTGAATCCTGCTTGGGTCATTTTAAAAAAATATATATTTTAAGCATAAATGCCAGACAGTGATAGAATACAGGTATTTTAAATCAGACACCTGGGTGACAAGAGTGTTAGCACCATGTGTTAGGACTCATGCTATCAGCTGTGCTGGAAGTGCAGCTCTCAAGGTAGGTATTTGACAATAAAATGCAAAGGTAAAAAGCTCCATGAATCCTACTGCTGTTATGGGTTTGGGTCCCATAGTAAACCTCAAGTTGTACCTGATCACAAGTTACATAAACTCAGACTCAAATATACCTCTTTGGAAATGAGACAACATTTGTAGAATGAAAGTTTTCAAAGCAGCTTGTGAATTTAGATACAAATGTTCATTATCACCAATGGAAGATATCTCAGTCACCTAGACTGCTTTAAAAATCTCAGCCATAATATAGCCTCTATTAAATAGATAACAGAAAAGCTGAATTCTGAAAATGAAGTAATTAAACATTTGAAGCTTTCATTCTATTTTTGTTGTATACTTCATTTTGAGTCTGATATTTCAACTCTAGAAAGTTGACAGTTGTGGTAGAGAGAAAAACAAGAAGACAAAGGAGAAAAAAAAATCAAAACTAAGATTTGCCAGGGCCTAGCCACTACCGACATCTCCTTTGGGTAGAAAATCTATCAGTAATAAGGATTAGAGCTCCCCCCCCAATCCCCCCCACTCTCCTTTAGTTTATAACTTTTAAGGTATAGTTTAACTCCATGAACCCACGTCTTAACCAGTTATATTCACCCAGCCCGAATTAAGGGAAGACCAATTTAGACTACTTATCTGCTCTCTGATGTAATACTTCACAAGAATAATGTACGACTATACACTAAACAGGAAAAAAGGTCAACAGTTTATGTAGGATTCACACACAGCTACTTAAAATAGCCATACGAGAAACTATCTTCCCCCTACTTTTACACCTAGCACTAACTTTGTCTCAGGCAATCTGGTCCTCCTAGGTTTACCCAGGACCAGAAAAATTAAGGGAAGCTGGTATGAAAGACAGAGGACACTGCCATCAGAGAACTCCACAGGGAAAACACTGTTCAAAAACCAAGTACCTCAAAATTCCTGGGAAAGCAGAAAACGCTGCTCCTGGCCATGTCTGGGGTCTCCAAACATGTGTGTCAATCTCTGATAAAATGTGAGGCCTATTTTTCTCTCACCCAAGAATCCTTCTGATTACTAACCGGGAGCAGAGGCACATTTTCCCCTCTCCCACCCTAAAGCCTCCTAGGTACAGTAAGACAGTGTGTCCTAGCTACTGACTGTTCCTGGGCAGGCCCGCTATTTTTGGGTCACCTTTTTTCCCCCTGTGGACAGTGCCAATGCCTGACTGTGCTTCAGCTTGTAGCTTCCCACCACCACCCCACCATTACATTAAATGGATAAACTGATCACCCTCACTGCTGCCATTCAGAATCCTGTGGGAAGCTGTAACTGCCCACTCTTGTCCATTTCACTCCGCAACAGCTTGGGAAAGCTAGCAGCTACAGAGGCACTGGAGCTGTCTGCAGAGTCAACAGAGAACTGAGCATTGGTTCACATTTGGAAGGGTATCATCACAGCCATAAACAAATTTTCTTTTCAAAAAAAGATTGAATTCTCCAGAAGTTTACGTCGTAGTTCTCCCCACTCACCAGGGAAAGGTCTCTGCTTGCCATTGGTAAGTGGATTTGTCAAGTCCTACCCACTTTCCAAGAGGTCTAAGCATCCTCACTGTATTTCTGCAGGAATGACGGGTTCACATATATCCATTACTCCTTCTGCAGACGACTTCCCCTATGCTGCAAGCTAAATACAGCCTACACCTTGCTCAGTTTCTACTCAATGATCTAATTCTAGAGCTTGACCAGAAAGATAATTGAATCTTGAGGAGTTACTATAGCAACCATTAGATGTCATCTTAGAATGGCTTAGGACACTTCCTACAGGAATTTTATCACTAAGAATGCAGTGCAGCCAGAGGGAGGCAGTCATTGGTACTTTTTATAGTTTGTCAACTATTTTGCTCTACTTCCTCTATCTGTATACACCAAGGATGCAACTCAGTGAATTTAGAGATCAAGACGTTCTTATTGGGAAAAATCACAGAGGCTAAGTCATATGACCCATTCCCAGTATGACTGTTTGTCACACGTCCAGTGAGCCAGCAAACTCAAATTTTACTAGAAGAGATCTCATAAGAGGTTTCTCTAAGCCCAGTTTTGGGGTTTGTGCATTTTGTTCTCTTTTATTATTTTATTATTATTTCAGAGCCCAATGCAAACCAGTTCCAATATTAAATGCTTGTGAATCTATTTTACCCTGATCTTTGAAGGTTCACAGTCCTCTAACAACCACAGCTGGCACACAAATCAGTAATACCAACTGTCTACGATATGCAAAGAATTTCGCATAGCTTATTCATCCCAAGAGGTACATCTGTTTTGAGTTATATGGCTGAACAAAATTAACTGTGTTTAAAAAAAAACAACAAATGACTATCTTCATCTACATCTGTTTAGTTCGGATTATCCTTCCACGCAAAAGGCCAATATAGCCTGAGCTGAATCCAGTTAAGGATACCTTTTTCCTGGTACCATCATAGCGGGAGCTCAAGTTCAGGAATACCCATTGCTGAGAAAGGACTTGACTTTCCAAAAACTAATACTCCCTGGCTGGGATGCATATTGATCTCTCGACCATTTCTAAAGATCGATCTTTCATTAGCTACCCAGGCAGGGAACACCACAAGAACTAGTCTCAAATGTCGAACTGTTCCACGGCTGCAGTGGACAACTAAGGAGCCAAGACCACTCCAAAGGAAGTAACATATCCTCATGGTGAACTTGAAATCCCTCCTGTGATTGAGATAAATCCACATGATGGCATATGGGTCCAACATGCAAATCCATACTCTAATTTAGAAAGGAATACTATAAAGAAATACATTGAAAGGTAAAATACCCTGCAAATGTTTTTGCACTGGAGGGGTAGAAAGTTTTCCAAGAGAGCAAACAAACTAGATGGTTTTGCTATTGCAGGGAATACCAAACTGAACTGTTACAAATGTCTTAAGCTTCTTCCATTCATAAGACATTTTGTAAATTCTCTAAATAGTTTCATAATGATGAAATAATCTGTTCCTTATATACAAACTTCAAGAGTTAAGCCATCAGCCATATATATGCATCAGTAACCAGCATTTTGACTTTGACACCCTTGCCTCTCTATTAGATTGTAAGATCTTTGGAGCAAGAAATGTCTCTTGCTCATGTTTCGGTAATGCAACACGTACATTTGTGTCATGTATGTGATTTATAAAATTACACTTATTCCTTCAGCAGCAACCATTCATGAGCATGAAACCTGCCTGACTAAAGTTGCTATCTGAGAAAGGTTCTGCCAAAAAGGATGGGATGAGGTTATGCCAAAAAGGATGGGGTGAATGGGCAGGGGTTTTGCTTTTGAAGTGCTTGGAGAAAAGTTTAGTACTGTTGAAATTTTGTAGTACACACAATTGCCTGTATGCTTGCTTCCATTGCTGCCACCCCCGTTCCCAGAAGCCTCTTCATAGGTACTTGGTATAAACAAAAGAAACAAGTCAAGGCTATGATCTTGCAACCACTTAGGCTACCTCTACATTACTAGCTAAGGGTGTGATTCCCCTGCTCGTGTACACACACTCATGCTAGCTCTCACTGAGCTCGCACAAGTATAAATAGCAGTGTAGCCCTAGATTCAAAAGTAGTGGCAGGAGAGACATGGCTTAGCTGTGCCAAGTACAAACCTGCCAGAAAGCTGTGCAAAGTACATACCTACTGATAAGCTGTGCCTCTACTGCCGCTACCCGGGCTACTGCAGCTACACTGATATTTATACTTGTGCTAGCTTGATGAGAGCGACGCAAATGTATGTACATGAGCAGGGGAATCACCCCCTTAGTTCAGAATATAGACAGTCTTGAGCACGTCTCTCTGTACATGCGTATGGCCCCACTGAAGTTGGTGCTTCTGTTCATATATGTAGCTATGCAATGCTTTGAAGGATTGCTACTCAAGACAAATTCTGAGATGGAATCCAAGAGATGTGCTCAAATACACGCAGTCAATAGTTTTCCAATACAGTATTTGCAAGATCAATTACTATGGTTGCTTTTCAGCTACCAGGTGTCCAAATGACCATTTTTGCATGCACAGTTGGGATAACCGCATGCACAAAGGTAAGCATGCAGTTTCATGTGCATTTTTGCATATGACCTTCTTCCAAAATATTTAGTGTTGTGGTAATTTATTACTACTTCTTTCAAAGAAATTAAATGCAATTTTGAAAATGTTTATTCATATAGTAAGTCTCATTCAAATATGACAAAAATGCACAAAGGAAGGTGTTAGCGTCTATTATCCTTTACACTATGTTGATAAATACGTGAGAAAATAATTCCAAATCAGTTACTATTTAAAGGAAAATAATTCATTTAATTAAATTAAAGCTATTTTTATATGAAGAGGTTACAGTAATTGTTTGATTACTAATGTTGCCCTATGGACCCACATAACTGGTTTTGTATTTTTTGTCCCCCCCCCCCCTTTTTTTTTTTTTAAATGTATTATGCTTCCTTAAAGTGTAAAGTTCTCAAGATCCATTACATGGAAAAGTAAATGGGTTGAACTTCAAGAAGTCTATATACTGCTGCATTTACCTTTTCTCAGATGTTGTTTTTACTTTGTTCATCTTGGAAAACTTAGTTCTTCAATACACCATCTCAGATAACCTGTAAAACACATTTAAAAAATTAAGACTTATTAGCAATGTATTGTGTTGCTGTACAATGAAGTGCTGCCACCATATTACAGTGCTCAGAATCTCTGCACTGGAAGTTTTGAATAAAAGAGATTTCATAAAAAGTACTCGCTACACTGAAGAAAAAAGGTAATTCTGCTCCTAATTTAACATATAGGGCCTAAGGAATAGAGCAAAATTAACAGAATACTGAAAACACAGTAAGCATGCACTAAGGACCTAAATTATAGTTTAATCATGCTAAATCTCAGGGAATACAGACTTTGATAAAGTATTGAAAATCAGTAATTTTATCATACTGCATGTACCATGAACAACTTGCGCAATATGGCCAGAAAAGAAAGCTACCTGCTTAGGCATCTCCTGGAGCCAAACATGTAAGTTTTTCCAAATTTCTTGAAAAAAATCTGAGATGCCACACTGTTGGGGACACTGGGGCATGGCCACTAGGTAACTTGAGGGGATGGAAGATTACGAGTGTTGATGAAGCCCTTTTGTACTAGGTCCAGGTGTTTTTGGCTTTTTTTTTTTTTGGTTTGGAGGCATTTGCAGCAGCTTTGCGTACTAGGCTTGCTTCTCCACCCCGTTGTGATTATTGGGTGTAGCACACCGGGTAACGAACCGCTCAAGCTGTTGTTCAGCCTCTCGGCACTGGGTGCCGGCAACAACACTATACCTCCTTTTCTTTATGGCCACTTCATGCTCTTAATTTTGAGACTAGAAACCTAAATGTACAATCAGAAAAAGTGTTTGGTATTCTTATTTAAGTAGAACCTGAAAACATTTCTTGGACAGAAACCACAGCATGCTAACAGCTTAATTTTCCCATCCTTTTAAGTACATAGTGTCCTCAGAGTCTCATATGGTGCCTCTCAGCATTTAAGGTTGCAGTTTATAGGACCATAAACTGAATCTCAGTGATTCTATCTGAGATAAAATGTAATACAAAGAAGAGTTCTCTGAGAGGCCATGTGTTTGTTATAAAGCACTGAAGTACAAGACACAAACAAACTATGTTGAGGAAAACAAAAGCACTTATCTTCTTGTGATTTGTGCATGAGAAACTTTCTCTGCTGCATACTAGCCCTCAAGTTTACAAGATCTTGTTATTATCAATGCCACTTGAACATAACAGGCAGTAACAAAACTTCCAGTTTTGTCATGCAGCCAGCTGATGAAGAACAGCAGAAGAGATATAAAGTGATCTGTAGGAGGCTTAGGGTGGGGAAGAGAAAGGAGAAACTATCAAAAATTCAAACAGAGAAAGAATAGGATGCTTCACGAGCAAGTAGGATACTGATGCTGAGAGAAGAAAGGGAGAACCCCAAACAAACAGCAGAAGCAACTCCAAACTTTGCAGACATTAACAAGCCAAGACCAATATAAACAGTGAGGCATAACAGCAGCTCCCCTCCGCTTACCTGAAGCGATTTTCTTTCCCAGCAACCAACTGGGGGTGAGGGTGGGGGGGAATTCTTGGCTTCTCACAAGAAGCACCACCAGTGTACGTCTGGCTAACAGGTAGCTGGCCAGTTTGTCCAACCAATGTTCAGATGCAGAATTTCTCTGCTTCCTTTCATAAAAAGGGGAAGGTGGGGGGAAGAATTGGTTACAAGAACTACGGCTGGGTTCACTACACAAAATACCTTATCTCGGGTTATAAAGTTCAGATTATTCAAACTAGGCCAGAGATCTAACTGGAGGGAGAAGACATGAGATTCTAGGAGAGTTACCTCAAGTGGCCAATCTGGCACTGTTTTGCTTATGACATTGGCCAGCTGGCAGACAACTGACAGACAGCCTACTGGTGCATGCAGTATCCACATATTAACATGTACTGAAGTGCTTTACAAGTGGAGCCAGCTACAGAGCTAAACTAACTAGGATCACAAGATATCAATTTGTTTCATTCTGAAGCCCACAAAAGCACTTTGGTGCAGTTCAAGTGTCTGAATGTTCTAGGTCAATTGAAAAACAAAGACGGGGGAGAGAGGGAAAAAAAAGGAGGAGACAGTTAAGGAGATAGGAAAAGAAAAGAATGGGGCTATTAATGTTAGCAACCCACATAACTAGAGAATTGTGTGCAAAGTGTACTCGGGTGAACAGATGACAAGAACAAAATATCGGGACACGGGGAGGGGCAGCCACAGCTCACCCCCACCAGGGCTGGATCTAGGTTTTTTGCCGATCCAAGCCACAAAAAAAAAAAGCGCCGGAGTGCCACCGAAGCAAAGTATCAGGTCAAATGGCATCCCGACCGTACATCAGTCGGGACACAGGACAAAACTAAATATCGGGAAATCTGGTCCTAAAGTGTACTGATGATTTATCAAAATCTCTCTTTAGTAATCTGCTAGACTATGCAGTGAACCTGTATTTAAATCCTTAAAAAAAAAAAAAACCCTAAAGAAATAATCCTCTGATCCTACCCACTTACCCCACACTAAGATATTACCCTACTGCTGGCAGTTGGACAGCATTACCTACAGCTTTCTTAAAGAGATGTTGTCAATTTGAAATCCAGTGAATTAAAATAAAAACTTGAGGTATTTTCAGATACTATATCTACCCCACTCAGAACAGGTATAGTATCTAAAGGAATTTAAAAATAAGATGTGTGGGGTTTGTTGGGTCATGTTTTTAATTATTACATTTCCAGTTGTGACGTTACTGACATAACCTGTGACCCTATAGATCATTGTTGCAACCACTGTTATATATTTGCCCAAATATTGTATAAAGGTTGTTGTGTAAGGTGTCTATGGAAAGCATAATTATAATCAGCAAATCATAACCTATCTGTATGCGTGTATCATTTTTGTATGCGAAGTTATGAATATTGGCTATGTACTTGTATATCGATGTGCTTTGATTCTAAGTAGCCTCAGTGAAGCATTTGGTCAGCTTCTTGAGAAGGGACTATTCTCAGTAAGTGCCCAATCAAGAAATACTTAGATGACATTGAACTTTGGGAGATGCCAATCCACATCTGAGCTTTCCTGGGAACATTTAAACTAACATGTAAACAATGGCATTGGCCTGTAAAGAACTGAGTCATGCATGGACATGTGGCTTGCCCATGTGACTCCAGGGTCCATCTTGCTGCTGTCATCTTCCACAGGGCAGAGAATATAAAAGGCTGCTGCATCTCCTCCATTTTGTCTTCAATCCTGCTTCTTACTTCTGGAGGGACTTTGCTACAAACTAAAGCTCTGAACAAAGGACTGAAGCCCCCGACCCTGCATCCCAGCTGGAGCGCCGGAGCAATGTAAGCCCCAGATCCCCTCCCTAGTGGGAGCTCGTGGGCTGGCTTAACATGACTTGTGGGCCAGATCCAGCCCATAGTTTGCCCACCCCACTATAATGCCATGTTCCTGGAAAACATTTCTCCTTACCAAAATAAAAGTCAATGTCTTCTCTTCCACCTCGCTAATCCCCACTCCCATCTCACCTCTCCTAGCATGGTTCTTTTCACTTTCACTTGCACCAACACACAAAGTTTCAAGACTCCTTAGCAAGCCTATCACTCATCCAGTTTTATTCTCAATCATCTTTATTGCCAAAAGAAGCAGGAGAAGGGAAAGAAAATGTAAGCGCCATGACCAGACAATGAGTTTATTGGCCAGGAATTGGGTTTCTCCCTGGTACCTGGCTGAAAAATTCCTCTATGTTGTACTTCTCTTAAAACTAGAGAGTCAACTTCTAAGACACATATTTGTTGCAAATGAAAAAGGGTATGGTGTACTGGAAATCTCATTTGCTCTAAATAGCAGTTATGTATTCTAATTTTCTGTAGTATCTGGCAGATGAATCTTACCCATATGCTCAGGGTTTAGCTGATCGCCATATTTGGGGTCGGGAAGGAATTTTCCTCCAGGGCAAATTGGAAGAGGCCCTGGAGGTTTTTCGCCTTCCTCTGAAGCATGGGTCACTTGCTGGAGGATTCTCTGCTCCTTGAAGTCTTTAAACCACAATTTGAGGACTTCGATAGCTCAGACATAGGTGAGATGTTTTTCGCAGGAGTGGGTGGGTGAAATTCTGTGGCCTCCATTGTGCAGGAGGTCAGACTAGGTGATCATAAATGGTCCCTTCTGACCTTAGTATCTATGAATCTATGTTCAAACAGTAAACAACCAGCTGAAGAAATAAGATGCGGGTATGTCCTGCCTGTGTGAAAGCTTGCTCCTTGCATTCTTCCCTGCTTGCTTATGTGACGTATACCCTTGTAACAGTGACGGAAGAGGGGGCGGGGATGAAAAAAATCTAATGTGTCTTTAAAAATCACTTTAATCTAACCTGAGATCACAAACACTAAAAAGCTGTAATCATAATTGTATGGTTATTGCATAATATCACTACAGGGCAGAGGTAAGGTTGTTTGGGTGCCTTAACTGTTTATTTCTTACTTTAAGATGTTGGGATTTCTTATGTGTAACCTTAACTCTAAATTCCCTAGGTTTGTACAGCTTGGTTTAAAGAAAGAAATAAAAATTGGAGATGTTATTTAATACAAGTTAATGAAACATTTTCTGTCTAATAATATGAACCAACAGGTTATTGGCAACACGCTTCTTGAAAATGTATAAGGATTTCTTTATTGCCTTCTTCTAACACCTGTTTAATGTGCGTTCTTCTATTGTAAGACGAGAGTGTCCTCTCAGACAACTACCATAAAAGAACCATCTATGGCAACTTCATCAGGCTTAAGATGCCAAAATCTACAGTGAAAGAAAGGAAGTAGTCCAGGTAACTGGGGACAAAGTTACTCTACCACAGAAAGAATTTTACCATGAAGTAGTGGAGCATGCCAAATGAACAGTGCAGCTGAAGCCTACCGAAGTAGAACTGAAAGTAGGGCTTTCTGACAAACAGCTATTGGAACACTTTCTTGAAGGGAAGTGTAATAGTCTGAATCCTTATGCTCGCCCTTTTTACAAAACTATAATGGATATTGTACAAAATATGCCTTGTGAAGTATAATTTGAAAACTCAATTTGCTTACTATTGTCCTAGTAAAATGTGTGCGGTAACACTGTATGTAAAGTTACAAGATTTTACTGTATATCATTACTGAGACCTATTTCAAGTTTAGAAAAGGAGACAAACTGGTTCCTCAAAGACAAAAGGCAAACTAACACCTCAGCCAGGTATCAACAAAATCAAATGGACCATCACCTGGTTAAGCAGCCATTCTTTGGCAGGAAAAAGGGTGTAAGCGAGAAATTTGCTTGTTGGCAAAGAAACAGCTGGAAGTTCCCATCCCACAGACTTTCTGTCTCCTGAACCCCAGCTGGAGAGGTTCTCAAAGAAAAGGGAAAGGATAAAAATGAGGAACGGGGCCCCAAATGATCTCTCTCTCCATTTCTACTCATAGCATCACCACCACCTGAAGGTCAAGGAAATCAACACTGAAGAAAGAGCGATCCTGTCTGAAAGGAGTTCAGCCAGTAAGATTGCTACAGCAGGTGGTGAGAGAACCCTTAGCTTGTTAAATTAGATATCAGTTTGCATTTTACTTTTTATTTCTTTGTAACCAATTCTGACTTCTAGGCCTCATTACTTGTAGTTACAAAATCTCTTTCTGTAGTTAATACATTTGTTTTATCTAGATCAGTGTGTGTTTGGGAAACTACATCTGAGCTAGAAAATGATATGCACAGCCTTTGTTATTAATGAAATAACAGACTTTATATGAGCTTGTATTGTCTAGGAGGGTGCTGGGCAATACAAGACATTTCTGGGTGGAAATCTGAGACTGGGAGTTTGCTGGTGTTGCCCGCAGTCTAGTTCATGGGTGGCTGTCTATAGCACTCTTATAGTATAGTTGGGAATGATTTATATGCTGGAGGTTGTGTGTGGGCAGATCAGGAATGGTTGCTCTCACACTGAAGCAGTGTAAAAGGCACTACAGGTTGGAGAATTGAGGGGACACAGCAGTCCATCAGTCCAGCTTGTACCCTGGCGAATGTCACAGCAAGACTATGCAGATTATTCTGTTAAAGTTGGAAGACATGAGTTATACAAGTTATGATTACATGCCTCTGCTGACCAAAATCCAAAGAAATTTAGAATGCAGCAACCCATGCTTTTTCCTTTCCAGACAGAAATAATTTTTAACAAATGAAATCATCATCATCATCATCGTTTCCTATTTCTATTCAAAGTCATCCAATCTAGTTGTTACAGCTCCTTTCTGTTAAGAAAATTAAAAAAAAGCCCTTCTGTATCTGCATTCTGTGAAATCATAATGAATCAAAAATGACCAGAACAAGACATATCTTTGTACCAAAAACATTCTCTTATGCCAAACTCTGGTACCTGTTTCTGGGCTAGCAAGTTTGATATAGGTTTTTTTAAAAAGACATACTATATAAATAAGCTTAAAAGGAGTAGATTTTTAATCTATAAATGTCAAACATCAATTTCATTGTACACACAAACCAACAAAAAAATTTCCATCATTGATTACCTATCTGCAAATTTTGACTAAAAGAAAAATTCTGCTTTAGAATTTAATCAAACTAAGGCTATTTACTTTGTATATTTTGACACACGATGTTGACAAATTTTGTGTTATTGGTTATAAAGATTTAACTTTTTGAATCTCAATGTCTACTGTAATTAAATAGGTATAGTTAAGGCTACGATTGTCACAGAATTCGTGACTTCCAAAGACCTCCATGATTTCAGCCCTGGCGGCTGGGAGCTGCAGGGTCATGTCACCTCCTGCAGTGGCAGGGAGCTGTGAGGTACCTCCGCTGCCTGAGGCAACAGGCCCCTAAGCTCCAAGCCACAATGGGCCACGGTGGTACCCCCGCAACTCCCCAGCCGCCAGACGGGGGACCCCTGGTGGCACCCCACCGTGGCAGTGGGATTCCCACTTCACCCCACTGCTGGGGAGGCAGCAGAGGGACCCTGTTGCTCCCCTCCACTCTGGGGGACAGGGGGACCTGGAGCTCTGAACCCCCACAGGTAGTGGGGGCCCCAGAGCTCCCAGCCACCCTATAACTGCCCAGTCCCTTCCCATTTTATCATGGATATTTTTAGTAGAAGTCTGGAACAGGTCAGGCTTCCGTGAATTTTTATTTATTGCCAGTGACCTGCCCGTGACTCGCCCGTGACTCTTATTAAAAATATACATGACACAATCTTAGCCTTCGTTATACCGTCTCACTGTCTGACCCCACTATTTCCCACAACTGTTCAAATTTAAAGTCTATACAAATAATGCTTTAAAATAAACCATTGATATTATCCACCAAAACTATAAAAAATTAAAATTTTATTCTGCCAAGCCTACACATAAGACAGTTTTTCCAGAACTTATCAGACTGACAAAAAATAAAAATGAATTAAGAGCTACCCTAACACCAGGTACATGGGATACTTTCTACATGTGATAAATCCCTATCACCATCCAAATAATTCAGATTTCAAAAATCTGAAAGATGTTAGAGATTTTAATTAAAGTTTCCATCTGTTCAAAAACTTGATCACCAAGCTTTGTCTTCCTAAGATAAATCAATATGGATCAAGCTAACATCAGATCATTTTCTCTGAACCGAGTACACTAACAGAATATGTGAGATCCTCATGATGCAATGACCCCTCACAACCCCAAGCCTGCAAAGCCTTAAGCAGGTGCTTCATATAACTCACATAAGTAGTCCCACACTGCACAGGTGAGTAAAGTTACTCAGGTGCTTAAGTTATTTTCAGGATTGGTGCCTATTTTTTTTTCTTCCTTTTTTTTTTTTAAAAAAAAGCTCATGCTTATACAGTAGAACCTCAGAGTTACGAACACCTGGGCAATGGAGGTTGTTCAAAACTCAACAAAACGTTATGGTGGTTCTCTCAAAAGTTTACAACTGAACATTGACTTAATATAGCTTTGAAACTTTAGTCTGCAGAAGAAAAATGCTGCTTTCCCTTTATTTTCTTTAGTAGTTCAGGTTTTCCGTAGTATGGTACTGTATTTGCTTTGCTTTTATGTTAATCTCTGCCGCTGCCAGACTGCACACTTCCAATTCCGCACATTTGACTGGTCAGTTTGTAACTGAGATTCTACTGCAGAGGTTCTCAACCCATGGCCCACATGCTGCCCAATTAGCGCACAGCTGCGACCCAGCAGAGACTATGTGCTAAAGGCCATGGGCTCCAGGCTCCTCTGCTGTGCAGCAGACTCCGGATGGGAGCTGAGAAGCTGGCTGCCTCCCGGCCCCCCACAGCAGGGCTCGTTGTCTGTCACCCAGTCCGCCGCGGCAGGACTCGGGGTCCCCATCCCTGTCCCACACCCAGCTCTCTGCTCCTGGCCCCACTCTGTGGAGGGGTCTTTGGGCGAAGGGCACTGAGCCTAAGGGTTTGTTGGCGGGGGGAGGCGGAGGGTTAGGTGGAAGGCACTGTGGTTCTCAACCTGTGACCCAGCTAACACTCTGTGAGCCACATATGCGGCCCACAATGATAAATAGGTTGAGAACCACTGTTCTACTGTAATGCAATTATTGATGTAATCAGCCTCAAACAAAAAATTTTTTTTGGTCGAGGCTATGATTTAACAGGCTATTGAGCAAGAGACTTCTTGAATATTTACAGGCATTTAAAAAATTCTTGTACCTTAAAGCAAGATATAGCAATAGATACAACGTTTAGAATACATTATTTCATAATTTGTTCTACTCAAATGATTATACAGGTGAATAGAGACTAAATATGGAAGATGCCAACTTTTTATACATACACACTATGGAATCAACTACAAAAATACAGAAAAACAATTTGTGAACAGTTAAAACAGAGTTAAAACCCTCCACTAGAGCAAATGGTGGCACTCGTGCATATCCTTCCTATACATGCTGCTGCTCTTTACAGACAAGAATTTTTTTCTTGTGCAATGTTCTGTATCACACTAATGGAAAACAGAAAGGATCCTGATGGTACATCATTGGTGATACTGGGAAACTTCAAAAGTCCATGAAAGAATGGCTTACAGACTGATAAGCAGCAAGATCTTTCAAGACATTTGGAATGTTTATTTTATACTATTGTGTCTAAGCAGACTATTACATTCATTGTACTCCCTATGGAGGTCATTCTGCTAAAGAATCTAGTAGGACTTTGATTTTACAAACATAGGGCCTGTTCCTTAAGAGACTTGATTTACAAGTTACACATGCATGTAAGCGTTTTCAGGAACAGGCCAGAAGACCACAAGTCAGGAAAGCACTTAAGCATGTGCTTAAGTGTTTTCCTGAATCAGGGTTTAAGTTTATTTAGATGTAGCAAGAATCTCTAGGATACTTGCTGTACACTTATCTCAATACCCTCCTGTCACATTTAGGAGTGCAATCCAGACCAGTGAGAGGTGCATCACTGCCTGCCCTGAAGCCCTGCATGCAGTAAAATGCTCTGTTGCTGTAGCTCCTTTGTTAGATGCTCCCAGATAGCATACAAGCATGCACCAACTGTCTGTGTGATAAGCAGCCATGTTTCAGTAACTGTCTCCACAGCCTGCTTGTTATACCACAGACACCCACTGATCTCCACCAGCCATGATTACAACAGCCAAGTGACCCCAACACACTACTAGTCCTGCATTTCCCCAAAACTGTCTGCCCTGAAGCATCCAGCCCTCTCCTAGACCACTCAGAGAAATAATAAGGTATGTTTGCTCCTTTAAGAGACAATACCCAGCAGCTTGCCACATTAACTGTAATCTCCAATTCAAACACAGCACTGGGTTGGTTTAAATTAAAACAAAACAAGTATTAACAGGACACAAGTTAAGTGATGCCAAGTAAAAAAGAAAAAGACGTAGATATAATGACAAGCAAATAAAAGTGCTAACATGCATCTACAAGCCTAAAACTTAATCTAGCAAGGTACAGTCTTTGTTTAAGATTATTTCACACACTAATTACTCTTGGTCCAGCATGGCTGACTCTCCCTCAATCAGGACCTTCCACAGATGTACAAGGTGTGGTTTACCCTTGTCATCTTAGGGGTTCATTGCCCCTCTCTTTATAGTCCAGCAAACCTTTGATAAGCATCTCTCAAAGTTCATTAACCCTGCTTCAAGAAACAGGATGCCTTCCTGGGAGTGAAGTCTCCATCCCCCACTGACAGTTATGCCCTTATCACCTCCCCTTGTTAGCTTGATGGTTTTGTTTAGCTTTTATGTAAATATAGCCTCCTGGTCTCGGTCTGATGACCGAGCTGGCTAAACAAGCAAATACACAATTCTTCATGATCCAAACATGCTGACCCCCCCCCCACCCTGTGAGTTTTGATGATTCAATTTACTGCATATGTAAATTGTAATCTCTGGACATTCTGCTCCATTCGTATTCAAGACCAGGGCAGACTTATTTTTACTTTGTTCAAATACAGATTTTAAAACATAGTATCAGAGGACTTCCATAACTCCACATATATTCCTCAATGATATTATTAATTAGTGTGTTATTAGTTTTCAAATGATATCGCACAAGGCACAGTTTGTATAAATACCCTTGCATTAGTGCACAGGGTGTGAATACAGGGGTGGTTAGGATCACGCATCTCCACCCCTAATTTGGAAGACAGAAGTTTGTTAGTATAGATGGTGTGAGTGATCATTTGATCAGAACAAACTGTCCTTCTTTTTAGTCGAAAACACTTATATTGTGGTAGTGCCCAGAAGTTCCAACTGGGATTGGGGCCCCACTGTGCTTGGCACTATAATGCAGAAGAGAATCTCCATTCTGAAGGGTTATAATCTAAAGCATACATGCAAATCTTTTAGTGGAGAAAGTTATCACTTCTTCATTCATATATTTGGTGGGCAGGTTCCAGATTAAGGTAGTACAAATGACAATCTCTACCAATCATTTGGGGAATGAGGGGGCTGGTTTGGTTTTCTGAGGGACTGGTCCATTTCTGAAAGAGGCCATTTCTACAACACAGCTATACAAGCCTAGAAGCACTAGCCAATGGAAACTTGCTATTTTCTATTGTAAATTAGATTGAAGTTCAAGGTATATTGCTTCATTTATTAACACTCATGAAACTCCAAAGTGCTCCAGGGAGATTTCAAATTTGATAATATCTAGAGGTCTCTAAGGTAGAAATTCAAAAATCACTTGTTTTAAATGCAGCCCAATTCACATTTTTAGTGATCTGAAACAACATGATCAATTCTTCTTAATCAGTTACTAAATCTGCAGGACTCTCAGCGATCTTTCAAGTGATCAACTTTATGTTGTCCCTAAGTCTACAGTAACACCTTGTTTTACAAATAGTTATAATTAATATTGCAAATAGCTACACTTATTCTAGAATGTCGCTCATGGCCAATCTAGTTTCTAAGATCTTTGATACAAACAAATCAACCAACCTGTATTTTCTGAAAATGCTTTAGGAATGAAAGTCAGTCAACAGCAGAAATAGAGATACACAATTTGTGGGGATCAGTATCTTCCTCAAAAGCAGTTTTAAATACTCTAAAATGCTTTAGTGTGTCCTCCAATCCTATCCACAGAACCTACCATTCCCTAATAATTTTACAGATATTTGAACGCATGCCACAGATGAACGAAGTGTGAGGTTTTGTGCAGCTACAAATTTGCATGGCTGTGAATTTGATTGTTCATATCAATATATTTTCCCCACTTCATAGCATGGACACCTTCAAGTTGCACTGAAAAATATTCCTTCCTTAAGAAGCTGTTTACAGTCTTTTGGATAAGACCTTCTAATATTAGTCACCAGAGCTGGCAAAGTATAGGGAGACAGAAATGTAACTTTACCAAATGAATCAAAGCCAAAAAAAATCTCTTTATAACTATGAGTATTTATTCCTAGTTTCTAATTCTTATGAGAGTCTATTTTCAGACCCACAATAAAACATTAAGCATAAGCTCTTGAAGCAGTAAAATCTTTAGAGAGGATACTTTTACGTGGACTATTGTCTTGTTTCCTTATATTTATCTTTTCTACAAATATTTACTATACAAGAAAACTTTTGAGCTGGTTAGTTTAAACACTACTACAATACAGTAAAACGCTGGTCTTTGTCAAGGCTAACACTAACCTGCAGTTTACACAGAGGAGCTTAAAAAGGCTTATACAAAGCTTCATGAAGGTCTCTGACACAGTCAAGATGTGTAGAATAGTTAGCCAACAATAGATCATAAGAATTCTTGTGGTGAGCAGTATTATGTTTTTGCTGCTTGTGTGGTATATTTTACAGAAAAAGAAATAGAAACCCTAATTATCACTCTGAAGTTTTACACAAATTTTAGCAAGTGCAATCCATATCTGAGAACTGTCTCTGGCAGAGAATCTCCAGTGATTGAGTCTCAGTCCTT
The DNA here is from genome assembly GCF_965140235.1 of Caretta caretta. NCBI lineage: Eukaryota > Metazoa > Chordata > Testudines > Cheloniidae > Caretta > Caretta caretta. The sequence continues at coordinate 91,885,196 of NC_134210.1, read as the reverse complement.
ACAACTTCAGCTGGAAGTATTATGTAGGTAACAATGATATTCCTTTACCCACTCCCCAGCTTTTCTTAAAATTAACTAAGGCTGTAATTTGGCGACTAAATTGTTCAGGTTTAAGCCTGCCAAGCAAGTTATAGCAGAAGGAAAACATTATCCACAAAAACAGTTCACCTATTAAGAGATTTAACTTCCCATGAATGTGTTTAGGCTGAGAAGTCCCAAACGACTTTGGCAATAAGCACTATAAAAAGAATTAAAACATTTTTAGAAAGGGGTCCCTAAAAAAAGAGGATTCACATAACTAGCATTTTGAGTGGGGAGCCTCATAGACTAGCTATTAGGAAATGCCAAGAAGAGATGTGTCTTAAGCCCCATCCCTCAAAGTGAGTTAGGCCTGGTCTACACTATACAGTTTGGTCGACATAAGACAGCTTACGTTGACCTAATTATGTCAGTATACACACGACAGCCTTGTCCCACAGATGTAAGTGCCCTACTATACCAACATAATAATTCCATCTCCACAAGAGGCTTATGTTGGCATAGCTGGGGTGACAGTCTCTACCTAGGCACTGTGCTACTTCCATCTGCTATTGACTGTCAATTTCATGCAGCCATGAAATTGACAAAGCTGGGCAGCTAGAGCCAAGTTGTCCCCAGCTCCCCACTCCCAGCCAGGTGGTTGCCCCTTGATCCCAGTCAGGAGCGGTGAGGTGAGAGCTAGGGTGGGAGGCATCTGGGCTCCCGGCAGGGAGCTTTGCGGAGCTGAAAGCCCTGTCTTTTAGCCCGCACACTGACCCTCTACAGTAAGTGAAAGTGCTCGTGGTGAGGACACACACCACCAACAGGAAGTTAGTGAGGACATCAACCACTGCAGTAATTACTGAAGTCGCTGTAAGTAAGTCAACTTAGGGCTGCAGTGTAGACATGCCCTAAGATACCAAACTCCATGACTCCTTGCACTTGGAATTCACAACCATGAATGCTCTCCTGGAATTAGGCACCTAGGCCAGGTCAGCAAGAGCCGGTGGTGGCAGCGATGACGGCTGCCACCCTCTTTTACTTAACAGCCCAATGGTTAGGGCACTCACCCAGGAAACCAGACTTCAAATCCCCCCTCTGTCTAATGTGGAGCAGAGACCTGAATCCATGTTTCCCCTGCTCCAAAGTGAATGTCCTAACCATGGGGCTCTGGGGTATTTTAGGGTGGGTCTTTCAGGCTCTCCTGTTTTAGCTGTTCCATTTCACATAAAATATTTCAATATTCATCAGGCCAGACAGATTGACTCTATTGTCCAATGGTTAGGGCACTCACCTAGGAGGTGGGAGGCCTAGATCCCAAGTCCCTGATCCACATCAAGCAGAGGGGGGATTTGAACCCAGATCTTCCATATCCTGGGTGAGTGGGATACTGGGTAAAGGGGAGAACCAGCACCACCGGCTGTATTTTGTGCAGGATGCAATCTAGTCAACATGTTCTAAGGCAGCCTACAAGCACATCTACAGGATCAAGCCACACAGGCAAGATAGGTTGGGAATACCTAGGTGTGAATTAGGTGCAAAGCTGCTCAGTGGTGTCAAGATTGAGGAGGCTGCAAGCATGCCCACCGGCAGAAATTTAATCAGCTTGGGACTTTACTAGAAGAAATTTAGGCACCTACACTTCCTATATGCTTACAGGGCTAGACAGCAGATAAGTGTTATGAGAATCTCATGTTTGGACAAAGGCACCTAAAATGGCAGCTAAACACTAGTCTCTTTTTGAGAATTCCACCCCTTGAAATCCAGATAATTCCACTGAAGAATGGATGGGGAAAAAAAAACTTCTACAATCAGAAGACAATTTTTACTTAAATTTTCATGAACATCTGGGCCAGACCAGTGATCTTGTGTTGTCATGAGAGATGGAGTCACTATTGAGGCTTAGCCTCCCCCCATAGAAAGAGTATTGCAGAAGCAGCAAGCTCAAGTCACAGAGGGAGTGGAACACCTTGCGTTGCTCTGCAGTGGCTTCTATAGCCAGAGAGAAAAATGAACCAGGAGGCGCTGGCAAGATGTGCACACTTCTTTGTAATACTTTGGTTTATACTTTGAGGTGAACAGCCTAGCAGCAAAATGAAGTTAAGAATACAGAGCTGAAAAGCAATTAAAAAAAAAGCCAACTGCTGCAGAAGGAAAACCTTCAGTAAGTCAGTTTTCCTCTAGAGCAAGTTCCATATGTAGTTAGCTAAAGAAATGAAAGACCCTTATGGTCTTCCCATAGCATGTTCTTCACACCGAGTTTAGGGAAACAGTGGAAGAGCCACACAAGGGAAAGGGAGAGACAAAATGCAAAAAGGAAAAAAGGAAAAGGGAAAAAAGAAAGGGCGGGGTAAAATGCAGAAAGAGAAGAGATAAGGGAATTAAAAGCGTGTGTTGTATTGGTAAGGGGAAGGTGGCGTCTTAGGGCATGGGTACGCTTGCGAGTTAGAACGCATTAAAGCAGCCCTGAGCGCTCTAACACACGACGTGTCCACACTGGCAAGGCACGTAGAGTGCCCGGACTCCACGGCTAGAGCACTCCTGGTACTCCATCTCAAAGAGTGGAATAGCGTTTAATGCGCCCCCGCTGGAGCGCCGCAGCGTCAGTGTGGATGCCCTGGTCTGTTAATGTGCTCTGATCGGCCTCCAGAAGCGTCCCACAATGCCTGTTCTAGCCACTCTGGTCATCACTTTGAACTCTACTGCCCTGCCCTCAGGTGACCAACTATCAGACCCGCCCTTTAAATTCTCTGGGAATTTTGAAAATCCCCTTCCTGTTTGCTCAGCCAGGCGCGAGTGCCCTCAGCGAATCTTTCCAGGTGACCATGCCTCCATGTGCCAGGCAATCTCCAGTATGGAGCAATGGCAAGGTGCTGGACCTCATCAGTGTTTGATGGGAGGAAGCTGTCCAGTCCCAGCTGTGCTCCAGCCATAGGAATTACAATGCCTTTGGGCAGATATCAAGGGACATGATGGAAAGGGGCCATGACCAGGATGCACTGCAGTCCAGGGTTAAAGTGAAGGAGCTGCGGAATGCCTACCACAAAGCCCACGAGGCAAAAAGCCGCTTCGGTGCTGCCCCCATAACCTGCCATTTCTACAAAGAGCTGGACGCGATACTTGGGGGCGACCCCACCTCGACTCTGAGGACCACCGTGGACACTTCAGAGCCCAGTTCAACAAGGCAGGAGGAGGAGGAGGAAAGCTGGAGCAAGGGTGCTGAGGAGGAAGACACCCCAGAATCCCTAGATGCATGCAGCCAGGAGCTGTTCTCAAGCCGGGGGAAGGTAGCCAGTTGTGGAAGCCGGTGCTTGGTGAAGGACAAACACCAGAGGAGGTTCCCAGTAAGCAGCTTTTATTTTGCGAAGGAAGTTATTCGGTGCGGGCTCTTGGGGCGAGGAGGGTTAGGGCTGCATGCATGCCTAGATGTGGAATAGGGCGTTGCTGTGCTCTCTCACATCGTGGTAATCGGTCTCAGTGATCTCTTCAAAGGTCTCGTCCAGAACTTGGGCAATGCACTTGCGTGGGTTTCTTGGGAGAGCCACTGTGGTCCTTGTCCCAGTCAGGCTAACATGTCCGCGCCACTGTGCTGTGAGGAGCGGGGAGACCATTGCTGCACACAGGCAAGCTGCATATGGGCCAGGGCGAAAGCCACATTGCAGTAGAAGACCCTCCCTTGCTTCCCAGGTCACCCTCAGCAGCAAGATATCTTCCAGGGCGAACTCCTATGGAAAATGTGGGGAAACTGTTCAGTATAGGGGCCCCCTGTCGCTCTTGGCTCTCCCCAAGGCACAGAAACCCAGAAGGCAGTACGGCCGTGAAACAATCAGTCCCCCTTGACCATGTGCTTACTCACCATTTTGTGGCACCTTAGAGACTAACCAATTTATTTGAGCATAAGCTTTCGTGAGCTACAGCTCACTTCATCGGATGCATACTGTGGAAAGTACAGAAGATCTTGATTATCATACACATTGTAAGGAGAGTGATCACTTTAGATAAGCTATTACCAGCAGGAGAGTGGGGTGGGGCGAGAGAAAACCTTTTGTAGTGGTAAACACCCATTTTTTCCACGGTTTGTGTGTATAAAAAGATCTTCTGTACTTTCCACAGTATACATCCGATGAAGGGAGTTGTAGCTCACGAAACCTTATGCTCAAATAAATTGTTAGTCTCTAAGGTGCCAAAAGTACTCCTTTTCTTTTGGCGAATACAGACTAACACAGCTGCTAGTCTGAAACCTGTCATTATGCAAGGCACTGCATTTAGCCGTATGGAGTGGAAATCAACCAACTGCATGAAAAAACTTGTACAGATACAGACAGACATCATCTTCCTTTCCAAATGCAAACAGATGGACATCGTAGCAAGAGGACTGAAGGTAAAAAATCCATTACAATCTACATACCACACAGACTATGCTGACAGCTTGTGCCACACGCTCTCAAAGAAACTACGGAACCACCTGATCAACATCCTCTACAGCAAACAGGGAAAGATAAAGAACGAGCTCTCACAAATGGGTACTTAATAAAAAAACCAACCTTCCACACAAACTTCCTCGTGGCTGGACTTTACTAAAACTAGACAAGCCATTTACAACACACACTTTGCTTCTCTACAAAAGAAAAAGGACACTAAACTTTCTAAACAACTACATGCCACAAGGGGCCACAGCAATGGTTCCCTCAACCCACCCAGCAATATTGCTAACCTATCCAACTATACTCTTAGCCCAGCAGAAGCAGCTGTCCTATCTCGGGGCCTCTCCTTCTGCCCCTCCACCCCCACGAACATGATACAGTTCTGTGGTGACCCAGAATCCTATTTTCGAAGTCTCCGACTCAAGGAATATTTCCAACACACCTCTGAACAACATACTAATCCACAGAGACCTCCCTACCAACACTACAAAAAGAAGGCTTCTAGGTGGACTCCTCCTGAAGGTCGAGACAGCAGACTGGACTTCTACATAGAGTGCTTCCACCGACATGCATGGGCTGAAATTGTGGAAAAGCAGCATCACTTGCCCCATAACCTCAGCCGTGCAGAACACAATGCCATCCACAGCCTCAAACAACTCTGACATCATAATCAAAAAGGCTGACAAAGAAGGTGCTGTTGTCATCATGAATAGGCTGGAATATGAACAAGAGGCTGCTCAGCAGCTCTCCAACACCACTTTCTACAAGCCATTACCCTCTGATCCCACTGAGAGTTACCAAAAGAAACTACAGCATTTGCTCAAGAAACTCCCTGAAAAAGCACAAGATCAAATCTGCACAGACACACCCCTGGAACCCCGACCTGGGATATTCTATCTACTGCTGAAGATCCATAAACCTGGAAATCCTGGGCGCCCCATCATCTCAGACGTTAGCACCCTGACAGCAGGATTGTCTGGCTATGTAGACTCCCTCCTCAGCCTCTACGCTACCAGCACTCCCAGCTATCTTCGAGACACCACTGACTTCCTGAGGAAACTACAAGCCATCAGTGATCTTCCCGATAACACCATCCTGGCCACTATGGATGCAGAAGCCCTCTACACCAACATTCCACACAAAGATAGACTACAAGCCGTCAAGAACACTATCCCCGATAATGTCACGGCTAACCTGGTGGCTGAACTTTGTGACTTTGTCCTTACCCATAACTATTTTACATTTGGGACAATATATACCTTCAAATCAGAGGCACTGCTATGGGTACCCGCATGGCCGCATAGTATGCCAACATTTTTATGGATGACTTAGAACAACACTTCTTCAGCTCTCGTCCCCTAACGCCTCTACTCTACTTGCGCTACATTGATGACATCTTCATCAAGGGAAAAGAAGCCCTTGAGGAATTCCACCATGATTTCAACAATTTCCATCCCACCATCAACCTCAGCCTGGTCCAGTCCACACAAGAGATCCACTTCCTGGACTCTACAGTGCTAATAAACAATGGTCACATAAACACCACCCTATACCAGAAACCTACTGACCGCTATTCCTACCTACATGCCTCCAGATTTCACCCTGACCACACCACACGATCCATTGTCTACAGCCAAGCTCTACGATACAACTGCATGTGCTCCAACCCCTTGGACAGAGACAAACACCTACAAGAGCTCTATCAAGCATTCTTACAACTACAATACCCACCTGCGGAAGTGAAGAAACAGATTGATAGAGCCAGAAGAGTTCCCAGAAGTCTCCTACTACAGGACAGGCCTAACAAAGAAAATAACAGAATGCCACTAGCCGTCACCTTCAGCCCCCAACTAACACCCCTCCAACGCATTATTAAGGATCTACAACCTATCCTAAAGGATGACCCAACACTCTCACAAATCTTGGGAGACAGGCCAGTCCTTGCCTACAGACAGCCCCCCAACCTGAAGCAAATACTCACCAGCAACCACATACCACACAACAGAACCACTAACCCAGGAACCTATCCTTGCAATAAAGCCCGTTGCCAACTGTGCCCACATATCTATTCAAGGGACACCATCACAGGGCCTAATCACATCAGCTACACTATCAGAGGCTCGTTCACCTGCACATCTACCAATGTGATATATGCCATTATGTGCCAGCAATGCCCCTCTGCCACGTACACTGGTCAAACTGGACAGTCTCTACGTAAAACAATAAATAGACACAAATCAGATGTCAAGAATTATAACATTTATAAACCAGTCGGAACACTTCAATCTCTCTGGTCACACGATTACAGACATGAAAGTTGCGATATTACAACAGAAAAACTTCAAATCCAGACTCCAGCGAGAGACTGTTGAATTGAAATTCATTTGCAAATTGGATACAATTAACTTAGGCTTGAACAGAGACTGGGAGTGGTTAAGTCATTATGCAAGGTAACCTATTTCCCCTTGTTTTTTCCTAACACCGCCCCCCCCAGACGTCCTTGTTAAACCCTTGATTTGTGCTGGAAATGGCCCAACTTGATTATCATACACATTGTAAGGAGAATGATCACTTTAGATAAGCTATTACCAGCAGGAGAGTGGGGTGGGGGGAGAGAAAACCTTTTGTAATGGTAAACACCCATTTATTCATGCTTTGTGTGTATAAAAAGATCTTCTGTACTTTCCACTTTACAGTATGCATCCAATGAAGTGAGCTATAGCTCACGAAAGCTTATGCTCAAATAAATTGGTTAGTCTCTAAGGTGCCATAAGTACTCCTTTTCTTTTTGCGAATACAGACTAACACGGCTGTTACTCTGAAACCACTCACCATTTTGGGGCTCCCGTGGATTATGTGCACTCACTTTGGGACAGGCAAATTATGCTATTGTTTAGACTGTGCTTGCCCTTAAGTACAGGAAATCATTGCTCTATCTGGTGTGAACAATGCTGCCTCTGTTAAGTGTTGTATTTTGCCTTTACAGATGCAACCTTGAGATCTCAGCCGTCCGTGTTATCACAAGCCGAAAGACTGCAAAGAATTAGGAAGAGACCACATAGAAGCAAAGACGTGCTGCATGAAGTAATGCAGCAGTCCCTTAACGAGAATCTAAAAGCGCAGGAGTGGAGGGACAGTGAAAGGAGGATCCACAAGCAGAATGTGGATTGCCGGCACAAAAACCCGGAGCTCCGGCAGCAAAGCACGGATTGGCTGATAAGCATCATGGAGCGCCAAGCGGACTCGATCCAGGTGCTCGTAGACATGCAGGCAGAGCACTACTGTGCCCGCCCCCACCTGCAGCTCATCCCAAAACTCTTTCCTTTGTGCCCCCATGTCACCTCCAACCCACTTTTCCCAACATCCGGGTTCTTACCAGCTGCCTCCAACACCTATAGCTTCACCACTCAGCCCTGAAAACTATAACTCTTACCCACTGCACTCAACCCCCATCACCATGCATCATAGCCATTCTGAAGTGCAGCACTCATTGCACAGCACTCCAGGCAGGAAGGCCAAGTATGATAACAGGACATATGCAAATCTGTGATTGTACCATTCCCCACCCCACTCCCTTACACTTTCTGTTTTCCAAGCAGCTGTGTTTCTTTTCAATAAATGGATTTTTTGGCTTTGAAAACATTCTTTATTATTGCATAAAGTAAAAGTAAGGTATTTAGGCCAGGAAAGCAACAGTTACTGCAAGTCAGCATAGCAAACACAGATTTCTACTAACATTGGAACCACTGCACTTCACTCCAGTGCAGAACACCAAACATTACTGGTGGCTTTCAGCCTCAAATTGCTCCCTCAAGGCATCCCTAATTCTTGCAGCCCTGCGCTGGGCACCTCTAATAGCCCTGCTCTCTGGCTGTTCAAATTCAGCCTCCAGGTGTTGAATGTTCCATGCCTGAGTGAATCGTTTACCCTGCCCTTCACAAATGTTATGGTGGGTACAGTACGCGGATATAACCGCGGGGATGCTGTCATCGGCCAGGTCCAGCTTCCATACAGAGAGCGCCAGCGACCCTTTAAATGTCCAAAAGCACACTCCACTGTCATTCTGCACTGGCTCAGCCTGTTGTTGAACCACTCCTTGCTGCTGTCAAGGCTCCCTGTGTAGGATTTCATGAGCAACGGCATTAAAGGGTAAGTGGGGTCTCCAAGGATCACAATGGGCATTTCGACTTCCCCTACGGTGATCTTCTGGTCTGGGAAAAAAGTCCCAGCTTGCAGCTTCCTGAACAGGCCAGTGTTCCAAAAGATGCGTGCCTCATGCACCTTTCCGGGCCAGCCTGTGTTAATGTCAATGAAACACCCACTGTGATCCACAAGCGCCTGGAGAACCACAGAGAAATACCCCTTCCGGAAGCTTGGTGGGCTGATGCCAGAACTGGAATATGCGTCCCATCTATCACCCCTCCGCAGCTAGGGAAACCTATTTGTGCAAAGCCAGCCACAACGTCATGCATGTTACCCAGAGTCACGGTTCTTCTGAGCAGGATGCGATTAATGGCCCTGCAAACTTGCATCAACACGATTCCAACAGTCAACTTTCCCACTCCAAACTGGTTAGCGACCGATTGGTAGCTGTCTGGAGTTACCAGCTTTCAGATTGCAACAGACACCCGCTTCTCCACCGGCAGGGCAGCTCTCAATCTTGTGTCCTTGCACCGCAGGATGGGAGGCGAGCTCCTCACACAGTCCCATGAAAGTAGCTTTTCTCATCCAAAAGTTCTGCAGCCACTGCATCCTAGACTTGCAGGACGATGCGATCTCCCCCACTCCGTGCTTGTTTCCCGAGCCCAAAAGCAATATTCCACACCGGTGAGAAGGTCCATGAATGCCACAAGCAATCATCATCGGAGTCCTCATTGTCAGTTTGGATCTTAAGGAGTAACTCGACTGCCAAACGTGACATGCTGGTGAGACTCGTCAGCATATTCCTCAGCAGTTCGGGCTCCATTCCCGCAGACCAAAAGGGAAGACAGAGCACACAGTACAAAAAACACTGAAAGATGGTGCCAAAAGTGGACAGAGGCACAGGGATTGCTGGGATGCGAACCGATGCATCACGGGGCATTGGGACAGGACCCAGAATGCCCCACACCCTCCGCTCCCTTCCCACAAGCCACAGCGCCAGAATGGGAAAAGGTGCTCTGTGGGATAGCTGCCCAGAATGCACCGCTCCCAATGCCACTGCAAGTGCTGCAAATGTGGCTATGCCAGTGTGCTTGCAGCTGTCAGTGTGGACAGACTGCAGCGCTTTCCCTACTGCGCTCTACGAAGGCTGGTTTAACGCAAAGCACTCTACATTTGCAAGTGTAGCCATGCCCTTAGGCTGAACAAGGGGCAAGGTGCTAATAAACCCCTTGCTCACCATTCTGTAGAAGAGTTGAGCATTCTTTGAGATTGTGTCAGATTATCACTAGCTTGATCCCACTGTAACAACCATTTTAAGATTTAATTAGGCACACAGAAAACAGTTAAAGCGTTTGAAATTTAAAAGGTTAGAAGACTCATTTTAACAATTTCCCATTCTCTTTTGTTGTATTACAATCTTTTACAGTGAAAAAATTTTTGACTAACTTTTCAGATGTTATTCGAGATTATATTAATTGGTCCCTCTTGGAAAGGAAATGTTTGTTTAGGCCTGCTCTAAACCTACAATTTAGATGGACCTGGCCATGTTGCTCAGGAATGTGAAAAATTCAGACCTCCAAACACTGTAGTCAAGCTGACTTAAATGTGTCTACACCAGGAGTTAGGTTGATAGAAAAATTCTTCTGTCAACCCAGCTACTGTCATCTGTAAGGTTGGATTACCTATATCAACTGAAAATCCCCTTACTTTGATGCAGTAAATATCTACATTACAGCAGCATAACTGCAGCATCCATAGTGTAGACACACCCTTAGATGGTCACGTTTGCGGCTCTTATATTGAGGTCTGATTCCATTTCCTTCCAGAAAACAAATACATACAAAAAGGAGAAGATAGGAAGTGTAGTTCCTTGGTGTATTTCTTATTTTTAAACCATCTGCTAGGAAATTACAGGCACAGCACATAGTCTCATCAGCCATTCCAAGACATGACAAATATACCACTGTCGGGCTGCTTAAGGCAACTTTTATCTTGACTTTCTGGTTACAGGTGTTGCTTATGATGATAAAATTTGCATCAAGCTCCTCTGTCTGCAAATTTCACTCTTTGGTCCATTAACTCAGCTTCAGCAGGCTACAAAGTAACTCCCAGAAAAGCCACACTGAGAAAGAAGTGGGATGCTATTCCCATTAATATTACCCAATCGAAACAGGATTCCAACTATTCAATTTTTTTAATTCCTCAGCTCATCATTGTGCCAGTGTCACCTTAACAGGAACAGTGAAGATCTTAACTGACAGATTTTAGTTTCAGCATATGCCATTTGTACCAATCTAGCTTTTGATTATTTTGGAAATGTTTATGAAACATTACTGTCTACCCCAAACATTCAAAAATAAAATCCAAAGGTTAAAATAAAATGAGGTGGTTTTTACTTGCACCTTTGGTTTTTGAGCCTTTAGGGTCACATTTTCAGGCTTCTCTCTGCAACAAGGAGGCTAGAATCTTTTGTTTTTGTTTTAAATAGATGTTGAGATTCTCATAGAACCACAATTCCATAAGCCAGTGCTTTAAGAAAAAATCAAATACTACCGACCTCACAACCACCATTGAAAGAGTTGGCAACACATGTAACACACTGAGCTCGGCTTTTTAATAAATAAATAAGCCTCTGTCCCACTTTGCACAACACTGAGTATTCCTCCCCACACTTCAGTCTAAGTTTTGAGCCATACTGATGGATTCTGAAGACAGCAGAGTAAGGGCAGCTTTTTACTCTATTTATAAAAAACTTCTCCAATGTATTTAAGTGCTGTAAAGGAAAGCACCTGTTATTGCAGTTCACTGGTAGCTAATCCTGGGGAAGATCATTTTTAAAAAGTCAAAATCTGAACTTTCCAGGTCTTTGGGTTACAAAGAAAGCTTCCAGTGTCGTCTTAGCCAGATTTGTGCAAAATAAATAAATAGGAATTGCGGGTTTTGTGATAAAAGCATGAAATTTGCGACAGTAAATGTGTTATTGGGGGGAAAAATGTAATCTCCCCCCGTTGAAAGTAGATTTTCCTATGTTTCAGACTACTGTGGAAAGTTCCCCAACTTTAATAATGAAAGTGAAAATACAGCTTTTTTTTTTTTTAATTGTAGCAGAAGATCCAACTGAAAGTCACATCTTTACAAAGACGAAGGGAGGGGCTATTACTAAGCAATTTAAATATGCCAAAAATAAGCTCTCTTGACAAGTTCTTCCAGTTACAAGAAATGTTTAAATAAGAACTTATACCATCATAGCCACAATGCTCTCATCCAGGCCTCTTAAAATAAAGTCATAATACTTAGTGTGATATCAAAGATTTCCAGCAACAGCTACTTGGTCATAAGTATAAGACTATGACTGTATTATAGGATTTACCACCAAAAAATAAATATTCAAAAATAGATATGCAACAAAATGAACACTAACAGCTACTTGCAAAGTACATTACATTTTGCAAATATATTTTCTTAAGGTCATTCAAGTGTGAAAGTTCCTCTAAAATTATATCACTAGCTTCCCAACACAGTGAACATATTTCTATTTCCCTCAATATCAACGTTTGCATTACAATGGTCTCTGAAGACCCACACCGAATCAGGATCAGGTCCCCATTGCATTATGCACTGTACAAACATATAGTAATATATGATCCCTATCCCAAAATTTACAACTGCAATCTTACACTTAGAAGAGAATGAAGAGAGTAAAAGCTCAACTTTGATTCTCTAAACAGAGAGCCTTGATGTTTGAGACTTCTGTGTGTAACAAAAAATGCATAGAATCATAGAATATAAGGGTTGGAAGGGACCCCAAAAGGTCATCTAGTCCAACCCCCTGCTCAAAGCAGGACCAATTCCCAGTTAAATCATCCCAGCCAGGGCTTTGTCAAGCCTGACCTTAAAAACCTCTAAGGAAGGAGATTCTACCACCTCCCTAGGTAACGCATTCCAGTGTTTCACCACCCTCATAGTGAAAAAGTTTTTCCTAATATCCAATCTAAGTGCATCTCTTATGCACTTTTGAAAGTATTACACCAGATACTTAAGTAACTTAAAAGCCTCACTGAGCCACTTAAGTACTTTTGAAAGTGTCACTAGTGATCTATTCTGAGTTCCTACAAATCAATTTCACAGCACTTCAATTTGGGGGGCAGGGAGAAGAGAGATAAGTGTTATTTAAGTGCAAAATATTATTACTGAGACACAAATCTATGGATTTTTAAGAATGTTGTGTTAAACAAATTCCTGGCAGGTTACACCACTAAGTGCACTTATTAAGTGTTATTTCAACAGTGGTCATTTATACAAATACCTACACTAGCTTGCCTACACAGTTAGCACAGTGGAGTCATGAGAGGAAGTTTTGGAAGGCCAGCAATACAAATGTGGATAAGGCAATACAGTATTAGGTATAATTTTCTGCTTTATGAGTGGGACAACTTTTGTTCAAGGGCCATCTAACATCACCAGAAAACGTTTGGCACCAAAATACATATGTAAAAAAGCCACGTGCTATAAATCAGAAGGAGAGCGAAAATGCACTCATGGAAACAAGTTGTGTAACCTAGTACGCCCGGCCATAGTTGCACTCACTAGATAAAAATACCCCAACAAAAAACAAGCCAGCAATCCAAAGAACCCGCTCTCGTATCAGGAAGATGACCGGATAACAGTCCAGACCAAACAGCTGCTAAGGACACTCCACTGCAAAAACCACACTGCTGCTCGCTCGCGGAGTCGAAGAGCGCAACTAACACCTCCGTGACATTGGCCGCCTCGCCTAGCCAGGCTGCGGGACAGCAACAGCCAGGCGGGGCTACCCCACAGGACCCCGGCAGCCCTAAGAGCATTTCTTAAGACCACCAGCAGCGACCCGCCCCGCACCGGGAGCCAGGCCGACGGCGCGCCAAGTCCCACCGGCGGCCCCGCTGACCTGTCAGCCCGGTGGAAAGGACCGAGGGGTTCCCACCCTGGCAACCCGGGCTCGGACACGCCCGCCAGCCGCGCTCCAGCCCCCCAGCCCGCGGGCAGAGAGCGGGGGGCTGCTGTCTCTCTGTGTCTGTCCGCGCCCCGCCCGCCCGGGCTTCACCTTCACCCCGGGGCGGGGCGGGGCAGCGGCTGCGGTCCGCGAGGCTCGGCCTCCGCCGCCCGGCTCCGGGCACCTCCCGTCGCAGCCGGGCGCGAGGGGCCGGCGGGAAGCCGGAGTCACCCGCGGGCCGCGACAGGCCGGGCGCGGCTCCAGCGCGGCGCCCCCGATGTTTTCATACAAACCCCGGCGGCGGCGGCGGCGGCAGGAACCTGTCGGCGTCCGGAGACGTCACCGCGCACCCGCCTCTCCCTCCCCGCGCGTGCGCGCGCGCGCGCAGTCCCGATGGAGGCGCGTGCACGCAGCAGAGTGGCGGCCTCCAACTGCAGAGCCGCGTGCCCTGGGGCCAGTCCCCACGGGTGGGCCTTGGGGGAGGAGATGCTGGGTGTCAGCCCGGGTTAGTGCCCTGCCTCCGCCAGCGACCAATAGCAGAGCTTCCCAGGAAGGTGTAAGAAACCCCCTAGCGAGCAATGAGAGAACCAGATTTAAGGGGACTCTGGTCTGCCCCTTTGCCTGCATGCATTGTGTTGCAGCCTTTCATGATATCGCGCACAGTTTTTTCCCTTAAGGACTGACCCTTGCCTCAGCCTGTACCCAGGATGGATAGCAAAGAGAAAGGATGAGCCTAGGGTGTACAATTTGTGTGTCACCCCAGGTGACCTAGAGTCTGTGTGTTCCATAGAGTGCCCACATGGCACTGGGCAAGTCACACCAAAAATTCTGCATGTAGCCACTAGTTACTCATTTGATGGGTGCATAGCTTAAAACATATCGGGCATGATTTTCACAAGTGCTGTAGCTCATGAAAGCTTATGCTCAAATAAATGTGTTAGTCTCTAAGGTGTCACAGGTACTCCTTTTCTTTTTACAAGTGCTCAGCAATCACAACTACAACGGAAGTCAAGGGGAGCTCCAATTGTTAACTACCTGTGGAGCTAAGGAAGGGTGGTGTAAAGAACTGAGCAAGAGTTTGAGGAACAGAGGTCCTAAATTTTCATTCTGGCTGTATTACTGATTCATTTTGTGGCTGGGGACTTATCACTTTGCCTTTCTTTCTCTGTTTTCCCATTTGTAAAAGGGGGATAATAATATATAACTTACAGGAGTGTTAAGAGCAGGGGTGGCCAACCTATGGCTCCAGAGCCACATGCGGCTCTTCAGAAGTTAATATAAGGCTCCTTGTATAGGCATCGACTCTACAGCTGGAACTATAGGCACTAACTTTCCAATGTGCCAGGGGGTGCTCACTGCTCAATCCCTGGCTCTGCCACAGGCCCTGCCCTCAACTCCACCCCTTCCCGCCCAAGCCTGCCATGCTCTCACTCCTCCCCCCTTCCTCCCAGAGCTTCCTGCATGCCACGAAATAACTGATTGGGAGGTGCGGGGAGGGAGGGGGAGACGCTGATCCGTGAGGCTGCTGGTGGGTGGAAGGCACTGGGAGCTGGGGGGGGGGGAACTGATGGGAGGTTGCTGATGTATTACTGTGGCTCTTTGGCAATGTACGTTGATAAATTCTAGCTCCTTCTCAGGCTCAGGTTAGCTACCCCTGGTTAAGAGGATTAATGAGTTAATGTCCCTAAAATGCTTTGAACATTAGTCATGACTTTTGAAAATGTTGACCTTAATGTCCTGGTGCTTCAGTTTCCCAGCTGTAAAAACCCTGCCTGCCTCAAAAAGAACCCTATTTCCTTCTTCAGCAAGCTCTTTAAAGATGGAGCTGGGTGCAAAAGGAAATTGATAAAAATTCTAGGGCCAGATGCTGTGACATGCTCAACCCAGGACTCTCAAACAATTTATGATGTATTCCAAGTAGAGCTAGTTGAAATTTGGAAATTCTGGTTCACAGAAAACTGTCATTCTGAAATTTCATTTCAGTCCAATTCAGGTCAAAACCAATTTCCACGCCTCTAAATTTCCCACAAACTGGCAACTTTGAAAAACTTCATTCCAGAAATATGGTGTTAGATAAAGGATGATCCCAGATGGCTGGTTCATGAAATTGACATAATTCATGGCAGTTTCACTGCTGCCCACCACTGAACAGTATCATGGAACTGACCTGTGAAACTGACATGGAGAGTCTCTGTAGCAGCTACTGCAGATCCTGGTTTCTACCAGCTCCAGGGCAGCCCAGCCACATGAACTGTCCTAGGGCCAGGGAATCCTAGGCCTAGGAACCTCAGGGCTGCCAGGACAGCTGGTTTTCCAGGCTGCCTGACTGATGCATACTGGCTCAGTATCAGGAAGCCTGGAAACCCTATCTGAGATTCAACAAAAATGTGTCAGACCTTAAGTGTTTTCACAAAACACTGGGCTGTTTCTCAGCCCCATTTCCTTCTCATGTATGCTTCTAACTCTTGCCCGGAGACATCAGCAGGCTGGCCCCACCATCATTTCCCAGCCTTTTTTTGTGGGATAGGTAGAAATTTGGCTCAGATAATCAAAGATAGAAGTAGCAGGTGATGACAGGAGGACAGCAAAGAATGAGTAAAGCACGCAGCTTAAGTATAGATAAAAATATACTGAAACATTCTGAAAGCTAAAAATAAGTTGACAAAAACAGTTCATTTTAGTTAAGTGACAGACAGTCTTTCAGAAGATAAGACTTCAGGCAGCTATGTGTGAATGATAAATAATACAGAAGTAGAGTCATTTTTTGATTGCATAGAAAAATAAAAGAACCGTCATCTATTGAAGCAAAAATGGTATAGGACATTTTGATCTGGTTCATTTTTACAAACATTTGTTTTGATCTTCAACACTTATAAAATTATGAAGTGTCATTTAGCATAGGGAATTACAGGAAAACAAACAAATGGATGATTGAATAATAAGAATAATGTGGATAAGAATAGCTGAAAGGCTTGGATAAACGATAAAATTCTAAGGACAAAATTATGGGTCAGATTGTGTCCTCTTTTACATCCTTGCAGCCACATTCCTTTCACTAGGGTTATTTGGATGTAAATAAAAGCTGAGTCTGAAACTAAGCCCTCGGACCCACATGCAGAACTCCAGTTCAAGCCTAAAGGAATTGCATACATACGTGTGTGTGGAATTTAGCCCTAAAAAATGGGTGGTTTCAGAGTAATAGCCGCGTTAGTCTGTATTCGCAAAAAGAAAAGGAGTACTTGTGGCACCTTAGAGACTAACCAATTTATTTGAGCATGAGCTTTCGTGAGCTACAGCTCACTTCATCGGATGCATATGAAGTGAGCTGTAGCTCACAAAAGCTCATGCTCAAATAAATTGGTTAGTCTCTAAGGTGCCACAAGTACTCCTTTTCTTTTAGCCCTAAAAAATGTAACCATAAAGTGCAAGCCACCTAAACGTGCATCTATTACCTCCCATGTGAGCTTCACTCATTCATCCCAATACTAATTAGAATATAATGAGTACACATAAATAATGAATCAGATGGATTCCTATTCCTAAAATGCTTCCTATTCTACCTGGCTAGATAGAGAGGGGGCATTTGTAACCATATCACACTGTAAATAGGTTGTTAGACATTTTGTTGTTCATGTTTTTTACTTGCAAGTTTGTGGCATCTTGAAATGTGAAGTATCTTTAAAAAAAGATCCAAAACTACTGGAGAATTATTTGAGAGTATCGTGAAACAGTAGGTAAATGTGTCCAAAATTAGTTTGCTCATCACAGTATACTTTGTAAAGGTAAAGTATTTATAAAGAGAAATGAGTTAAACAATAACTCTGTATGCCTCGCTTGTTATTTTTTGTTTTAAAAATTAGAGTCCCCTTAGACAGCAGTGGAAGTAGTATGGAAGTGCATGGAAGAAGTGAGACTTTCAAGTGAGAAAGAGAGAGAGGAAAAAATTAAAAATACACAGTGATACAATTTCCTTATTCTAGAGTTGGTTCTATGCCACCTCCAGCCTAGCATACTTTAGAACAGGGGTTCTCAAACTTCACTGCATCGCGACCCCCTTCCGACAATAAAAATTACTATATGACCCCAAAAGTGGGGATAGAAGCCTGAGCCAGCTGGAGCCCCGGAGGCAAGTGGGGGGCACAAAGTTGAAGCCCAAGGGCTTCAGTCCCAGGCAGTGGCCTGTAATCTGAGTCCTGACACCCAAGGCTAAAGCCCTTGGGCTTTGGCCCCGGGCGGTGGTGCTTGGGCTTCAGCTTTGGCCCTGGGCAAGTCTAAGCCAGCCCTGGAAACCCCATGATAATGGGGTTGTGACCCACTTTGGGGTCCCAACCCACAATTTGAGAACCGCTGCTTTGGAACACCCTGAGCAGTGAAAAGCACTGAAGAATATGGTCCCTTTTGATAGCACTAGTAGCATTATTAATATTGATCCTGATGGAACCACACAAGGAAATAAAAATCATGTTATGTTGGGTTAATGACATGAATCCAGGATGTAATACAAAGGTTTACACTAACATTCCAATGGGACTGCATTATCTGGTTCACACTAGAACAATTCCATCAGAATTATGTTGGTTTAGTATGTCACTTAAAAACATTTTGAAATGACTGATAAACCCCACCGCCACACATAAATTCCCTTACCTCCTGATAAGTTATTTTACTACAACTGATAAAACATTAAATCTGATTTACTTTTCATCATTATGCTATTGACTGCTAACATGTCACTCAGTGGGACAATAAAAACAGATTTAGGGTAACATTTTCAAGAGTGCCCAAGGAGCAACATTTTAAAGGCATTTTGGCACTTGAAGATGTAGCTAAGCACCCAGTGGTATTTTCAAAAATGCTAGGTATCTAAATCTCAATAACTTTCAGTGAGATTGAGGATAAAATTTTCAAAGCACCTAAATAATTTAGGAATTTAAATGTTAAAAAAACAATTTAGGTGTCTAAGGATGCAGGTAGGCACCTAGTGGGATTTTCAAAAAGCAGCTGAGCATTTATCTAGCTACATTGTTAGGGTTACAAAAGCTTCCTGGGAGTTTTTTCCCCGCAAATCTTTTATGTTATAATTTAAAGAATTCAAAAGGACCCTTTCTATTCATTTTAGGATTTAAAGGAATTTTTAGAATTGCAAATTGGCTCTTTGGAGCAATGATATTGTCTTTATGTTTTGGCAACAGCCAACAAGTAATATTATTAGATTTTTTTAAAAAAATTCTTGTGTAACCTAAATTTTGGTTTGAACTATCTAACAGTATCTCTTTTAAGATGATTGGAGCCATTTTATGACAGGCAACTTCTTCTAATTGCTTCATGAATCTTGTTCGTGTCACATGTGGTGATAATGCTTCTTTAAAATTAGTCATGCACAACCACCAGAGAGTCTCCCAGGGGTTACTCATGATGCAGACACACTCTGAGTAGTGGGGTCTGCATGCTGAGGGGCTGTAGGAAATATCTTGTCCTGTAATTAATAAAGATAGTCATGATTTAAACCATATATCCCTGGCCTCATTCTGTCTGGTTCTTCAAATACAGAGACCTGTGGCTTATGGCATATTCATGAGGAAGACACTCTCGGCTGCTTGACTGTGCTCGAATGTACAACAGTCAGCCAAGTATGAGTCTTATGAGGTATGACTCTTCTGTTTTGTTAGTGTAATTTAGGAGTAACTCCATAGTAAGCAGTAGAGTTACATTGGTTTTATGTGGAGACAAATGACAGCAGAATCAAGATATAAGTATTCTACTTCATAGTATCTGAAATTAAATTTTGCTAGTTTTCATCTCCAGAGCATCCCCTCATTTCCTAGGATGGCCCAGCAGACACTCTGCCCTCAGTTCCTACTGGATTCCATGCATAATCGACTCCCATTCCCTAGCACTGAGAACAAGATCCCCTTTTGTGAGGGTCTGATTTATTACCTCTTTTAGAAGTATAAAACTTTTCTTTATCCCTTCAAGTCCAATCCTCCCTCTCCCTGATTCAGGAGTCCCACAGCACAGCACAGCCCTCCTTCTTGGAGCCTCTGCTATACTTCAAGCAAATTCCTTCTCCTGGGTTCAGAAGTCCCACAGCCCTCCTTGTCAGGGCTGACTGATTCAGGTTAGCTGCAGCCTTCAAGCAACTACTTCTAGCTATCCCTTCTTTACTTCATCCTTTTCTTCCTTGAACAAGATCAGCTGTTAGCATTCTTTACCCTACTAGTGTGTGTCTCTTCTACAAGAGAGGAGGCAGTATATGGTGCTGTCCTTCCCAGCGCTTTTCCTGATTGGCTGGAACCTTTCCCCGCCCTGCACAATGAAGTTTCTGGTCCCAGGCCCTAACAAGTACATCTACATGTCAGGTGGAAGCAAGTCTCCCAGCTTGGGTAGATAGACTCACACTGGCTTTGTAAAAATAGAAGTCTGGATGTTGCAGCTCAGGCTGGGTTTTCCCCAAGCACTGACTACCTTGGAGACCATCTTCCTCTCTCCCAGTACCTGTTTCTACCCTTTGGCTACAGAAAAATTCCCAGGAACCTTAAAGGGACACACCCTGGAAGAAGGATTGAGAGACCTCTAGTCCCTACTACTTTTAAAGGGGACAGTCACCCTGTTACATTACACATTTCCTTTTTTAATTTATTTTTATCTAAATAATTGGTTTTGTGATAAATGTGGGGAGAGGAAGTGGTAAGAAGGCCATCTGAAATCATTCAGTATCACAGAGTATTTTGTATGTCAGGCAAATTGTCAGTTACTTTCTGACCTTTATTTTATACATTCTATTTTCTTACAAATAATGTGTCATTACCAAGAAATAACACTTTTAATTGATCACTCTCGCTTCCTTTCTTCTTAGTCTACCCTGTTCTCTCATTCAATGTCATCTCCTCTTTCTCCACATTACCTGAACTGACTTTTTAAAAAAATAAATAAATCATTTAAAATTCCAAAGCACATATAAGTAGGATTAAGTAGGATTAAAGGGTCAGATCCTGCTACTATTGAAATCAAACTGGGGTTTTCACACACTGATTACAATGGAAATGTGACTGGGGGTCCTGTGTTTTTTCTGCAAGTGTTGATGACATAATTAGCCAGTACCCTATAGCAGCACATGGAATGAAACTCCCTGCTATGTTTTTCCTGTTATTGTAATCAATCAACCAATTATTGACATTGGGATGTCATCAACTAATGCAGGAGATAAATATAACTGTGAACAAAGGTTTCCGCAGGTATGAACCTTTCTGTTCACCTTTATATTAATTATATATGGTCCTGCAAGCCTTTTACATGGAAACTCCCATTTACTTCAATTAAACTTCTGTATGTGGGTTGATTGCAAGATTGGCACTTTTACTTGTAAAACCCAGGTATTTTAGTAGGCAAAGTGTTCCTACTTTTGAAAGCTATTTCTAGGAAAATATTAAAGAGTGTTTCTTAAATATATGCTCCGTATTTATAATGATGTGCAATATTAGGGCCCAATCATGCAACTCTTATTCACCTGAGTAGTCCCTTTGACTCCAATGTAACCCACTCATGTAAGTCCTACTCGCATGAATAAGGAGTTAGGGGGTCTGGCCCCAGTTTTGTTCCTGCTTTGGAACAGTACAATACATACAAATGACTAATGTGTCTGGGGAGTTCAGTAAGGGAAGACTGAAAGCCACATTCAGAGTAGAGTACAACTCTAAGTGCAAGTTTATTTGCTGCGTTCAAAGTAACTGGATGCTTCATTATTCTTTTGGTTCTGAATCATCCTACAAGCATTTTAAAGAAAATCACATGTGCCTGTTCATTTAAAACACGCATGAAGTTACTATAAAATATAATTAACTTTTCTTTCATTTAGAACAGACTAAATTTGTGTTGTTCAAAATCAACTGCAAATTATATTATTGCCTGCAAGTGCAAATTTTATGCAGAGCTAGTTGCTATTTTCTGAAATTAACAGCCGTTATAATACAGTGCAAGGTCGTAGAGTATATTCTGCAAAAAGAAATTCATATCTATGTTCAACACTGCAGTCTAATTCCCTTATTTTAGTATGCGTATAGAAATTTTTGTTACAAATGTATATGATAAGAAGGGAGACCCAGGAATTTACAGGAAAATTACCACAGTAAATAAAGGCGATCTACAAGTACCTTTGGGGAGTGCTGATGAGAGGAGCAGAAGTGAGCGTTATGAGTTCACACAACTAGATATGTCACACTAATCTGATATATTTTTGATACAAAAACAGGTGTGATAACTAAAATGACAAGAGTAAACACAGGGACTCAATTTCTAAAAAGTGTTTAGGTCCTAATTCTTTGACCCTTACTTGCATAAATAGTAGTATTCTTGGTTGAGTAAGGATTACTCAAGTCATTCAGATTTGCAGGATTGGGACCTATATATGCTAAGACAATCATAAATAACTTCAAGGGTGTAGTGGTGGGGTTTTTGCTTCCAGAGGAGAATAAAGGAACATCTCCAAAATATTTTAATGTAAAGAATTTGTATGTAAAAGGATAGAGCTAGATTCTCAGCTTGTGAAAATCCATGGGATTCCATTAACTTCAGTCCTCGTCCTCCTCATCAAGGCAAATCCCAAAGAGATGTAGCCTCCTTGCAGATCAGGTGCCATTCAGATTGAACTCTAGCTAGGTCCTAAAGACAGTCTAGCTAAAAGTGAGCTGGTACAGCGTACCAGTAAGAACCTGCACCGGCCCATACCCAGCCCACATTAAAGCGCTCCCTGCCCCTTTTGCCTCCCTTGTCGGTGGCCCTGCCGGTACGGACCCTACCAGCAGGGCCGCCGATTTGGGGGGGGGGGGGGACAGCAACCTTAAAGTGCTGCCGTGGCAGCGCTTTAACGTCACTGCCCCCTCCCCCCGTTGGCTGCCCTGCCGGTAGGGTCCGTACTGGCAGGGCCACCAACAGGGGAGGCAAAAGGGGCAGGGACATTAAAGTGCCGCGGCGGCAAAGGATCCTGTAGTGCTTTAACGTCCCTGCTCCTTTTGCGCCCCCGGCCGCCGACGGGCCGGGGGAGGGGGGGGCAAAGGGAGCAGCTCTCCTGGGGCTGGTGATTTAAAAGGGCCCGGGGCTCTGGATGCTGCTGCCACTACTGCGGCAGCGGCATCCGGGGCCCCAGGCCCTTTAAATCAACGGGAGCCCCGGGCGGCAAGGGCCACACAGCATGGAAGGGCTGGCTGGAGGATGTTGATGCCCCCAGTCCCGCCCCTTCTGCTCGAGGCCCCGCCCCTTCTGGGGGCCAGAGGCCCCCTGGCCCCATACCAGTAAGTGTCCTCAGTTACTTTCACTCCTGAGTCTATGTCCATCACTGGCGATCTTATCATGCCACTGAAGCTTTTGGCAAACATGTGATCACTCACTGTGTAGCTTGGTAAATGAACTTCATGATTCATTGGTCTTCCATCCTAATAATACCAGGAAAGCTGCTGAAACCAAACCCCAGAAGGCAGTTCCTGGGTTCGGATACAGATATCTTCATTGCTGATCTTGTCTTGCCACTTAATATGGAGCAGCTGACAAAGATGATAAGAATCTAAAATGTCATTCCACCACTCTTCAGCCTTCCTCAGCCACCCATGTTTCACTGCTATATAATAAATTTCATATAACTAGTTCTATAGATCCACAGCTTCTTGATAAGCTCGATGTCACAATGACTCCACAGAGGCCACTGAAGAGTTCTGAACATGCTATCAGCTGCTGCTATATGAGCATCCAGATTTTTCAAACATCCTCCATCACTGTCTATGATGATTCTTGAGTATTTAATAGTTGCCACCTGCTTGACATCCCATCTGGACAGGCTAATGCTAAGCTAGCTGTTATTTAGAGGCTGATTGATGGTAATGGCCAAGAATACAGTTTTATCCAGATTAAGAACCAACTCAATGCATGCTGCTTCTTCCCTGACCAGATCAGCCATCTGCTGCAATGGTTCACCAAATGAACCACCATGGCAATGTCATCGGCATATCTGAGGGCTTGAAGCAAAATGGTGTTCAGCTCAATGCCACAGACAGCTGCCTCCTCAAATTTACACATCAACCAATCAATACCAATATTAATGATGGTGACAGGATGCAGCCTTGCCAAATTCACAAGGAAATAGGATGCCTTGTATCTACCAGGACTCGAACACAGCTTTCTGTTCCATTATAGAGCGCTTCTGTCAATGACACTCTCATCCCAGGGATGCTGAGTCACCTCATCAGATCCCACAAGCTTGCTCGATGCACTGAATCAAAGGCTTGACAGAAGTCTATAAAAAGTTTTGCATAGATGGCTTATTATATTCAGACATCTTCTCAGCTATCTCAGGGTAAAGATCTGGTTGACAGTGAAGTCTTCAACTACACTGAGTATCCAGCCTGTGCCTCAAAATGCATCGCTAATTTGAGACATTAAGTCAGAAACAAAGCCTTTTAAAGTGGTAGTATAATACCACTATAGTTGCTACACTTGGCCTTAGTGCCCTTTTTGAACAGAGGTAGGATAACACCCTTCCTTCCAGTCTTCAGGGATAATATTAGTGCTCCAGATGGAGCGGAAGAGTCAATGTAGCCATAATACAACAATACTTATCACCTGTCTTCAGCAACTCAGGGGCCATATTAAAAATTTTTGGTGCCTTCATAGACTTCAGCTTACGGACTGCGATCCAGATCTCTTTTTGATTGAAGGAAGGTGGATCTCCAGAACTTCCTTCCCCTCCTCAAATGGAGCAGAGACTGTAGGCAATGGACAACTGAGGAGCATCTTGAAATGATCTTTGCATCCATACAATAAATCTTGCAGACTCTGGCTGATGCTGCCATCCCGATTTTTTACTGGGCAAACTGGTGCCATCTTCCACCACAGACCCCACAGTTGAATAGAGGCTGTGGAGATCATGCCTGGGCATGACCAGAACTCCTGGTCGAAAAGGGGACCATGATCGCTCCAGTCAGCACCGCTAAAAGTCCGGTCGGCAGTGCAGTGGGGCTAAGGCAGGCTCCCTGCTTGCCCTGTCTCTGTGCGGCTCCCAGAAGCGGCTGACATGTCTGGCTCCTACCCACAGGAGCAGCCACAGGGGCTCTGCCCATGGTAACCACAGCCAATGGGAGCTGTAGGGGGCAGCACCTGCAGGCGCGGGCAGCTTGCAGAGCTGCCTGGTCGTGCCTCCACCTAAGAGCCAGACATACCAGCTGCTTCTGGGAGCCGCCTGAGGTAAGCGCCTGAGGTAAGCCGCCTGAGGTAAACACCGCCAGGTGTTTCTTATTTTGTCACATGGATATTCACACACACTTCCATTAAAATTAATTAAGTATAAATATTTAATTTTCAGGAATGTGAAATCTAGGGCAATATTAGGTGTAACTAAACATGGTGTAATTCCTCTAGAATAATTGTTCTCTTCCACCTATTAAATAACTACTGGCCATGGGCAGGTCCATTTTATACTTTAAAACTGCTTCCTTCACAATTGGAGCAGCATTCTGATTCAGGATGGATCCTCCATTTTAAATCCTGTGTGAATTCACTTACAGCTCCTCTACCTGACAAGAAAACAATCACGAAATTCCAAGTAGGAGAATATGGACTTTGCTTAGAATCCACTACTATTGTTTTAAATTATCAGTTTTTCATTTAAATTACCTATAGTACTGAAGGTACGTCTACACTCATGGCAGCATGTAGAGTACAGATATTGCACAGCTAGCACAGGTATAAACAGCAGTGTAGATGGTGAGACATCAGAACCCCTGGTGTATATACCCTACACACCCAAGCAGTACCCCACCCATGTCTACACTGCTATTTTTAGCAGTGTGGCATCCTGCTGCCTCCTGCTGCGGGAGCCTTTCTCTGCTGCAGCCAGCAGTGGAGAAATGGCCTGACAGCAGGAGGCAACAGGGAAAACTGGCAGGAAGAAACTGCCACAACCTTTCTCCATCGCATCCCCGCTGCTAGAACCTTTCGCTGCTCTGTGTAGTTGCACACTGCAGTGTGGATGCAACCTGTCTTTCTATGTAGCATGTAGCTGCTACCCATATCCTACACACCACCACAATTGTAGACAAGGCCTGAGAGAAAAGCCATAAATAAGACAGAGTCTTTACTGGCAGAGGCAGTTGCCCCCTCCAGCCAAATCCCAGGCTTTCCTTGAAACCATCTTGCGTCTCTCTCCGTGTTTCTCAGAAGCAACCTTAAAAACAGTCATTTCACAGTTCCTGTCTTTGTTCTGAGTTGCAGCCCCACTGTTTGCACATCTCCTCCTTCCTTGGCTGCCAGCTGTTCAGAGTTAATATTCCAGTTATTCGTCTTCCACTCATATGTGTTGATCCCATTCAGTTCTTGATGGCCATTCCTACCAATGCAGGTGGCTACCTAACTCAAACACTTAGCTCTTATTCCCCTTGTCACAGTGCATATCAATCAAAAAAGTGAATGGATAAACTGAGTCATGCATATACTTCATACAAATATAAAAAATTTCCTCGTTCACTACAATTGCACATGCACCCAGTGAAAGCCTCCCTGATTTAGGGCTTAATATTGCAAAATGCTGGGCATGGGCACACCTGACTCCCACTGTGTAACTGACTTCAGTAGGAGCTGAGGGTGCACAGCACCTTGCAGGAGGCACTCAGCACCTCATGGGACTGAGCCCTGACACCTACGGATTGAAGATTCTGCCTGCTTTTCAGATTCCCTTGTAAGCACCTAGTCGCTCTCAGTTTCTATTTGAAACCTAACATTTTAATAATTATAATTGCCTCATCTACTCCATAGCTCTATATAGTGACTGAAGCTAGTCACTTCTAGACAATAATTACTGCTGTCAGTTCTTATTCTCTCATCTGAAAGAAAACACTCATCTCTGTCTCTGTGAACACATTTGATTGTTCTTTATCTCTTTTGATATGTCATTTCTTTTAGCCCTTATATCACTTGGTAGATTTATAATATAGCCTCTGTTATTTTTTCACCTCTAAGAAGATCTTTTGTTTGCTCTAATATGGGTTGTATTTCCAACGCATACAAAAGCATTTCAGTTCAGCTTGACATCTGTGGTCCATTCAGCTATTATTTATTTCTGACATAGTATTATAAATGAATGACCCACCAAGTGACCAATCCAAGCCTCCAAGCCTCTTAAGTAAAATGTGATTTATCGTATTTTTTCTTGCATATACTGGCTCACTGCTTACAGAGCAATAGAATTATTTTGCGTACAGTTGTACATGGGAAGATTCTCATATTCAGGAATTTTATTTCCACTTTTTTGTGAATTATTTTTGTAGTATGCTTTCAAAATGAACCATTGTGCATGAAAGGCATGTGCACATTTCAAATACACATAATAAACCATTAAGGCCAACATTTTCAAACCTGAATACCCCAAATTAGGCACCTAAATAAGAAGCCTCATTTTTATAAGCGGTAAGAACTTTCACTGAAGACCCCAGGCATGCAGCTTGTGCACCAAGGGTCATATTTTGCCACCTTTACTCATGTTGAGCAGCAATGTAAGCATTCTCATTCATTACAATGGGCCAGATTCTGACTCCCTCAATCACACTGAGTAGTACCTTGGGGACTGATCTGAAAACCACTGAAGTCAATGCCAATCTTTCCATTCAGTCCCATGGGCTTTGGATCAGATCCTTTATCTGGGAACAGTCACAACAGAATTAATGTAAAACCTACCTTATGTGGGTATGTTTCAAGACCAGCAGGAATTAAACTAGACTTTGGCTCAGCTGAAGGTCATCTTCCTTCCATTTGATGTACACCTTCCATAGAAACTGGATTTTCACGCACTTTCATATAGCTGCGTTTTTCAATTACTTAAATTGACAGGGGTCTCCAAAGCAATGCTAGGCCTTGAAGCAACTCAGCATTATTTTGAGTTTTTCCTGAAGAGGAAAGGAGTGACCTTCAAAACAACAATGAAGAATCCAGTTTTGAGGAAAGCTTACTAATAATAGTTTGCAGCAGGTGACCCCTTTTCCCATGATGGATTTGATAAATTTTATTGGCCTTTTTGCTTATGCTTCATGTAACCCTTTTCAAAGTAACAGATTTATTATTATTTTTCTGCACTTTTTGATATATTAAACAATTGGCATCTAAGTGCCTATACAGAGAATCTTGGTTCTTGCTACCGCAGCAAATGTGAGGATGAAACTTACCAATGGAATCTACTTGTTTCTGTTTATTGTGCAGACGTTAAGAATCATTGCCAGAGCAAGAGGAAAATGTAACACGAGATAAATAGACAAGTCCTACTAGTAACTTCTATTTTTGTATTGAATTAACTGATCTTATTGGGTGCAGTACTCCAAAATCTGCAGCCGTCTCTGTATTTATGGAGATCAAAACTAACTATTTTGCAGGATTTTTTTTTTTTTTTACTGCACACTGTAGGACTTAAATAATCAGGTCTATTTATAAATCGCAGAAAAATCCATTCTATTTCAGTATGAGATTCTGCAGCGTAAAATGGAAATCATCAAAACATTACAAGCTTTTACAAAATATATCTGTATCTTCAGAAACTGATTTATTTAAGGGGAAAAAATAGCTGGTGGCCTAATGACAGTGCCCTGAACTGTCATGTGGATGACTGAAGCAGAGTGCAGGTTTCCCTTTCTGTAAATGAGAAAACAGACATTCTGTTTAAAAAAGTCTTTCCCACTTCCTTGGGTACCATATTATGGGGAAGCAGGAGCCACACCATAGTTAAGGTTGGAGCAAGCTTCACATTACAAGCCTCATTTTTAACCTCCTCCCATCTTCACCAACAAGAGGAACATGCAACACATCCTGAATAGCATATGCCTTAGAATTTGTCTGTGTGTTATTTTGATTAACAGCCGGAATGAGAGGCTTGTCTCCTGGATTCTCTGGGTGCTCTGCAGGACATGGCCAGTGCTGCAGATGGTGGAAGTAAATGATCACTTCAATGTTAAACATTTCAACTTCAGCAGAAATTAAAAAATCATCAATAATATTCAAAAATGCCAGAAGGTCCCTGTCAATACCTCAGAAAGGTACCACACAGGCAGCAACAGTGTGAGCTTCTCCATTCTGTCCAATCAATGTACTTCATCCCTAACTTAGAGAGACAATCTGAAGGTGAAAGAGAAGAGATCATTCAGTATCCGCAACTCAGTTAAATTTTGGCATCTATTGCATTTGCCAACAATACTGACAATTAATTCCAATTCGATGTGATGTGTACATTTGTCTACTGAGACCACAACATACTTCAAAAAGGCCACTGAACAGCCATCATGGGATCATTACTCTGCAGCCTGAACTGGATTATAAACAGTGATTTATGGGTGAAAGAATCTGCATTCATAGATATTAAGGTCAGAAGGGACCCTTACGATCATCTAGTCTGACCTCCTGCACAATGCAGGCTACCGAATCTCACCCACCCACTGCTGCAATAAACCTCTCACCTATGTCTGAGTTACTGAAGTCCTCAAATCATGGTTTAAAGATTTCAAGGTGCAGAGAATCCTCCAGCAAGCGACCGTGCCCCATGCTGCAGAGGAAGGCAAAAAACCCCCAGAGCCTCTTTCAATCTGCCCTGGAGGAAAATTCCTTCCCAACCCCAAATATGGTGATTGGCTGAACCCTGAGCATATGGGCAAGATTCCCCAGCCAGATACCCAGGAAAGAATTCGCTGTAGTAACTCAGATCCCACCCCATCTAACATTCCATCACAGGTCATTGGGACTATTTACCATGAATATTTAAAGATCAATTAATTGCCAAAATCATGTTATCCCATCATACCTTCTCCTCCATAAACTTATCGAGTTTAATCTTAAAGCCAGATAGGTCTTTTGCCCCCATTGCTTCCCTTGGAAGGCTGTTCCAGAACTTCACTCCTCTCATAGTTAGAAACCTTCATCTAATTTCAAGTCTAAACTTCCCGATGGCCAGTTTATGTCCATTTGTTCTTGTGTCCACATTGGTACTGAGCTTAAATAATTCCTCTCCCTCTCTGGTATTTATCCCGCTGACATTTATAAAGAGCAATCATATCTCCCCTCCGCCTTCTTTTGGTTAGGCTAAACAAGCCAAGCTCTTTGAGTCTCCTTTCATAAGACAGGTTTTCCATTCCTCGGATCATCCTAGTAGCCCTTCTCTGTACCTGTTCCAGTTTGAATTCATCCTTCTTAAACATGGGAGACCAGACCTGCATGCAGTATTCCAGATGAGGTCTCACCAGTGCCTTGTATAACGGTACTAACACCTCCTTATCTCTAATGGAAATACCTCACCTGATGCATCCCAAGACCGCATTAGCTTTTTTCACAGCCATATCGCATTGGCGGCTCATAGTCATCCTGTGGTCAACCAATACTCCAAGGTCATCCTTCTCCTCCGTTACTTCTAATTGATGAGTCCCCAGTTTATAACTAAAATATTTGTTATTAATCCCTAAATGCATGACCTTACACTTCTCACTATTAAATTTCATCCTATTACTATTACTCCAGTTTACAAGGTCATCCAGATCCTCCTGTATGATATCCCGGTCCTTCTCTAAATTGGCAATACCTCCCAGCTTTGTATCATCTGCAAACTTTATTAGCACTCCCACTTTATGTGCCAAGGTCAGTAATAAAAAGATTAAATAAGATTGGTCCCAAAACCGATCCCTAAGGAACTTCACTGGTAACCTCCCTCCAGCCTGACAGTTCACCTTTCAGTATGACCCACTGTAGTCTGCCCTTTAACCAATTCCTTATCCACCTTTCAATTTTCATATTGATCCCCATCTTTTCCAATTTAACTAATAATTCCCCATGTGGCATTGTATCAAATGCCTTGTATCAAATGCCCTCCTGGGGTCGTGAAGTAATTTTTATTGTCAGAAGGGGGATGCAGTGCAATGAACTACGTGAACCCCTGAATTAGATGCATAAAGTTCATTAAACTTTCCAGCATCCTTCAGTGCTACAGTAATAATGCTGAAATAGGCTAACGCCATCCCTTTCATATAAATAATGTGCTGCTATTGTCTTAAACACTCTCACAGAAAAGTTCCTTTTTACCTGTGATTAACATTGAGTTCCTACAGTATGAGTCTTCCTCAACTCACCCTTACTGTTGGTAAGCATAGTAATTTGTTTCCCTTTTAAATATAGCTACTGCCTTATGATCCAGGACACAACACCACTTGGTAAGAAAATTGTATTAAGGGCACTGGCTGGACATGTTTATATTTTGTTTTTGACAAATATCCAGAGTATATTGAAAACATTCAATTTGTGTAATTAGAAAAATGTGAGGGGAGGGATTAAAGCCCTTGTGGAAATGTATCGAGATATATGACCCTGGGACTCCTGTGGAAAATACACAGCACTTGATACAACACGGTACATCGCAAAGGCAAAGAAGTTGCTCTTCAAAAATATTTGCAAAAACCCCATGGAAATATGCAGCCTCTGGCAGGGATGATTCATTGCAATAGGGGGTGTCAAGGTTCCTCCCCCACTCTGAACGCTAGGGTACAGATGTGGGGACCTGCATGAAAACCTCCTAAGTTTATCTTTACCAGCTTAGGACAAAAACTTCCCCAAGGTACAAAATATTCCACCCTTTGTCCTTGGATTGGCCGCTACCACCACCAAACAAATACTGGTTACTGGGGAAGAGCTGTTTGGACATGTCTTTCCCCCCAAAATACTTCCCAAAACCTTGCACCCCACTTCCTGGACAAGGTTTGGTAAAAAGCCTCACCAATTTGCCTAGGTGACTACAGACCCAGACCCTTGGATCTTAAGAACAATGAACAATCCTCCCAACACTTGCACTCCCCCTTTCCTGGGAAATGTTGGATAAAAAGCCTCACCAATTTGCATAGGTGACCACAGACCCAAACCCTTAGATCTGAGAACAATGAAAAAGCATTCAGTTTTCTTACAAGAAGACTTTTAATAGAAATAGGAGTAAATAGAAGCAAGGAAATCCCCTCTGTAAAATCAGGATGGTAGATACCTTACAGGGTAATTAGATTCAAAACATAGAGAATCCCTCTAGGCAAAACCTTAAGTTACAAAAAAGATACACAGACAGAAATAGTTATTCTATTCAGCACAATTCTTTTCTCAGCCATTTAAAGAAATCATAATCTAACACATACCTAGCTAGATTACTTACTAAAAGTTCTAAGACTCCATTCCTGGTCTATCCCCAGCAAAAGCTACATATAGACAGACAGAGACCCTTTGTTTCTCTCCCTCCTCCCAGCTTTTGAAAGTATCTTGTCTCCTCATTGGTCATTTTGGTCAGGTGCCAGCGAGGTTACCTTTAGCTTCTTAACCCTTTACAGGTGAGAGGAATTTTCCTCTGGTCAGGAGGGATTTTAAAGGGGTTTACCCTTCCCTTTATATTTATGACAGGGGGTGAACTCCAGAGACAAGGAAATCACCCAACGCTCCTTTCAGTTTGGTGGCAAAATTTTAATATCACATCACTGTTGTTCCTTAAGAGATTCCTGCAGTACATCACTGCATCATATTCTTATTAACCCTAAAGCAGCCTAGAATCTCAGGGGCAGGCACAAGGGGGGGCAAATAGGGGTACAGGCCTCCAAATAATTGGAAGGGGCACAGAACTCCTCCAGCCCCAGGGCCACGGAAGAGGGAGAGTGTGAGCTCCTCCCAGCCCCAGGGGGAGCTCACAGCTCCTCCTGTCCCAGGGCTGTGATGAGGGTGGGGGGCAGAGAGCAAGTGCCTCCTGGCCCCATGACAATGGACAGAGCTCATAGCTTCTCCGGCCCCGAGGCCATGGCGCAGGGGGACCGTGAGCGCCTCTTGGGGCCATTCGGGGGGGGAGGAGGGGGGAGGAGAAACAGAGGAGAGTGAGCTCCTCCTAGCCATGGGGCCATGGTGGGGGAGAGAGAGAGTGGACCAGCAGGGGCACAGAACATGACCCTCCAAAAGGGATCAAATTTAAATTTCTACACATGCCTCTGGCTTGGATCCATCAGAACCAAAGGGCCCACCACTACCTTTGCATGATTCCTACTGAATGTATGTAGGAGTTTATATATCAATGTAAAATAAAAAGATAAAATAAACAAATATAATGAATAATGTGCTTTATATGTTCAATGTGATGTACAAACATTAAAGAACTATGGCAAAAATTCTAAATTTGGGTGTCTAAAATTAGGCATCTTTGCATATTTAGTCACTGTCATGGAGTCACCAGGGCAATGCTCTGGAACTACTCCATATGGAGTCACCCAGGACTCTGGGGGAGCCTCCTCTCTCTGAGCATACTGGTTCCAGGACAAGAAGCTTACACAGCTTTGACCTTCCTGGGTCTGACCTTGGCGCATTCAACATCCCCTTCCACACCATGCACTTCCTGCAGTGAGTCCACCCGGGCGGGCCTCCTGGGGAAGCCAGAGGGCCTTGCACCTTGTGATAAATGAAAGGGGGGGAAGAAGAGCTCCCTTTTATGGACACCCACCCAGCCAGTTAGCTATAAAGTCCCTTTTAGTAGTTGTTCTCTACTTGCTTTATCGTGTAAAGGGTTAAAAAGTCTCCCTGCATAGGTAAAGGGAAGGGAGTGGGCACCTGACTAGAGGAGCCAATGGGAAGGCTAGAACTTTTTAAAATGGGAGAAAAACACAGACAAAGCGGAAGTTTTTCTCCCAGAGAGAAGAGACAGGGCTGGAACTGTGCTGCAAAAAGCTTTGGGCCAGGTATGGAAAAATCATCATACTTAGAAACTACTAATTTAAACCCCCAGATATGTAAGTAGATCAGGAAATATCTAGAAAGATGTGATTGGGTTTATTTCTTTATGGCTTGTGGCGTCCTCTGTGCTAACTCCAGGTGCTTTTGTTTTGCTTGTAACCTTTAAGCTGAACCTCAAGAAACCTATTCTTGATTCTTAATTTTTGTATTTGTTTTTTTAAAATCTAGCAACAGCCTGAGTTTCCAGATGTATTTTCTTTTTGTTTTTAATAAAATTTACCTTTAAGAACAGGATTGAAATTGTGTCCAAAGAGGTTTGTGTATGTTGTTTAATTAGCTGGTGGCAACAACTGATTTCCTTTGTTTTCTTTTTCAGCTCTTCCCTGGAGGGTGGGTGAAAGGGCTTGAGGGTGTCCCATAGGAAGGCATTCCCAAGTGTCCCTTCCTGGGTTCTCAAAGAGATTTTTGCACTTGGGTGGTGGCAGCATCTACCCATCCAAGGTCAGAGAAAAGCTGTAACCTTGGGACTTTAATAAAAGCCTGGAGTGGCCAGTATTAATTTTTAGAATCCTTGTGGGACCCCACCTTCTGCACTCGAAGTGCCAGAGTGGGGAATCAGCCTTGACACACCCCAACTCCGCAGTCAGATGTGACTCTCAGCCAGTGTAAAACGGAACCTGTTGGCTGAAAGTCAATGATTTCTGTGCTAAGTCCATCTTGGGGGGAGGGGAGCCCAGAGCCAGGGCTCTAGCCCTCCCTCTGCGCTCCAAGCCAGCCAAGACTGATTCTTTTCCAGCTGCCTGGCCCCTGCCCTGCCCATTGCTCCTCCTCTGGCCTTGTCTCTCTTCCTGGGCCAAGAGACACCTGGTCAGATCTCCCTCCTGGGTCTCAGGTTACAAAGGGGAAGCCATTGCATCTGTGCAGGCAGCTGGAGCAGCTGCCGCAAAAGTTACACACCCTTATTCCCACCACCTAGACATTGGTGCAATACACAGGGAAAGTGAGGCATACACAGCATTCATGCAAAACAGTAAGACTCACATAGGCTCACATACAACATAACAAGGGAAAATCCCTACTACGTCACAGGCACCTAAATCAATGGCCTGATTTTAAAAGATGTTAAGCACCTTGGAACACTCACTGCAGTCAGTGGGAACTTCATGTGCTTAGCACCTGCAAAAAGTAGGTCACTTAATTAACTGGCCATATCTGGATAGTGGTGCCTAACTTCAGGCACCCAGTTTTGAAAAATATTAGTCTTAATTCTTATACAACCTCTGTAAAATGGATATTACCACAGTTTGTCAGATGATCAAACTGAAGCAAAAGTAACATGCACTAAACAAAGGAGTCAGTGACAGAAATGGAATTATAATTCTATGTGGATAAAATGCAAAGAAAGATTAATGAAGATATGTTGAAGACCTAGCAGCTGAAGCTGCAGCTATGATAGGAAACCACAGTGCCATTTCTCAAGTGACTAAAATCAGTGTGGAAATTTCAAAATAGGACACAGGCCAATAAAAAGCAAAGATGGAAAAATACTTACAACTGAGGTAGAACAGAAAAACAGAGGGGCAGAGCATATCAGAAATGTCCTCAATAGACCCAGGCCCATCTCAGCACCAGACTTTGATGAAACATGTGAGCCAGACCAGCTTGACATTAACATCGGTCCAATAGAGATGTCAGAAGTACATGCTACAATCAAAAAAGCTGAAAAGTAACAAAGTGGAGGGAGATGATCAAATTACAGCAGAAATGCTAGAAGTACTTGATATCCCCAGCCTAACAAAATTGACAGAGCTTTTCAATGCATTCATTTCATTAATTCTCTTGCATGTGAAGTGTAGAGTGCACACTTTGGGTCACCCATTTCCAGAGAGCCCAGTCTCCTGCCAACGTTGCGGCCTGTTCTATAAAAAGGCCAGTTTAGACAAGGTTGGAAGCCACAACATCCCTCCAGTATGTGTGAGGCCATCTGCAAGGTCTTCATCCAGCTTTTGTTGGATCTAATGCATAAAACTTGTGGGCTGGTATGGACTCCAACATACAGAGCAGATGTATGCCATCCAAGCCTGTGTTGAATCACTTGAGAAGAGGGTAGAGGCTGGCTGGTCTGGTACCTGACATCCTCGTTTGTAACATGATGAAACTACCATATGCCTGCAATATGCTGTTGAAACTCTACAACAGGGGCTCCACAAGAAGGATATCTGCTGTCACCCCCCCAACTGTTCAATTAAGTTTGGGGAAAAGAGACCCCTCCTGACCAGTAGAAACATGGAATTATTGTCAGAATATGCAAAAAGTGTGATCTTACAACTGGAGAGAAGTTACATTACTCTCTGTTGTAGGGAAAGCCATCTGCAGTGTGATACAACATAGGACAAAAGAGGCAGAGGATACAAAGCTTAGAGAACAGGCTGGATTCAGGGCCAAGAGATCCTATGTAGATCAGATATTCACATTAAGGACTGTCACAGAAGCATGTATAGAATGGCAAGTTCCCCTCTTCATTAATTTTTCAAAAGGTATTTGACAGCCTGCACAGACATACATTGTGGAGTATTCTTGAGTCCTACAGAACCCCATTCAAGTTGTCAGTATCGTCAAGGCCATGTACAGAGATGCAAATTGCTCACTAAGGTTTATCAACCAGCCAAAGAGTGGTTCAATGTGGAGTCTGGCGTAAAACACGTCTGTATTTTATCTTCACTGTTGTTTGATAATGCCACAGACTGGATAAAGAAGAAGCGTATTAGCAACACACACACTGGTATAGCATGAGTAGAAGGCAAATGCCTAGAAGACCTAGACTTCGCTATTGATATTGCGCCAGTGAGAAATATCCCTGAAAAGTTACAAAGACAGAACTTGGCAAAAATAGTATGCCGAGCAGGGGTCATAATTAGTTTTACTAAAACAAACATCCTTGAAACTCAGACATGGAGAGTAGAACAATTCATCTATCTGGGCAGCATCCTATTAGTCAACGGAGATCTCAAGAAGGAAGCGACATCTAGGACAGGAAAGATATCCATAGCATTTTCTAAACTCAAAAAATATGGAAATCAAAAGATATACAGGACCAGAACAAAACTGAGAATTTTCAATCAATTGTAATCTCAGTGCTAACATACAGCTGCAAGAGCTGGAGAGCTACTAAAATGTTAGACAGAAACGTTCAAAAATAAGTGCTTACAAAAGATTGTGCTCATTGGTTGGAAAGACTTCTTCACCAATGAAGAAATCCAAGGAATCACCAACAAGTAGACTGTTTCCACCAGAATGAGATGAAAGCTCTCGGCATATTTGCAGCATGTACTCCAGATGCCAACACAGACTCCCACATGAAGTCATCAAGTGGAGATCACCTGGTAAGAAGAAACAAAGGTGCCAAGAGAAACCTTAAAAAGAATCCTTAGCAGGAAGGGCAGAATAGTTGATCTCAAGTCCACAGAGCAAATGGAAGCAGCAGCAAATAACGGAGAAGAATGGAAGAGACTGGTGTCCATTCTGTGCACTGACATTGCTGTGGGAAGGATATTAAAAAAAAACAAAACAAACTTAGTCTGTTTGGTTCAAACATGTAAAATCAATATTGTTTGGGTGTAGCTCAGTCAAATTTTACCATTACACTCTATTTCATTTTTATAAAATTTACTTATGATTTCTCCTTTTCATCTTGCTTCCTTTACATTTTATTTCCTTACATGTTATGGCTTGGTGTATATTTTCCTTCCTCTTTTTCTGTTTTCTCTCATTCTAGATCTTACATAATATTCAGTACTTAAATTTCTTTATTTTTTCCTCTAAATAATTCTTTTAACTCTCAATGTTCAAGAAATTTCTATTTTTGGATGTTGCCTCTCTCTAGCTTCTTATTTTCCCAGCTTCCTCCATATTTCTTCAACCCTTTGCCAAAAAAAACCCACAACCCTCTTCCCTGCCTCTGTTCATGGGCACAGACATATTTCTATATTGATGGGAAACAGACATTCTGCTTCTGAGGACCACAGCATGCTGCACAATTCTGGCTGGTGGGGTTGATTAAATAGAACTAACAGCACTGGAAAGAAAACATGAATCCTGCAAAGCATAGCAAAATGCATCAGAAGCAAAACGAAACTGATCTGAGTCTGGGATCTGATACTGAGAGAGATTTCCACACTTGTGGAATTGTACCAGTAAACAAGAAATTGGGTCAAAAAGCAAACATTTCCTTCTATAAGAAAGCTAAACTAATTTTCCTTTAGTAACAGAAAATAAAATAATGAAACAGGACCTGAGTAAACTGACTCAAGAACAACGATCTCGCCTTACAACAGAGTATTGAGCTGGATACAGTCATCATCTCCATGTCAAAGGAAATATGACTATTTTCTAGTAGCATCTCCCTGCCTTGTTCACATTACAAAATTTGCTTGTTGTCAACAGGTGTCAGCAGTGGGTGCAGCTGAACCAATTTTTAACATGGGAGCCTGCAGAAGACTATCCTGGGTCTAATATTATTCTGTATTTCCATTAATCACTTGGATGTTGGAGTAGAGAGAACACTTAAAAGGATTGCAAATGACACCAAGCTCAGAGTGGTTGCAGGCACTTTGGAGGGCAGGGTTAGAATTCAAAATGATCTTGATAAATTGGAGAATTGGTCTGAAATCAATAAGATGAGATTAAATAAAGACAAATGCAAAGTACTGTATTTAGGAAGAAAAAAAAATGAACAAATATAAAATGGGAATAACTAGCTAGGCAGTGCTACTGCAGAAAGGATCTGTGGGTTATAGTGGATCACAAATTGAATTTGGGGGCTTGTCTGTACTACAAAATTAGGTCAACTTAATTTAGGTAGACCTACAGCCACCACAGTAATTCAATCAACTGTTGGTGTCCACACGAGGAGTGCTAGCACTGACTGAAGTCAGGCATTGTGGGCATTGACAGCCGAATGTGAAGCACTGACAGTCGTGTGGTGCTCATAAATGGAGCCCCCACCCACCATGAAGTAACAGCCCAAGCTGCAAGCCTGATGCCCCCTCAATTTCACAGCACAGAGCCTACCAGGAGTGAAATTGACATTCTTGTCAGTTTCATGGCTCCCTCTGGCTCAGAGCAGCAGTATGGGGCTCCTAGTTGGAGCTGTGAAACTGATAAGAATGTCAATTTCACAATTTGGAGGCTCCTTGCTGTGAAATTGAGCCCAGTGCTAGGCTCACAGCTTGGGCTGTCGCCCTGGGGTGGTGGCTCCAGCTGTAAACGGGGCACCCGGGTGACAGCTGGGGTGGCGGTGGCCAGCTGTGAGCCCAGCGCTGGGCTTTGGAGCCTACCAGAAGTGAAACTAACATTCTTGTGGGTTTCATGGCTCCAGCTGTGAGCCCCAGCTGCTGCTGGGAGCAGGAGGCCGCCCTGAAACTGACAAGAATGACAGCCAATGTAAGTGTCTACAGGGACACTGCATCGCCCTAACTACACCGACATAAGCACTACAGCTCTTGTGGAGGTGGAGTTATTATATCAGTGTAGCAGGCCACTTACTCCCATAAAAGCAGCATTCTAGTGTAGACACTGGCATAATTAGGTTCACATAAGCTGCCTTACATCAACCTAATTCTGTAGTGTAGACCAAGCCTGAGTCAACACTGACACTGTTGTGAAAAAGGCAAATATTCTGGGGTGTATTAACTGCAATGTCACATTAGAGAGACAAGGTGGGAAAGGTAATCTTCTATTGGACCAACTTCTGTTGGTGAGAGAGATGCTTTAGAACCACACACAGCTCTTCTTCAGGTCTGGGAAGAGTACTCCCAGCATCACAGCAAAATGCCAGGTGGAACAGATGGTTTAGCATAAGTAGCTAGCATATATTGTAAAGGACAATTCAAGGTAACCCCCTAACTCTATCTTTTTGTTCTATGACTGCAGAGTGTTAACGGGCCACTCTATCTTAAATGGTCCCTTTATAATATGTGCTAACTATTTATGCTAAACAATCTGTTCCACCTTGTCCCTTGCCCTTCCCAGACCTGAAGAGAAGAGCTCTGTATGGCTCAAAAGCTTGTCTCTCTCACCAACAGAAGTTGGTCCAATAAAAGATATTACCTCACCCACATTGTCTCTCTAATACAGGGGTCAGCAACCTTTGGCACACGGCCCACCACGATAATCCGCTGATAGGCCACGAGACATTATGTTTACGTTGACCATCCACAGGCACAGCCTCTGCAGCTCCTAGTGGCTGCACTTTGCTGTTCCCAGCCAATGGAAGCTGCAGGAAGTGGCGGCCAGCATGTCCTTATGGCCTGCGCCGCTTCCCGCAGCTCCCATTGGCTGAGAACAGCAAACCGTGGCCACTGGGATCTGCACGGGGCTGTGCCTGAGGACGGTCAATGTAAACAAAACATCTTGCAGCCCACCAGTGGATTACCATGATGGGCTGCGTGCCAAAGGTTGCCAACCCCCGCTCTAATATGACATTCCTGTTAATGTATCCTATTTCAATCTGTGATCTATGGACCCCTGGGGGTCCACAGACTATGTCTAAGATATCCAAAGGATCTGCAACACCATTCGAAAATTTTTAGGGGCCCGCAAATGAAAAAAGGTTGTAAAATCACCGGTCTAGAGAGGAGACACAGTAACAGTCGTCAAATATGTAAAAGGGTGTGATAAAGACAATAGGGATCCACTGTTTTCCATATCCACTGAAGGTAGGAGAAGAAGCAATTGGTTTATTTTGCAGCAAGAAAGATTTAGGTTAAATATTAGGAAAAACTTTCTAACTATAAGAATAATTAAGCACTGAAACATTTTACCTTGGGAAATTGTGGAATCCCTGTCTTTGACGGTTTTTAAGAGCAGCTTACATAAACATCTGCCAGATACTATTTACTGTTGCCTCAGCGCAGGGGAATGGACTAGATGACTTCTTGAGGTCCCTTTCTAAACCTTCATTTCTATGATTCCATGATTCGGCTGAGAGTCTAGACAAGGATACAGTTTATTTCATCTTTACTATTATAATATGATGATCACACTTTGATAGGTGCTTTACATAAATCCATTAATGTTAACTTTGTAAAGTGGTTTGAGGTTGTCAGATGGACAGGTCCATAGAAGTACCTAGTGTTATTGGTGGACCAAGTGATCAAAATGTTGATGACTGGGTGAATCCCGGGATGGCTACAGATCACGCACAGATCTGGGTTCAAGTGCTCACGGTTGTGCTATGGATTTACAGGCATCACTCCCTCCTCTGTTAGGAATACATGAGAAATAATAATAGTAATACACAGGCTGAAGGAGCTGTAGCCTTTGGCTCTCATAGACTTTAAGGCCAGAAAGCATCATCATGATCTAGTCTGACCTCCCACATATTGCAAGCCATAGAACCTCACCCATCCACTCCTGTAATAGACTCAAACTCTAGCTGAGTTACTGAAGTCCTCAAATCTTGATTTAAAGACTTCCAAGTTACAGAGAATCTACCATCTACTCTAATTCAAAGCAGCAAATGACTAGTGCTCTCGTCATCCTGGGGCTTGTAATAAAGCAGGAAGATGGGGACATGCTGCTGGATGGAGGTTTCCCACTTAAATTTGGCAGTAAGAACACCATTGCAGGTGTAGGAGCAGGATTTTATAATTGTACTATGAGAATTTAATGTATGATTTGATTTCATCCTGCCAGCCACTCTTTTTGAATAGCAGAAAGGAATGACCCTCTGGAACATTGGTAGAAATGCACCTGACAGACTGCCAGTGACTGTACTGATGTTAAGGCAGGGACAGACCAGAACAATCCTTATGATTGATTATGGTCACTCTTTTGTTTTAGGATAAGTTATGATGTCTACTATGGTTTCTGTAGCGATGCGAGACTCACCCCTGCAGCACCTCCTGCTAGTCGTACAGGGAATTAGCTCGCCAGCCTCCGGAGCGCCCTCTGTCGGCTGATGTGTCTCCTCTCACTGGCCCCGTGTCCCTCCTGGACCCTGGTGCCCTTTCCCTTGAAGGCTGCCCCCTGGCAGTACCCCCACAGTCTCTGGGTCTCCCCTCCCCAGGGAACCCCCAACTCCACCTCACCTCAGTATATGGCTACTGCCAGTCACCACCTAGCCCCTGTTCACTGGGGCAGACTGCAGTGTACACGGCAGTCATTACAGGCAGGGGGGGTTGGAACTGTTGCCTCTGCCTCTCCTTGGCTGCCCCCTGCAACCTCAGTACCTATTTGGCCTTAGATTAGGCCTGCAGCCTGGGGGGTTTCCAGGCCGGATCTCCCCAGCTCCTCTGGCCTTCCCCTAGCCCTGCTCCAGTCTAGGTACCCTACTCAGCTCATAGCAGCCAGGTCCCTCCCTCTCAAAAGGCCTGAGAGAGAGCACCTCTGTGCTCCTGGCCCACTGCCCTCTTATAAGGGCCAGCTAGGCCCTGATTGGGGCATGGGCCCAGCTGAGCCTTTTCCCCCCCACTCAGCCTGGGCTGCTTGCCCCAGCCACAGCCTTCCCCTGGGCTGTTTTAAGCCCTTCAGGACAGGAGCAGGTGACCACCCTTCTACAGTTTCCTATATGTATTACAAATTAGGCACTCTAGTTAAATATACATTTCTTTGTTTTAAGGTTTAGTAAGTAAGAGACAGGATCTTGTATTGTGTCTATGTTAAGGAGATTCAAAATAAATTCTCAAAGGTCTCTGTAAAAAGACTGTTTGTGTGAATGAGGAATATATGCATCAGGAAAAAATAAGGTGCGGAGGCCATTGTTATAGCCAGATGGTCAAGGAAGGAGTAAAGAGATTTAACGACACCAGAGAATCATCAAAGCACTTCCATATTGAAGGAAAGGCAGATTGATGACCCTGAGGTGAAGGCTGGCACCCCTAAAGACAGGACAATTGATTAAATTGGAACCAGGACATGATGACCCTCTCAGAGGTGTATTGAAATGTTTACATCAAAAAGGTTTCAGAGTAGCAGCTGTGTTAGTCTGTACCAACAAAAAGAACAGGAGTACTTGTGGCACCTTAGACTAACAAATTTATTAGAGCATAAGCTTTCGTGAGCTACAGCATTCGGTGAAGTGAGCTGTAGCTCACAAAAGCTTGTGCTCTAATAAATCCGTTAGTCTAAGGTGCCACAAGTACTCCTGTTCTTTTTACATCAAAAGATACACCAATTAAGTAGGTTTCAGAGTAACAGCCGTGTTAGTCTGTATTTGCAAAAAGAAAAGGCGTACTTGTGGCACCTTAGAGACTAACCAATTTATTTGAGCATAAGCTTTCGTGAGCTACAGCTCACTTCATCGGATGCATACTGCGGAAACTGCAGAAGACATTATATACACAGAGACCATGAAACAATACCTCCTCCCACCCCACTCTCCTGCTGGTAATAGCTTATCTAAAGTGATCACTCTCCTTACAATGTGTATGATAATCAAGTTGGGCCATTTCCAGCACAAATCCAGGTTTTCTCACCCTCCGTCCCCCCCCCCCCCCACAAACTCACTCTCCTGCTGGTAATAGCCCATCCAAAGTGACCACTCTCTTTACAATGTGTATGATAATCAAGGTGGGCCATTTCCAGCACAAATCCAGGTTTTCTCAGCCCCCCCCCCTCCCCTTTTTCCAAAAACCATACACACAAACTCACTCTCCTGCTGGTAATAGCTTATCCAAAGTGACAACGCTCCTTACAATGTGTATGAAAATCAAGGTGGGCCACTTCCAGCATAAATCCAGGTTTTCTCACCCCCCCCCACCCCCAAACACACACACACACAAACTCACTCTCCTGCTGGTAATAGCTTATCCAAAGTGACCACTCTCCCTACAATGTGCATGATAATCTGGAAATGGCCCACCTTGATTATCATAAACATTGTAAAGAGAGTGATCACTTTGGATGGGCTATTACTAGCAGGAGAGTGAGTTTGTGTGTAGGGGGGCGGAGGGTGAGAAAACCTGGATTTGTGCTGGAAATGGCCCAACTTGATTATCACACACATTGTAAGGAGACTGATCACTTTAGATAAGCTATTACCAGCAGGAGAGTGGGGTGGGAGGAGGTATTGTTTCATGGTCTCTGTGTATATAATGTCTTCTGCAGTTTCCACAGTATGCATCCGATGAAGTGAGCTGTAGCTCACGAAAACTTATGCTCAAATAAATTGGTTAATCGCTAAGGTGCCACAAGTACTCCTTTTCTTTTTACCAGTTAAGTAGTAACTGGTCACAAACTGACACAGCAACATCCATAGACTTCAAAAGAGAAAAAAAGACTATAAGAACAAGGTGCTTGGCCATGGGACTTTGGGTTCATCTTGCCACACTCCAGGAGCACTGGATCACCACTGACAGAGTCCTGCTCCTCTCTACAACCAATCTGGCTGGCCACTAGATTGATCCATACTCTGGACTGGTAACTATAAACATCAACTAGCAGGAGAGACACAAAGAGAGCGTGTGTGTGTGACTGAAAAGCATAGGCTAACTGTTGTATTCTCAATAAATGCACTGTGCTGCCTTCTTCCCTATAAAGATCCTGTGTGCTTCTTATAAGCATAACACAGGAGCATCATTTAGGGAAAATTGAAGGCTTGTGGGACGATGCGTCAAGAACAGAGTTTTACATGTGGTTACGTTACAGCCTTCAAAGTCTGGGAGGGAGGACAGCACAGTACATATAGACCCTATGGACCCGCAGGGGGAGCAGCAACCTTACTCGCCCAGGTGCAAAGAAGAAGGAGGCCGGCCAGGGTCCGAGCCGGACCGCACCGTGCAGGAGTCCCACTCCTCACCCCTCCTCCCCCAGCCACACACCCCCTCTCCGTCCGTCCCCTGTTCATAGTGAACTAAGCTCCCCGGGGGCGGTTTATTGGGTTTGCGCATGAGCAACCGCAGGCTACACCCCACCCGCGCCGGTCCTCCTGGGAGGTGGAGGCTTGTGCACGCATGCGTTAGAACCTGCTCGTGAAATGCCGCCCTGCCAGGAGCACGGGGTGATTTTGCGCATGCGCAGCAGCAGGGCCGAGCTCCGAACGAAGGGGGTGCCTTGGCTGGTTGCTGCGCGAGACGGAGGCAACGGGCACGGTGAGGT
The DNA here is from genome assembly GCF_965140235.1 of Caretta caretta. Taxonomy (NCBI): domain Eukaryota; kingdom Metazoa; phylum Chordata; order Testudines; family Cheloniidae; genus Caretta; species Caretta caretta. The sequence goes on along the minus strand of NC_134210.1, from coordinate 91,840,799 downwards.
GACAGGGGCGTGACCCGCACAGGGCCCCGCGCGGCCCCGAGAGGTGAAGCCCCCTGTCCGGCGTGGGAGGGGCCACTCGTGGGCTGGGCCGGGCTTGGGCGCGCGTGTGGTACGGAGTCCCTTGCAGGCCTGCCTGCTGGGGCCCCCGCCAGGCCAGCCGCTGTCCCGTGCCGCGGCCGCTGCGGCGCCTGGCCTGCGAGCTGCCCGCGCGGGGCCGACAGGGCCAGGGCAGGGTCACTGGGGTGCCGGCGGAGGCGCCTGCGTTCATCCCCACCGCTGGCAGTGCTACCCCCCGTGGTGTCCTCCCATTGGGAACTGCAGCAACTTGGCGCTGGTGTCACAGGTGACCAGCCAAGGGAAAAACAATCGGCCTCTGTATCTCCTGTTCGCTTCTGTAAGGAAGATCTGGTTTCACTTATTTATTTTAACAGTTCCCCCGCTCTCCCCCCCACTATTCTCTGCCCCCCACGATTATTGGAGAACTAGTGAAATGGTGGCAGCACCAAAGCTGGAGAGGGAAGGCTGAACATAAGAACGGCTGTACTGGGTCAGACCAAAGGTCCATCAAGTGATCCATCCCCTGTCACCCAATCCCAGCTTCTGACAAACAGAGGCTAGGGACACCATTCCTGCCCATCCTGGCTAATAGCCATGGATTGTGTTATGAGAAGGAGTAAATAACACTTCCTTATTTACTTTGTCTATACCACTCATGATTTTATAGACCTCTATCATGTCCCCCCCTTTAGTCACCTCTTTTCCAAGCTGAAAAGTCCTAGTCTTATTAATCGCTCCTCATACGGAAGCCATTCTATACCCCTAATCATTTGTTGTTGCCCTTTTCTGAACCTTTTCCAATTCCAATATACCTTTTTTGAGATGGGGTGACCTCATCTGCATGCAGTATTCCAGGTGGGAACGTACCATGGATTTATATAGAGGCAATATGATATTTTCTGTCTTACCTATCCTGTTCTTGATGATTCCCAACATTCTGTTTGCTTTTTTGACTGCCGCTACACATTGAGTGGATGATTTCAGAGACCTATCCACAATGCCTCCAAGATCTTTCTTGAGTGGTAACAGCTAATTTAGACCCCATCATTGTATATGTATAGTTAGGATTATGTTTTTCAATGTGCATTACTTTGCATTTATCAACATTAAATTTCATCTGCCATTTTGTTGCCCAGTCACCTAGTTTTGTGAGATCCTTTTGTCATTCTTCACGGTCTGCCTGGGACTTAACTATCTTGAGTAGTTTTGTATCATCTGCAAATTTTGCCATCTCACTGTTAACCCCTTTTTTCAGATCGTTTATGAATATGTTAAATAGGACTGGGCTCAGTACAGATCCCACTATTTACCTCTCTCCATTCTGAAAACTGACCATTTATTCCTACCCTTTGTTTCCTATCTTTCAACCAGTTACCAATCCATGAGAGAAGCTTCTCTCTTATCCCACGACTGCTTATTTTGCTTAAGAGCCTTTGGTGAGGGACCTTGTCAAAGGCTTTCTGAAAATCTAAATACACTATAACCACTGGATCTCCTTTGTCCGCATGCTTGTTGACCCCCTCAAAGAATTCTAGTAGATTGGTGAGGCCTGATTTCCCTTTACAAAAACCACATTGACTGTTTCCCAACAAATTATGTTCATCTATGTGTCTGACAATTTTGTTCTTCATGATAGTTTCAACCAGTTTGCCCTGTACTGAAGTGAGGCTTACAGGCCTGTAGTTGCCAGGGTCACCTCTGGAGCCCTTTTTAAAAATTGGCATCACATTAGCTGTCCTCCAGTCATTTGATACAGAAGCTGATTTAAATGATAGATTACAGATAACAGTAGTCCTGCAATTTCACATTTGAGTTCCTTCAGAACTCTTGGGTGAATACCATCAAGTCTTGGAGACTTATTACTGTTTAGTTTATCAGTTTGTTCCAAAACCTCCTCTAATGACACCTCAATTTGGGACAGTTCCTCAGATCTGTCACCCAAAAAGAATGGCTCAGGTTTGGGAATCTCCCTCACGTCCTCAACAATGAAGACCGATTCAAAGAATTAATTTAGTTTCTCCGCAATGGCCTTATTGTCTTTGAGTGCTCCTTTAGCATCTTGATCATCCAGTGGCCCCACTAGTTGTTTAGCAGGCTTTCTGCTTCTGATGTATTTAAAAAAATATTTGCTATTACTTTTGGAGTCTTTGGGTAGCTGTTCTTCAAAATTCTTTTTTGGTCTTTCTAATTATATTTTTACACTTCATTTCCAGAGTTTATGCTCTTTTCTATTTTCCTCATTAGGATTTATCTTCCACTTTTTAAAGGATGCCTTTTTGCCTCTCACTGCTTCTTTTACTTTGTTGTTTAACCACAGTGGCTCTTTTTTGGTTCTCTTATTATGTTTTTTAAATTGGGATATACATTTAAGTTGAGCCTCTATTACGGTGTCTTTAAAAGTTTCCATGCAGCTTGCAGGAATTTTGCTTTTGGTACTGTACCTTATAATTTCTGTTTCACTAACCTCCTCATTTTTGTGTAGTTCCCCTTTCTGAAATTAAATGCTATGGTGTTGGGCTGCTGTGGAGTTTTCCCTGCCACAGAGATGTTAAATTTAATTATATTACGGTCATTATTACTAAGTGGTCCAGCTGTATTCACTTCAGGGACTTCTTCCCTGTATTCACTTCTGTGCTCCACTTAGGGCTAAATCAAGAATTGCCTCTCCTCTTGTGGGTTCCAGGACTAGCTGCTCCAAGAAGCAGTCATTTAAGGTGTCAAGAAACTTTATCTCAACATCCCTTCCTGAGGTGATGTATACCCAGTCAATATGGGGATAGTTGAAATCCCCCATTATTATTATTGAGTTTTTTATTTTAATAGCCTCTCTAATCTCCCTGAGCATTTCAGAGTCACTAACACCATCCTGGTCAGGTGGTCTGTAATATAGCCCTACTGCTATATACTTATTTTTCAAGCTTGGAATTACTATCCATAGAGATTCTATAGTACAATTTAGTTCATTTAAGATTTCTAGTTCATTTGATTCTACGCTTTCTTTCACATATAGTGCCACTCCCCCACCAGAACGACCTGTTCTGTCCTTCTGATATATTTTGTACCCAGCTATTACTGTGTCCCATTGATTATCCTCATTCCACCAAGTTTCTGTGATGCCTGTTAGATCAATATCCTAATTTAATACTAGGCACTCTAGTTCACCCATCTTATTATTTAGACTTCTAGCATTGGTATATAAGCATTTTAAAAACTTGGCATTTTTTGGCTGTCCCCTATTGCATGACATAATGGAATGGGACTTTTTTTCATTTGTCTGTTTCTCATTAGATCCTCCTGTATTTTATCACTTTCCATCCTCTCCTCCTTATTAGGACATAGCAATCGAAAGGGGAAGGGGCTTTTAAACTACCTGTTTTAAAACTCTTGAATTTTGGTTCTTAGGTGACTAACATTATTTACGGGACATCTTCACTAAATGTCCAGCGTAGCTTTTAACTGAGGGATGTTAGTGCTGAGAATCATCCATACCTCTCAGAGGAACTCCAGCAAAACCAGGGAAGACTAGGCTTGACATTTCTGATATATCTAAAGTAAAACAAGCAGAGGTAGGGAGGAAGCCTACAGGCCTTTTCAGACACAAGACTAATATTTTAATTCATTCTTAATAGGTTACCTTTTATGATGCACAGTTTAAAAATAATATTTGAGTCTGAATGTGCTTGCAAGTTACACTAAGATTACTATTACTGCAAAAGTGACTTACTTTGTACACCTGACTGTGTTCCGTTTGTAGTCAGTTTCACAGATTCTTCTTGTTTTGGGTCTTTCGCATAGCAATGAGAGAGAGAGAGAGATTTTTGCTTATTATAAAACTTCAAAAATTAAATGTTTAATACCCAAAATTCCTTTAAGCTTTTTTTAAAAATTGATTGTCTTTCAGGTTGAGTATGTAACTTTATTAATGGTTGTCCAGTCAAGGAGTAGTGATATTAACATTTTGCAGTCCTGGTTTTTGAGTTTATATAGTAAAATCTATTCAGGGGAAATTTTGAAAGAGATAACATCCTTTTTAAAGGAGTTGTCAAATTATGGGCTGTTGAACCTTCAATGTTGCCCTTTGAATTTACATCTGACTAGTTCATTTTTTTTCCTTATGCAAGATAAGCATTGGTTCCCATTAAATACTTTCTATAGTTTATTCTTGATCTATGATTTGTATTTATAGGTACAATATTATGGTTATGAAAGCTTCAGTAGAAGATGATGATTCAGGATGGGAGCTCAATATACCTGACAAGATGGAAAAGGGTAATACAAACTGGATCGATATTACCCAGGAATTTGAAGAGGCCTGTAGAGGTAAGTTGTACTTCTTAGACTCTTAAGGATTCCAATTTTTAAGAAGCCCAACCATAATTCTTGAAGTTGCCTTCCAGTCTAAGGCTCCACTCCTGCAATGAGCTCAGTACGGGTAGACTCCATTGACTTTATTGGAAGTATGCAGATTCAAGAGTCTGCCTGTGTCAAGTTTATAGTGGGATTGGGGTCCATGAGATGAGCAACCCTCTTCAGAAGATATAAACCTCCTTCCATTTTTCAGGCTGCTTTCCTCCTTATGGTTTTTCTCATTCTGTTAAAAGAACAGGAGTACTTGTGGCATCTTAGAGACAGATTTATTTGAGCATAAGCTTTCGTGGGCTACAGCCCACTTCATTGGGTGGCATGCATCCGATGAAGTGGACTATAGCCCATGAAAGCTTGTGCTCAAATAAATTTGTTTGTCTCTAAGGTGCCACAAGTACTCCTGTTCTTTTTGCGGATACAGACTAACACGGCTGCTACTGGGAAATCTTGTTTATCCATACTGGACCTGTCTCCTGTTTTCCTGGAACTGTCAAATTTATCTAGATTGAACACAGCCCTGTATCCTAGAAATCGACTGTCCAGTGCTGATTTTTATTCATTTCTGCAATTGAATCAAAACTGATAAGTTTCTCATGAGAGGTAATACGTTCGGGTTATTGGGAGAAAAATACCTTCAGTTACTGTTAAGATTGCTACTCAGAGTTAATTTGCCTTGTGCGTAATTTTTAAACTGACCCTTGGTGCAACATTAAATCAAAAATAACTTTCTACTAGTATGTTACACACATTATTTTGCATGCACCATATGAGGATTTCCTTACTAATCTAGAAGGGGGATCCTCAAATGCTGTCTTAGACCAATTTTAAGTTCCCTTTGAATTGTTGGAATGGCACAAAGGGAGTGCCTTGGGTGATGGCATTGAGCAGGTGGTGTCACATTTCATGGTAACTATGCCTGTATTTCCTCTTAGTCCACCAAGGGTACTCCCAGCCATCACTCCTCTTGGGAGGAGACATGTGTCTCTTTCCCTCCTGATTGGGATGTTAGGGCTGCACAGCTCCCTGATTTACACTGATATATTTCCAGCAAGCCAGACTGCCTAAACAGGCCAGCATCTGTGCTTTGCTTTCTCTCCAATGGCTATGAACAGTGTAATTGCCGGCAGTTACAAGTTACCACACAATTCTTTCTAAGCAAGCACATTTATTTTTAAGGTAAAACCATTACAAGTAAAACATATTAAAAATAATAAAAGAACCTACATGCATGCTAAAAAGCTTACCAGAAGTCACCCCAACTCCACCCTTGAGCTCTAGTAGGTCAGTCTTTGAAAATCCACAACTGGGTTTTCTCCATTGTTACAAGTTCATAACTATCTCAGATTCCTAACCAACAGGTCAGCCTGTTTCTTTATACAGCTCAGGCCTTTGATCTCCAACCTCTGGGAACAGATAATCAGCAATCACCCTCTCTTCAGGGTGTAAGGGTTTTTGCATAACCGGAGGTAGGAATGTACATTAATCTCTCCTTAGGCGTTTCCCTGGAAATGCACTTACTGTCCTCAGAGTCCATTTTTGTCTGGTATATTTTCAGTATAGTCCTTTGGACCCCCACGTCTCACGTCACATCCGTTCCCTAGAGAGGTTACGTACAATCCAGACCACAATTATATATGAACTTTGCATTTAATGCAATGGATCCCAAAGTTACTTAAACTTAATTCAATAAGGTTTTATGAGGATATTTGCAGGAAATTGCCATTATCTGTCTCTGACACTTCCAAGGGGCACCCTGGTTGTGAGGCACCTCGCTACCACCTGTACTTAGTGTGTGGAAGTCTTGTCTGTGCCTTCTGTTGTTCAGCTCCCTGACTCCATCAGCCTCTGGCAACACAAAGCACTATCCTTCAAGTCTCCAGAGGCCTCGCTGTCTCTGTACAGGTTAGAGATAGCCACACACCAACCCCCAAGTTCTGCAAGCGTTCCTCTGGAGTGCCCAGCTCCAGTTCCACTGAACATTCACAGAACTGTCAGAATCTATGCTTCCAAAGGAATAGCATGCACCAGCTTACAAGATTCCCAGCATTTTGAGTTAAGAATGGCTGAGATCCCCTTTTCATAAAATCAGTCTTACTGGCAACCTGTCTTCACAGATTGAAAGATGCCAGAACGCCTCTCTGCTCCCATAGATAGACCAGACCTTTGACCGTCACTTGAAAACATGATTTTCCCATCGCTCCTGCACTGTTTACCTCTTCTTGTTAGTTTCCTTCTATAGTCTCTGTCAGATCTTCATTAGCATTTGCCTCTTTGTGGTAATAGATTTCTACTGTGAGGTTCACCAAGGAGTTGTTGTCTCCCACCACCTATCTTGAGAAGTTTGTCTCTAGGCACACTACCATAGAGTATCCTGCCTTTAGCTGCAAGGTTTAGAAACATGATTTGCAACATATATTCCTAACTCCTCATGTTTTTTCTATACATATAGCTCACAGTGATTATGATGACCTGTGTGACATAGGCTTTCATTGGCGACCTTACATGACATTCTTTTGGTGAATCCAGGGGACCCATCTATCCCTGTGTCCTCTTCCAGTTGCATTAAGAGATCTTTACGTCACACTGTCACATTTGGTATTATATTTTGCCTTCAGCATCATAATATACATCAAAGAGCAACAATGCATGCCTTTCTTCTGTATCTCCTTCTTTTGTAAGGTAAAGCCTGTTTAGCCAGTCGAGCAAGCTGTTTGGTTAAATATCTGTGATGAGCTGCTTTAGAGTAATATCCAAATTAATGATTTGTCCTGTTGTGTTCCTTCTAGAATTGAAGTTGGGAGAACTGCTTCATGACAAGCTGTGAGTATCCCATTGGGATATAATTTTTGAGATGGGAGTAATATATATTAGTATTTAGTGACCAACAAGATACTTAGTCTTTCTGATTTTGTCCTTATATGCAATCTTTTTATACTTTTTGTAGGAGTGCTTTCTGATTTTTCTGGTCATAAAAGAGCTCCTGGTGGAGCAATATTGGCCTCTTACTAGTCTTCCTATATTTCCTTTGCATCAGAATAATTTGCAGTTGTGCCTTTAATATTGTCTCCTTGAGAAACTGACAGCTCTTCTGAAGTCCTCCTTCCCTTAGATTTTCTTCTCATGGACCTTACTTAGGAAATCTGAGTTTGTTAAAGTCTGATATTTTTTCTTTAAGTTTTCTTTATTCTGCTGCTCTCACTCCTTTGTTTCCTTAAAATCATGAAATCTATCATTTAAAATGTCACTGTCATTTTAACATAAATAATGGGTAATATATAGTGTAAGGATGACAGGATTGAGGTTTGGATTCAGCAAAGCACTTGAATGAACATGTGCTTAGATTCCACTGATCTCAGAATCACTTCCATGAAACTTTCAACCATCTGAGTATTTTTATCTTGTCAGAAAAATATTTTTCAGGTGTTAATACCATGTTAACAAAGATAACATTATTAGTCAAATGTATATCAGATGCTTCAAAAATAATATTTTTGTACAAAAATTATACATCAAATCATTAAAGTCAGTAGGAAGTAAGCATCGGCCTACATTTTGCAGCAGTATTTTGTGTGGCTTCTACTTTCTGAAGGCTGTGCACCAGGCTTGCTGAGTAGATTATATGCCAAAGTTGAGGCCTTGTCTGTTGTTTTCCATATACCAGCTTTAACCTGAATGTTATCTTACACATTTATTAGCAGGATTAACCATTATGACAGCAACAGAATATAGTGTCAGAAACTGGATTGTTTCTGCATGATTTGTATTAAACTGTTTAAAAATAAAACCGAGGCTTAAAACATGAATTCTGTATTTCTTGTTTGTTGGGGTAGAAACGTAAATGTTTTCTCTGGTTGTGGCATAATCAAGACCAGTTTGTTTTAGTTAAAATCAGTTAAAGCTATCAGATATACATAATGGTCGGTCTCTAAGGGGACGATATGTATTATGAGTTCTGTCTGTGTGTGTGTGTGTGTGTGTGTGTGTGAAGGTACATACACGTAGGCACAGATACTTAGTAATTGGGTATTTGGCTAAAGAAGTGCTCTTCAGTTTAAAATAAATCCCAGGATTTTCAAGAGGACTTGAGACTCCATAAAAATTAGGTCCTTATAAGGTTCCTCAGATTGGGCACCTAACATCAGTAGTCACTCTTGACAGTCTTAGCTAGTGTGTTGACAAATGGCAAGCTCAAAACACATCACTTGTCAGTGTCTCAGTATTTAATAGTTTGATACTGGTGCCTGATGATAGTGTGTGGAAATCCATTGCTTTGTGCAAATTAAATGATTGTATACTAAGTGTTTGTTGCTTTTCATTGTTGTCCTTAGTTTTGGTCTTTTTGAAGCCATGTCTGCTATTGAAATGATGGATCCCAAGATGGATGCTGGCATGATTGGAAACCAAGTTAATCGAAAGGTTCTTAACTTTGAGCAAGCTATCAAGGTTGGTGTCCCTTCCTTCCTTTTCTCCTTTTTATTGTCTGTTTATGCTGCCTTAAAAAAGAAAAGTAGAGTTTTAATAAACCATAGCTATGCACAACTTCAACAATCACATCAATGACCTATGTAGACTGAATGTTTCAACATTTAATAGAGAACTTGTATTATGATATTTTCCCTTCAGATATTTTCAGAAAAAATAACATGCTTTAGAATTTGAAGCCCTATTCATCTACAGAATAAGTACAATACAGATAACTGCAATATAAGTTTCCCCATGCTTCCCAATTGTATGCTTCTGAGATGAAGATTTATTAGATTATCTAGTCCTTTCTGCTGAAAGGATATTTCAGTCTCCTTGCCCATTCAGTACTTGGTCTCTCTACTGATATTGTAAATTGACACTGGATTTGATAATGTGGATTCCTGTTCACTAGGAACTGGACGGAGGCCAAGTAATTTAACAAAGGCCATGGAGCAGCACTCTGATGATGATCTTTCACTACTGATGTCCTCAAATTGAACTGATGAAGTAAAATTGAAAGATTCTGCATCCATCTTGTGGTATTCAGTCACCGTAGTTAGATAAGAAAAAGCAAACATTTTGAAAGAGTCAAAAGAGAAGCAACTCTAAGAATACCTTCCTGATTTTTCAAAATGTGGATTTGGGTGCATTGAACAAATGGCTTCCTAACTGGTAAGGTATCATCTTTTAGGCTTTGATCCTGCAGTCAGTGGAGCTCTCTGCAGGCATTTGCACGCATGAAGTTTCTTATAAGACTGGCCCTTGTTTATTAATCCAGTTTTTGCATCTATGGTGCATATTTTTAAATGTTAGTTTAACCAGTTTTATAACTTCTACAGGCTGCTTAATGATGCTAGAATGAAACTGCTGAGATATATTTGTCTGTTTCTACCTATCAGTGTGACTTTTTTTTGTAATGTGCTCATCACCATGATATCTACTGCAAAAATCTTCATAATTCCAAAGGTGTGGTTTCCACAGTCATGAATAGGGCCCTACCAAATTCACAGTCCATTTTTGTAAATTTCATGGTCATAGTATTTTAAAAATTTTGAATTTCATTATTTCAGATGTTTAAATCTCAAATTTCACAGCGTTGTAACAAAGCATGAATATTTATTGAAAAATGGCAAAATACAAACGTAAAGCCCTTAAGTCAGCACTTCTGAAGCTGGGGGGTCCCGACCCAGAAGGGGGTTGCAGAACTATTGTGTGTGCGGGCGTTGGGGGATGTAATGGTATTGCCACCATTACTTCTGCACTGCCTTCCGAACTGGATAGCTGGAGGACGGCAGCTGCTGGCTGGGTGCTGAGCTCTGAAGGCAGCATCGCTACCAGGAGCAGTGCAGCCTTCAGAGCTGGATTCCCAGCCAGCAGCTGCTGTCCTCCAGCCACCCAGCTCTGAATGCAGTGCCAACAGCAGCACTAGCACATAAGTAAGGGTGGCAATACCGTACTATGCAACACTGCAGCGCTGCATTCAGACCTGGAAGCTGCCGATCTCTGGCCACCCAACTCTGAAGGCAGCACAGAAGTAAGAGCAGCAATACTTCAACTCCTTTACAAGAGGCTTGCGACCCCCCTTTTCAGTCGGGTTCCCTAGTTTGAGAAACACAGTGTACATGTATATATACTTTTACCCTACATAATAAAAGAGTATAGGGTAAAAGTACACAAAAGACTAGTGACACGTTTTTCATTGCTATTAATTTTATAGGGTCCTAGATCAACAAAACCAACCAAATACAAATATCATGGTTGATGAACTTTTAAAATTAAATTAATGTTGTATTCTTTAAAATTCCCTTTCTGCTGTGCAAAGAATGACGTATCTATTGTTTGTGTAATCTATCGCTTTCACATTTTTTTTCTTTTTAAGGATGGCATCATTAAAATTAAAGATCTATCTTTACCTCAGATGATTGGGATAATGGATACTTGTTTTTGCTGCTTGGTAAGAATTTGCTCCTTTTAATGCTGTTTTAATACTTTCAAAACTGGAGTTTAAGTTATTAAGAAAAAGATGTAGGTTTCCTTGGTAAAGAAGGATTTTAGGGTAAATTGATCCATTGAGCAGACACATATTTACATACTGTATGTTTAAATTTGCTGTAACCATTAGTAGTTGGAGTGATAGTTTAGTAATTAGGGTCTCAAGAAACTTTGTGTTCTAAAAGAACCATTAGTTCAAAAAAAAATCTGGGATTTTGACTATGAAGTACTAGAGAGAGATTATAGAATCTTATTACATTAGGAAATCTGATCAAATCCTATATATTTTCATTGTGGTTTCTTTACAATACAGATCTTTATATGCATAAGAGGTTATAAAGATATGTTAAAGGAGATGTGCAAATTTATTTTTAATTGAATGTGTAAACATGTATGTGCTAAATGCCACAAAATAATTTTTAAAGGTATATTGGACATGTTTTAAATCGAAACTCTACTGTATTTCATAGTCTATGAAGATATTGAAGGACGTGCCTAGATTATTGAAGCTTTCTCTCTGTTCTCATTTACATCAGTTTCATGTTGTTATACCAGGAGGTCATGGAAAGGAAGCTATGTTTAGACTTGAAATTGTAGAATACTAATATATTTTAGCAGCAAATTACAGTTGTGACTTCTTACTTATGTAATGGAACATTAGAGGAATACATGTATAGTATGTAATTCACGTCCAGTGACAAGCTTACTTCCATAATTCTTGGACTGGGAACTTTGCAGAGGTAGCTTGTTCAACAAGTAAGGTGGTGCATAATACTCTAGTGTGTGTCCCCTTTCCTTCCTTTGACCCCCACCTCCACTTCCATAGCCAACAAATGAAGAGATGTTGATAGGTGTCAGATATCCTCATTTGGTCCTTTTTGCTGGATGGAAGGTTGGCACGATATGGAGTCTCTTTGAGGACTGATTTAGACAGGGTAAAATAGAAAAGGAATGGGAATATAAAAAAATGCAGACTCAAAAATAAAGTATGTACTTTTATTTTCTTTCTAGATAACATGGTTGGAAGGTCATTCCTTGGCACAAACAGTGTTTACTTGCCTATATATACATAATCCAGACTTCATAGAAGATCCTGCCATGAAGGCTTTTGCTCTGGGGATCCTAAAAATCTGTGATATTGCCAGAGAAAAAGTAAATAAAGCTGCAGTTTTTGAAGAGGTATGTTTCAATATGACCTGTGATTACAATATGTATAGCACCATAATTATTCATGGTGCTTTACAGAAATTAAAAAATGGCTTGAAGAGTGAAGTTTAGGACTACATTATTGTAGAATGGTCTGGGAGAGTGGCTAATTTTCTTGAACAGAATATCACTGGTCACCTAATTTCTCTTACACTTTTTCCTGAATTCATTATTTGCTTTCTATGTGGTAGAATACGTGAGTGAGCAAATAAGAATGCTTTTATTCATAAACAGCTTATATATGAACAGAAAAGATGGCATAGGTCAGTAGAAAATTATTAATGCGGGGATTGCCTGCTATTGAAACCAGATGTTTTTGATCATTAGGATTTTTTTGTTTAGCTTTGAATTTTCTGCCCAGGATAAAGAGACAATGTGCTACACGTCTTCCCTTCCCCCCAGTATTGTACTGGGAGTCAGGAGATCTTGTCCTCTGCTCTGTGATTATTTTCCAATCTGTTAATGGTTTTAATACTTCACTTCTTTTTAAAGTGCTTTGAGATTTATGGATGGAAAGTACTATAGAAGAATAGTACTGTTAATATAATATATATTAAAACTATACCACAAATATTAAACGGCCTCCTGAAATTCCCATTGGTTGCTGTGAAAGACTATAACTGCAATTTTGCATAGGGTGCAGAAATTTAGAAAAAAGTGTAGTTATTGCTGCTGTACTTCAAACATATGTTTTGGCTGAAAGCACCTAATTGTTCCATTTTACATTTAGGAAGATTTTCAGTCCATGACCTATGGGTTTAAAATGGCTAATAGTGTGACAGATCTTCGAGTTACAGGTAAAATTCAGAACTTTGTGGAAAAGAAAAGTCCTGAAATTTTCATGCTTTCAGTTCAGAGATCCATTTAAAAATGTGAATAAAATATGAGCCATTTCCATTATTACATACATTTTTTTCTTCCCATATATTCTGGTCAGAAATTTTCAATATGCATAACTAAAATTTAAAAAATGCTTAAACTGGAATCTTCTAATTTGGTTTGTTTGTAAAATCTGATTGACATTAATGTAAATAAATTTTGAAAAAAAAATGGTGAGGTAGTTTTAAAGCTGTGGGTATTTAAAGTCAGAATTTTGCATTTATGTGCATTGTTTTTGCTGTTCTTTCAGTTGACCTGCATGTAGAGCTGGGGTTCTCAAACTTCATTGCACCAGGACCACTTTCTGACAACAAAGTTACTACATGACCTGGGGGTGGGAGGGAGAGGGAGAGGGATGGAGCCAAGCCCCACCACCCTGGGTGGGGATGGAGCTCAGGCTTCAGCTTCAGCCATGGGTCCTAGCAAAACTAATGCTGGCCCTGGCGACCCCATTAAAAGGAGGTCACGTCCCACTTTGGGGTCCCGACCAACAGTTTGAGGACCGTTGATGTAGAGCAGGGGTCTCCAACGCGGTGCCTGCGGGCACCATATGGCGCCTGCCGGGGCATTTTTGTGCACCCACAGATCACCCCGCCGCCGAGAAGCGTTGCCGTTTCTCGGCGCCATTTTGGTGGCAACGCTTCTTCCCGCTGCTACTTTTTGTGGCTGCATTTTGGGCGGCAATGTGCTATTCCCACAAGAAAGGTTGGGAACCACTGTTGTAGAGAGATTGAGAAAACTTAAGGCATTAAGACAACTTCTTAGTTTTGGATCAATCTGAAAACTCTGAGATGCCTAGAATTTAAGATTGGCTGAGTTCCAGATTTAACCTTTGTCAAGCCAAATAGCTTCATGTTAGATTGCAAAGCTCCATTTGTAAAGAAACATTCTTAATGACAACAAATAAATAATTTTCATGCAAGGAACTAGCTTTAATGCAATGATGAGGTTGAGAAGTCAAACTCTTGTTTTGACAATAACTTAAGTGGAAATTAAAACTCTTGAGAGAACATTAGTCTTCTCCAAACGTGCAGTTATTTAGTTAGCTTCTAACAAACAGACATTGGGTGATCTTAACCCTGAATTTCCACAATCTCAATTGAGCACCTGCTCCCTCCTAACTTCCGTGCACATCTGTTGCACCGTAGTTAAGGTGGAGACTTTTGGAGTTTGAAACCTGCAGCTTTGGACATCTTAAATCCTTCATTTACATAGGGTTTTTTTGTACACTTGTAGATCTGTGGAGTTCACAAATTTGTTTTTCTGTAAATATTCCCAGCATCTGCATGCCTCTGATGTGTTACCTAACTGTTGGTCCAGTTCCTAAAAAATACATATTCTTAGATTTAAATTTTGGCAACACTGATTACTGAAATTGCATTTGCTTTTGGTGACTTGTCCTCTGTGTGGTCCAAAAAATCAGACACTGAGAGGAAAGGTAGAGAGAGTTCCTTCTTTGGAACAGCTGGAGATAGAGAATGGGTAGGTTCAGATTTGTCAAACATTTATTAGTCACAGACTGATACAAAAGCTGGAGCTACGGTTCAGAGACAGCACCTTAATAAGCATTCTAGCATCATCCCCTTCTTAAAAGCTGAGGGTAGGAGTTAGACTTCTCGCAGGTAGCTAATGTCACCAGTAGGGCTTCTTTGGTGGTGAACTTTGGCCAATAGGTGCTTTTAAATATTTCAGATTTTGAATTAAGCTCACAACTCTCCTCACTCTCTGTTGTATGTGTGCATCTGAGTTTAATCAGAATAATTCATTGTTTTTTAAAAATGTCACTTTTCCAGGCATGCTAAAAGATGTAGAAGATGACATGCAGCGAAGAGTAAAGGTAGTTTTTCTTTAGCTTCCTACTTTTTTATCTGTTATATGTTGAATAGACTTCAAAGAATACGGTTTCCTTTTAGACAAGTTATATAACATATTACAAATTTTTAAGGAACATTACTGTCATCGTATGTCATTTCCCCCCGGTAATAGTGTCCTCTGGAGGAGAATTGAAATTTTTTTTTGTATGCCTATTTTTGCTTAAGACACTAGCAGACTGTCTATAGCAGGATTCAGAATGTTGTTCCCTAGTACAGACAAGGTTTGTAGGTTTTCAAGTAGGAATAGAAAGGATAGTCTGGTGTAGGAAGTCTGGTCTACTAGGCTGGACTGAGACTTGGTAACCTGGATTTAATTCCTGTTTCAGCTGCAAAATTACTGTGTGACTGTAGAAAGTCACTCAGTCTACCCTGTGCCTCAGTTTGCCAGCTGTGAATGGGGGGATACTGTTTCTCTACTCATGGAGGGGAGGGGTGTAAGGATAGACTTTATTAATGATTGTGGATCGCTCAGATCATATGGCAATATGGGTCATATAAATACCTGTAAAGATACTTAAAGTCAATTTCAGATGCCTTCTAACCTCAGATGAGAACTGATGTTAATCTTATCTGATTTCAGAAATATCCAAACAAATTTAATGTTTTTACCTCCTATATCTAAGTTATTTTCTAAACAATGGCATCACCTTTTTGCAATTTTATTAATACATCGTGTTTCTAACTCCTTCAATTTTAGAGCACTCGAAGTCGACAAGGAGAAGAGAGAGATCCAGAAGTTGAACTTGAAGTAATGAACCTTTTACAATTTTTTGCTGGACTGTATAAAATAGTTCATATTACTTAGATAAATGTTTTCAATAACTAATTTATAGAATTTGTCCTAAAATAGGAAAACCTGATCTAACATAAATCTTCAAGAAAATAGGGAAGAATTCACTTCGCTGTAATAGCTGCATGGTAGCACTTAAAACATTAAGTTTGAATGAATGGTACCAGCTTAAGAAGTAGCTGTCCACCAAACTTCCTGGTCTCACACAAGGTGTGTTTGTGTTTTCCTCTTCTGTGTTGGAAGGATGTTGGAGACTATTGGTGCCATAATGTCATCAGTTCACTTCTTCAGAAACAGAAATTACTTTGAAGATAACTAGGCCAAAAAAGTTGCAAATAGAGTTGGAAGGCAGATACTTTCTACTCTCAAAATAGATAGATAGTATGTCTATAAGAGCTGTTTATAAAATCTTGCATTTAGTTAAATAAATGCCAAATCTTATTTTTTTGAAGAGTTGGCACTTTTTCCTAATTTTTGGTACTTTTTATTTTGTTGTAGCATCAGCAGTGCTTAGCAGTATTCAGCAGAGTGAAGTTTACCCGTGTACTACTGACAGTTCTTATCGCCTTCACCAAAAAAGAGGTACAAATACTCGATATTTCTGCACTTAGTCTGTGATCCTGTGAAATGTTTGGGGTTTTTTTGTTTGTTTTTCATTTTGGAGAGCAAAAAATTGTCATAGAGAATTTCTTACTCCAGGAGCTCACCTCTCTGCAGCAGCACCATCAACTTGGGGGCATGGGTGAACTCTTTAAGAGTAGCAGCCCACTTTCCACCAGCACCAATATATTCCTTCTTAGTTCTTAGGAAGTTATAGGGCCTTGCACAGAAATATGCTGTTGATCAGGTAATAACAAAACAAACAAACCTGTTGATGAGCCTGGAAAATTCTCTTTAAGCAAATAGAACCTGAAAGATAAGGTTTCCAGGAAGACTATCATTAACCGGTGACTAGTAATTTTTTGTGGGAAATCATGATGGATTTTCCCTTTTTGAGGTTCTGAATTTCTATCCAGGCTTCATTGGTGGTTGGGAGAGGAAGGGGTCAGCGTCAGGGCTGTGCACCAGTCTACCAGCTTTAATGAGCTTGAGAATTCCATGGGATGGATTGGGGGTGGGGTGGAAAAATCACCCTTTTTAGGGCTGAGAGATAGAATTGGGGTAGGCTGGATGAGACTAAGAGTTGTGTTTTTATTTCCCTCAGATTTGTCTGGTTTTGTTACTTTTTGCAGTGGAGGGAGGTAACATGCTCTTGCGTGCTCTCCTGGAGTTCCCTACTTAAGTATTTAGCTGCACCAGCTACACCCTGAACAGCATAAAAGAGCCTTAAACTTAGTGAAAATCAGGTGCAAGTATTTTAAAGATGCAGAGGAGGCTAGAGGACTTGTGGAGGAAATTGCACTCTGAATTTAATTAGTGGCAGTATAAATAAGAGCGTTCACTCTTACGTCAGGGCTGTGATAGATAGATAGATCCACAGCCAAATCCTGATTTTCAGAACTGTTATGGGTGACTGCTCACAAACTGGGCCATTCATTCACATGTGGTCAAATATTTCTCACTTTAAATTCTTCATTTAGTTCATGGTCAAGATTGATTGATTGCATTTGGGGTCTGCTTTGCAGCCTGTTTTGTAGCAGATCTGTGTTAATGCATTGTGTCAAGTATCAGAGGGGTAGCCGTGTTACTCTGTATCCACAAAAACATCGAGTAGTCTGGTGGAACCTTAAAGACTAACAGATTTATTTGGGCATCAACTTTAGTGGGTAAAAAACCCACTTCTTCAGATGCATGGAGTGAAAATTACAGATCGTTACAGTGTAATTTTCACTCCATGCATCTGAAGAAGTGGGTTTTCTACCCACGAAAGCTTATGCCCAAATAAATCTGTTTAATTTTTAAGGTGCCACTGGACTCTTCATTGGTCTTTAAGGCATTGTGTTTGTTAAGACAAAGCTACAGAAAGTGAATATTTATCTTGCACTGTTTTTTATTAATATCAGTTTCTGGCCTGGTTAAGTTTCTATCAGACTATTTTTCTGTCTGAGTTTTTATAAGTCTCTTCTAAAACAGCATATTTAAATTTTACTTGTAAATATTTATCTTGTATCAAGGACAATTAACCCAGATTTTTTAAAACTGAGCATTTATGTTCCCAGCAAGCAGTTTAAACACATGCTCAATAGTCCTAATAAAATAGGTGTAGATCTAAAATGTCAGAACATTGTGTATTTCAGTAGATTATAAATCATTACCTTCTAATCAGCAATTTGGCATCAGGATTTTCTAACATTTTGAAGCAGTTTTATGGTACTTAAGGATCCATTAACATAGAACATTTAAGGACTCCTTATTTTCTAATGAGAGGGATATATTTCCGCCAAGAGAAACTCACTGTTGCAAGAGTGCTTCCCTTATAAACTGACAAAACTCAGAACATAGAGAATGTGCTTCTGACACATACTAGCTTATCAGTGAAGTCTCACTGATTAAGGGTTATCTAGAGGTTGTACAAGTGATACATTGGATGGATACATTAAAACCTATTGGATCAAAAATGTAGTGTGTTCTTTTAAAAAAAAAAAAAAATCCCATATATCTGGGTTCCGATTCTTGGGAAGGTTACAGAATTTGCTTTCGTACAGACTTAGGTCACGAAGCATGTGAAAATGTTCTGTTATATTTTCCAGACAAGTGCAGTTGCAGAAGCTCAGAAACTAATGACTCAAGCAGCTGACTTGCTTTCTGCCATCCACAACTCATTACATCATGGTATCCAGGCTCAGAATGATACTACAAAAGGAGGTAAGCATCAGGATTAGTAGTTCTCTCCTGCCTGGAACGTAGTGTCCTTGTGATAGGCTGGGCCTTCTCTAGGCCACTCTCAGGCAGTTTTAGAGTCTCTTCGTCTTCCAAAGTCCTTTCCCACTTGGGAACCATACTGCAGCCTTTCCAGGTACTCTGGTGTTCCTGTAAAAATTTGATTTGTTTATGGTGGTCTGGCATGGCTGGACACTGGGTTGAGATTTATTTTCAACCCCTACCCTGCGGTGATGAGCTTGTCCTGGATCTAAGTCGTTGTGGGCAGCGGACTCTTGTCAGCTGTTTTTTCTCTCAGCGGCTCTGTAGCAAGAATCAGCTACTTCTGAGGCACTGCTAACTATCATAGAATCCTAAAACGGTAGGACTGGAAGAGACTACAATAGGTCATCTACTCCAGTCCCCTGCACTATGACAGGAGGACTAAGGATTATCTAGACCATTCCTGGCAGCTGTTTGTCTAACCTATTCTGAAAAACCTCCAATGATGGAGATTCCACGACCTCCATAGATAATTTGTTCCAATGCTTAAATATCCTTACAGTTAGGAAGTTTTCCTAACGTCTAACCTACGTCTCCCTTGCTACAATTTATACCCATTACTTCTTGTCCTGTCCTCAGTGGTTAAGGAGAACCATTTATCACCCTCCTCTTTATAATAACCTTTTATGTACTTGAAGACAGTTTTCATGTCCCCCGTCAGTCTTCTCTTCTCCAGACTAAACTAACTCAATTTTTTCAATCTTCCCTCATAGGTCATGTTTTCTAGACCTTTAATCATTTTTGTTGCTCTTCTCTGGACTTTCTCCAATTTGTCCACATCATTCCTGAAATGTGGCATCCAGAACTGGACACAGTACTCCAGTTGAAGCCTTATCAGGTTACATAAGAAGTCTGGCAGAGCTAGGAACTGAACCCAGATTCTCAGGTGTCCAAGCACATGCCTTGACCACAAGACTAGAACTTTCTACTTCTCTTGTAGCACAACTAAATAATTACCTGAGGGATCACGTCCCTTCCTGGTCAGATAAGCTGGATCCTCTTTGTTATGAAAGAGATGGCAGTGGCTGGTGGCATGGCATTCTCTGAGGGCTCAGAGACTCTGGAACTAGCTCTTCCTGCTGCTCCAAGATAGCCAAATTTCCTTTCAGAGTGATAAGATGGATGAGGTAATATCTTTTACACGGCTATAGCTACACAACAAATTTCCTTTCAGGCGTGGTGCAGTGACATCTCTTTGGGTTTTTGGAGAGGATTGAGTGTTTGCTTCCCAAAAGGATAATAAAGTAGAAAGGAGTTTTTATAGTGGCTGGCTGAGATCCTGTTTGAATTTCTATTTTAATACTGCTGGAATTTTGTTGTACTACAAAGTATGAGTTAGGGTACCTAGAGCCCATAAGTGTTTATTATTTAAATAAATTTATTACTATATTAAATAAATCTCTGATGGAAATTTATCCAGGCCAAAATGCTGCTGTTTAAGGCAAAAGAAGGGGGCAGCGTAGTATAAATTTTGGCTTTTTTTTTTTTTTGGCGGGGGGGGGGGGAAGCTTTGGCTTAAAACAAGGCCTCAACACAGATCTGCTGCCAAGAAAGACCAGATCCAATTTTTATTTTTCAAGAGAGAGAGGAAGATAAGGGTTTAAACTGTCACTAAACAAAATGTCATTTTGTTGATCCCTTCTGGTTTGTTATAATTCAGGGTGCTTAAGTAGACAAATTGTATTGCTATTTATTCCTTGGCAGAGACAAATATTCTAATAACTACAATAGCACCAGTACTAAGTAAGAAGACATCTCTTCATTTAATGTGGGGTTGGGAAGAAATGATGGAATCCATATAGGATGTTCATAAAATTGCAGGAAAAAACATTTTACCTTTTTAATGTGTAGAAAATAAGGATTGCCATTAGTAAGATTTTAAATATCAGCTGTTCGATAAATATTTTTTCTGACCCAATTTTTAATGGATATAATTTTAAATGATGTTTCTGCTTGTGAGACAATAAGAGAAATTCACTATGGAGAGTCTTAAGGCTTGTCTATACTACCCACTGGATCGGCAGGCAGCAATCGATCCAGTGGGATCGACCACTGAGCGCTCTCCCGTCAACTCTGTACTCCACCAGAACGAGGAGCGCAAACCGAGTAGATGGGAGAGCATCAGCTGTCGACTGACCGCAGTGAAGACACTGTGTCAGAATTCAGCAGAGTAGGTCTAAGTACGTCGACTTCAGCTACGCTATTCACATAACTGAAGTTGCGTATTTTAGATTGACCCCGCACGGTAGTGTAGACAAGCCCTTTGGCTATGTCTACGCTACTGTGGTAAGTCGACCTATGCTGTACAACTCCAGCTACGTGACTAGCGTAGCTGGAGTCAACGTACCTTAGGTCGAGTTACCACGGGGTCTACACTGCTGGGGGTCAACAGGAGAAACTCTCCCATTGACTTACTTCGCTCTCCAGTCGACCCCTGTACTCTACCCCCGACGAGAAGAGTAAACTGCTGTCGATTTGGCAGGTCTTCACTAGACCCACTAAATCGACCGCCGGTGGATCGATCTCAGAGCATCGATCCCAGCTGTAATGTAGACCTGCAGTTAGACAGACTTTACCTTAGGAGATATTAGGAAAACTGTAGAAGGAACTTATTTGTAATCCCTGTAAAACTGAAGAACCTCTGGGAATAGAGTAGAAACAGTAGGACAATATAAAGTCTTTAAATATCTACACTCCCTGCCCCACTCTTCTAAAGACTTAATCCCTTGATTTTTTTTTTTTAACTTTAATTTGTATAAGTCAATATAGTTCATGAACTGACTAGCAATTAGTACACTATGGACATGGAAGTATAGAGTTCCTCATACTGCCAGACAACTTTGTCACGGGCAGGGGGGACCATTTGTAAAAGTGAGATGGTAGCATGGATTCCATTTAATACTAAGCCTCTCTGCTGAGCCTAATGGAAAAGGGCGCTTGTTGGGTGGTGGTTGATTGGTTTTTTGTGATGTATATTATGTCCAAAAGAAGTGGACTGAGACCAATATCTCATATTATGTAGGCCACCAAACAGTGAACAGAGGGTAATGAATGTCAGGCACTACTAATCCTGGTTAAATCTGAACCAACTATTCAACACAGTTTACGCATACTTCATTATGATATCCAGTAACTGAGACCAGAATCTCTGATTCATGTATTTCCCAAACTCAGTTTATAAAAAAATAATGCATTTTTGTTCCTTCCTGCATGTTATAAGATTGTTCTCTTAATTTATTCTAAGCAATTGATTTTTATTTTATTTTTTTACATTCATGTTGGCAAGCTGAAACACCTAAATTGTTATCTTGACCACTTACACCAGACCCGCTTCCCAAAATATGCAATAATAATTATATATTTTATGTACTTTGTTTTGCTCCTTTACTTAGTTGTCTATGCAGATGTATATTGTAACTTGAATTCAACTTAAAAAAAAAACCACCCCAAAATCCCTTAACCATAAAGTCATATTACTTTTACAGTTCTCTGTTGAATTCTGATAGATGTCTTAGTCAGCTGTCTGA
Organism: Caretta caretta; assembly: GCF_965140235.1. Classification (NCBI taxonomy): domain Eukaryota; kingdom Metazoa; phylum Chordata; order Testudines; family Cheloniidae; genus Caretta; species Caretta caretta. Next base: position 91,818,783 of record NC_134210.1, on the reverse strand, counting down.
AAAGAGGAAAGGTTTGAAAACTTGTTTTTTGCCTCATGAGAGAAATGTTAATTAAATATTTAGATAATGGGAGCTTGCTAACTTTTATCTTTTTTTTTTTTTACAAACCATGAGATTTGAAGGAGTCTATCATATGACTCCAGCATTATAGAGACTTGCAAACATTTGCTATTTAGTAATACAAGGAGCAGATTTGCATTTCTGCCAAATGCCACTACTTAACCTGACATAGTACAAAGTAGATGATTAAATGAAGAATGTGAATCATTTGGGTTACATAAAGGCCCTGTTGTGTTCCCCTACCCACGTGAGGACACCCCTCCCTTGTATATAGGGAAATAATTGAATTTTTTCTCTTTCCCATGGACTATGACAGGGTTAGCCGATCCAGAAGTGGGCAGACAAATCAGGACCCTGAGGATGAGTTCCTTTTATTAAGTGCACTAAAGGCAGGTCTACACTACCGCTTAAGTTGATCTAACTTACATCACTCAGGGTATGTCTTCACTACCCGCTGGATCGGCGGGCAACGATCGATCCAGTGGGGATCGATTTATTGCATGTAGTCTAGACGCGATAAATCGGCCCCCGAGCGCTTTCCCATCGACTCCTGTACTCCAGCACCGCGAGAGGCGCAGGCAGAGTCGACGGGGGAGTGGCAGCAGTCTACTCACCACGGTGAAGACACCATGGTAAATCCATCTAAGTACGTCGACTTCAGCTACATTATTCACATAACTGAAGTTGCGTAACTAAGATTGATCCCCACCCCTAGTGTAGACCAAGGCTCGGTGGTGTGAAAAAGACACCCTCCTGAGTGATGCAAGTTACAGCGACCCAAGCACTGTCCACACTGGCGTTATGTGCAGCTGCGCCAATGTAGCGCTTCTGGTGTAGACCTGCTCTAAGATATGGGACGATGTTTAAACTATGCAGCTAGTTTGTAGAAAGGTAAGTACTTTTAACTTGTAAACTGCTTTTACTAGGGTGCATTTTTAATAATGAATCTTATGATAGTTGTAATAATTGAGTAATTAGTATAGTAATCTAAATATAATTCAGTTTAATTTACAAGAGAAAATTGTTCATTTTAATTTTTGGAATAGCTTCCTTTCATAACCAGCATGCCTTATGAGACACTTAATTTGGATAAATGAATGGTTTGTTTTATACTTGGAAGTTTAAAAAAAGTTCAGAAAACGCAAATCACATAAAATCCTCCTTCTTTTTTTTTTTTTTAAAGATCATCCTATTATGATGGGTTTTGAGCCCCTTGTTAACCAGAGGTTGCTCCCTCCAACTTTTCCTCGATATGCAAAAATAATTAAAAGGGAAGAAATGGTCAACTATTTTTCGAAACTTATAGACAGAATAAAAACTGTATGTGAAGTGGTCAACTTAACTAATTTGCACTGTATACTGGTGAGTGTGAATACTGCTTATTATCTTTATGTAAATAGAGATAAGAGCTTAATATCTAGCTCTTTCAAAAAAGGAATGATTTCATATATATGTTTGTTATTGTTCATAGAACAGAGGTTGGTTGTTTAAAACTTCAGTTTTTCCCTCCTTTGTAAAACCCTCTTAGAAGTTTGAAATTACATTTCTTCCTGCTACTTACTACTTTTCCTTTTAGCAAATATCTTTTTTTTCCCCTCTCCTATTCCTTTGCTCTCCATCTCTTGTTAAATCATAATTACAGATAATGATGGAGCACAGTAGGACTAATTAACTTGTCTTCCTGTTCTAATTGGAAAGAAAGCTGCATCTATAGCAGCAGAACACAATATAGTCCTTATAGCAAGGGTGGGCAAACTTTTTGGCCTGGGAGCCACATCTAGGTATGGAAATTGTATGGCGGGCCATGAATGCTCACGAAATTGGGGGTAAGGGTGTGGGAGGGGGTGAGGGCTCTGGGAGGGGGCCAGAAATGAGGAGTTCAGGGTGTGGGAGGGGGCTCTGGGCTAGTGCGGGGGGGTGGTGAGAGCTCTGGGGTGGGGATGCAGGAGGGTGATCCAGGCTGGGACCGAGGGGTTCGGAGGGCGGGAGGGGGAATAAGGGCTGGGGTGGGGGGTGAGGGCTCTGGCTGGGGGTGTGGGCTCTGGTGTGGGGCCATGGATGAGGGGTTTGGGGTACAGGAGGGGGCTCCAGGCTGGGATCAAGGGGTTCAGCGGGTGGGAGGGGGATCGGGGCAGGGGGCCGGGGGCAGATGGGTGCAGGTTCCGGGTGGTGCTTACCTCAATCATCTCCCGGAAGGAGCGGCATGTCCCCTCTCCGGCTCCTACGCGGAGGTGCGGCCAGGCACCTCTGCACGCTGCCCTGTTCACAGGGTGCTGCCCCCGCAGCTCCCATTGGCCCGGAACTGCAGCCAATGGGAGCTGCAGGGGGCGGGGCTTGGGGTATGGGTAGGAGCAGGAGGGGGCACATGGTGGCTGCTTTCCGGGAGCCACGTGGAGCTACAGCACGCACAGAGCAGGGCAAGCCCCCGACCCTGCTCCCTGGCAGGAGCTTGAGAGCCGGATTAAAAGTTCTGGGGGGCCAGATGTGGCCTGCGGGCCAGTTTGCCGATCTCTTCCTTACAGTATTGAAGAGGATACTGACTTTTCTTCTATTTCTTCCCAGCAGTGAGTGAGTTAATACAATTTTTAGAATTCTGATAAGCAATATTCCATCCCAAGTTATTGCATAGATTTAAAATAAGCACTTAACTCCATGGTTAACTCCATCCCTGTTCAGAGACTCGCAAATACATGTTTAACTTTAAGCATAAATTCTATCCAGCCTAACAGAGGCTTTCCAAAATTAGGGCCTGTAAAAGTTAAGATGGGTTTAAATGTTTGGTCTACATTTTTATTTTCTGACATTTCACTGAATTACAAAAGAGGCATGGTTGCACTGGGCAGAGTTCCAAGAAAGAGGACAAAGATCTTTTAAACATTATAATAACTCTTTGTATTAGACATGCTGTCTGTAATGCTAATAAACTCCTCATTTTCATAAAACAGTTGATATTTGTTGAATAGTCAGTCCTGTCCTGTCATTTACACAACTCAAGTTGGAGATGACCTTAACAGTTTGATAGTGTGTGTTTTATAATTTTATCATACTGTTGGTAGTTGGAAGGAATTTTAATAATCTTCTAGTTTTATTCAATAAGATTTAGGATTTTAAAAACTCTTGTACTTTAAGACAAAATCATATATCAACTGCAAAATGTATTGTTTGTTTTTTAAGCTTATTCACACTTATTTCATATTAAAGATTTAACTCTTTTTTTCGTACATTTCAAACTGGTATATTAACCTTACTTCTCTTTCCATTCTAAATGCAAATTAGGATTTTTTCTGTGAATTTAGCGAGCAATCACCTTGTGTTCTTTCAAGATCTCTCTTACAGGCAAGTCCTAATTTATAATGAAATGTCTCTTACATTTTTATAACAGCACTAGAATAAAATAATCACTTCATTTAAGAACCTACATTATTCTTTCAGAGTAACAGCCGTGTTAGTCTGTATTCGGAAAAAGAAAAGGAGTACTTGTGGCACCTTAGAGACTAACCAATTTATCTGAGCATGAGCTTTCGTGAGCTACAGCTCACTTCATCGGATGCATACCGTGGAAACTGCAGCAGACTTTATATATACACAGAGAATATGAAACAATACCTCCTCCCACCCCACTGTCCTGCTGGTAATAGCTTATCTAAAGTGATCATCAGGTGGGCCATTTCCAGCACAAATCCAGGTTTTCTGGATGGGGGGGGTGGAGGGTGAGAAAACCTGGATTTGTGCTGGAAATGGCCCACCTGATGATCACTTTAGATAAGCTATTACCAGCAGGACAGTGGGGTGGGAGGAGGTATTGTTTCATATTCTCTGTGTATATATAAAGTCTGCTGCAGTTTCCACGGTATGCATCCGATGAAGTGAGCTGTAGCTCACGAAAGCTCATGCTCAGATAAATTGGTTAGTCTCTAAGGTGCCACAAGTACTCCTTTTCTTTTTACATTATTCTTGTTTTAAATGTTCAAATTATATAGTTGATATCAACACAGTCATTAGTATGAAAGATTTAAAACAAAAATTGAACTCTTCAGATTTTTGTGTATCAAATGTTTGTTTTTTATTTTGAACAGCTGACAGTCTAAATACAGTATTGTTTTTATTTATTGTTGATTAACTTGAGCAAATGTGTTGTGAAGATGGTATGAACACGAGTTAAATCCACTTGCCTTGCAGTAAGCCAGGAGTGTGCAGACACACTTGTAAAGCCTCTCCATCTGCATCTTCCCTGTGCAGTCTCAGTGTGGGATTTAATTAGTGTAGTGAGCCTCGTGCTCATCCTCCACCTGTGGCTGAATTTCACCCACAGCGTATTCCTACTGCTACGTGAAGGTTGGGAAAGAACTGAATGTGTGTAGCCTTTTCACTCCTCAGTGTTCCCTGAAATAATACTGTAAGCTTTATTGACCCAGAGTAAAATACCTTCTTACAGCAGGCTTTGCTTTGAACAGGGGTATCCAGATGTCAGAACTTGATTATCTTTGATCCTGGAGCTCATGGAAAAAGAATTTTTTGTTTGTTTTTTTTGTGGGAAATTGTGAAATGCTGTTTTTTAAATTTTCCACAGAATATTTTGGTTTTTAAATGAAAAACCAAAAACCTATAAAACTCTAATTGAAAAAACAAGACTTTTCAGACTTAAAATAATTTGTGCTCAAGAAAACAAAAAATGATAATTTTTTTTAAAAACCAAAGATACAAAAATTACCAAAAATGTTTTTCAGTTTTCAGTTGTTCTGCAGAAAACTGGAAGATTTTGACCAAAATTAAAATTTTTCATTTTGGTCAAAAAGCCATTTTTTGTTGGAAAAACTGTTTGAGAATTTTAGATAGCTCTAAATGTCAAGCTGAGTGAGGGGAAAGAGAAGGAGGATTCACCTCACAGTGCCACTAATTTACACTCAAATGAAATATTACTCCTCGCCTAATCTCTGGGCAGGTAAGGAGCATTGTTAGCAGGGTCCCATTTACTGCGTGAAACATCAGAGAACATATGCAACAATGACCCATGGTTAGGGGAGTGGCTGAAAGGAGGCAAGACAGCTATTACAGACCAAAGCAAATGTGAACAGCTGGGGAGGCTTGCAAGAGGCGCCTGTAACTTGCAAAACTCCTAAACTGCGTTGAAGCAGACACCTTCTTCTTATAGTGTCATAGCTCCATTCAAGTCATAACTGCACTTGTAGTTTACGTCAGCTGAGATTCTTCCTTTCTAACAGGCAAGTTCCTCAGCTGTGGAGCTCCTAAGGTGCCTACCAGCAGATCCTGCTTCACATGCATTTTAAGAGTGCTGCAGCAGGGGGATTCTGTGGTCATGGTGGGGAAAGTAAAATGGGAACCGGGCAATGGCTTCGGAGGCAAAAGAAAACGTAGCTAAATAGAAGTCATTGCAAGGCAAGTTCCTTTTCCACGCCTCTCCTATTGTCTGCATTTTCTCCTGCCTTCTGGGGCACTGCTTAGCCTCTTCTCTGCCACTCCCCAACGGATCCTGGCCAGCAATCTGTGTAGCACACGTAGGAATTCATGTGTCAAACCTTCAGAATAGAGGACAACTCTATTATTAGGGCAGCTGTAGAATCAGTTTGCATGCTGGGCCTCCATGATTGTAAGCTGAGAGTGAGGTGAGCAATGCTCACTGCCCCTGTTGCCTCGGGGATGAGGACTCCCTACATGCCCGCCTATTTTGGGTCTCTTACCTACCAAACCATTTAACTTTCTGAAATAATGTAACTACTGTAGTTACTTTACAAATCGACTATTTTTAAAAAAAAGTAATTTCTAAAAATAGATGATTAACTTCGAAAAAATCTTTTCCTTCCAGACTACATTCCTTGTGGATAACAAGAAGGTGTTTGGTACGCATCTCATACAAGATATGGTGAAAGATGCATTAAGATCTTTTGTCAGTCCTCCAGTACTTTCTCCTAAGTAAGTAGAGCAGCCTGGGTTCTGTCTATTTAAGCATCAGTACAAAATATTTCACATGCCTTTCTGTTTAAAAAGAAGAACCAAAACCCCAGTTCAGTTAGATACAACTGATTATATGTTTTTCTATAAGTAGAGAATCTTAATGTTTGTGTTTGAAGAAGTCACATAAAAATTTCAGTGGTGGTTATGGTGGTGGATTAGCCACTTGGCCAACGGGACTAGTGCTCGGGGGGCCCCTGGAAAGTGATAGCGCTCTGCCCACCCAGCGCTCCTGCCAGGTAGTGGGGACGGGGCACGGGGGCTTGCCCTGCTCCACCTGCCTGGCACTCCTGCTGGGAAGTGGGGGAAGCCCCCGGGCCCCAACTCCGCTCCCCGGCAGGAGTGCTGGGTGGGGCCGGGGCAAGCCCCCTTGCTCTGAACCCATTTTCTCAGCAGGAGCGCCGGGGGAGGGAATGGCAGGAAGAAGAGGTGGGGAGGGGCCCCCACTTGCTCTGGCCCCTAATCCGCCTCTGGGTGGTTATTATAGTACTCCAGGTTCTCCATGAATTTTGTCCTGTATAAATCAGTGTCCTCCAACTCTTTCATTCTGTGTACTATTTTGTAATAGAGACACACACGCACCCCCCCCCCCCCCCCCGCTAATGGATCTGTTGTCTCCCAACTCCCTAAGTTTGCACTGATTTGTTTCTCAAAATGTTGCATTCTGGGGCTCTCTTACTGAATCTGCACACCATAGCTGGAAAACCACTGACAGGCTAGAAACCTCTGACTGCTAGACACTGGGACTGGATGTCAGGAGATGTGGATCACTCAATAAATTGACCTATTTTGCTCATTCCTTCTAGCATCTGGCACCAGCCACTGTCAGAAGACAAGATACTGGACTAGATGGACCATTGGTCTGACCCAGTATGATGGTCATTCTTAGGTTCTTATGACGTAGATAGTACAGGTTGTCCTTTTTTTTTTTTTTTTTTTCCCCCCTAACATAGCTAAAGTCAGTATCTCCTCTCCTAATTGAGTAACGGTCAGTATTTAGTGCAGTCGTTGTTTCATTTGATATGGCTCTGGCTATTTCCTTATAGATGTTGTCTGTATAACAACCATCAGGCTAAGGACTACATTGATTCTTTTGTGACCCATTGTGTTCGGGTAAGTGTCAGTTGTCTTACAAAGGCCTTTAATACATATTTAGGCACTGTCAAAGGAATTCAGCTCCTGTGAAAATGAGATGAGATACCTAACTTTAGGCCAGAATTTTTAAACCTGGATTCCTAAATTCTTAACCTTTTGGAAACGTAACTGTTGCAATTTGCAATCCCAGGACCAACGTATGTGGGACAGGTTTTGTAGTAATTTATAAAATGGGTATACATCTCCAGTAATGAAAAGTAATGTCATGTAACCTGCAAACACATACTGTTTTTCAAAAAGTGTAAATATTTATCCTTCTATCCAGTTTGGAGATGTCTGTTCAGTATCTGTGTTTGAAGAGCTTAATGTATTGAAAAACACAGCACAATGTAAAAATCTGAGAAAATGTATTTAGGCATGAATCCTTTCACACATCCTGCTTGGTTGCATATTTACTGTAGCTCAATCTTTAAATAAAAATACATCATGTGGGATACCTTTAGGTTTAAAATTCATCAGTGGTTCTTCTATTTCAGCCGTTCTGTAGTCTGATTCAAATCCATGGACACAATAGGGCTCGCCAGAGAGATAAACTGGGTCATATTCTTGAAGAATTTGCCACTCTGCAGGATGAGGTAATGTAGCAGCCAGGAGGCCAGCAGGCTTCATCCTCCTGTGTGTTTTTTCCACAATGGAATATCTTGTGTTGGGCTTCCTGTAAATGAATGAAGGTTTGTTCCCCCACCATAACCTTTAACGTCTGTTTCTTAACCTTAAAATACTCTGCTTCTGCTCCCTGCACTTGTTAAAGCTGCCAGTGCGCACAAGGTTAACAGAGTAAAGAAGCTTGGTTCTAAGCCACTTTAAATTCAGAGCACATCTTGTTTCAAAGATGAAATTGCATCTATACAAAATGGATGTATAATATATTAATTGCAAATCTGTGTAACAGACCTGATTTCTTAAAGTGTAAAATGTTACATAATACATAAAATACATAAAACTTACATTTACCTCCCTGTCATCCAACATTAAAGAACACATACTTAAATCATCTATGAAACTGTTTCCGAATTGGAGGATGATTGACCTTGGTGGGAGGTTGTGTTTCACTTGTAGGAGTTGGATTTATTTTTTAAGAGATAATGAAAAACACTACTTTCCAGGCTTTGCATGTTAAGGGACAGAGCAGAGGAGTGTGGAATGGGAAGATTTTTGTTGCCTTTGTGGTGGGTCAGTGTTCCATGGGGGTGCTTAGTAGAGGGGTTTGTCAGTATTGCTCTTGAGGGGTTTCTTCCTGAGTAAACAGTTTATTGTGTTATTTTGTTTAGGACTATGGAGGCTCTCTGAATTGTAGTATTTCATGATAAAAAAAAATTGAAACTCTTCAGACATTTAGCCTAAAATAAAAACAATAGAAGATTCTTTATTTTTATATTATTTTGCATGCTGAAGCCATATTCTAGTGATTTTTTTTTTTTTACAACTTGGTGCTGTGGAAGTTCCCAGAAATATTGTCAATTATCTCTATGATATTGTAACCTAACAAGCTGTTGCTCCTGGTCTTAGTTGCACATAGTATGTGGGTACAATACTCATGCTGGTTTGCCAAACGTTAGTAAATTTGACTATTCAATAATTAAAACCTTCAATAACATTAAATCATTTGTCAGTAAATATGACAGTGCAGTATAGAAAAATGTTTATCATCTTCTACCCCAGACAGTGAGTAAATTACATAACCCAGATTTATGTGCTTTTTGGACTGCTGAAGTCACGGTCTGTGAAAACTGATTTCCCTTGTTAATATGTAATATGGATTTATTGACCTTATTTTCATTTAGAATTTTGTGAGGGTTTTAATTGTGGTAAAACCATGAATATTGTTTCTCAGTATGTTCTCACTTTCCTGTAGCTGTGCTATTTTTACTGAACAGTTTTCTGTGTCTTTTTCTGGTAGGCAGAGAAAGTAGATGCAGCACTTCACAGTATGCTGCTGAAACAGGAACCCCAAAGGCAACATCTGGCTTGTTTGGGGACCTGGGTCCTCTACCATAATCTCCGCATCATGATACAGTATCTTCTGAGTGGCTTTGAATTGGAACTTTACAGTATGCATGAGTATTATTACATATACTGGTAAGAATACACATTATTAAAAGCTTTGGGGGGAATGTTCCCACAGAGCCCAGCCTGTAAATATATAGAACAGTGTTAGGCCAAAGTTTAAACTGGGACTTAGAACAATTCTCTCATCCCAGACTGACTGCACAAAATATTTAGTCTCACTGCATCATAAAAATTAGAGATGGGGGGGAAAAAACCTATTGGGCCATCTCGTCCCTTCTCCCATGTTTGTTCTCTACAATGTATTCATTAACACACTGTCCAGATCACTACTTGGCTCCTTATTTAGCTTGTTCTAATAGAACATCTCTCATGAAAGTGGTTTAGTCACATGAGAAGCAATGCTGACTGTGGCAGTAAGCATAGATTTAAAAGGAAAAAACACTACCTGCTTCTGGTTTATATTCTCTTCCCTTCCAACAATGGTAATCTCATTAGATATTTTTTTAACATTTAGACACATTGAATTGGGAGATCATTTTAAAGTGTGCTGTCTGAAAAGTGACTATTTAAAAACAACGTCTTACTCCGAATGTATCCCCTGTCTATATCCAGAGCAGTACCTTCTGTTTTTAGTGAAAAAGAGTGTGTGTGTGGGTGAGGTAATATCTTTTATTGGACCAACTTATTTTAGTGAAAAAGTAAGATTGCAGTGTGCAGAAACAACATACATGCTTTTCTATTATACTCCTTCCACCTTGAACTATTTTCCATAGGAGGAGATGGCCAAAAGGAAAGAAAAATATGTTTTAAATGGCTTGTGTGTAATGGACCAATAACGCACTCATATCTTAAACTGACATTTTAATGCTATTTTTTTTTAACTCAGTTGAAAATAAATTCTAATGTATAGTACATACTGTACTGTTACTCTTCAAAGGACTACATACTACTTGCATCTGGTAAGGGAAAGTCAAATCCCTTACATCAGAGTGTTTATAAAAAGTTGCATTAGGAAAAGAGACTATAAAATACATTTTCATTAACATCAAGACTAGTATCCTGTCTTCTGATAGTGGCCAGAGCCAGATGCTTCAGGGAGAATGAACAGAATAGGACAGTTTTGAGTGATCCATCCCGTCGTCCAGTTCCAGGTTCTGGTAGTTGGAGGTTTAGGGACACTGGGAACATGGGGTTGCATCACAGACACTCTTGGCTAATAGTCATTGAGGGACTTATCCTCCATGAACTTACCTAATCCTTTTTTGAACCCAGTTATACCTTTTGGCCTTCACTGCATCCCCTGACAATTAGTTTCACAGGTTGACACTGCATTGTGCTACTTCGTGTGTTATATGAAGGGGTAAATAATGCTTCCCTATTCACTTTCTCCATACCATTCATGATTTTATAGACCTATCATGCCCCTGCACTTAGTATTCTCTTTTCTAAGATGACCAGTCCCAGTCTCTTTAATCTCTCCTTCTATGGAAGCTGTTCCACGCTCTTATTCATTTTCATTGCCCATCTGTGTACCTTTTCCAATTCAAATATCTTTTTTGAGATGGGGTGACCAGAACTGCATGAAGTATTCAAGCTGTGGGAGTACTATAGATTTATGTAGTGCATTATGATATTTTCTGTTTTTATTGTCAATCCCTTTCCTAATGGTTCCTGACATTGTTAGCTTTTTTGACTGCCACTGCACGTTGAGCAGAAGTTTTCAGAGAACTATCCACGATGACTCCAAGGTATTTCTTGGGTGGTAAGAGCTCATTTTGATCCCATCACGTTGTATGTACAGTTGGAATTATTTTCTCCAATGTGCATTACTTTGCACTTATCAACATTGAATTTCATCTGCCATTTTGTTGCCCAGTTATCCAGTTTAGTGCGATCCCTCTGTAACTCTTTGCAGTCAGCTTTGGACTTCACTATCTTGAGTAATTTTGTGTCATCTGCAAATTTTGCCTCTTCACTGTTCTTCTGCCCCTTTTCCAGATATTACAAATTCCAGATCTTACTGAGGGTGTGAGACAATCCTTAATTTTATAATACTACCATTGATGCCAGTCTATGAATTTGGCTACCAGGGGTAGTAAGGGCAATAAAACTGGTTCCATGTTGGAATTTCGTAATTTACTTTCAAGCTAAGGCATTTGAAGAAAACATTATAGTAACTAATGAATTTGTTGCTATTTGATTTTAGTAGATTTTCCTTTAAGGACAGAAGGGACCATTAGGTTAGTCTGACCTACTGTTTACCAGGCCAGTAAATTTCACCCACTTACCCCTGTATTGAGCCCCACAGCTTGTGTTTGGCTAACACATATCTTCCAGAAAGGCCTTCACTCTTGATTTGAAGATAGATTTCAATAGATGGAGATTCCATCACTTCCCTTAGTAGTTTGTTCCAGTAGTTAATAACCCTTACTGTTAAAAATGTGTGCCTTATTTCTTATTTGAACTTGTTTGGCTTTAACTTGCAGCCATTGGTTCTTGTTATGCCTTTCTCTGCTAGATTAAAGAACCCTTTTAGTGCCTGGGATTTTCTCCCCATTAAGGTACTTATACATTGTGGCAATTATGATTAGTATCCATTTGCTGATGGTCTTTTTTCTCCACTTTTAATGACTCTGTACATCTTAGTACTATAGTTTAACTATGATAAGTACCCATTCAATTTGATCTTTAAGTGAAGACCAAAAAAAATATTGTGGTTTAAGAAAATAATACTCAGTTGAAGCATTCATCAGAATTCTGTCAGTAACAACATTTCTGGACTGAACTATGAATTTTTTTGAAGCCTTATGTTTATTTTTACTTTTCATGCTCTGCACTCCTAGAGCTCCTAGAGTAGTTTTCACACCACCTTTGCTATTAGTTTGAAAGAAGGCCAGAACTTTGTTCATAAGATGTAGTACCACTTTAGAAATCTCTTGCAGAATTCTGTGTGTAATGGTTGAATATTAATTAATTCCTGGGCTTCCTTAAAATGATGATCCATGATTTTACTTATTAAAAATTGTAATGTTTGAAATTAGGGCTGTCAGGCAATTAAAAAAACTAATCACGATTAATCGTGCAATTAATCGTGCTGTTAATAATAGAATACCATTTATTTAAATATTTTTGGATGTTTTCTACATTTTCAAATATATTGATTTCAATTACAACACAGAATACAACGTTACAGTGCTCACTTTATTTTTTGATTACAAATATTTGCACTGTAAAAAACAAAAGTAGTATTTTTCAGTTCACCTAATACAAGTACTGTAGTGCAGTCTCTTTATCATGAAAGTTGAACTTACAAGTGTAGAATTATGTACAAAAAATAGCTACATTCAAAAATAAAACAATGGAAAACTTTAGAGCCTATGAGTCCACTCAGTCCTATTTCTTGTTCAGCCAATCGCTCAGACAAACAAGTTTGTTTACATTTGCAGGAGATAATGCTGCCTGCTTCTTGTTTACAGTGTCACTTGAAAGTGAGAACATGCATTCACGTGACACTGTTGTAGCAGACGTCACAAGATATTTACGTGCCAGATGTGCTAGAGATTCATGTGTCCCTTCATGCTTCAACCACCATTCCAGAGGACATGCATCCATGGTGATGACGGGTTTTGCTCTGTAACAATCCAAAGTAGTGCGGACTGACACATGTTCATTTTCATCATCTGAGTCAGATACCACCAGCAGAAGGTTGATTTTCTTTTTTGGTGGTTCGGGTTCTGTAGTTTTCACATCGAAGTGTTGTTCTTTTAAGACTTTTGAAAGCGTTCTCCTCACCTCATCCCTCTCAGATTTTGGAAGGCACTTCAGATTCTTAAACCTTGGGTCAAGTGCTGTAGCTATCTTTAGAAATCTCACATTGGTACCTTCTTTGCATTTTGTCACATTTGTTCTTAAAATGAACAACATATGCTGGGTTATCATCTGAGACTGCTATAACATGAAATATATGAGCAGGAGACATGCATTTCTTTCCCAAGGAGTTCAGTCGCAAATTTAATTAATGCATTATTTTTTTAACGAGCGTCATCAGCATGGAAGCATGTCCTCTGGAATGGTGGCCGAAGCATGAAGGGGCATACAAATATTTAGCATATCTGGCCCATAAATACCTTGCAATGATGGCTACAAAATTGCCATGCGAATGCCTGTTCTCACTTTCAGGTAACATAAATAAGAAGCGGGCAGCATTATCTCCCATAAATGTAAACAAACTTGTTTGTCTGAGTAATTGGCTGAACAAGAAGTAGGACTGAGTGGACGTATAGGCTCTAAAGTTTTACATTGTTTTGTTTTGGAGTGCAGTTATGTAACAAAATATATATATATTTATAAATTGCACTTTCATGATAAAGAGATTGCACTACAGTACTTGTATGAGGTGAATTGAAAAATACTATTACTTTTATCATTTTTACAATGCAAATATTTGTAATCAAAAATAATAATATACAGTGAGCACTGTACACTTTGTATTCTGTTTTGTAACTGAAATCAATATATTTGAAAATGTAGAAAAACATCCAAAAATATTTAATAAATTTCTATTGATATTCTATTGTTTAACAGTGCAATTAAAACTGTGATATTAATGGCAATTTTTAAAATCATGATTAATTTTTTTTGTTAATCGCGCGAGTTAACTACATTTGAAGCATTGTCAATATTTTTAAAAAAATACTAGTTTAAAAAAAATTTAAAAGGGACTTCTTTAAAATACATAGTCTCTGTAATTTAATATGTACTGTTCCTAAACTCTTGGATTATTTAAGTATTAGTCTGAAGTCTTTTTAAAGATTTTTGAAATGGTTAGAAATCATCTAACTGAATACTTACACAATACCATGGCTTTGATTTAAACTAGCAAAAGAACAAAAGTCATTTTATACCATCACTGAGCTTTATGGTCAAGGAAATATCAATTGAGTATAGCCATCTGTTTTCTTCATGAAAGAAAATACACAATGTGTAATAACAGAACATGCATTATATATAGTTTGCTGTGTAGTATGTAATAGCTGGATACTATTTTATTGTAGGTATCTGTCTGAGTTTCTCTATGCCTGGCTGATGTCAACACTGAGCCGTGCTGATAGCTCTCAAATGGCAGAAGAGAGAATAATGGAAGAGCAGCAGAAAGGCCGTAGTAGTAAGAAAACAAAGAAAAAGAAAAAAGGTAGAATAGGTTTAGTGTTTCTTTTATTTCTCTCATACTGGCATTATACCTGGCATTATACCTCAAGTGGTATGTCTGCACTGCAATGAAAGCCCAGGTTTAGTGGGACTCAAGTCAGCTGACCCATGTTAGGGAATCCTGGGCATGAGTATCTACATTGTATGTTAACCCAGTGTTGGTACTTTTCTAACCCATGCTCAAACCTAGGGCTTTTGCATTCACACTGCGGTGCGCAGACCCAAGTCAAAGTAAACATATCCCAGAGTCCCTAGCGCCATTCCCCTCCCCAGATGTGGCCACTCTAGCCCTAGGACCATGGTGCACTGTGGGAAGACTTTACTGCCTGCCCTGAATGTTACCAGGAAGCAGCTCGCTTTGCAAAAGGCCTCATTGTTTCACTCTCCATTGCAAACCCAGGAGGCTCTCTGACAGATTGGTGATCAGAAGAGAATGGGTTAATGCTGATCTGAGCAGCTGCTGTTCACAAAGGGGTGGTGGCTTCTGTTTTCAATAGAGTGGATTGCAGATTGCTTGGATAGAGAGGGTCAAGGAAATTGTCCTGTGGAATTGTGAGATACTTCTGGCTGACCCCTGGGGTCTGAATGAAGCAAGGCTACATCTACACTGCAAAGCAATAGGGCTCAAACCCTAGTCCCAACTTAACTTGAGCTCAGACCCTCCAGCCCTGCAGGGACCTGGGACCAGGGACCATGGGTCCAAACCCTGGGTTAGCGCAATTGTGGGTAGATGCAATGGAAGTTCGTGCTTGAGCCCAGTGTTACAGTGCAGACATACCCAAAGAGTTACTACTGATTCTTATAATTGTGAGGTTAGCGTTTTGTCCTTACTGTCTTCTATTAGGGAAAAAAATCGGGTTGTTGCCTGGGGCTGCATGTGAAACTTGTTTTTGATTAATTGAATATGATTTAATCCATACACCAGCACTTTCCAACTCTTTGCAAACTGAGCCTCTCTTCAGGAAGACAAAATTACCTACATCTTTCCTTTAACTGTGCCATGTTACCAGCACACTGTGGGAGAAATGTTTACTACTACTGTTCCACACTTCCAGGGGAGCATGCCTATACTTTGGAAAACACTGTCCTACAAAAAGTATAGCTTTATGAAGGCAACATTTGTCTGAGTGTGAGGTGGAGTACGTATTGTCAGATCACATTTTTATTATATTTCTAAGAAGTTCTATCGGGCTCCAGTTCCGCAAGGTACGTAAGCTTGTGCTTAGCTTGGAGAATGTAAATTGTCCCGTTAAAGTCCAGGACTACTCATGCGAATAAAAGTTAGGTATGTACTTAAGTACCTTGCTTAACTGGGGACCAAATAAGCATGTCTGTATGTCTTAATTTAAAAGGAGAGTTTCTGATTTTTAGAGAAGGTGACAGGAAAACCATGTGATATTTGCAATTAACTATTTTAATGAACTAGTAGTTGCAAAAAAAAGTTTGCTTGCATTTGTTCTGTATCATTATTTTGAGTGGAAAATCTTTGTATATGGAATTTACAGTTCGCCCTCTGAGCAGAGAGATCACCATGAGCCAAGCATATCAGAATATGTGTGCTGGAATGTACAAGGTAACTTATTACTGAACAGATGGTGTACATAGGCTTCAAATTTGTTGTATGGTGGTGTTAAGCATTAAAATCTCTCCCTCCCCTTTTTTTTTGTAATCTGTGTCCAGTCTCTTCTTGGTTCTGAGAATCAAGCCCTCATTTTTGGCATGCCAAGCTCCCCTAAAGAAATTTCCTACTCTAAATAGTATTTTATCAGACACAGAATAATGCCATTTTAAATCTTCTAATGGATATGAGTAAGGATAAATAGTCTGTGCTGAAACCATTATCTTTAGGCACTGGAACTTGTTTGTAGCGCCCTCCCCTGTCTCCAAACAAGGTTGGATACCAAAAACTATAAATGATACTAGCTGAAATATAATAAAACAAGCACTAAAGGTACGTTAAAATGGAAGTACCATGTAGTGCTAAAAGAAATGTAATGCTGATTCCCTAGCCTCCCTGTTCTCTGCCCTCTGACATGTGAGTAGAGGTGAAATATTAGCTGACTCAACAGAAGTGCTTCTGATGTGGTTTGATATCTGAGTAGGCTCTTTTGTGAATCACTCCATCCTCTCTCTCAAGATTAAAAAGAGGAGGAGTTACCTTGCTAACCATTTGCTGACTTGTTTGGTGCATTATAAAGCACATGAAAAGTCCATTCTCTAGGCAGACAAATAGACAAGAGTAGAATCCAGAGACAGGAGACATACAATTAAAACCTTTTTGCATCAAATGCCTGGAAAAGTATTTCGGAATGACATTTTTTCCCATCCTGCCTGTGTGTACCATTGCTGATTCCAAGATGCGGTAGTGCTTGTGTGTTATGACAAAATGCTCAAGGTTTCACCTTGGTCTTTCTTATTCATTCCTTCCCCTTAGACGATGATAGCTTTTGACATGGATGGTAAAGTGAGAAAACCCAAATTTGAGCTTGATAGTGAGCAAGTTCGATATGAGCACAGGTTTGCTCCATTCAACAGTGTCATCACGCCACCACCAGTGCACTATCTGCAGTTCAAGGTGAACTCTTTTCAAACAATCTTAAAACATTTAGATTCAACTCTGACTTTCAATATGTTTATACATTTCTTGTAAGATCAGGCCCTGCATGTACACATACATACCTAGTGGCTGATTTTATAGTACATATTGATGCATCTCAATGTATTGAAGGACAGTATCATGCCTTTGAGTACTGTGCTATAAGTTAAAGGTATCTTTCATTTTTCTAAGTTATTATTTAAGCAAAGTAGAGAATGACAAGAGGCTGTTCACTGTATTTGCAGTAAGGAAAATGAATTGAACTTTCCTAAAATTGGACTTTTAAGCATTTTTGCCAAGTTTTGTTGCTGTTACTCTTTGTAATGTGTGCATAGGATATCTAATTTGACAGTCTCTCAGCTAGAATAATATACATTTAGAAAAGGTAGTTTAACAGTTGAAGTATTATTACTTTGCAAACAAGCAAGGTATATGAACCAAATATGAAGGCAGTTTTGCATGTAAAATGAACATTGATAACGCAGATCAGACCATCCTTGCTTTCTGTGTGTCAACAAGACTATATCATCTTACCTATCCTTAGAATTATGCAATTTTTTTTTTAAGGAAAAGTAACTTTTAAAAAAATCTTGTCCAACCTGTGCACACGAGCCTGTGCTTAATAACCACCTAATATTATTGCTCTTCCCCTGTCCATCTTTCCTCCTTAGTTACTCCCCACTGTTTTGCTGCCTACTTGATCGCATCACTGCTGCAAATAGATTGCAAGTTCTCCAGAGCAGGGATCATGTCGTTTATTTGTGCTCTGAGGTGTCTTAGCACACTTTTGGTGTTCTAAAATAATAAGCTATTTAATAAAGATTACAATACATGCGATTTAACTGGTTAAAGCAAATACTAACTTGACCTCTGCTATTTAGTGGTGTTAATATTTTAACCAGTACTCAGTTTGACTTAAGGAAAAACTGGTTTTAATTAAATACTGTGACTGCTTTTGATAGGGATCAGAAAACAATGTAGAAAGGTTTATGTGCTGTTGACTATTAGTTTTAATATATATACATATTTTGTGATATTTAGGAAATGTCTGACCTAAATAAATACAGCCCCCCTCCACAGTCCTCTGATCTCTATATGGCAGCTAGCAAACACTTCCAGCAGGCTAAAATGATACTGGAGAATATTCCTAACCCAGATCATGAGGTAAGGCTGAACTGAAATGTAGAGAAGGAGAAGTTTCTTGTTTGGAATACATTATTGGCTTTGTCATTAGTTCTAACTGAAATACTTTTGATATGAATTAAAATGTGCTAGCAAATTATAATTTAGTTATTAAAGTGCTTAAGTATTTAATTTTAAATTGTCAACTTCCCACATTGAACTGCTTGCTGTACACCATGATGTATAAGAACAGCAGCTTGTTAGAGAAGGAATGTGTCCTGTGCAACATGAAGCACAAAGTCAACCCCTGACAAATAATACCTTGGAATCTGCAGAGGTTCGACTGTCATGGGAATGAATATGAAATACCATGTTTTATATGGTCTATTATATTAAAAATACTATTGTATTAAACATAGTTAGTTGCCTTATCAAGATGGTTAAATATAATTTATATATTTGAAAATTTAGTATAAATTGCTTTGACCTCTTTTAAAATGGGATTGATATTCCAGTCCAAGTATTACATTGTGGAAGCAGCTTGATTTTTTTCAGTTATTTTTTCTTGGCCATAAATTGTCACTTGAAAGTTTTACTACTTTCTGTTAGGTCAACCGAATTCTAAAAGTTGCTAAACCCAACATTGTGGTCATGAAGCTGCTGGCAGGAGGACACAAGAAGGATTCTAAGGTAAGAAAATCACAATCAAATTGAATGTATTGTCTTTAACTACTGAATAACACAGTAAACAGTTCCATTTTGGCCACAGATCTAATAGTTGAATGCACAGGTTCTGTTTTTAACTATTCTTAGCCTTAGAGGGAATAGAGATCTGATCCAAATATGGAAAAAATTATAATTAAAAAATGTGTCGACCCTTGAAACATGTTGAGAAGCTGTCACTTCAAGTTTTGAAATTTGTTATGCCCTCAAATGTTTGAACATTGGGAGGGAAATTAGCTGGGAAGCTGCATCTAGCATGTAAATAGCAATGAAGACAGGAGCTATGATGTGGAAGGTGAGGCTAATGATGGAAGCAACAGCAGATGTGTATGGATAGGGTTAGACATTAAGAGGAAGAATAGAAGGGAGAGCAGTTGATAGCAATGGGTCGAAGGAAGTACAAGTAAACAGTAGAAGGGTTGAGGACTGAGGAGAAACAGCAGCAGGTAGGGGAGGGGAACGGAAGAAATTAGCTGAGCCTGTGGCAGATAGTGGGTGAGGTGGAGAGTAGAGGAAAGCATTGGTGGGGCAGTATCCAGAAGGTGGAAACAGAAGTATGGGGAACACAAGGGGCAAGTGGGTGGGTGGACGAGAAGTAAGGTGCTAGTGGGATAGCAGTTAGAAGGGTAGATCAGCAGCAATTAGTTTTTAATCTTGTGTACCTGGAAAGAGAAGCAATTTCAGAAAAACAATTTAATTTTTTTTTTTTTTAAAAAGTGCCTCACCTCTTCAGTACTCGTGCGTGGTTCCAATATAGTATATAAGATGACTGACTTCCCCAAGGCAGAGATGTGAGGTCTTATGTCTGACTTAGTGAGATTTTAGTTTTTCCGTCTACCTCCTTATTTTGTACCAGTTCAATTGTACTTTTCTTTTTTTCCCTCTTTGTGTTGGTACCAACTCCATCATAGTACAAGCTGTAACTGAGAAGGCTGATGGCTTTCCCAAGATGGCAGTGTCCCTCTTCGCCCCTCAGTAGTGGTGACTAGTCTTTCAGAGACTATTTTCCACAACTCAGAATAGCTTTTGATGATGGGTTTTTTTAAGTTGATTTTTAGCTGAAGAGATTTTCTTGGTTTGTGTTCTTTTTTGATATTTTAAAGCTTAAAAAAAAAAGTAGGTAAAACTAGCATTTTCTTCCAAGATAAGTATGCCATGAATTCCCCTTTCGAGCCCATAAAGTCAGTAGTGGTGTATGTCAGAGTAATCTTTTAAAACTCTCTCTTCCTCTAGGTTCCTCCAGAATTCGACTTCTCTCCTCACAAATATTTCCCAGTTGTGAAACTTGTTTGAAAGACCAGAGATTATTATTAGGATACCTGAACTGTAATCTGTATTTCAGATACCTGCTTTGAAATGGAGTATTTTATACTGTAGCCAGAAGTGAAATGGATCTCTTGGATAAAAGTACTGTTGTGTGGAATATCTTTAGTCTGACGTCCTTACATGAACTGAATGACAACTGCTGTTTTAAAGTGGTTTGTATAATATTCTATGGGTGAAATGGTTTTTAATCAACTGCATTATTGAACAACATTGTACCTTATTTGGTTTTATTACAGATTTAATCATAAATCCTTTTAATGAATTCTGACTGACAATAGTGTTTGTAAGGATTTAATAACACTCATAGCTGAGTATGATACAGTACAATAGTACCTGTCTGATAAACGCAGCTGAGTTAAAGTGAAATTCTGGTTTGAACAAGGACTCTCTGAAAATGACATTATAGAATCATAGAAGTGTAGGACTAGAAGGGACCTCAAGAGGTTGTCTAGTCCAGTCCCCTGCACTCAAGGTAGGACTACGTAATAACTTGACCATTCCTGACAAATGTTTGTCTAGCCTGTTCTTAAAAACCTCCAAAGATGGAGATTCTACAGCCTCCCTAAGCAATTTATTACAGTGCTTAACTACCCTGATAGGAAGTTTTTTCTAATATCCAACCTAAACTTCCCTTGCAATTTTAAACCCATTGCTTCTTGTCCTGTCATCAGAGATTAGTAAGAACAATTTTTCATCCTCCTCCTTATAACAACCTTTTTATGTACTTGAAAATTGTTATGTCCCCCACCCTGCCTAGTCTTCTCTTCTCCAGACTAAACCCAGTTTTTTCAGTCTTTCCTCATAGGTCATGTTTTCCAGACCTTTAATCATTTTTGTTGCTGTCCTCTGAATTTTCTCCAGTTTGTCCACATCTTTCCTGAAATGTGGCGCCCAGAACTGGACAAAATACTCCAGCTGAGGCCTTATCAGCATGGAGTAGAGTGAAAGAATTACTTGTGTCTTGCTTACAGTACTCCTGCTGATACATCCCAGAATGATGGTCGCTGCTGCTTCTTCTTGTTGCAAGAGTGTTACACTGACTCATATTTACCTTGCGATCCACCATAGCCCCCAGATCCCTTTCTGCAGTACTCCTTCCTAGGCACTCATTTCTTATTTTGCATGTGTGCAATTGATTGCTCCTTCCTACGTGGAATACTTTGCATTTGTCCTTATTGAATTTCATCCTATTTACTTCAGATCATTTTGAATTTTAATTCTATCCTCCAAAGCATTTGCAACCCCTCCCAGCTTGATACTGTCCACAAACTTTCAGTGTTCTCTCTGCCATTATCCAAAAATAATTTATGAAGATATTGAACAGAACTGATCCCTGCAGGACCCCACTGGATATGACCTTCCAGCTTGTCACTTAACCACTGATAACTACTCTTTGGGAATGATTTTCCAACTAGTTATGCACCTACCTTATAGTAGCTCAATCGAGGTTGTGTTTCCCTAGTTTGTTTATGAGAAGGTCATGCGACACAGCATGAAAAGCCTTCCTAAAGTCAAAGCTATACCACCTACCACTTCCTCCCTATCCACAAGATTTGTTACCCTGTCAAAGAAAGCTATTGGGTCAGTTTGACATGATTTGTTGTTGAGAAATCCATGCAGACTATTGCTCATAACCTTATTATCTTGTAGGTGTTTGCAAATTGATTGTTTATGTTTAATTATTTGCTCCATTATCTTTCCCGGTACTGAAGTTAAACTGAGTGGTCTGTAATTCATTCCCTGGGTTGTCCTGATTCCCCTTTTTATAGATTGTCACTATATTTGCCCTCTTACAGTCCTCTGGATTCTTTCTTGTCTTCCATGCATTTTCTGTGATAATCACTAATGGCTCATATCTCCTCAGTTAACTCCTTGAGTATTCTAGGATGTATTTCATCAGGCCCTGGTGACTTGAAGACCTCTAACTTGTTTTTTTCCCTATTTTAGCCACAGATCCTACCTCATATTCACTGGTGTTCACTATGTTAGATGTTCAATAGTTACTAACCTGTTTGGTGAAAAGTGAAACAAAAAAGTTAGCAGTGCTGCCTTTTCCACATGTTGTTATTGTCTTTCTCTCCCCTCCTCCCCCTCCCATTGAGTAATAGGTCTACCCTGTCCTTGGTCTTCCTCTTGCTTCTAAAGTATTTGTAGAATGTTTTCCTGTTACCCTTTGTCTCTAGTTGAATCACATTTTGTGCCTTGGCCTTTCTAATTTTGTCTCTACACACTTCTGTTCTTTGTTTATATTTATCCTTTGTAATTTTACCTAACTTCCACTTTTTGTAGGACTCTCTTTTTGAGTTTTAGATCATTGAAGATCTCTTGGTTAAGCCAGCGGGGTCACTTGCCATATTTTCTATCTTTGCTGCACAGTGATAGTTGGCTCTTGTACCCTTAAATGTCTCCTTGAAAAACTGCCAACTCTCTCAAACTGTTTTTCCCCTTAGACTTGCTTCCCATGGGATCTTACCTACCAATTCACTGAGTTTGCTAAAGCCTCCCTTCTTGAAATCCATTACCTTTATTGGGCAGTTTTCCCTGCTACCCTTCCTTAGAATCATGAGCTGTCATTTCATGATCACTTTTTCCCAAGCTGCCTTCCACTTTCAAATTCTCAACCAGTTCCTCCCTGTTTGTCACAATCAAGCCTAGAACAGCCTCTCTCCTAGTTGCTGCTCCAATGTGTTCCAAGAACTTGTTGGATAATCTGTGCCCTGCTGTATTATTTTCCCAACAGACGTCTGAATAGTTGAAGTCCCCCATCACCACCAAGTCCTGTGCTTGGGCTGCTTTTGTTAGTTGTTTAAAAAAAAAAAAGTTTCATCCATCTCTCCTTCCTAGTTAGGTGATCTATAGTAGAATCCTACCATGACATCTCTTGGTTTGTTTGTTTATTACCCCTTTTACAGCTACCCAGAAACTTTCAACAATTCCATCTCCTATTTCCTTTTCAATCTCAGTGCAAGTGTATACAGTTTTGATATATAAGGTAACACCTCCTGAGCCAGCTGTACCCTTCTGGAATATTATCCCACCAAATCTCTGTGATGCGAACTATGCCATAGTTGTGTTTATTTCTAGTTCTTCCTGTTTGTTCCCCATATTTCTTGCATTAATATACAGCCATCTATGATACTGATCTGATATCCCTCTCTTGTCTCTCCCTTGTCCCCAGGGTTCTAGGTTTTGATCTTAATTACCATCACATTTGCTCAGCTTACAATTAAAACATTTTTTTTTCCCCAGCCTCACAAACTCAAAAGGTATTCATAGACTAACAGAGTTTAAGGCCAGGAGAGTCTGACTGCCTGTATGACACAGGCTGTTCAATTTCACCGGTATATTGAGCCAAATAACTTACTTATTTGAATGAAGCGTAGTTATGGCGCAACTGCAAAGCTGTAGCGTAAGAGCACTATTTTTATAGGCACTTGATGGCTATAACTACAGGCTGTTCCAGAGGCAGCTACTTTACTCTCTGATACCATGTAATTTACAGAATTTCACTTTTTTCATTTCACCTTTAAAAGCAAAATGGGCCTCTGTTACCTTTAGGGAGAAGCAGTGTGTTCACATTTATATAAACACTTCTCAGTTAAGCCAACATGTAACAAAAGGAAGAGGGGGAAATCTCATTAAGGAATTTCTTCTAGACCTAGATCATGTAGCTGTCCAGACAAAACGACTTACAAGGAGCTAATTGCTCAAATCAACTGCACAGCAGTTCCTTTAATCAGTATTTGCACATGAGCTAGTATGATATCCAAGCACCTTACAGCAGGTACATCGGTCTACCATCCAGTCTAATCATCATTAATCTCTGACCTTCCCTCTAGGTAAAAATGAGTATAGTAAATTGTTTATCATAGCATTTACACACATTTAATTTCTTGTGGAAGAGAGTTCCAAAACCATGGACATGGAGTTCCACTGTTCCTGATCAGAACTGCCATGAAATCATGGTAACAAAGAGCCTGTCTTTTAGGAGCTTGGGTCTAGCCCTTTCAAGAAGCTTGAAGATCATGTCCAGAATCTTTAAATGTCTTGATACTCCAACTCTTATAAACCTGTTTCCAAAGCACTTGTCAAGTCAAAATGGTAATATAGCAAGCAAAGCAGGCACTTCATAGACTCTCTGCAAAGTTTTGCCTACCTCATTGCCCAGAATTACCATAGGGAAGGTTGGTTGGTTTGTTTGTTACAAGAGGGTTGAAAATTCATTCAAAGCAACAGTACACAGTAGTCTTTGCTTGAGGCAAGCAGATATTTTGTGAAAGTTAGGAGTGGCAGAACTCCTGACTGAGTTTATGCCTCACTCTAAGTCAGTTCTAAGAATAACAGTTGGATTAAAAAGCAAGACCAGAAGGCAAGATGAGCTGAATTTTTCATTTTGCAGGAAATTATGCAATTTTAAAACTCTGTGTTCCAAAATGGAACAGAAACATTTAAATTTCCCACAAAACAAAAATTCCAAAGCCTTCATTTTGGGTTGATTGAAACATTTTGTTCTGAGCTTGACTAAGTTTATTATAAAACACTTTTCTAAATTCAGCTGGAATCTACAAAGGGACCATCACTCGAAAAACAACATTTAGCTTTCAACGAATTGACATTGATGGTAAAGTGTTCTGCTGGACAACTTCTAACCAGCTCTACAAAATGGTTTAATTGAAGTTGAAGCTGAACACCCAAAACTGGCAGACTAAATATATTAGAAAGCAATAATTAAGTTAGTTAACTTCTCTCCTATGTAAATTCAATACAAAAATACTTTAGTGCACTGACCTCTCTACTTCTCCGCATTGTGAAGAATTATTGTTACTAGACTTCCAGGCAAACTGGACTGCTCACTTTCAAAGGCAACCACCTTCCACTGGAAATATACAAGCTGGTCAACAGGTAACATGTTAAACTAGAAATAACTTCTGTACTGTATCACATTTACAGAATACATGAATTAGAAATTGGGTAAATGAACCAGTTTTCTTCTCTTCTCCCCCCCGCACTAGGAGCTAACATTGAAAGTAAACCAACCCTGTTTAAAATAAGTTAAATACACACTGAGAAGGATTTAGTTTTATTTTAAAATGTTTGTCTAAAATTGATCAGATTTTTGATTGCAAAACATTTTGAACAAGAACAAAAATCAGTTCCCCTCCCCATCAAGTTCATAACTTCATTCAGGAAACTCAAAAAGTGAGTACAAATGGTTTTAGGCAATATACAAAGCTGTTTAAAACCACAGTTCTGAGTAAATCTAATTTCTCTTGCCCCACTACAAAAAGCTTTAGTTCTAAAATTCTTTTCTATACAGTTGACATAAGCCTTTTACATTTTTAAAAATTACAGTTAAAATCTGAATCCTTCAAAAACCATTTAGAAAGTAAGTTTTTATTTACAGATGATTCTGTACCCCCATGTAATGGATGACAGTTATAAATTAATGTCCACCTTATCTTTTTAAGCTGTCTGAGCAGCTTGATGTGTAATATTACCTAATGGCTGGAGAGTTGGGGTAGATAATTTAACTTTATACTAAAAACTGCAACTACTGCCAAAGGTAATACATCCCAACTTTGGCCACATTTTTAGAGGTGGTGTCCTCTTGTCTCTCCCATTTCTCTGTCACTCTACAAAATGCCTGTATTTTTTCCTTAAGTTTGTATAGCCTAACCCCAAACCATGAACACAATGTATTGTGAGAGGAAAATTTTCAGAAATGTAATATTTCTGTGTCTGGCTTTATTACTGTATAGAGGGGGACATTGCAATGCCTTTATTAGGACAATTTAAAATTACATTATTCAGAAACTCTCAACTCTTGTAAGCAAATCTTGTCTATGTGCATTCATTTATGTATAACAAAGGCCAGGTTTAATGCAGCTTCTGAGCACAGCCCTATTTATTGTCTGGCAACTACCTTTATTTAAGATACAAAAATATTGTGCTCAAATTATTAAAGCCAGAATATTGGCACTGTGAGCTATGGCATACAGTACATAACTGGAAAGGAAATAAAGTGCATGAGTAGTGAGTTAAGCATCAGATTTCCCTCGCTGTTAGAGTATAACTTAAATGCAGTGTGCAGTCCTTTGTACAATTCAGTCATGCCTACTACCTCTTCTCTCCTCTAATTGTGTTTTACTGTCTACTGTTCTGCATTAGTATCTCAACTCTTGATTTGGATTTGTTCGAGTTATAAAAATAGTCCTCTTGAACAAGCAGTTACAGGATACAAGCTGCTTTCATTTTCTTTTCTCTTGCTGTCTGACACACTGGACTATGGCATGCAGGCGACCTTCAGTATCAGGATCCAAATCCCTGTAACCTACCCACTTTTAGCAATCAGGATTTACAAGTGGAATCAAGGACAAAACCTCAGGGGTAGCTAAGAGAGTGTGAGATACTAATAGTTTTAAAACAGCATGGTGGAGAACTCTCTCTGATAGATGGTGTGGTGGACTTTCCCCACTTTAAAGTCCTGCTTCAAACAGGCACCTTGCAGTAACAAGCAAGGCCAGCGCTCCCAAAGCTTTTCTAATGGCACGAGGAGGTATTGTATGTTTACCACAATGAATACATTCAACATGTTACAGTAAAAACATTGTACACTAACAGTGAGAAAGTATTCTGTTATGCATAATATAACTTCAATGTGTTCAAGTTTACTCATGGAGTCCTACATAAAAATATCTTTAAATGCAGTGGTGAATGGGTGAAGTAAGGAATATACATGGCACGCCATTTTAGCCTTCCCTCAGACAGACAGTGGTAGCTTCAAGAGCTGCAAGTCAGTTTTACAGAAACCAAATCCTCCGACTAAAATGTGCTGTACAAGCTAATCCACACCACCTTGCTAGCTTTGTGAATGCAGGTCCAGCCTCTTTGAAGTGACCTCCAATGGAAACCATGCTATTCTTCTGTGGTGAAGAGAGATATCGTTAACCGGGGGGGGGGAAGCTATCCAAAAGCCCTGTAGTAGTTTGAGAGGGTCAGGTCAACTATTCCAGCCTTTGTGGTGATAAGGACTAAACGTACCATTTACTGGGGGAGGATTAGTCTAAGTTTAGCATCTGAAGCACAGGTAGGGATTCAATATATGATCTTAGAATTACTTTGTTTCCCCTACTTCATGCCATTGTTTTATGATTGTACAACTTGGCTGACTGTTTAAAAGTATTACAATTATTGCTAGCTAATTAAGGTTTTAAAACAGTAAAAAAAAAAGTTTGACAGAAGTCAGAATTGCTTTAAACAAACCTCTGTAAGAGACAAACTATAATTTTAACCATTGAAGCATAGTACTAAAACTTCACAACAGCGATCTACTTTATTTGGGACCCTTTTAAAGCCTTGAGATGGCAATCAAGCATTCTAGCTTCACCTGGATCTTTATGGTTGGATTTGTTTGCAGGTGATTGAGTCACATATGGTGTACTTTCTTATTCACAGCTTCTGTCTCTCCTCTTCACCTTGGTCAAATAAGTGGTTCTTCATATTCAGATCTTCAGGATTTGGGGCTAATGGGGGAGGAAGAAAGTAAAATTCTTAATACTGTAAGAGTTGGAATAATTGACAGATTTTGCATTTGTAAGATGTGGAACAGAGCAAGAGAAACAATATAGTCCTTATTGAAAGGATTGGGTCATTGTAGAATAATGCAATATCACAAGTATCCCATTATGGTTTGCTTTTACATATACCATGAAACTGTACTGAGTGCCCAGTTCTCTCATCTCATGTAAATTGGGAGTAACTTCACTGAAGTCTTATTGCACCAGAGTAAAACTGTGATAGCAAAATCTGGCCCCAGCTGTATTCAGAGCAAGCACAAAGGCATCAGAGTTAACTAAACTGACTAATAGAAAGCCAGTCAGTTTCATCCCTCCCAAAACCCTTTTAAAGGGACAGTTCTAAAAATACAATATACTGTGTACAAGAGGATTTAAAAAAAAAACAAACAGGTTTTTACCATGCAAATTACTTTCATTGCCTGCCAGTGCTGCTTGCTTGTCAGTTTCAGATTCAGCCTCATTCTCATCTGAGTTGTAGTCCACTGCTATGTTGTTCTGGTTCGCTGCTTCTGCTCCCTGTTTTCCTATAAAGATATTTCGTTTCATTAGTTATTGGCCAACAACTCGCTACAGCTGCAATAGAGCAGTGTTGCTAGAAAAGCAGTCTCCCTCATACTCAAATTCTACCTGTTGTAGAGTTGATCTTAAACCTTTGAAATTTGATTATTCTCTGCTTAGAGGTTCAGGTCTCAGCTATTCTTACTTGCTGCAGTTGCCTATCCAATTTCAGAACTGAGTTTGCTATAACCCTTGTATATAGAAGGCTTGACAGCATGAGATATGTAGGGCTGGAAGGGACCTTCAAGAGGTCATCTAGTCAATTGCTCGTGCTGAGAGGCGCAAATGCATACACCAAGACCAAGTCTGCTGACATATTTGTCTAATCTCTTCTTTAAAAAGCTCCAAATGACAAGGATTCCATCACCTCCCTAGATAACCTGCTCCAGTACTTAACTATCCTTAGAGTTAGATATTAGGAAAAACACTCTCACCTAATCTCCCTTGCTGCAAATCTCTGCAATGGACAGATTAAAATTCCCATACCACAGGATGCTAAGCAAGTCAATGTTCAGCGGGATAGGAAGAGCATGTGGTAGTAGAAGGTTACAGACAGAAATGGTAAGTGGCAACCAAAGGAGGACAGTAGCAGCTATTAGTGGCACATGCAAAGGAGAAGAAGAATGAACAGATTCCTCTGTTCAGCAAGATGTTTCCAACAAGCCACAGGCCTTCAGGATTCACAATGGTAGTCCACATACGACAGCCTTGCAAGCCTGTTTGTCTAATGACTCGGGACAAGTAACGAGTGTGGTAGGTAAGTAACAGTTTTATCCTGGTGAGTGTGGGCAAGGAGATTTTGTATCTCTATGCATGTAAATTTTCATGACGGCTCTGAAAGACTGATATGAATAGTAAGTGTTGTATGTAAAGGTAGCCTAACTACATGTATCACATTCAAGGAGCATAAAAGATTGTAATGAAGTTCAGAAAACTAATCTTGGGCTTCTTGCGTTGACTTCGCTTTATCTGCAAGAGACTACGCTCTAGTACCTGGAAAGCAGAGAACAGGTTTGCAGCAAAACTGGGGCTGGGGGATTCTTTTCATTTTGCTACAAATCAGACAGTCTTCATTTTATGGCCTGTGTAAACTCTTCTGCAACATCCCATTGCCTGTGTGCTTTTGATTTGTACTCTACATGAAATTCCAGATATAGTGAGAATGTTGTCACTAAGACTGCGCCACTAGCCATAATGACTGCAGCTAGAAGTTTTGATGTACTTATAGAGCCTTAGGCTGCCAAACTAGTGTAGCTGCGCCATGTATTGATCAGTAGGCCTGGGACCTAATAATAAAGAGGCCGATAAAGACAATGATTGTACATCTGTCTGGTCTCCACTGTTCAGAAGGCAGTAGGGTGGGATGGCAGCAGGTGGGTTCTAATCCCAGCACTGACACTGATTCACTGAGCAAGTTGCTTGAACTCCGCTTCAGTTTTCCCAGCTGTACAATATGACTAATACTCCAGCACCACTGAGAGGTGGGTAGGATTAGTTAACACTTCAGAAGCACTTCTAGAAAAGCTGTACATTTTCAAAGTTATTTTAATACACACTATATGACTACCTGCCCATTGTCACAGTGTACATGCACCACTACACTTTTAGATGGAATGTCTGACCTCCTCAAGTGTCTATGATCACGTGCCTTTCAAGAGCGTAGCCCATACTGGATATAAGCCTTGATATCAAGGCGCACAAGCTACCATTAGTATTTCAGTAGTGTACCCTATTCTGGATTTGTACTTTTAGCTCCCAGCTAGAGACATTTCTTCAAAATGCTTGGAATACACCAATGGCAATGGAAAAAATTCAGGCCCCACCTCCTTCACCTGAACAGTCTATGGATGCTAAATGTATTATGCATTTTTGGGCTAGATAAATAAAGTTGGAGGATTGTGTACTGTAAGTGATAAAGTACTGCAGTATTTACCAAAGAAAGCCTCTGCATTACTGAGTTCCATAAAGAAGAAGGATGCTTCTTATCCATGAAGAATGCTTATTAGGTATGGACTAAAGATTAAGATGCAAATGCAAAGAAAAAAATCCACATAAAAATATTTGTGGCTTCTTTGGGGGTGGGTGGGAGCATTTGTGCCTGCAGAGTGTATGAATATTCATGCACACGCAATTTATGGCTACAACTTTGGTTCCCTGTTCATTGTCCTCCTCCAAGAACTGCACAGAATTAATTTTACAGTCATGACAGGTTTCTATTTTCACATCTCCCACCTTTCGGCATCGTAGGGCTGTTGCTTTGGAATTGAAAACATGAAGAGGAAATGTGAAAGATTATTTTAAGATACCTGATCATATTTCAAGAGGTTTTTTTACACACGCGTGTATAAATAAATATGGATAGAACGTATTCAACTAATGTACAAAGACTCAGCAAGTGCTTGTTAGCACTAAAAATGTAGTTACATTTAGAGTGTTATTATAAGGCTCTATTCACACTAGAAATTTTTGCCAGTAGTGTAATGTCAGTTAGGGGAGTAATTGGCTTTTTTAATTACGTTTCTATAACTGGTATCAACTATATTCAGCAAAAGCTGTATCAACACTAGGAATGGGTGTCAGTACAGTGTTACCAGCAAACCTTTTCTAGTGTAGCCATGGGCTATAATTGAAGCCAAAGATGCAGGTCTGCTTAAAAACACACTACTTGCTAAATGTTTCAGCCTTTGGGCTTAATCCTGCAAGATTCTAAAAGCATCAATGGAAGCTGAGGGGATGCACCAGCTAGAGGAAACTCAATGCTTCACAGACATCAAACCCACGGAAAGGACAGAGCCTAAGGACAGTTACTATTATAGGCAGGAGAAACTCTGGCTGGTAAACACTGAGCAGTGAACTAAAACATAATGGCTCTAGTTCACCAGGCATGAAGTAATACAGAGTAAATTCAGACTGCTTTGTCTCCAGGTACATATATAGGTAGTGCAAGTTTGCCAAGGTCACATCCAACATAAATATTACTATTTAAAAGAATTTCCTATTAAAATAGCAGGTTTTTTTCCCAAACCAACAGAAACATTTCACCCCCACCCCTCATTATAGATTTATTTTAATAGGTCAAATCCTACTAGAATTACTCATAAGGAGTCTGACTGATGTCAATGGACTTACTCGTGTAGGTAAAAGAGCGAGATTCAGCCCAACATCTGTACCAAACAGGCAGGACTGCTGATCACAGTAGCAATTTGGACCCAAACCACTCCAGAATACAACAAACAATCAGAAGAGCTGGAAACAAACTCCATCTTCCACCCACAGAGCAACAAAAGCAGGTACCTTGTCTCTGAGCACCAGTCTTTCACATGACAGACCACTGCATTGTGGCACTTTAGATTTTATATTAATCATTTCTGCAGCAGGGAAAAAATGACCCTTGAAACATTCTACAAGATCATTGGATCTAGCTGCAAGTCACTTGGCAGCTAGATAGCCTGAGTGAGTCTTTGTACTAACCATCCTGATTGGGCTCCTGGTCATCCAGCTGAGCATCATAATTTAAGAGGTGCTCTCTCTCCACTTCTTCGTTGGCAGCATTTTCTTGATTGACAGCATGGCCTGCAGGTAGTTCTTGCATTTTGACAGACTCCCTTTCTGCATCACCTTCTTTAGGAACATTTACCCCCTCATATGGATTCGGTTCCTTTCCTAGTTTAGGAGCTAGTTCTTCATGATTCATGGCACTCTTGGCTGAATCATGTGGGGGTCCTTGATCAACAAAAAGCTTCTCATCTTCTGTTTTAGGCTCCTCTTTGTTCACCGCAACCAGATCATGTATTTCTTCTGTAAAGCAATGTAATTACAGTTTGTGCACTAAGCAGAGTTTTGGCCCTAGCAAAACTTAAGCCTTTAAAAAGCTAGAACAGAATCAACTGCTCTCTGCCCACCCACATTCAATTTTTTTCCTGTGCAAGGACATCTCTTTAAGCTGCATCAACTCGAACAGCTGTATAGGCATAAATCAGGATACCCTAACTTAAAGGTACTATTAGAAACCACTGCAGGATTTGTATTTCATAAGGGCTTTAAAGTCTGCATAGTCTTTGTTTTATAGTAAATAGGGAAAAGGTCTGAATCCCTTTCAGGTTATAGTGAGAAGATCAATTAATAATTGGACTTGCAAAGTAGAATTATTTAAATACAGAGTTTTAATGTTCTATGTAAATGCCTGTTCTCACAGCATTAAAAGTGTAAAAAACGTGTGGGTGGCTGCGTGTGCACTTCTCTGCTAGCAATGCAACTGGCTTTAAACAGAGTCAACCTACAAAAAGGTTGACCAGATGCGAGTTATACAAATAGCCTGTAGTAGCTGCTTTCATCTTTAATAGGGAGATGGCAGCTCAGGGACACTACTGGTCCCAGCATACACTGCTGTGTCATTTTCGCCATGTATCTGTATTCTTACAGCATTTTGAGATACAATTCACAAGAAGCTCCCTATATAAAAAGTCACATTGAAATACTAGCCCTCTGGAACGAGACCGGCAATAGGCTCAGAGTTGTATTTTAAGAAAATGTGGTAAAAAAAAATTAAAGAGGAGACTGAATGTCAAACACATATGATGCTAAGCTGAGAACCTGGCAACTATTCATTCATTTATATTCATAGAGTTTAAGGCCAGTAGGGACCATTAGAGCATCTAGTTTAAACTCCTGAATATCACAGGCCCTTAAATTTCACCCAGTTACTTCTGTATTGAGCCCAGTCACTTGTGTTTGACTCAAGGATAACTTCCAGCGGTTGCAGATAGGTCACACCTACTAAAACAAACTAATGTTTTAGGCTATTAAACTCAAGCCCTTGTTTCAGAAAGTCTTCAGAAAAGAGAGCATCTTTTCCATAGCAAATTAGGGATACTAATTTAGGCCTGCCAAACACAACATTGTCCTGTTACTTGCAGTGTATACCTAGGGCTAGATTCACAAAGATTAGGCACCTCATTGTCACTTCAAATGTCTAAATCCAAAATTTAAATCCTCAGAAACTCAGCTGCCACCTAATCTGTGCGAGACCCAGGTTCAAATCCCCCTCTGCCCAGTGTGGAACATGGACTTAAAGACAGGTTTCCTCTTTCCCAGGTGAGTGCCCTAACCACTGGGCTAGCAGGCAGCTCTCAATCTTTTTCCTGCTGAAGCAAGTATGCAACAGAGCAGGGACAGGAACCTGGGTGAGTGCACTAATCACTAGGCTACAGAGTCACTCATTCTTTCTCTGACCCACCACCACTGTTTTTTGCAAGAAAGGCTCCTAAGTCCAGTCAGTCTTAACTCCAGGAGAGGGTTTAGAGGTGGACGCTTAAGTCCTTTTAAGGAGCAAGACTAGTCCCTGCACTTCTCTTCAGTATTTCCTATTGCCTATCTTAGGCAGCTCCCCACTTAGCTTGCTGACTTTTGTGGATCCCATTCTTAGGCACCTAACTCTTCCCATGCATCGTATAGGGAGCCTCAGTACCTAAAGTTAGGTGTTTCAAAGCTGAGCCCAAGTCCTCTTTGTGGATCTAGCCACTACTACTATAATATACTCCTCTGCCAATATTTTGACAGTCATTAGCAATTTAACTATAAAACTTTCCATAAGCATGGAAAAAATACAATGATCAAGGTGAATCTGCTGAACTAAGTTATATGCAATTTTTTTTACATTTAATTAAATTAAAATTCAATTAATTAGAAGCCGTTTCTCACCTCAGTTGCTATTAAGGTGTTAGTGATGTAATTAGCCAATCTTACCTTTGTCTCTATGAGACGCAATCTCTGCTACCTTTTTTACACGGGGTGTTGTCTTTGATGCTTCTATAGCTACATTTCCAGGAATTCTGCCCTTCTCTTGCTCCTTATCTCCTTTCTGCTCTTCCAGCTCATGCAGTTGGAGCTCTGGTCGATTAGAAGTTGGCAGCTGAATATTACCCTTAAAAGCATATACAGACATATGTGATTTGTCCATCCAAATGCTTATTTCTACGCTCTGATTTATATTTCATCTTTAATCCTGACTAGAGAAATCTAAATGCATCTAAAACCAATTCAAGAAATAGACTTGAACTGAAATCTTCACTGGAGCAGTAGCACAGTTTCCACACGCAGAGCAGTTTGGTATCATGCCTCTTCCAGTACTACTCCACCCAGTACCATCAGGTTCAGTAGTTGCTGTGCATCAGGGGCTATTGTTCTCTGAAGCACCGTTTCCGAGCAGGAAGGACATGGGCCTCCGGAGCACCAAGAAATAGTTTTGGATCCAGAACAGAGGCAGTACAACTTGCCCCCAGGCTGCCCTGCTAGGCTGGAGGAGCTACTAATGTTATTTTTTCCAAGGAGGGCTCAGCTTTCAATAAGTTTTGGGAATACTAATTTATGGCAGCCCAATTCAGATACATGAATTAGTTCAACCTGGACTGTTCTGATGTTACTAGTTAGGAGTCCTGCCCTCCTCCTCTGCACTCAATGCACATATTTTTGTTGTTTACTTATCGTAATGCCTGATCACAAGTTTATCCAAGCTCAGAGAGCGGGTGAGTGGCAAACGGATTAAGATGGGGATCTTGTAAACCCCTAAATACCATCTCCTCCAAAAAAAGTATTGTAATCCTTCATCCGCCTCATTGGGACCATCTGCTTCTTTATCACACCTGTTGACCACCACCTGGACTGTTCACAAAGGCAGCTAACATGTGTGGGTTTAGTACAGCAAATGTTTTACAAAGCCACAGAGGCCACTTTGGCTATCACAATTTGCTACAGCGTGAGTGTTCATTGATATAGAGACTCTGTGCACAAGTAACCACATAGCAGACATCAGCATCAGATGACAAGGTGAATCAGTCACAAAGAAATGTCAACTGAGCTCCAAATGTGGTATACAGAATATGGAATAGTCCAGTTTTATTTGAATCGTTAGGGGTATTCTGAGGTCTCAGATAAAGTGGTTTCAGATGAAAGGAAGAAGCTGGCGGCCTCACTATAAAGAAGCAACTCTCTGGTCCACCAAATCAGGAGTGCAGCAAAAGGAATGACAATTGGCTGGCTCTACTGGAGCATGCACTAAGAAACCCCAGGATAGAGGTACCCCAGGATTATGAGACCCAAGCTTCAGTTAATCAGGCTTCACTGTAATGCAATGGAACTAGGCTAAATATATAGTATCAAGAAAACTGCTTAACAGTGAGATCTGTTAAACTGTCAGTCTCCCCCAGCTAGGCAAAGCAAGGGCCACTGATTAATTTACAAGTAGGCTAGAGATAGAACACTAGAGCATATACCAGGAAACCTTTACTCTAGTGAACTGCTTAAAGTTTAATAGCGGTAAAACAATATCAGCTTAAAGTTCTGCCACTTTAGAAATTCAGCCACTGAAATTTTAGGGGCAACAAAAAAACAAAACTAAAACAAAAACAACTTACTCCTATGAGCATTTTACTGGCTAAATGCTAAACTGGTTTGCTTTTACAAGCATAAAACTGAGCAGCACTTTAAGTTTCTGCTGTCCTATATCGACTTCTTGCAATTTGAAATCTAGGCTGTAATAAAGCTCTTACTTCTCTGTACTTGTTTATAATGTATGCAGGAGAAGAACAATTCTACATAAGATCATAGAAGCCAGGGAGCATATAAAATATTTTATATGCCTGGTACATAAACTGTCAATGCCAACAAATAGTGTAGAAAATCACATGCATTCTGCACAAAAAGTTTCCTGCCTGAGCTTCAGTAAAGCTAGAGATGAACAAATATTGGAATAAAGTATTTACAAACAATGTCTGAATAACACATACACAAATTCACTTGGACAGTATTTGCACCTTTGTGTATTATACAAACATTTATACAGCAATTTGTTTTCAAGAATGTCCATGAAGGGGGGAAGGGGGGAATTCTTAACTATGAAAATGTTTGTTAAGGCTTATGTAGAAAGAGTGTGTGTAACATCTTAAAAATGTCCAATTTCAGTCAAAGTCAGGGCTTTGACTTGGGTGACCAAGCACAGCACAAAGAGCAAATACTCAACCCATTCATTTACTGAATAGTACAGAAGTAATCCAAAGGATTAAATAGGTTTGCACAAAATATTTGAACAATTTTTAACAATGAATAATTGCCAAACAGAAAAAAGGCTAAACTGGAATACATTTATTTGTGGTGCACAGCTGACATTCAACTTTCTAGGTAACTCTGAATAGAAGACTTTTCAGACTCAACACAAACCATTTTTCATTCTTCAGATTACTTTACAAAATGAAACTGCAACACCAAAATCCTTTAAGGTACAATTAATGGCAAATTTGCTTTATAACATATTACTTTAAAGCTTGTTTTTTTAAACTTGTGTTTTAATTTTAATATATGAAATACCATGTACTATCAGTATCCCGCCTCCTCCAGCAGCAGCTGCTCTTCCCACCCTCCTGGTGGCGGAGGCCGATCGCAGTTACTGCGGTAACTGGACTTTTGCTGGTCCAGTCAGCAGTGCTGATCAGACACAGCACAGGTCCCCTTTCACCTGGGGTTTCCGGTCAAAAACCAGACACCTCCAACCCTAGATAAGCCTCACTCAAAACAACAGAGGTCAAGCTGCAACTTCCTCATTTATTATCAGAAACACTAACCTCACAAGCTTAACAGGAAGATCTAGTACATTATAACAGAAAAAAATCATGAAAATCTTCTCCTATTTTATATATTAAAGGATCAAAGAGTAGCACCCTATGGGAGAAAGCAACATAGCACAGCTCTATTGACTTCTTAAATAATGGTACAACTGACTTTCTGCCAAAAAAAAACAAAAAACAAAACAAAACACAGGCTTACCTGGTAGTTTTTGTTGGAATTTTTCAATAAGTCTTTGATTTCCTTGGCCTGTGGTGCCTCACTGCCTTTTTTTGTGATCTCATCTATCCTCTCTTCACATTGTTCTTTTAATTCTTTCATCTGATTGATGCACTGGGACCTTGAGGGAAAGAACAAGTAGCTTATAGAGGTACTATCATCCCAACATCTCTAACAGACACACCTTTCTTAAAAAAAAACAAAACACCTCACAAAAGGTGCATCTCTTTCCTTTTTGCTGATTTCCTAGTCCTACATTTGCATAGTTTGAAAAAACAACAACAGAGAAATAGAAGGTGAGGGGACATCTCCATGGGAAGGTTGTACTGGTTTAACTAAATGTGTCACTCTACACTGGTTTAGTTAAACCAGTGCAAAAGGTGTGTTTTGGTTTAAACCAGGCTTATTTTTAAGTCAATTAGGAGCCTCTTATGTGTCTCAGGAGCAAAGACCAGAAATTACAATTTGACCTAGTAAGTTATCTTTTGGCGGGAGAGGAGAAAACAACAAGGAACCAGGGAGATCTTGGATGCTGTTGTGACAATTGGGCCTACAAATTTACCTGAATTGTGAGCTCAACTGTAAAAAGTATGTAAAAGTTCATACAATGTTACATAACCTATAACAACAAATGTTGATGGGAAAAGGTATGAAAGGGAGATAGACAGACTGAATTAGTCTAAACAAAAAAGGACAAGTTGATATGACTCAAAGACTGTGTTGAAGTTATGGAGATGAGGAGCCGGAAGTTAATGAGCCAAAATCAATTAATGAGTCAGACATTAGGCCTAATTGATGAACAAAATAACAAAGGGATAGGCTATGCCACCCATCGCTCCCTTTTTGGGTCCTTAAAAGCAAGAAATTTTGTGGGGAAAGCTGGAAAGAAAAAGAACAGAATGAAAGAACAGACAATGGCTATTGGAGCAAGCTTCATCACCATAGCTGCCACCAACGCTGTTTTCTGGGACCCCAGGATTTCCATCATCCTGATCTGGAGAGGTGTCCTGACCAGACTGGGCCAGAGAGAGAGAAGGTCCCAGGTGATATCGCCACCCCTACCAGCTCCAGCTGAACCCAAACATCACCTGAGATGACAGTTATACCATCTTTGATACCATCTAAGAGACAGTCAAACAAGGGGGCTTTTCCTTCTAAGATGGCTGTCAACAACAACAGCAGCAGCAAGGACATCTCCAGCCCATCTCAACTAACTTCTCTTTTCCCCAAAAGGCCAGTTATTACCACCTAAGACACTGTCAAACAGCATGGGGGGTTTCCTTTTAAAATCTTCATCAAACCAACTGAAGGCCTAACTTAATATTTTACATTTCAAATGCTATTAGCTGTTTTTCCTTCTTGTCTGTATCTTTAATAAAAGATTTTAAAAAAATTTTATTGGTGTCTTTGCCATGGTGCTAAGCAGGCTGACGAACCAGACCTTTTCCAACACTATTTAATGTTAGACAGCGGCGGGGTTATATTAACACTGTTAGCTTATTTCATTTAAATGAATATAACAGTGCCCATTCAGAAGCATTTTGTATTAGATATAAAATTACCATTAGAAAAAACAATGTTCTTTCAAAATGTGCCTCATTTCTGAAAATATACTCCTTTCTTAGTTCTTTACTGAAATGCCCCTGCAACACATGCCAAGAAAACGGAGGGGAACACTTTTAAAAGAGAAAGTCATGTTGCAAATAGCTCAGCTGGCATGTGACTCCTCAAGATGGATGGGGGAAATTACACATTTCAAGTATTAGCTGTAAGCCTTTAGGTATTGATTCTGCATAGAAACAGTTGGACTGATGACGTTCCCCTGGATTAATGGAATGTTAGGAGGTAGCTGATATTTTCCTCCCATGCCTACAGCATGAATGCAAGTTAATTTAGCAGGGATAGGGAAGTGCTTTAGTTTATTGTGTTGGTGGGCTCAGAACACTTCCACACACAGGGGCCCAAGAAGAATAGACAAATTTGCCCACAATAAACCGCAAAACAATTGCTCATGCGGCTCAGTTGAGTGCACCACTGAGAACCAGGGGATATGTCTCCAGAAGTTCTAGTCCTCACCCAGATTGCTGCAACACCTGTGTAGGCATGGCAACACAGGTATGACTCAAGTGTGGCTTTGCAGTGTGGAGACTCGCAGATGGGCACGGCTATCTCAAGTAAACTCTGCAGTGAAGACATACCCCAAGTGAGCAGGTCATTTGTTTTTAGTGCAAGAGTCAAAAAGGCACTTACTTCGCATCTAGAAAGGAAAGGAAGAGGTAGATAGATCTGTTGTTGAATGTGTGACCTTTGCTAACATTTTGTTTGGGCTGCACCAGGAGAGTTTTGGCTTTACAAAAGCATGATTTAGCTGACTAACTTCTAAATGTAAGAAAGTCATCAAACTAAAGGAAACGCCTAAAATTAATAAGAGTGAACACCATGGACTGCAGAAAAACTGAGCACAGGCATGAGTTATATTAATATTAGTTTCTTAACTCCTGGGGGAAATAAGGAGATCTAGAATTGTCTTCAGATAACGTGGGAGATTTTGAGAATCTTCTGGGAGATCTGTAACAGGGTTCTAACTGTGGCCTACAAAAGCTGGCTTCACTCTCCTTTTTATGTGTGCTTACATACTGCATGGGCTAATAAAGCCAACTCATGTAACCACTTAGTTTTTAGTTGTTGCTGTAGGATAATTTTGGTTTTTGTGAAAGGTTGCAGATCAGCAATTCTGGAGATTAAAATCCTCTGTTCATGCACATGACAGGGAAAGTGCACATGGCAGTAGTGCAAGCTTCTCCACATTGGTGGGGGTGATCAAAGTGCCCCATCCGCACCTGGAAAATCTACCGCTCGTAAATTCAGTCCCCCTGCTCTGTTCAACGATTGGCCTCTCTGCCAATACTAAATAAAATGTGCCAATTACAGTAGCATGTTTGCTGTACAGAGAGCTGCACTGGCCACTAGGAACTAGACTGAGACCACCAACTCATTTCATATTGGCCACCAGAGAGCCACGGGGTCGTAATGATTTTTCCACTTACTAGCGCTGCGG
Source organism: Caretta caretta (assembly GCF_965140235.1). Classification (NCBI taxonomy): domain Eukaryota; kingdom Metazoa; phylum Chordata; order Testudines; family Cheloniidae; genus Caretta; species Caretta caretta. Next base: position 91,778,585 of record NC_134210.1, on the reverse strand, counting down.
AGATTGAACAAATTATTGAACTCTTCATTTTAAGAACAGATTAGTTAGAAGAATATGCAACTGAACATTCAGATAAGAATTCAAGAGAACAAACAAGTTTGGGTGTTTTGTTTGTTTTTATTAGCATGTGGGTGCAGAGGGGAACATTCAGAAATACCCAGTTACCCTGTACAATTAAAAACAGATTTTTTTAAAGACAACTTTTATACACGTTTATACAGGACATAGTAAAGATTACCCTAATGACTACCTTAGCAATAGACTACCCTAATACTCCACAACTTGCTCGGCTTTTGTTTGCAACCCTAGTTTGTTAAAATGAAAACACACTCCAACTCCAGGAGAGGAGTTTTCAGGTTAAATCCCAGAATCCTCCTGTAACTCCTGTTGTTGGTCTGAGTGAATTCTAAAAGAAAAGGCAGGACTGCACATGTAGTATGAAACTGAGGATCTCTCGATTAGTCAGTTACTGAGGAACATACTCTCCTTTTAACTGTAATACTAGTAAGCCCATATACCTCACTGCTGACTAATGCTGATCCAAAGTACATTGAAGTCAGTGGAAAGGATTCCATTTTGCAAACCTCCCTAATTAATGTATAATGGAAGATTTTCAAAGACACAGAAGAAAATTTGCCTAATTTGCCTTTTGTACCTTTGAAAATATCCCCCACATAAATAATCTTAAGTTCTTCTGTAATCAGCATTCACTTAAAAAGCTCAGAAATCAATTCACATTCGATCCTAATCATGACTAATTCCAAAAGCAGGAAATGAGAGTTACAGAATTGAATTAAACAAAAACGAAACTACAGACTTACTTCAGAGCCATAGTCCCCACTTCATGAATCACTGTCACATTCTTGATTAGAGAATTATTTTTAAAAGTATTTTGTAGCATCTTAAAAATTTAGAACTCAGTTGTCTTGCTGTAAGTTTTTATTTTTGACAAACAACTCCCCCTTAGTTCTCCCTCTGTTTCTAATATAATGCAAATCACCGTGGCTCAGTTTAGTTGATCTCCTCATTTGCGTGTGAGCACCCACTCATGGAGGCACACCACTGGGAGTAAGGTTTGTTGGATCAAAAAGGACAAAGGTAATCTGAGTGGTTAGTCAAATGTCAGGAGAGGGATGCTCCAGTTGGAAGCAGAAATTGATGGAAGTCTGATTATTTTTTTTATGCAATCTTGTTTATTTACAAGGAATGTACAAAGTCCTGCTTCTCCAAACACAGGAGGAACCAAGCACAAAAGACGCCATTTCTTAGCTTACAGTTTCAATCAAGCCTCTTTGGCCAACACCAGACCCAAAACCAAGAGCTCTCTCTAGCTTTTTCCAGGGTCACACAATGCTCACAAGGCTATTTCTTGGTTTTCTTTTCTGCTTCTGCCTCTCTTTTTTCTTTTTGGTTCTCAATTTGTGTATATTTGGCACACACACACATCCGGTCACAATATCCAGTGGAACCCTTCCCCACACTCGGCAGAGTCTGTTAGGCTTTGGTTTACACGTGGCTCCTTAAGTGTTTCTGACGAAGATGGGCGCATTCACACATCAGTTCGAATGAGGTTTTAACCTCAAACCATAACAAGGTTTCACCTAGCTCATAACTAGGGCCCTACCAAATTCACAGTCCATTTTGGTCAATTTAACGGTCACAGGATTTTAAAAATCGCAAATTTCATGATTTCAGCTATTTAAATCTGAAATTTCACAGTGTTCTAATTGTAGAGGTCCTGACCCCAAAAAGGAATTGTTGGGGTGTCACAAGATTAGCGTAGGGGAAGTTGCAGTACTGCTCTCCTTACTTCCGCACTGCTGCTGGCGGCGGCGCTGCCTTCAGAGCTGGGCAGTTGGAGAGCGGCGGCTGCTGGCCGGGAGCCCAGCTCTGAAGGCGGAGCTGCCGCCAGCAATAGAAGCACAGAAGTAAGGATAGCCTGGTATGGTATCGCCACCCTTACTTCTGCGCTGCTGCCTGCAGAGCCGGGCCCTCAGTCAGCAGCCGCCGCTCTCTGGCTGCCCAGCTCTGAAGACAGCAATGCAGAAGTAAGGGTGGCATGGTATGGGGTATTGCCACCCGTACTGCTGAGCTGCTACTGGCGGGGCACACAAAAGACCAGATTTCATGGGGGGAGACCAGATTTCATGGTCTGTGATGCATTTTTCATGGCTGTGAATTTGGTAGGGCGCTACTCATAACATTACTATTGCTCCCTCTGCCACTGATGCTGTCCTCTATGGAAGAGGAACTACCAGTCTGGTTTGTCTGTTTGTTTTAACTTTTCAGGGTTGGATCAAAAAACAAAAGCAAACAAAAAAGAACAAACCTTTATAATCCAGAGGACATTCCTATTGCGATTACAACAATTTTAGAGCAGACCAGATTAACTAATTGAAACAAATAGGTCTGCTGCAGATTTTCCTGCTCTTACTTTTCTTATAACAAAACATTCAACTGGCATTTAGTCCAAATAATTGTTACCCAATGCCTTGTAATTCTGAGTGCAGCAGAAGTGCCCTGCCTCATCTTGAGAAGACAGTACAACAAAAAGAACTATCACACTGAATCACAAGCACACTGAAAATACACTCTTTGTCCTCAGGAGTTTACTCTATGTGAAAGTGTTTGCATTCCTATCAAGGTGAAAGGTGAGCTTAATTACTGATCATGACTAATTCCAAGAAGAGGAAATGAGAGACACTATACTGAATAAAGAGCATTTTAACCTGCTGCCAATATACAGCAATGCATACAACAAAGACTCTTTCATTTTGTGGGCATGAAACCACATTTCTGCATTTCAATTTGCTAAGAACATAAGAACTGCTACAAGATCTCCTACTCTCATTCCTAGATGTAACAAATTCTTCTGAATGACTAGGTTGTGCTAAGGCTTTAACGAACAGTTTCCCTCCTAAAAGACAGTAGGTTTCCCACAAGATTCAGAACAAAATCTGTTAATTAGAGACTACTACAATAATTTGATTTTCTCAATGTCTTCTAATTTAACATGCACAATTCAGAGTGGTAGCACTCCTGTCTGTATTGGAATATCTTTTGTTTAAATAAAAAAAAAAAAAAAAATTTATACCCGGTCATGCTTCTGAGTAATTTTTGAACTGTATTTCTAATTTTAACCCATTTTCTGGTACTGAATGATACTACCCCTCCTCATTTTCTCTGCTCACTAAACTTAAATTGAACTTGGAGGATTAGCAGTTCTCAATGGCAGACATGTAGGCACAGTGAAACTGCCAGTTCTTTAATCACCACCGCCTCATGTTATTTCATTATCACACACCATCAACCACACTATGCTAACAGCAATGTTTGGTTTTACTGCTCTTAAATGAATTAGAAGATATTATATATTTCCTCAAGAGTAAATAACATTGTGAAGATCTTTTTACGTTTGCCAACAAAGTAATTACTTCTTCCAAAGGCTCGATACACAAAGAAGATGGAAAATGATAATTCCTAAGCCTTTAGAATGTCTACGTCACAAGTTCTCTCTCCATACACATTTTAAAAGTGTGAGTTGCACACTACTGAGCACACTTATGTATACATCTCTATGACTAATGAAATATGAAGTGGAATGCAGTGTTAAGGCGACAGTAAAAAGAAAGCACAACAGGTAATATAAAAAGTTAACAGCAACATTAAGTCTGACACATTACACTGCCTGTGAAATGTGCCATAAAAATCGTGAAAAGTATTTTCTACAGCTATAAAAATAAGAAACATATGAATAGAAACCATGTACTTCTGTACAATGCAACTTATGCAGTGATGGAAACAATTTCTGCCTTTCTTGAATGAGATTATAACTGGGCAACCATAAACCTAGAATATCTCTTGCACAGGTAGCCCATGGGAGGGGTCTCAGAAGGAGGAAAGCTCCAGAGGGATTCCGCACAGCTACCTCTGTTGGGGAGCTGGAACTGAAAAGGTCATGTTTCCTAACCCCTTCACCTCCACTCTTAAAATATGGTTGATCCCCAGAAGCCACTCAGAGGCCTAGCACCTCCACAAGTGTTCTGACCCCCACCAACCTGGAAGCATGGATTCACTGGTGCCACTCTACCAGGTCTTCAACCTGGGCCTGGCTACTGTGTGACATATCCCTGACACCTAGTCTACACAGCAGACCATACCCTCTGAAGGGCCTTTGGGGGAAGGAGAGGGAGAGAGTTATGGGTGGATGGTGCCTGAGGCCCACTCTGTAATAAAAGGGGGAGTTTTGGGCATAGATTACCTCCTGTGCGTGAAGATCTGGGCCATTAGCATTAAAGACATCCCATTTAGGGTTTGGTATAAAACTGCTCTTGCAGGTCTCAGCCTTCCATGGGAATTGCTGGCAAATAACTGATCTTCACTGCCTCCAGTCCTGTGTCTAGCAGAGGATTATGAAGCAGAGACCCAAAAGACATGATTCTGTCCTCCCCTTCCACACTTTTAAACATGCCAAGGGGTAGATTTGGCCATCTGTTGGGTTCAACAAATTTAGAAAACCAGGTTATGTGTACAAGGCCCACAAGGTTTCAATTTCATAAGGTCAGCAGTTGCATAGTGTGACAAAGTTCCTCCTCTGCCTTGGTGGGTCCTGCGCTTATTGGCGGATTTTCTCATCTCAGAGGTTCACAGCAGCCCTCAGTTTGGCCACTTTCGTGGTTCAAATCTGCCGTTCACTCAGTTAGCCTCATCACTGGCCAGCATGGGGAAAGGAAGAAGAACATTCCCCACAGTCTCTGCTGTTCCACCTAGGATCGAGGAACAGGCCAGAGACCTTCCCCTCTGGTGGAACCCACAGTCCAGTTCAACTCCTCCAGTATCAAGTAGGGAGTTGTGGGGATGGAGGGAACCTGCCCTCTACTCCAGGTTCCAACGCAGGGCCCTGTGGATTGCAGCTGTCTACAGTGGCTCCTGTAACAGCTGCATGACAGCTACAACTCCCTGGGCTAATTCCCCATGGCCTCCTCCCAACACCTTCTTTATTCTCACCACAGGATCTCCCTGCTGATGTCTGATAATGCTTGTACTTCTCAGTCTTCCAGTAGTATGCCTTCTCACTCTCAGCTTCTTGTGCCTCTTGCTCCCAGCTCTGCGCACGCACCACAAACTGAAGTGAGCTCCTTTTTAAACCCAGGTGCCCTGATTAGCCTGCTTTAATTGATTCTAGCAGCTTCTTGATTGGCTGCAGGTGTTCTAATCAGCCTGTCTGCCTTAATTGTTTCCAGAAAGTTCCTGATTGTTCTGGGACCTCCCCTGTTACGGATCGGTGACACTGGGCGCGGCACTAGGTAACTCGAGGGGGTGGAAGACCACGAGTGTCGAGGAAGCCCCCCCGCTCTAGGCCACCAGGTAACTCAGGAGGGTGGAAGACCACGAGTGTCGAGGAAGCCCCCCCGCTCTGGGCCCAGGCTAGCCTGAACACTTCTCCCTCCTGAAAGCTGCTGTGTTGTACCTTCTGATTGCGTTGTTTTGTTGCATAGTTGTTTTGTTTCTTTGGTAATTCTGTAAGCGTTACCAATAAACTTTCTTTCTGTTTCAAAAAAAAAACAAAAAACCCTCCCCTGTTACCTTACCCAGGGAAAAGGGACCTACTTAACCTGGGGCTAATATATCTGCCTTCTATCACTCTCCTGTCACAGTAAGTAAACAGGGTGGGTGAGTCATCAGGAAGTCAGTTGCTCTACAATTTATACAAAGTCTACAAAGTTTACTAATGTCACCTGTCTTTGTCCATATATACAAGAAACAAGGTAAATTGTTTCACAGCTATTTTAATTTGAGACCATCTGACAATTAACCTTCAGCACAAATTCTCTGGAGCTAGAAGTGTGAAAACCCATACCTAACATGCAATTCAAAATAAACTAAACAAAGCCTAGTAATGTATAACTATTTGAAAGTTAGCTTGAATCTGGGGCCTAATCTTGTGCAGGAGGTGCTTCACATACTAAATATCAGTTTTCAAGCCACAATTTACAAATGTATTGAGTACAATCAGCAGAACGAAACAAAATGGAACTGATCCTTCAGTTCTAAAGCAGGCAAAATTCATACTGACTTCCAGTTTGTATAAAAACAGCAGGATCAGGCCCATAATAGCAAAATTTTTCTTCTTGGTGACAGTTGTCAAGATTTATCAGAAACCAAACTAAGCTACTGCTTCTATAGGGTCTGACTTTTTCATTCCATTGCTGTGGAAGTACCAGTCCTGCCAGTATAGGAAGCACAACTTAACTTGCTGCTAACTGAGCAGAGATCCATAATAATTATAAGAATGAAAGCAAAGAAAGTTGCATTGGTTCATCCTTCCCAAGATATAGAGAAAGGAACATCAATGTTAGCAAGAAAGGGAAAAAAACAGAACTCATAATTAGTACAGGAAATAACTCCTAGTGAATACGTGGAAGTGTTAAGGGTTATTGAAGTTCTTACCAGTGTCCCTGCACATATATTTCGTTATTCACAACTTACAATGCTTCAGGGGTACCTATTTCCATTGCTGTTTAGGGCACAGTGAAATCAACAGCTCAACCATGGCTTCCCATACTGGCAGATATCCACCTACCTCAAATTCATCACAAAAAATTCTTCAAATGTTCCATCATATTTGAGTTAACAAGGACCTTCCAATTCATTAAGTCCTTATATAATTTACTGAGATTCCAACTCAACTCCAGAAAACTTTTCTGGCTTGCAGCGCAAGAGCTTGAAGATTTGAGGTTTTCCCTTGAAGATAAATAGCAAGCAAGCTGGAAGGACACTAACTGACAAATAAACACCTCAAGGACTTTTCACTTCTATGGAAAACATGTCCACTTTGAATCTCATCCAAACATCACATGGCAGATGCTCTTACCTCTTCCATAAATGGCGACTGAGACACCATCCTATTTCTCACTGTGGAAATTGACTTCAAACTATGGAGCACCTCATCAATCAGTGTCCCAAACAATCCACATCCCAGTGGCATCTCAGCTATCCACTCTGTGTCACCTGAAGCAATCAATTGGATTGCTGACCTAGACTTGGACATCTAACATTGCTGTTTTTAGGCATACAAAAGAAGATGATGACAACGACTTCAGGAAACGTAACAAAAATCCGATTAAAGCCCTGGCTGGGACTTGGAAGATCTAAATTCAAATTCTGGCCCTCCCACAGACTTCTTGTGTGACCTTGGCAAATCACTTAGTCTCTCTGTGCCTCAGTTCCTTATCTGTAAACTGGGAATAATTGTACTTCGCTGTCTGCCAGAAGCACTGAGAGGAATACAAGTAAGAAATGTTTGTGAAGTGCTTCAATACTATGGTGATGGGAGCCACAAGTACTCACACAAATGAGCAGAAACCAATCAGGACCGTAGGTGGTATATTATTTTCCTTTTCTGAAAATGCTATCTAGTCTCAAAATATCTACTAGCAGCATTTATATTTTAAAACTGTAACTATGGGGAAAAATGCAGTATTCAAGTGCAGGTTTCAAAAGAATAATTTGGCTTATGACCTTTCATTCTGTAAGTCATGTATTTAAAAGAACAAACTTACATATCATAGGAAAATTTCTTCTGAAGGTTAGTCTGGTTTTTCTGAAACTGGTACACATCCAGTTGTAGCTTTCCGTATTCCTTCTGTAACTTTATCAAGTGTTCTGGGCCAAAAGAGGATTATTATTTTTAATGGAATATTATAGTAAGATAAACAGATCCCTCCCTCCAAAATCAAAGATGCAAATTTGATAGTGAGAAAGCTCTATTGGCTACTTTTCTCAGTCTCCCAAATTCATGATATTTTGGTAGACCAAATATAGTGTCACATTGTGGCACCTGCTCAGCAGCAAAAACACAGAGGACGTAGGAGGGTTTTCTACCTAATACAACCTACATTCTCTGCATCCCCTCCTCCAAAGGGAGGGCTCTAACTCATCTATATTCTCTGGCTGCTCTTGGCCTGCAACCTAGCAGACTAGAGGTCACTGAAGGACTAGTCACTATAGTGCAGACACAATGGTAATTTTCCTACTACTTATCTAAATTAAAGTTACAACTCACTGTGACATTCTGTACCTCATGGGAACACCCTACACCCCCATGTTCATCCTTATAATATGATTGTGTGGTATCTAATGCAAAATTTGTCATGTCGGGTATCTTCGGAAGGTTCATGATGCACTGAGCATTGTTGTTATAGTGATGTTATTTTATAGTAATGTTATAGGTTATAATTTCATGTACATAGTTATGAGGCTGAAAATGTATCCTCATGGCTTAAAGCAAGCCCAGGCAAAAACTCTCTAAGAGCAGAGGGGCAGTTCACACTTCATCAAGGCATGTATGGGAGAAACCCAGCCCAGCCTCACAGGAACAAAGGATGCTGGCCTAGGCAGCAACAAAAGGATCTGTTCGACTCTCAGTGAGTCACCCCCCTTCCTTTGGTCAGTTTGGGACTGTAATGAGGTAATGCTCACCTGACTCTGAAGGGGGGGAGCGGGGGGAGAAGCCAAGAGGGAAGAAAGAATATGATAAAAGGGAAAGACATTTGCCATGCTCTTTCTCTTCCACCTCTATCTACAGACATCACCACCAAACAACTGAAGTGCTGATCAAAGGGGAGAGCCTGGCTGAAGGGCAACCAGCCAGCCTGTGGTGAGAAGCATCGAAGTTTGTAAGGGCATTGAAAGCGTTAAGATCAGCTTAGAATGCGTTTTGCTTTTATTTCATTTGACCAAATCCGACTTGTTATGCTTTGACTTATAATCACTTAAAATCTATCTTTATAGTTAATAAATCTGTTTATTTATTCTATCTGAAGCAGTGCGTTTGGTTTGAAGCATGTCAGTGACTCCCCTTGGGTTAACAAGCCTGGTACATGTAAATTTCTTTGTTAAAGTGATGAACTCATATAAGCTTGCAGCGTCCAGCAGGCATAACTGGACACTGCAAGATGGAGGTTCCTAGGTTTGTGTCTGGGACCGGAGATATTGGCTAGTGTCATTCGGTTGCACAATTCAAGGAGCAGCTTACATGCCAGAGGCTGTGCGTGAACAGCCCAGGAGTGGGGGCTCTCACAGCAGAGCAGGGTAAAGCTGGTTCCCAGAGTCAGGGATTGGAGTGACCTAGCAGATCACCAGTCCAGATAACACCAGAGGGGAACGTCACACCCTCCGTAACAGCAGTTTACAGTTCACAAAGCAGGATTGTTTGTAAGTTAGTAGTTTTCTGTGGTGGAACCTCCTCCATCATGCTGTGACACCCTGAATGCTTTGCTCCCAACAAAAAGCTTTGCATCAGAAAGCTGAGCACATCAGAGAGGCTGACAACTGTATTTTCCAATGGCCCAAATGCTAGAAGTCATAACTCACTAGCAATGATTCTGAAAGTATCAAAGTGGATAATAATTAATAAGGCCAAATTTTCCTTTCAGATGTGTGTATTACTCCCATGGATGTCAATGCATCCATATACAGAAGTATAGAATTTTAGAGTTGAAAGAGGGTTATACTATGTGGGTGGGAACAGAGAAGTTGTTCAAGTATATATTATTAATATAGGGGGAATCTGTTCTATTTATATTTCTTATTTTCTGCCATTAAGATCTAAGGCTGTGGAGTCCTGCACTAAGAGCCACATGGACCTTTTTGCCTAAACAGAGCCCCACTGAAGGCAGTATGGCATGAGCCCTGTACCCATGAAGAACCTGTACATGGTCAAGGTCTAGTTTATGGTGGTTCCTACACTTTCTCATGGCTTTGAGTTGAAGAGCTCACACACCTAAAAGACACAGGAGTAAGACTGAGTCTTTGAGAGAACTGGCTTTAAGTCTGATAATAATAGAACTACAATAAAAAGGTACCTTTTAGATTCTGGATAAATCTCTCATTTGTTGTTATGTTATTCATTAACACAGCCTGCGGAAAAAAAGTGAAATTGTATTAAAACAATGTTGATCAAACCACTTATTTAATAAAAAAGTAATCAAGTAATTCTAGAGAATAAAGCAAAAATGTATTTCTAAGGAATACGATACAATTAAAAAACAAACACTGTATTAGGTGCAGTTGAGATCAGTTATGTTATTTCAATTCCTAGATTATGAAAAAAAAACAAAAAAATTTTGTACTACCCAAGGCATAAATCAATGAAAGATCATCACTAAAAATAAAACAAGACCACAACATTTTAAACAGGTTACTCACTGGAATTATTATTTTAAAGAGTCCACTGCTAAACACTTGTTTACCATTGTCTCCATTTCATGTTACTCTTACAATCACAGTGACAATCAGATTTAGAGTGTATTAATCAAGTGTACCTTTAAGAAAGAAAGATTCACCAAACTGTATCCTTTCAATAATTCTTTTGAGATAGAACCAATAAGGCTACTGTCAGGATTGCAGGGGAAAAGTGCCAGAGCAATAATTATTCCAACAACACAAATAAAAACTCTACCAAAGTCAGTAAATCAAGGGAGAAATGGCTTGCCTATTAGGTTTTACATTACACACCATTATATTTAGTCCACTTCCCTAATGCATGGCACCCTCTTTTCCTCCCCTGGGACAAGTGAGAGATGTAATGCCCTTCCATTCCCATATCTTTAACTCCAGACACACTAAAAAGGCAGTAATCTCAGGCGGGAGGAGAAGGTCAGAAATACACATGCACATGAGATTGGATATTGTGACAAAGTTCCTCCTCTACCTTGGTGGGTCTTGTGCTTATTGGCGGATTTGCTCGCCTTGGAGCTTCACGGCAGCCCTCAGCTTGGCTGTTTTTCTGAACCCACAGTCCAGTTCGACGACTCCTGTGTCTGACCAGGAGTTGGGAGGTTTGGAGGGAACCCGGGCCCGCCCTCTACTCCGGGTTCCAGCCCAGGGTCCTGTGGAATGCAGCTGTCTAGAGTGCCTCCTGGAACAGCTTGCGACAGCTACAACTCCCTAGGCTACTTCCCCATGGCCTCCTCCCAACACCTTCTTTATCCTCACCATAGGACCTTCCTCCTGGTGTCTGATAATGCTTGTACTTCTCAGTCCTCCAACAGTCCGCGTTCTCACTCTCAGCTCCTAGTGCCTCTTACTCCCAACTCCTCACATGCGCACCACAAACTGAAGTGAGCTCCTTTTTAAACCCAGATGCCCTGATTAGCCTGCCTTAATTGATTCTAGCAGCTTCTTGATTGGCTGCAGGTGTTCTAATCTGCCTGTCTTAATTGTCTCCAGAATTGTCTCCTGATTGTTCTGGAACCTTCCCTGTTACCTTACCCAGGGAAAAGGGACCTACTTAACCTGGGGCTAATATATCTGTCTTCTGTTACTCTCCTGTAGCCATCTGGCCCGACCCTGTCACAATGTGTAGGGGGAAAATAACACTACATGAAATTAGTCACAGACAAATGCCAACAGAGAACTCAGCTTCAATGTCTAATATTTAGCAATTGTGCAGGAAACTAGTTTAGTTTTGAAGATGACAGACGATCATGCCTATTTAGACTTATAAATTTGTATATCTTCTGAAGTATCTATTCGCTGTGCTTAGATGTAATTTATAAGGATTCCTATTTATTCATCCCAGGATGCATTCAGTATTTCACAGACTTCAGAGATCAGGATACAGCCATTCCCAAAAGAAGTTTTTCACAGAAGTAGTGCTGCTGCCATACAGTATATGGGCTGCCTTCACTGGAAGGAGCACTTCTATGATCAAGATGGTCGTTCAGTCTGTGCAGGCTATTCTGATGCTACTGATAAGGATGCCGAATAATGCTAATTTTGACAGTGCTTATTGTAATCTAATCATCCATTTACTAGGAGCTAGAGAAAGAGTTCACCAGTTCATCTCAAACATGTGGCAGATGGTAATGACTTTTGTTCACTAGCAGTCTAAACCAGATTTGTGTCCTATCATCAGTTCCCTGGACCATCTAGTTCCCCAAACAAACTGTTATTTGAATGTAATGACAGAGATATTATTGTTTACAGCAGGGGTTCTCAAACTGGGGGTCGCGAGGTTATTATATGGTGGGTTGCGAGCTGTCAGCCTCCACCCCAAACCCAGCTTTGTATCCAGCATTTATAATGGTGTTAAATATATTAAAAAGTGTTTTTAATTTATAAGCGGGGGGGGGTCGTACTCAAAGGCCTGCTATTTGAAAAAAGTCACTAGTACAAAAGTTTGAGAACCACTGGTTTACAGAAACCAGTAAGTTATATTCACATCTTCATGCAGAGGGAGCAAGTTTCAAACAGATAAAAGGAAATTTTTCTTCTACACAATACCACACAGCCCATGAAACTCATTGCTAAAAATATCACTGAGGCTAAGAGCTTAACAGGTTTCACAAAAGAAGACCATTAATATGGATGACAAGAATATCCAAACTTACATTCATAAGGATTTAAAAAGAGGGAGAAAAAATCAAGAGTTTTCAAAGGATTATAAACCCTGATTGCTTCACCACATAAACCAACATTTAATGAATGGTGCTCTGCCTATGGTGAGGTTATTCCATAACTTCCAACTGCAGGATTTTTTATACTGGAAACATCTGGTACCAGCCATTGTTGAAGACTGGCTACTGGATTAGATGGTCCAGCAGTCCAATTCAGTATGGAAATCACTATGTTCCTATGTTATTTTCCTAATTTTTGAAGATGGAAATGAGAATATGCTTGATTCTGAAAGTATTACAGAATGACTGCTAAATTTCATATTACTCAGAATGGTGGGAAGGGTGAGCAGTAATCATCTCAAATGGGAAAGCACAGGTACATGTTATTGGAAGGTCACTTAAGTCACAGATAAAAAATGCATTACTTCATATCCTTTTCAGAGTAGTAGCCGTGTTAGTCTGTATTCGCAAAAAGAAAAGGAGTACTTGTGGCACCTTAGAGACTAACCAATTTATTTGAGCATAAGCTTTTCGTGAGCTGTAGCTCACGAAAAGCTTATGCTCAAATAAATTGGTTAGTCTCTAAGGTGCCACTAGTACTCCTTTTCTTTTTTCATATCCTTTATGCATCACATATAAAAGACCCTTTTGGTAAAGCTGCAGTACTCTCCTGAATGTGAAAATATGATGAAGGGAGGGTCATATAGAAAGAGATCAGAAAAAGCTGGTTAGTAAAAGCACTTTAATGTTTGCAGCAAATCCGGTTTAATAATTTACAAGAAAATGTTTACAACAGCCAGAAGGTTGTTTCTTAATGTTGCTGCACTAATACTTAGAGTTTTATATTTTTCAAGAGCTGTACCAACATTAACTAATCCTCACAACATTGTTGGGTTGTAGGCAGGCAATCTCCCCATTTTTTTGCAAGTGGAGAAATAGACACACACAAGGTAAACAACTTGGCCAAAGGCCAGAGAACAAGTTAGTGTCAGTAGTCACCATGAGAAGCTCTGGTGCGCCTGGCTGCCAAGCCTGTACCCGGGTCAATTTAGACCCAGGAAGAGGATTAGATTTGATATTTCATTCAGCACATAAAGCATTGCACACTACCTCTAGAAGAGGAGAATTCAGGGCTTAGCAACTCTGTACACAAGCTGTGCCCCAATACAGCAGACCTCAAGCCGCTCAGCAGACAGACTTGCTTACTACAATCAGTGTTGTTGAAAGCAAGTAAATCATGTCTTCACATGCCTGACCAAAAAGCAGCACTATCATCAGCGAAGATGGAAGCGTCTCCCAGCTGGATGACAGTTGCTACAGTGACTGCCAGAAATTTGCTAGGAGAGAAGCATGTCTGTGTAGGAACTGTTGTCCACATTAGAGACACAGAAAGCAATGGAATGAATAGCTACATCACTGAATTGGTGGGCAGAGAATGACTTACCCTAAAGAGAACAGTAATTCCTGCTAGAGAGTTTTCTAGTATCACAGAATCACAGAAAAGGCCAGAAGGGTCCATTAGATATGTTCTGACCTCCTGTATATCACAGGCCATTACATCTCACCCAGTTACCCCTGTATTGAGCCCAATAACTCGTTGGCTAAAGCATATCCGCCAGAAAGGTATTCCCTTGTAACATTCCATTTTATCTGTCAATTCCTTCACCATTTCCCATGACAACAGCAAATGCTGTATTAAAACCAGGCTAACACAGATCTGAAAAATGAAAAATTGCTGTATTTGCTTTCAATACTGACTATACACAGTGTACCTCAGGGGTCCTCAACGCGGTGCCCGCGGGTGCAATGGCACCCGCAGGGCAGTTGTGTGCGCCCGCAGGACACCGCACTGCCAAAATGCCGCCGCCAAGCACGGCCGCCGGAGAACCGCCTGCCGAAATGCCGCTGAGAAGTGTTGCCGTTTCTCAGCAGTATTTCGGCGGTGGGGTGTCTGGCGCCTGCCACAGTCTTCTGGAAATGGGAATATGCTATTCCCACAGAAAGGTTGGGGACCACTGGTGTACCTAATACGTAAAGAAGCATTGTAACAAGAAATGGTAACCCAAAAATATCAAAGCAATTGGCTGAAGTAACATTTTGTAGTTTATCTGTATTTTCAAAGTAGTTTTCACATGAGGGGAAAAGTTGCTGTATCAGCAATTAAACTGATCAGACATTAACTAGACTGATTACTATTATAGTTTATTAGTTAAGATTGAAGTAGTTCCCAAAATATCACAAATTCTGGTCTCACAGAGTGTACAGTAATGAGACAAAAAGACAAGAAAAAGAGTGTGTGGGATAGATTTACAAAAACACAAGCCAGGAGAGATCAGGGAGAGGATAGCCATGTGCCTTATGTTTACATATTTGGTGGCTATTGAATTTTATTTATTTAAATTAAATCCTAAAATTTCCCTTCCTTCACCATTCACCACACAGGCCTACCCACCATTTGTCTGGCAACATTCTTCAATTTTAGTGTCTTTATGCTCTTCTCTCTCAGCATTTTGAAAAGACGGCACGCTAGCCACATAGCCTTTCAATCCTAGGTCATGAGATTAAAACATCAACAGGTGAACTTATCTTTTTTCCCCAAGGCTTTCAAGGTCACTGAACATATTTTCTCTATTGTATTTCTTTTAGGCTTGTCGGTATGCTGCAGACTCATTTTACACTTTTGAACAAGAGTGCCGTGTGAAAAAAGTCTAAAGCAATTTTCAAGCCAATAATGGAGCATTTAAGCCATACAGTTTTTCACTGAACTTTTAGCATTCATTCTTTCTAGAAGTTACAGCCTGTTCTCAATAAAATTAAACACTGAATGAAACAGCTGTTTGGAACAGACTGAATGACTCAGACAATTGATAAGGGGAGACCAAGCCCTCTACCTCTAGCTCAGTGTTTGGACTGTGGTCAAGGCTGTTGGACATTAAAAGTTGCTTCTGGCACCTATTCTGCATTACAGCAGTCAGTGGTTTCAGTTCATCTCTTATTCCAGAAGTGAGCCACAGAACACAACACAAAAACCATCACCACAATTGGCTCATTTGTCAGCAGTCTCAAAAGAGGCACCAAGGAGACAGTGGGCATAAAGAATGAGCTATCCTTCCAAACCTGCAAAGCAGTGGGCGTGTGCTTGTGCTGTGTGTGTTCTGTGGACACAGGATTTTTGTCATCATTGCTATCAATCTAGCATATGTATTATTGCTACATTCAATTACAAGTAAAGAAACATTTGGCAGTATGAATGGAATAAAATGCACTCTGGGCAGGGGTTGCTATAAGTCGCTACAACTATCATTGTACATTAACCCCTCTTCTCTCGTCAGCCATTTTACTATATAGTGTGAAAAGGCAGAAAAAATTTTCAATAGTATATTCTTAATTTGCACAGAATCTGAATTTCCATGTCTTGGAAACCTATATATTAGCCTAATGCTGGGATTCTCAAACTTGTTCATAATGCAAATACATTTTAAAAGAGAGAATCTCCGCTCCCATTTACGAGTATGTGGACCATCTCTGCGGATGATGTACTTTCCCCAAGGATGAGATTTCAACAGCAGCTGCTTGAGGAAAAGTATTTAGTTTATTTTAGCTTCTTTTAATACAGTTTAACTACTGGAACATGAGAGACCCTGTGACACATGATCAGCCAGCTTTGAACAGACCATCAGCATGGGATCCACAGACCATCTGAGAACTTCTGGTTAATGAATACTGTGTTTGAAGCAGAGAGCTGCCCATTTCTCTATGAAATAAATAAGAGCCTCTTTTAAGACAACATAAAAACAGACTGGAGTAGGTTGTACTTTCCCTAAGAACACTGACAAGTCCATTACTTTACTACTACATCTATTGTAAATATAAGGCTAACTTCTGGCCCTGCTGAAAAAAGTCACAATACATTCAACGTCATTTTGAACTGTATTTAAACTAGAAAGACCATAATCAATTAAAGCTCTGCCTGCAGATGTAGTGGCTAAGAGGTTTAGGTTACAATCAGCCATGTACAAGGACTTGTCTACACTTCAAATTTGTTGCAGGTCAGCTTGAGATGTTTCCTGTTAAAATGCCTTCATCCACAAACAAAATGTTTTGTTGTATATTATCTAGTGTTTTAATGTGTGTTATCAAACCCCCCTTTGGAAGCAGGTTTACATGGATGTGGATTGAGTTTACCCATGACAAAGCAGGTGTGGTTATAACCACATCCTATAACAAGTGTTGTGCATCTGTCAGATCTTCCTGCCAGTATCCCACACTGCTTTCTGACTCCCTGGATCAGCTGTGTCCTCTCTACAGCTCCAGTTTCATCCTAACTGGATGTCACACCACCATTTAAATAGTTGCATACAGCCAGGTGCAGTTCTTTGAAATTCCAATTTGTGGGGAGTTCACAAATACTTGTGTGTCATATTCCTGATTACCCCCTCACCCCCATACATTGCCTCCTGCTGCTGCACCATGGCCCCAGACTGAGATTCTGGACTTTATTGAGCTCTGGTGAGAGGAGCTTTATTTTGTCCATCTGTATCTTGGCACTGATATACAAGCAGTGTGAGACCAGTGGCGTACAGGAGTCTGGTAGAAGGCAAATATTCTGCCTGCTGGATGAATAGTTTTCTTCTTCCGAGTGACCAGAGCAGGGGCTGCGCTAGAGCAATCAGGAACCTGCTAGAACCAATTAAGACAGGCAAGCTAATTAAGACACCTGGAGCCAATTAAGAACTAGAATCAATTATGGCAGGCAGACTAATCAGGACAGGTGGTTTTAAAAGGACCTCCCATCAGTTAGTGGGGGGCATGCAAGAGGCAGAGAGTGAGAAGGTGTGCTGCTGGAGGACTGAGGAGTACAAGTGTGATCAGGCTTCAGGAGGAAGATCCTGCAGTGAGGAAAAAGAAGGTGCTGGGGGAGGCCATGGGGAAGTAGCCCAGGGAGTTGTAGCTGTCATGCAGCTGATACAGGAGACATTTAGACAGCTGCTATCCACAGGGCCCTGGGCTTGAACCCGGTGTAGAGGGTGGGCCTGGGTTCCCCGCATCACCCCAACTCCTGATTGGACAGAGGAGGAGTTGACCTGGTCTGTGAGCAACACCAGAAAGGACAGTAAAAAGAAAAGGAGTACTTGTAGCACCTTAGAGACTAACAAATTTATTTGAGCATAAGTTTTTGTGAGCTGGACATTCTAATTTGGAAAGGGATCTGGCTGTCTCTGACCCACTAAGTGGGACAACAGAGACTGCGGAGATTGTTCTCCGTTTCCCCCATGCTGGCCAGTGATGATGTTAGTTGAGTGAATGGCAGGTGGCTGAGTGAATGGCAGCAAAAGTGGCCAAACTGAGGGCTGCCGTGAACCTCTGAGGTGAGCAAATCTGCCAAAAAGCGCAGGACCCACCAAGGCAGAGGAGGAATTTTGTCACAGCAGATACCATCGACACTGCTCAGAAAGGGGCATAACCAAGATGCTCTCCAGTGCTGCAGTAAGGAAAAGGAGCTCTGAGTGGCCACAGACACGTGAAACACAATTTAACTGTACAGAGAGATACTACAGCCTGCTCTTGCTATGAAGAGCTTGACCATATGTTTGCTAGATGTGACACCACCAGAGTTTGATGTGGATTCCCTGACTGAACCACAAACCTTGGATGTGGGTGACATAGTGATCCCATCAAACCAGAGTCGTAAAGCTCCAAACCACCTCCATGTAGATCTGGAGGATGAAACTGAACCACAGGGGGACACTGCAATGTTTGCATAACTTTCCTCTGGCTCATGGCCTTTTACCTCCTGCCACCCCTCCTCATTCTCAGTACTGTACAAACAATCCATTCCTTTTGACACTAATATGAAAACACAAACACCACAAACTTGCTATGTTCCGGCCTACACTTCTCATACTGTAGTGCTTATTCACCTTTCTCCCTCCCTCCACCTGGTCAGCTCCTGCACCCTTCACAAAAATGGTGACACTGCATAGCTTAACAAGGAAAGTACTTATTTTAAGTTACCTTTTTTCTTCTTCATCCTCCCCTTTCTCCCACACCATATTAGTAGCAGAAGGAAGAGGGAAAAACAGCGTGCAATAGGACATTGGATTTGCAAAGGCAAAGAAGTTCCGGGAGCACACGGCCTTCTAAATTTGCACAGGAGTATGATTAACTCAGTACAATTTTTAATGCTAACAAAGTTCACCATTGTTGTAAGCAGGTGCAACTGTATTGACATAAAAAGACTTATAGGTGAATTTAACCCACTGACACCAACATACAACTGGTGTAAACAAGATGAGAATAAAGCCCATAACATCATTCCCTTACCTAAGACCCCTAAAATAACATGGCCAAACAACATGATCCAAGAACAAAGTGATAGACAACTTTAAATGTCATTTTATAGATTTCTGCCATATGCATTAACATTTGGGTATTAATATTTCATGAGTTTTATGTTATAGTTTAGGAGTATATAAACATTTATCGATTATTCTCTTTGTACACATTTTTTTTCCATTTGGCTTGAGGGGCTCAGGTTATTACAAAGATTTGACTAAATAGTCTTTTGCAGCCATATGAGCTTCCTTATAGTCAAATATTTACAATTCGAGTCTAGACATACTACAGAATTAGATGATATATTTACCTTTTCTTAATCTGCCTCTAAGAAGGAAAAGAAACTGACTCAGCGTGAGTGACTGAACTAAACCAAAAAATCAGGTTATGAATTTGACAGACTGCTATCATCCTAAAAAAAAAGGCAGCCAATCAATAGTGCCAATACTGAGCAGTGTGCTCCAAGAACACATTAAAAATATTTATAAAAAGGTATTTAAAAGCTAACCAAGTTGATGCAAGTGTACTGCATTTTCTTTTCTAAGTCAGAATAATTTGATTGTACCTTGGATACCCTCTCAAAATATCCAAAGGGACTAGTCCCTATTATTACTTAGTGATGCTGAAAATTTTTTAATTTTCTAATATGAAACTGCACATATAATTATGAGGAGACAAAATTATTGGGTGCAGAAGGCCTGATAAGTTAAATTCCCTTTTCTTCCAGTCATGTAACCCAGAGAAATAGAAAAGTTTTCAGATAAAAACACCATATGCCCAGGGTCAGTTTGGCTCATGTTCCATGGACCATTTTAAAAATGGAGAATTTGGCATTGTAAACAACAGGGTAACAGTAAAATTAAACAGGACTATTGCAATGCACAATCCCACATGAAGTTACTGCTATTTGATTTTGTACAAGGCATAATAGAAAGATTTTCAGCACAAAATCAGTAAGCCCCCGTGTGAAAGCATGTACGTGTGCTGCGTGGGGCACACCTCACCGAGCCACAAGGGTACGTATGTATGCCCCACCACAACTTCCCCTGATTGGGGCAACAATAGAATTGCTTTGACAGATGGGACAAAGAGAAGCCAACACACATTAATATATCATGTTCCCTTTTTAAAAAGGCTTCAGAATAGGAATTATTACCACAAACAGTTCATCAGGACCTCAGTTCAGTGCTCCCAAATTTAACATCCATACTCATGTCTCTAAATCAGGTTAGGCTTGTCTCCTGATGCCAGAAAGAGAAACCACCACTCTCTGTAGCCTGCCTTGCTTCTACTCCCCTCTCTCCCAGTATCCCATTCCTGTGTTTAAATAGCTCAATCCCAGAGTGGGGCACAGCCTGCTGGATTATCCCCAGGCTGTAGGCTCCAGCCTGTCCCTTAAAGGGGTAGTACCTTCTTTCACATCCCCAAAATAAGGATGTGTTTGTACTTCCATTCAGAAACTGATTTACAAGATAGAATGAAAAATTGCGGGTATTCATGTTAAAGTTTATTTATTGCTTTTTCTATTGCAATTCTATTTCTATTTCTATTGCTGGATTCTATTCTATTTCTATTTTTCTATTGCTTGTTCAGGTGACCAACACTAAAAGGCTCAGACCAATTAACAGTGAAAGCTGAATAAATACAGTCTGTAAATATGCATATTTAATGTAGGTGAAAAGTATTTAATATACAAATGCTGAAACATATAGGACTAGTGATAGAGACAACAGTAGGGTATTAAAGACAACATCCTTTCCCTCTCTCCACATTACGGTTTCTCATTAACTGAACTAAAATGAAGCATATTGATAGGTATATATCTCAGATGCATGCAATATGAACTGAACCTTTCCCCAAGGGAGGTGTGAAGAACAATTGTGGCACATTGTGAAAAGCTGTGAATAAGCAATGGGGAAATGTATTCCATATCCAACATACAAAGTTGTTGTACGTATTCTTTTTAAAACTACTTAGTTGTAGAACTAAGTTTTTTAAAAAAACTACTTAGTGTTCCTATTTTGAATTTTAAAATGGATTATTTAAATCCAAACACAACAAAAAATTAGAACATGCATTAACTGTTTAACCAAACAATTTAAAAAAATGGATAGAGCATATATAAGGGGTATTTTTCCAGTTATTGTTTTAACAGAAAATGGTGGACCTATGAACATCCTAAATGCAATGAATGCTGAGTGATAACTAGAGAGAATATTGGTCTCCTTTAAAAATTGTTTAATGGATTCAAAAGTGCCCTTTTGAACTTCTCATTCCTTATCTGTCTTCATTGAGACTTCATGTAAGCTTCCTGTTCTTTTCAATCTATTTCTGTCTGAATTGCCATAAGTGATTTGCCAAATCTACATTAATCCTTGAAAATTTGAACAGTTCTAACAGGAAAGACTGAGAATGGAAGAGAGACTGGCTCTACAGCCTGATGGTCAGGGCACTCACAGTGGACGTGGAAGATCTGGGTTCAAGTTTCTGCTCTGAATCAGGCATAGCAGAGACACTCAGGTCTCCTGCATCCCAGCTGAGTGCCATAACCACTGGGCTACTGGTTATAATAGTCTCTTGTCCCCACCCCCAAAATTCCACCATGAAACCCCAAAAAGTTAAGATGAAACTTCCCACAAAAGGGGCAAAGTTTTCAGTTTGAATATGGAGCACTTTCCAACAAAAAAATTGTTGAAAAATTCCCAACCAGCTTTACTGCCTTCATCTCGGGTGAATCCTCATTCAGCCAGCTGCTTGAACAGCCATCCACCCTAGCAACCAGTGACTCTCCTGCTAATACCCCATAGACAACCTCAACCCCTCCTCCCCGACTCCAGCCACCCTGGGGCATCAGTTGTATGTAGCAAGAAGATGGAGAAGTCTTTTGTGCTGACCTCAAAGGGGTCCCTGTATAGAGTCTGCCTCTCCTCAGAAAAGGCATGGTGCTTTTTCTCTGCCAGACACTGGGGTAGGGCTGGAAGGACTGCCGTTTTGCCTGGTGGGCAAAGCTCCTAACACACCAAAGCCACAAGAGAGCATGGATGTTGACAGCATCTGACCCATTTTAAGTAGATTTCATCCCAGCTGACCTTGCTCAGGAGTTAAGGGCAGCCCCGATGTTATCAGCCTGCTCAGCAGGCCACCCTGCAAGCTGCCATCCTGCAGGTCCTTGGGGAAGTGGAAGGAGAAGGATCTCAGGTGCAGATGGGCTCTATTGAGCTTGATCTCACAATTCTTTTCCAAAAATCTTTTGTGTTATATTATCTGCCATCATGGCAATACATATTTGATATGCTACTAATCCAGTGCATAATTAACTCCTGAAAATTATTCATCCATTGACACACATACAGTAGGACAATGAAATGAAAAGTAATATGTCTCATAAAGAACTGCAGCAATAGATTGACCTTGCATGTTACCTGAGAGTCTGTTCTGGTAAAAACTATCTACAGCCCAAAGATTTGTTCTCTCCCAGGCCCATGGAACTCTCCCTAATTCCCCCACACATCATGTGCCCTGCAAAAACATAAACATAAATAAATAAAAATCCCCTCTCTCTCACATAAGATACTTTTGGTTTTCAATCAGGTTTTTGTGGAAATGCTGATCATTCACGGAACAGCCTGAAATATGAGTTAGCTAACCATATTGCACGTAACTGCCAAAATTCAGGGCTTGGAATTTCTGTGTAAGAGAGCATTCCTTCTGAGAGCTCTCCCCATCTGTAAAGCCATTACTCTTTTCTCAGTCAAAGCACTTCAAAATCCATGGGTATGAGAGAAGAAAGGGAGTAATGTACTAATGTATAAGCTCTCCCATAAAGGGCTAAGTGTTCTTTTATGCACGTCATTCCCTCCTAGGAACAAGGAAAGTGAACTGGCCTCCGTTTCTTCCTCATTCACCATAGAAGGCAGGGTTGCCCTCCATCCCCACAATGGCAGGGAGCTTAGTCCACAGAACTGTTGTAAACTGGGGTTCCACTGGAGGCCAAGGTCAATATTGCAGAGCAGCACACTCCAGTAGCAACCATGCTTCCATCGGCTTTCCCTCTCCAAAAAGGTTTCCAGTCTGCCGTGAGGGAACCCCTGTCAGCTTAGTCAGTAAGATCTTGTGCCAAGATCACAACATGGTGGCACGGGGGAGAGGGAGAAGTTGAGAACATGCGGCCATGGAAATCAGCCCTCCCCCTCATTCGAAGCGGCAGAGACTGAACACGTGTCACATCCACAAACGGTTTCCATGGGAGAGTTAGAAGGTATAACAGGCTAGTGCATGCACACCTTCCAGTGCTAGTGTGCTGGAACATGCTACTCTCTGTTCACAAAAGCAGAGGATAGCAGAGAGCCCAGTGTGTTAATGTTCACATAGCTTGGGCTACAATGCTGGCCTTGTAGTTTTAACAGCAGACTCTAGGAAGTATTCCATTACTGAATGTTAAAGGCCTACATTTTAGGAGGGACCATAAAAAGGAAAGCATTTTTGAAACAGAGATCTAACAATCAAACAATCCCACAGTTCAGAGGGAATCTACCAAAGGGAAGGAACTGTAAAATGCAAAAGTTCACATTACTTCAAAATATCATAAGTGGTGATGTCTATACGTTAGGCAGAGTGTAATGTCATTTTTCTGGTGACATTATTTGACTGTGCTGCTTGAGGAGCAGAAATGGAATATGGATAGATGCCAAAAATAGAGAGGGAGGTGTTGTACCTAGTATTACGGAGCTGTACATTCAGAGATTCAAACAGTGGTACCTTTCCTGAGGAAAGTAAGGGCAAATAGGTCCCACAGGACACAGCAGTAGCCGCAGCCATCACTACTAGACAGGAAATCTGGCAACAATCCAACCACAAGAAAGTGCTCCCTGGGATTCTGTCTACATTAACATCTGAGATAGTGTTAACACGTTTCTGGAGCATTGTGTTTAAAACAGCCAAGGGTTAATTTCAAACTGGAGCAAATTTTTTAAATAAAATATATAAGTACATTATAAACCTGGTCTCTCAAGCCTTTTCAAGGAAAACAAAACTTAACAAGGTTTTTTAAAAAGTACATTGGGGTGTAACAGGAAGCCAACAATATTTAGATTCTTAAATCACCTCCCTCACCATAGTGTCTGAATGCCCGCTGCTGATTTTTGTTTGCAAGTGTTGCATCTCATAACTTACAATGTATTTTTCCATCCAAAGTTTTTGAATAGCAAACTATGGTCCAGAATAAGGTGCCATACAATTTCCAGTGGAGCCCAGTCTATCTTAACACAGCTCCTATACTTTCCTGTTTAATCAGCTACATCCAGTCTGCTGAGATCTGGTGGTACCTGAAGGCCACAACTCAGAGTGTAGGTCAGAAGGCATTCCATAACAGGAACAATAACCCAAAAATGATTCCCATCAGTAGAAGTCATCCAGCAGCAATGTGGGGAAGATACTACTGGATCAGGGATGGTTTCCAAAAGAAGAAATCTTTGAGCAACGAACATCTCCCTAGTGAACTTTAGTAACAAAAGGCTGAGAAAGCTATATTTAAAGATGTCACAATATTATTTAAAAGTAGATGTGTGTCATTTTTCATATAAAGAATTTTCCATCTGTTAAAGCAGTATTGCCAGCCCCAAGCATTCAAAATTCACAGATTCTAGTTCTTCTGCAAAAGTATCTGAATACTTCTGAGCTTTTTTGCTAATCATATTGGGTTTGGGGAGGGGTGCACAATGTGCAAGACCTTCACATACATACAACAACCATTACCACCTATATAAGCACAAGGGAATGCAAACACCCTTGTAATTCTTGCTGCCATTTTTAATTTTAGAAGTTAATGTAAAGGCCATAAGGCAACTATAAGGGTACTAAGCGGTTGTCAGTTCCAGGGAAAATCATCACTTCAATGTTAATGTCTTGAACCAGCAATGCACTTTGTGGTAAAGTGCTGGGATTCAGTGTGGCTTTAGACCTGGTCATTCCACTGTCAACCAGACTTTTACATTGAGGCAGCTGTTGAGAAGATAGCTGAATCTAATAAGCATGCACAGCGTTTTTTAGAGACTTCCATCTGGCCTTTGATTCAGTGCATCTAGCAAGTTTGTGGGATCTAATATGAAACTGCATCCCTGAGAAGACAGCATCATTGACAGAAGAACTCTATAGTGAAATGCAAAGCATTGTTCAAATTAATGGTAGATAAAGAGAATGGTTTCCTATTTCCATGGGAGTTTGTTCAGCAAGGCTGCATCCTGTCACCATCGTTGTTCAATATCGGCATTGACTGGTTGGTGGATAAGCTTGAGCAGGCAGCTGTCAGTGGCAGGAAGCTGAGCACCATTCTACTTTGAGATCTTGAATATGCTGATGACATCATTTTGTTGGCTCAGTTTGGCGAATGGCTGCAGCTGCAGGCCAATCTGGTCAGGAAAGAGCAGCGCACATCAGTCTGTCTTTTTATTCAGTTAAAATGAAGTCTGTGGACATTACCATCAAGCAGCCATCAGCTTGAGTTTACAACCCGGATGAGATGTCGAACATGTGACAACTGTCAAATATTTGGGCAGAGTCAAAGACAACGTTGGAAGATGTGAACACTCCTATAACAGCAGATGCTGCCATGTTTCCATCCCTGCAGCGGCCTCTGTGGTGATGTCATGACATCAGACCTGTCATGAAGCTGCAGAGAACCACAGTTATACAAAGGCTGTTGCATGTGAAAAGAAGGTCCTGAGGAAGACTGAAGACCACTGCACTGATGTTTTCAATTATTGTGGTATTCATCAGATGTTCTATAGCAAGTGGCGGGACAAGATCAGAAATGAGGATATTCAAAGCTTAACCCAGCAACCACCTCCATCAGCACCAGCTGGATTTCACCAGCCCTCTTGGTATGGGTATATTATTAGAATAGAAGACCAATGAATTCTAAAGCTTGTTTACCAAGCAAAGCCCCTACATGGCCGGTGATCACATGGGCACCAAAATCTTCCGTGGCATGCTAAGATTGGCAGTGATGGACATAAACTGAATATCCAGCCAGACCACCTTAAGAACCTACCCAGAGATTGATCCAGGTGGTGTTCAACCTTCAAAGAGACCATGACACTTTGGGATTTACCATCATGATTATGAACAATGTACAGAGAGGTTTTTTGACATAGAAAGGACCAACGCAGGATCATGAGGCCAGGTTAAGTTATTTTTATCACTGACTTCAAAACAAGAGCAGAGTTTGGTCAATGCTAAGGACTTCTGAAAATCCCACCTGTCACTTTTAAAGTGCTATTTAACAACAGCATCATGTGCTATATTTGTTATATTATAACTGCATGTAACACATCCATGAGACACCAGATTTTGATGTATTGCCCCCCATTTTGTCACCCATGAAGGATTATTTTCGCCATTAAAAATTATTCATCATTTCTTTTACAACTCTGAATACTAGAGATCTGTATTAGAATTCCTTTTTTTGAGTACTGCACATTTTGCCACTGGTACTGATGTCTGCATGATTGCTTTTGTATTAGCTGAAAGATTTAAATAATCCTATTTCGTTACAGAAAATAGTGTGGTAAGAATCCCACACATGAGAAAGCTTCAGACTAAGGTCAACAGCATAACTTGAAGAGGTCCTACCTTCTCATCCTGGTGCACTTTATTGACATTTTCCATCTGAAAACCATGGAGGGACTGGATTTTATCAATCTGTTCACGCTGCTTCTCTAGTTCTCCTTGGAATTCGTTCTTTTTTAGTTCAACAGCCCCTCTCTCTGCTGCCGCCCTTCGGACTTTCCTTTCTAGTTCCATAATCCGACTCTGAAAGGAGGCAGATAAACAAGAGATAAATATAGATGGTTCCTATTAGTTAATGTTACCAGGAGTATTATTTCTTTGCATGATCTAACTTCAAACTTTCTGTGGAGAGAAAATCTGATTCACCTGTTATGGATTTTCAGTGTACCACCTTCGTCTTCACTGGCTACTTTTTATATTGCATTTACAGAGTGCCCCTCATCTCAAAGTTGTTGCCTAATCCATTGAGTGGTTATTGATTTTTAAGAATTTCCAATTAGTCACTGATTACATTTAAGGGTTATAAAGGCTCTGGTCCCAGAATCAGGCAGAGCAGAATTAAATTCTATGTCTGTTTGGGAACCCAAGTGTGCACAATGACAACACTTACACTGAGGGCAAAGCAAAGCTTTAAATACTTTTATTAGCATAATTAATAAAACCAAATGTTTCAACCCAAATAAAAGTGCTTAAGCTAGTGTTTTACAGCATATAGGTCTGTAGGTTTCTTGAATTGCCCCTATATAAAATACCTTTAAGATAGCTCTATGGCCTACAAGTAGTCTCCAAACTAATATGCCATTTCTGTTCAGAGGCCGCTTCATCCACTAGTGAAACCCACTAGCTGATTAACCACACACAGCAACCTTATGGAACAGTTTAGGGCAGGGAGCAAATACCACATATACCTTATAACTAAACCTGCATGAAGAGTGTCAGTAGAGATTGAAATTTACAAGTTGGCTGGACACCAGAGTTAAAACCCCCACCCTTGCAAAAAGTGCCATAGGGTCTTTAATGATTAAGTGGTCAGAACGGGTTTAGGTCTCAGAGGAAAGAATACCACCACTCAGATGACCAATAGATATTTCTGAAAGAGCCACCCAACCTCCCACCCCCCATACAAGTACTGCCCCAGCCTGACTTTCTTATTTTGTGTAATCAGGTAAGACCACAGCAGGTGGTGTATGAATGCAGGGCAAAGATACATATTTGTGAAGAACCCAACTTTATAAATATGGGAAATTTAACACTTTCTTCTGGCTCACTTCAAGACCATACTGAGAACCAGTGGAAGATTCAACAAAAGAAATATCACCATCATATATAGAGAAAATGTCAAGGAA
The DNA here is from genome assembly GCF_965140235.1 of Caretta caretta. NCBI lineage: Eukaryota > Metazoa > Chordata > Testudines > Cheloniidae > Caretta > Caretta caretta. The sequence continues at coordinate 91,750,936 of NC_134210.1, read as the reverse complement.
TTTAAGTCTGGGGATTTTGGGTTTGTTTGTTTTTTAAGAATTGATTCAATTTTTCTGAAGGCACCTTATATGTTCTGTTGCTTGTTCTCTAAGAGTCATTTATATACTTCCTTCTAAGCTGTGTAACTTCCAGAATCAGTAGAGATTTGGGGGAGGAGGGTGTACAAATTTCAACAGCATTTGTCAAGCATATGAAAACATCTATGGCCTCAGACTGAACTTTATACTCAATCTGGAATCTAACAGGATATATCAAAATCATTTTATCTACTGAGTTTTCAAGGGCAGAGTTCTAGCCTTGTTACTCCACAGTATGCCCTGCTAGACAGAGCCACGTTTAAAGAAGCCACTTGCCTACCCTTTGCAGCTGGGGTTAAGCTCCTACACTGCAATTACCATAGGAGATGAGAGAATGGAAAAACAGAGAAAAATGCTCAAGATTAAACCGCAGGAGCAGAGAAAACTCATTCCATCTTAATCCTGCCAAGAAACTGGGTGAGTAAATAGAAAGTGTGTTTTAAAATGTAATGGTAAAGACTAAGTACAGCCCAGCCCATAAGATCTGAATGGTGCTTCTTTTCAAACTGCTGCCAAGGCACTGGGATGGTTTAATGGAAGTAAAGAATTTTACATTTACTTTGGGGAAAGGTACTGCACAGCGTAGGCAATCAATAATGGCAAACTCACCTCTAGGTTACTGAATCAAGTGTGACCAGGATGGTAATGACTTTTGATTCACCATCTGTAACCAGTTTTGTGGCCTGTGTCATGACTTAAATGGTCTCAACCCAGGTCTTAATGGATAGGTAACCACTCCCAGAGAGAGGCCAGGGACTGAAGGAGCATAGAAGCCGAACTAACCCTATAAGATATGAAATTCTGCCCTCAGAGAAGGGCGAAGACACACTGGAAGAGCAGTGGTGAAAAATGTATCCGGACATTAAGTCATGACACAGCATGGTACCAGTTCTGCAGGAAAAGAGGACTTTGGTTTCTAGAGCTGTCAATCCAGTTAAAATTCAGTAAACTCTGAAGATCGAGCATCTGTTCCATAGACAAGGTTGTGGTGAGTTTTCTGTTACAAGCCCAGTTTGACCATTCCTCTCCCAACTTCACCAGAAATGAACCAATCCACCCAGCATAGTTCTGGTGTGCTGTTCTGCCAGGGGAGACATTTTTAGAAGAAAACGTGGGGTTAATTGTGACTGATATTGTCCTTACATATAGTATCTTGGGGGAACATCTTGTATTAAATTTATGTATCATTGTGGGCCAGGGCTTGTATGTATGATTGTGTTCTACTCCACGGGAAGGGTACCATAGCTCCTACAAGAACTAAAACAATGGGGGTGATCACAGTGAATCACTCTCATTATAAATATCTCCAGAGAGGTACTACCCGCCTTGCATATACTGCTTCAAACTGAGTTTCCAGAGAGTAGGAAAACAAAGAAAAGGATTTTGGCTTAAAAAGGCTGTATTTAAACTGAAACAAGACCTTCTGTCTAAGGACCCTAACCCTTGCAGAAGGGTTGGAAAGACTTTGACTTACTAGGGTCCCATAAGATTGATGGGTGACCTCTGCTTTTAGCATGTGTATAGGAACTTTTGTGGAATTTTGTGTGTGTTTTCTCTGTAACGTTTTCACCTTATGAATACATGTGCTTGCTTAGAAAGAGTCATGTGATAACTGGTAACTGCTGGAAATACACAGTTCAGAGCCCGCAGAGAGAAAGCAAAGCACAGGCATTGGCCTCTAGGCACAGAGGCTGGCTGGGGATATCATAGCATGTGGCAAGGGGCCGTGCAACCTTGGAACACTCCTAGTCAGAAGGGAGCGGGTCAGGGTGCTCACCTAGACACAGGTGATGGCTGGAGATCTGAGACCTGAGTGGGAACTCCTGGAGTGGAGCATGGAATGGGGGATACAAGTGCAGTTATCCTGCAGCTGTGACAGTAATCAGATAAGGTGTTAATGGAAAAACAACACAGAGGTATTTCACTTCAACGTTAAGAAGGAAGAATGTCATAACTCAAGAGCAGCTTGGCTTAGAGACATCAGTCTTGCAATTAGATCCATGTGGCCAGACTCCCTGCAGAACCTCATTAGCTAGTTTAAGAGCGAACATTCATCGTCTCAGCAAAACAGCCAAAGACACCAGTCCTCAGCAAGGTCTATAAAGGAAATTAAGACCACATACATGGAGCCCCATTGAATCTCAGTTAGATTGTGGGGTCTGATGAGCATTATAAAATGCCCCAGCTCAGCTAACAAGGACCACATGGCCCCCAAGCATTCATTCATTCTGTCTTGCATAACTGCAGTAATTTGTTCTGCACTGCATTTCCACACATCAAGATTAGGTAAATCTGAGAAATCTAATTTAGGCTTCTCAGTCAAAGTCTTCCTTAAGAAAACATCATTGCCTTGGAAACTGTCGAAGTGTCATTTTTAAACACCCCTCTGAAAAAGTAAAAAGAGGTTTTCTTATGTCTGATAGAAATAAAATCTGGGAAAGTTACTTTGCATTTTAGCTTGCCCGATATCAACTGCTGCTTGCCTCTTTATGTAACTCTATAAGGTCCTGAGCATCAAGGGCAGTTGTTAAGCCCAAATGCAGGAGCAGGCAAGGAAAATTTTGGGAGACAAAAAGGTTGGCAATAGCTGATGAAGAACAAAAATGTGGTGTTTCAGTGGTGATGTACTGAAAGAACACCAACAACACCAACAACAAAACAATCCACAACCAAACACCACACTTGAATATTTAATAACAAGGGAAGTTTTTCATGGAGCGATAATAGCAGTATAAAGCTGCAAAATTACCTCAATGGGGCTAGTGCAAGTGCAATGCCTTTCAGATACTTCTCTTCACCCCTTTGCTGGGAAACTATTAGGAGTGGAGATTTACAAAGCAAACTCAAAGTTTTGTCCTGTTTTTGGTTTGTTTTCATACAGTCCACAAGAATAAATGCCTTTAGCAGCCATATCTATTTGAATATACAGGAAGGAATACAAGAATACTACCTGTAGATCAACATTGCGAGAACTTGCAATCCAGTAATTGAAACCCAAAACGATCATACAAGCCACAAGCGCAGCTATTAGAAGAGGTGGAGATTTCATCCCTCGACGGCTGTTTCCTAGCCCGACCATTTCAAAAGACTGTGGAAATCTGTAAAATTAAAATAAATAAGTCACATTACATACTACTTTGCAAAGACAATTTTATGAGTAGGTCAGACATTCACTGGAACCAAGAACAGCTATGGTTCTACAATAGCTCAGTTAGGGTAAATAAGAATTGGAGTATCCCCAGCAAGGAAAGCATTCTCTCCTGGATTTGTAACCTGAAGATCACAAGGCCATACTGTGCCATCAGTTTTTACGACAAATTTCACTGGATTTCAGTGTGGAATACTGCATAAAAGCCTGATGAGATAATAAAGAGCCACAATAACCACCATACTGGAAGAAGCCATTGTCTACCTAGTCAGTTAACCCCTCACTGGCAGTAGCTAATGTTGGATGCTAACTGGGCAATGCTACTCCACTGGCAGAGGGAGGAAAGGGATAGATTTTTTTGGTATCTCATCCCAGTTGGTGATCAGTCTAGTCCCCAATGCAGTAGGCTGACTTAGGCCTTCATTTTAAAATTTGTCCAAGCTAGTATAATTTCAGATTCTTTTCTTGGTGACACAGCTCCTTTCATCAGGAGAAAATATAAAGTAGTGTTTCTTCCTGATATTCTGCTCTTCTTCTGTGCTTGCATAATGATAGATTTAAAGCTTCCTTTCTTGCAAGTTGTAGATTCTGGTGGAGCAGGTTTGGCATTTGCATAAAGGGCAGGGAATGAAGCTACACTATGTGCCATGTATTATTTGCAGGCATGAGGAGAAAAGCAGAACAATGACAGAATTTAAACATCTTGCCTAGGTCAGATGTGAAGAGCTGCCTTAGGATACCTCTTGGTATATGAAAGCCCTAAAGGGAAAAACAGCTGCCTATTTGAGAATTTTGAAAAACATGCTTAGTTTAGTGACTTTAAAAAATGCTTAAAAAGTGTCATATCGTTTCATGTATAGTTTTAGCACTCAAAATTAGCTTTGAGTTTTTAATTTAGTTATCATTAAATCCATAAAAAAATTAAATAGTTGCTTGTTTATTTCACTGGAAAACACAGCCATCACAAATAGACAAATTACTAATGTCATAGGGAAGTTAATATACACATACTAATCCACTATCATGACGGAAAGAATGTGTTGATCAGTGAATTAATTCCTTAGTTCTAGTAATCTGTGTGAGATTATTTGACAGACGTAAAATGTAGATTACATACCAGAAAGGCATGACTTTTCATTTGAAAAAAAGATTAAATTGCTCTAAATGGGGCTATTCATTACATATTAGATCTGCTCCTTTGAATGCATTCCTCACACTTCACATCATCTTATTTTAAAAGACCAAAACAACAAAATAAGTGAATGAAACATTGTTTTCCCCCTTAAATGCACAAAAACAAAGAACACAAAAAGTTGACCCGGAAGAAAGACAATTGTTATAGTATCGCAGCTAAATAAATATTTTTACTAATATATCTTTCTCCACCCCCCAGAAGATACCTGCATTCTCTAAATTAGAACCAATGTTTTCCTGATACTGGAAGTTGCCTGCTGGAAAGTTTTATAACTTGCCAATCCATTGTTGAACTACACAACTTCGAATAAATAAATATAACCCACTTTACAGTTCTGAAAGTTCTGTCTTTCTCATGCATTCAGGTTGGACAGGAGATGCACTTCCTTTGCTTTAACCAACCTCAGATTTAAGGTGTCAGCTCTCCTTTTGAGAAAGAAACTGAATTTCCTGTGCCTCAACCAACATTACACTACAGGTATCAGCTTTCTATTTGGATTGTTATTTAATTTTTAATCCCAGAGATTTGTTCTCAGCATTTAGATGCAGCAGTTAGAATAATCTGTTTCATCACATTGCGGTTCTTCAGTCAACAATGTTGTGTCTTGACATTTCAAGGATCTCTAAATAGCTAGAGATCTTACCAAAGATCATGTAGTAGCCAAAATAATTGGGGAGTTAGGTTCAGCATTAAATATGAACCTCTTTCTTTTGGAAGTGGAGGAAAAAAGCTATTAAATCAGATGTGACTATTTTAGGGACAATCCTGAAGTTCTTAAGCATTGAGGTAAAACATCAATTGACTTAAATGCGCACATTTAATTCGTAAGGTATGCAGGTTCAGACCACACACTGCTAACGCTTGGTCTGTAGTCTGGAAGTATAACAATCTCATAGTTGTAAGATACTTAACAATTATGTCATGCCAAACCAGATAGGAATTACTTCATTTTGGCACCCAGTGCTGTTTCTATAAAATGGAATATTTTGATAAATCTAAGAGCAAAGAGAAATGATCACATTATGTGGGGAAAAACAGCTGCCCATAACTACAGCTCTCAGTGTACTTCACAAGATAGGGTCTGTTCTTAATGCCCATACGAGGTCTAGCACAACAGAGCCCCAGTTTCAATTGGAATCTCAAGGCATACTGTAATAGACAGAATAGTAAATTTTCTACAGCCTGAACATCCATTATACTACTTGTACCAAATAACTCGAGAATCAAATCAAAGACAACCATCACAGAATAAAGTATCTTCTCTGAAAGAAGCTACATCTAAGATGCTGTGTGGTGCTGGAATTTCACAAACAGAAGTGAGCCTGATGCAGTGGGTAAGGATAGCAAACAGACTTTTGGGACACTGTGTAGGAGTAGGTTTTATAATTGTACTACAAGAATAGAGGTACTAATATATGTCTTGATTTCATTTTACCAGCCATTCTATTTGAATAACAGAAAGGAATGACCCTCTGGGACATTGGTAGAAATGCATCTGACAGACTGCCAGTGTCTGTACTGATATTAAGACAGGAACAGACCTGAACAATCCTTATGACTGGGATTATGGTCACCCTTTTGTTTTAGGATAAGTTATAATGTCTACTATGGTTTCCTATATGTATTACAAATTAGGCACTCTAGTTAAATATACATTTCTTTGTTTTAAGGTTTAGTAAGACAAACAGGATCTTGTATTGTGTCTATGTAAAGGAGATTCAAAATAAACTGACACTATTTGTATTCTCAAAGGTCTCTGTAAAAGACTGTGTGAATGAGGAATGTATGCATCAGGAAAAGATAAGGTGTGAAGGCCATTGTTATAGCCAGATGGTCAAGGAAGAAGGAGTGAAGAGACTTAACAACACCAGAGAATCATCAACGCGCATCCATAATGAAGGAAGGGAAGATTAACGACCCTGAGGTGAAGGCTGGCACCCCTAAAGACAGGACAATCAATTAAATCAGAACCAGGACAGGATGACCCTCTCAGAGGTGTATTGGAATGTTTACATCACAAGATACACCAATTAAGAAGTAACCATGTCAAGGTTCCTTCCCCACTCTGAACTCTAGGGTACAGATGTGGGGACCTGCATGAAAAACCCCCTAATCTTATTTTTACCAGCTTAGATTAAAACTTCCCCAAGGTACAAACTATTTTACCTTTTGCCCCTGGACTTTATTGCTGCCACCACCAAGCGTCTAACAAATATATAACAGGGAAAGAGCCCGCTTGGAAACATCTTTCCCCCCAAAATCCTCCCAAACCCTATACCTCCTTTCCTGGGGAAGGCTTGATAAAAATCCTCACCAATTTGCATAGGTGAACACAGACCCAAATCCTTGGATCTTAAGAACAATGAAAAAGCAATCAGGTTTCCACTGAATGCATCGGATGCAGTGAGCTGTAGCTCACGAAAGCTTATGCTCAAATAAATTTGTTAGTCTCTAAGGTGCTACAAGTACTCCTTTTCTTTTTGCAGTCACAAAGTGACACAGCAAAATCCATAGACTTCAACGGAGAAAAAAGACTATAAGAACAGGGTGCTTGGCCATGGGACTTTGGGTTCGTCTTGCCACACTCCAGGAGCATCGGATCGCAACCGACAGAGCCCCGCTCCCCTCTGTGACCAATCTGGCTAGCCACTAGATTGATCCAGACTCTGGACTGGTAACTATACACATCAACTGGCAGGACTGTGTGTGTGTGTGATTGAAAAGCATATACTAACTGTTGTATTCTCAATAAATGCGGTGTGCTGCCTTCTCCCCTATAAAGATCCCATATGCTTCTTATAAGTATAACAATTGCCCCAATTTGAATGGGATGGATTTTCTATTAATTTTTTGTACATTCTCTGAATAGGTGTGTTTTTAATAAAGAGACCAACTAGTTAACTTGCTATCCCAATGGGATCCAATTCCCAGTGTCTACCTTATTAAGTATTTAATGATGGTGGAAATTCCCAGCAGATCTACGGATGGAAGTAAACCAAATCACAGAGAGGGTGAAAGAGGACGTCAGCAGCAAGTGAACAGCAGAGAAATTGATTTTACTGCTTACCAGTATTACAATGCCCTAGTAGAGCCTGCTTTTAAAATAGTTGGCACAATGTTTAAGGTTTTGTTGTTCCAATTAAGCAACGCCTTTTCTTTTTTCTTTCCCCATCCTCAAGAGGGGTGGGAGAATGCACAAAGTGCCAGACTACTTTAGGGTTTGAATGGCAAGCAGGACAGAAGCAATGCGAGATAATATTGTATAACCTGATATCTGTCCTGTCATTGCGGCAACAGGAAATAGTGTGGTTTCTTGAAAGACACCTGCCTTCCCTCCCAGCTGTAAAAAAACCAGGTGTGGCTTAATTGGAACAACAAAGCCTTAAATACAGCCAGCTGGCAATGGGAGCACTTCATGTGCAGGGGGACTGTGGCACCGTCATACAGAAGTCAGCCAGCTAAAGCATCTCTCCCCACTGGTTTCACTGCATTTGGCATAGGATCAAAAAATCTACAGCACAGACCCAGGGGGCCACCACAGGCACTGTGTAGCTCAGGGATGGGCAAACTTTTTGGCCTGTAGGCCACATCTGCGTATGGAATTTGTATGGCAGGCCATAAATGGTCACAAAATTAGAGGTTGGGGTGCGGGAGGGGGTGAAAGCTCTGGGGTGGGGCCAGAAATGAGGAGTTCGGGTTGTGGGAGGGTACTCCAGGTTGGGACCGAGGGATTCAGAGGGTGGGAGGGGGATCAGGACTGGGGCAGGGGGTTGGGGCGCAGGAGGAGGTCAGGGTGCAGGCTCTGGGTGGTACTTACCTCAAGCAGCTCCCAGAAGCAGCGGCATGTCTCCCCTCTGGCTCCTACGCGAAGCTTTGGCTAGGCGGCTCTGTGCACTGCCCTGTCCACAGGCACCACCCCTGCAGCTCCCATTGGCCATGGTTCCTGGCCAATGGGAGCTGCGGCGGCAGCACGCAGAGCCCCCTGGCTGCCCTTACACATAAGAGCCGGAGGGGGGACATGCCACTGCTTCTCGGAGCTGCGCAGAGTGAGGCAAGCCCCTGACCCTGCTCCCCGGCAGGAGCTCGAGGGCTGGATGCGGCCCCTGGGCCATAGTTTGCCCACCCCTGGTGTAGCTACACGGAATGGAAGCCATCAGGGAACGAGGAGCAAAAGGGGAAAAAAACTTTATAAAAATGAAACACAGAAGATGACAAAAACAACAAAGAGATAGAGGCCAAAAGAGAAAGACAGATACAGTGACAATTTAGCCAGTGCATGAAGTGAAGGGACATATGGGAATGTGTAAAAAGAAAAGGAGTACTTGTGGCACCTTAGAGACTAACCAATTTATTTGAGCATAAGCTTTCGTGAGCTACAGCTCACTTCATCGGATGCATACTGTGGAAAGTGTAGAAGATCTTTTTATATACACACAAAGCATGAAAAAATACCTCCTCCCACCCCACTCTCCTGCTGCTAATAGCTTATCTAAAGTGATCACTCTCCTTACAATGTGTATGATAATCAAGTTGGGCCATTTCCAGCACAAATCCAGGTTTTCTCAGCCGCCCCCTCCGCTCCCCGTGTCACTATGTATTGGAATGCTATCTGTTAGCCCTTCTCAAGGGAGGCTCCAGCAAAGCCGTGGGAAGCCTTTACTCCTTTTACATAGCATTTAGAAAAAGACAAAAAATCTCTCATCTGTGACAAAGATAAGAGGTGGCAAGAGAGGGATGATTCACACTGACACATGAGTTAAATGAAATATTTGTTCTTTATATACATTTGAAATCTATCTTAATATCATCTCAAATTATAAGCAAAATGAAACTTTCATTTTTAACTTATTCTCTGTCTTTAGTTAGATGCCTACTCGTTTGCTTACTTGCAAACACTGAAAGATTATACAATATGACATTAGATAGCGCAAAGCATATTGCAACATTCATTCCAATTATTTCATAAAGTGTCACTAAGCTGGGGGGTTTGGCAGTTTGAGGTAGAAGAGGCAAGTCATTTTTCAAGCCAGAAGCCTAAGGCAGCCACACTGTTAAAATGAAGGAACCGTAAATTCAACATACACCTTCCCATGTGGAATGACTAGAAAGCTCAAAAGGGATTTCAAAGGATTTGATTGATTGTTACAATGCACCAATTTGATAGCCCATTGCTTATATATGGTTCTCTCCAGAAGTGCTGATTTTACCATAAGAACTGCATCGTTAATGGGTTTGTCTCTCTGGAAACTCCATAAAAGGTTGCTTGGATTTAAACAATTAATATTCATGGAAATGTTGTTCTATACTTGTCTGAGAGTTTAGTGTTTATATTAAGTTAGTACTCCAGACCCCAAATCAGGATCGAGGCCCTGTTGTGGAAGATGCTATCAAAAAACAAAACAAAAATCTTACCACATGAAGACAGTCTTCTCCCCAAAAGCTTACAGGCTAAGTAGATAGATCTGAAGGGGATCACTTTAAAGTTTTGAAAGTTACAAGAACAGGATCCAAAACTACTAAAAGCCAGAAGATTCATCAAAAAGTAAAATAACATTCTTTTACTAAAAAGAAAAGGAGTACTTGTGGCACCTTAGAGACTAACCAATTTATTTGAGCATGAGCTTTCGTGAGCTACAGCTCACTTCATCAGATGTATACCGTGGAAACTGCAGCAGACTTTATATACACACAGAGAATATGAAACAATACCTCCTCCCACCCCACTGTCCTGCTGGTAATAGCTTATCTAAAGTGATCAACAGGTGGGCCATTTCCAGCACAAATCCAGGTTTTCTCACCCTCCACCCCCCCACACAAATTCACTCTCCTGCTGGTGCTAGCCCATCCAAAGTGACAACTCTTTACATAATCAAGTCGGGCTATTTCCTGCATAGATCCAGGTTTTCTCACATCCCCCCCACTCCCATACACACACAAACTCACTCTCCTGCTGGTAATAGCTCATCTAAACTGACCACTCTCCAAGTTTAAATCCAAGTTAAACCAGAACATCTGGGGGGGGGGGGGGGTAGGAAAAAACAAGAGGAAACAGGCTACCTTGCATAATGACTTAGCCACTCCCAGTCTCTATTTAAGCCTAAATTAATAGTATCCAATTTGCAAATGAATTCCAATTCAGCAGTTTCTCGCTGGAGTCTGGATTTGAAGTTTTTTTGTTTTAAGATAGCGACCTTCATGTCTGTGATTGCGTGACCAGAGAGATTGAAGTGTTCTCCGACTGGTTTATGAATGTTATAATTCTTGACATCTGATTTGTGTCCATTTATTCTTTTACGTAGAGACTGTCCAGTTTGACCAATGTACATGGCAGAGGGGCATTGCTGGCACATGATGGCATATATCACATTGGTGGATGTGCAGGTGAACGAGCCTCTGATAGTGTGGCTGATGTTATTAGGCCCTGTGATGGTGTCCCCTGAATAGATATGTGGGCACAATTGGCAACGGGCTTTGTTGCAAGGATAAGTTCCTGGGTTAGTGGTTCTGTTGTGTGGTATGTGGTTGTTGGTGAGTATTTGCTTCAGGTTGCGGGGCTGTCTGTAGGCAAGGACTGGCCTGTCTCCCAAGACTTGTGAGAGTGTTGGGTCATCCTTTAGGATAGGTTGTAGATCCTTAATAATGCGTTGGAGGGGTTTTAGTTGGGGGCTGAAGGTGACCGCTAGTGGCGTTCTGTTATTTTCTTTGTTAGGCCTGTCCTGTAGTAGGTAACTTCTGGGAACTCTTCTGGCTCTATCAATTTGTTTCTTTACTTCTGCAGGTGGGTATTGTAGTTGTAAGAAAGCTTGTCAGAGATCTTGTAGGTGTTTGTCTCTGTCTGAGGGGTTGGAGCAAATGCGGTTGTATCGCAGAGCTTGGCTGTAGACGATGGATCGTGTGGTGTGGTCAGGGTGAAAGCTGGAGGCATGCAGGTAGGAATAGCGGTCAGTAGGTTTCCGGTATAGGGTGGTGTTTATGTGGCCATTGTTTATTAGCACTGTAGTGTCCAGGAAGTGGATCTCTTGTGTGGACTGGACCAGGCTGAGGTTGGTGGTGGGATGGAAATTGTTGAAATCATGGTGGAATTCCTCAAGGGCTTCTTTTCCATGGGTCCAGATGATGAAGATGTCATCAATATAGCGCAAGTAGAGTAGGGGCTTTAGGGGACGAGAGCTGAGGAAGCGTTGTTCTAAATCAGCCATAAAAATGTTGGCATACTGTGGGGCCATGCGGGTACCCATAGCAGTGCCGCTGATCTGAAGGTATACATTGTCCCCAAATGTGAAATAGTTATGGGTAAGGACAAAGTCACAAAGTTCAGCCACCAGGTTAGCCGTGACATTATCGGGGATAGTGTTCTTGACGGCTTGTAGTCCATCTTTGTGTGGAATGTTGGTGTAGAGGGCTTCTACATCCATAGTAGCCAGGATGGTGTTATCAGGAAGATCACCGATGGATTGAAGTTTCCTCAGGAAGTCAGTGGTGTCTCGAAGGTAGCTGGGAGTGCTGGTAGCGTAGGGCCTGAGGAGGGAGTCTACATAGCCAGACAATCCTGCTGTCAGGGTGCCAATGCCTGAGACGATGGGGTGCCCAGGATTTCCAGGTTTATGGATCTTGGGTAGTAGATAGAATATCCCAGGTCGGGGTTCCAGGGGTGTGTCTGTGCGGATTTGATCTTGTGCTTTTTCAGGAAGTTTCTTGAGCAAATGCTGTAGTTGCTTTTGGTAACTCTCAGTGGGATCATAGGGTAATGGCTTGTAGAAACTCGTGTTGGAGAGCTGCCGAGCAGCCTCTTGTTCATATTCCGACCTATTCATGATGACAACAGCACCTCCTTTGTCAGCCTTTTTGATTATGATGTCAGAGTTGTTTCTGAGGCTGTGGATGGCATTGCGTTCCGCATGGCTGAGGTTATGGGGCAAGTGATGCTGTTTTTCCACAATTTCAGCCCGTGCACGTCGGCGGAAGCACTCTATGTAGAAGTCCAGTCTGCTGTTTCGACCTTCAGGAGGAGTCCATCTAGAATCCCTCTTTCTGTAGTGTTGGCAGGGAGACCTCTGTGGATTAGTATGTTGTTCAGAGGTATTTTGGAAATATTCCTTGAGACGGAGACGTCGAAAATAGGATTCTAGGTCACCACAGAACTGTATCATGTTCGTGGGGGTGGAGGGGCAGAAGGAGAGGCCCCGAGATAGAACAGCTGCTTCTGCTGGGCTGAGAGTATAGTTGGATAGGTTAACAATATTGCTAGGTGGGGTGAGGGAACCATTGCTGTGGCCCCTTGTAGCATGTAGTAGTTTAGAAAGTTTAGTGTCCTTTTCCTTTCCTTTCCAAATGCAAACAGATGGACATCGTACCAAAAGGACTGAAGGTAAAAAATCCATTACAATCTACATACCACACAGACTATGCTGACAGCTTGTGCCTCACGCTCTCAAAGAAACTGCGGAATCACCTGATCAAGATCCTCTACAGCAAACAGGGAAAGATTAAGAATGAGCTCTCAAAAATGGATACTCTCATAAAGAACCAACCTTCCACACAAACTTCCTCGTGGCTGGATTTTACTAAAACTAGACAAGCCATTTACAACGCACACTTTGCTTCTCTACAAAAGAAAAAGGACACTAAACTTTCCTCTTGTTTTTTCCTACCCCCCCCCCCCCCCAGATGTTCTGGTTTAACTTGGATTTAAACTTGGAGAGTGGTCAGTTTAGATGAGCTATTACCAGCAGGAGAGTGAGTTTGTGTGTGTATGGGAGTGGGGGGGATGTGAGAAAACCTGGATCTATGCAGGAAATAGCCCGACTTGATTATGTAAAGAGTTGTCACTTTGGATGGGCTAGCACCAGCAGGAGAGTGAATTTGTGTGGGGGGGTGGAGGGTGAGAAAACCTGGATTTGTGCTGGAAATGGCCCACCTGTTGATCACTTTAGATAAGCTATTACCAGCAGGACAGTGGGGTGGGAGGAGGTATTGTTTCATATTCTCTGTGTGTATATAAAGTCTGCTGCAGTTTCCACGGTATACATCTGATGAAGTGAGCTGTAGCTCACGAAAGCTCATGCTCAAATAAATTGGTTAGTCTCTAAGGTGCCACAAGTACTCCTTTTCTTTTTGCGAATACAGACTAACACGGCTGTTCCTCTGAAACCATTCTTTTACTAGGAAGTTATTATTTTTAGAACAAAGGAGGACACATGGTTTAAGTAAGCATTCCCAACAGAGAATGTGAGAGAAAGAACCCTTTCGGTTAACAGGCAGCAAAACTTCCAACTTGAAAATAGAAATAGAGATGTAGTTTTACTCATCGGATGGGCAGGAGTCTGTTAAACTCTTATCGCTGTTTACGCCTGCTTAAAGTACCTAGATAGCACTGCATATTGGAAACAGTTTGTTACACAGCTAAGCAAGCAGCCTAGTAAATGTTACAAACATGATTATATAGATACTAATTTGTACAATGTAGATGCGTGGTGGTACAACATATAGTTATTGAAATTGCTATGAAAGTAGTTTTTTGATTCATGGGTAAGCAAATCACAATTTACATGAAGGAATCTTCCTCCTTAAAGGTCCTCCACAGAATGTGCAAAACAAAAGCTGCATCAATTCACGTTAGGTAGATTATATAACGACTGTCCTACTGTTAACCGTGGGTTTGGGGTCTTCTATTTTGTTGACCTAGAGATGCTTTTTCAAAAGATGCTTTATTTTAGAGTCCATGTTACTCAAAGAAATCAATGCATGCCTTAGCTTCATTTCTTATACAATGTACTTTTAGGAGTTAAGTCTCAAAATAATTAAAAATAGGCAGTTGTGTAATTCCTATTTCCTGTTGTATACTGAGCGTCCTGTTTGACACCACAATGACAGATTAATGTTATTTAGCAGATATATTAACTCTAGACTAACACTGCAATCAAAGACAAAGTAAAATGTATTGTGAAAGGCCCCTGAGGGAAGACTGACTCAAAATCCTAAAAGGAAAGCTGAAGATCTTGGCTTGCAGGCACAATTTCCAAGTGTCTTGGAAAGTCTGGCTGAGCTCAAACAGCAAGCACAGATGAGGATACTGAACAAAGACTGAAGGAAGGAAAGGTATGCGAACACCCATGGAATAATTTCTCCCCTTCCCCACCACCCTTAGTAATCTGCAGAATCTATTGGAAAAGTGTGGAATATGGAGTTTCATTATTATTTGATTTTGGACAAAATAGGCCAACACTCAAAGCATGCTTTTGAAATTATGAAAAAATTAACTTCATCTAACAATCCATGATAAGATATTTAGAGCCAAGTTCTCTGATACCTGAAGGTCAATTCATGCCACTTTGCTGCCACAACCCTACTTAAAACATTGACTTAGCATCCGAGATAGGTGCAGTGTGGATGGACCCAATTCGCCATCTGTGCAGACCATCCCTACAGGGGTCTACACAACTAAGCAGCATAGCAAGCAGTACAGTAGAGAAAGTAGCAGCACAGACAGAAAGTGAAAGGGGTGTGCATGTTCCTCCATTTACAGATATTCTCAGTAATCCACCTATCAAGTGGGCACAAACCCACAGAGTACGCTGGGCAACTAAGGCTCTACATGGCTGTGGAACGGCAGACAACTGTGAAGCAGGGGCCAGGAGACAGCGAGAAGCATCCAGACAAACCATGCTCACCAGCTCTGTTCCTCTCTAACAAGAGTGCCGGACTGCAAGGACAGGGCCTTTGAAATAACTCCGATGGAAGGCTATATGGAGTGCATGACTGTAGTTGACAAAAGGAATGGCTCCAATCTCTGGACAAACTGAAAGGGACTTGCACTAGTACAAAACATGCAGAAGGTAGCTAGTGAATCACAGTGATAGTCATCATGTCATTACACTTCCTTTATTCACTACAGCCTCAGTTCTTGGTTTCCACCTGGGAATCCGGCACTTGAGCATACTGCTGAATATGCCCTGCTGAAGCTACCTCTGTGTAAATAAAACCCATGGGAAATGGTTACTTCTTACGTGAGATGTACCCCTCCATTCCACAGTGAGGGAGGAAAAGTCCTTGTGGGCAGGTGAGTCCATTCAGGCAATTGCAGGAGAGGGCAGTTCCAGTGGAGAGGAGCAGCTCTGACCTCCTGTGGATTACTTGGGACAAATGGCATTCTGGGGAAAGTAAAGCAGCTAACACCACACAAGTGTGGTGGAAGCAGCGAAACCCCTGAGCTGTGTGGGAGAATCATATTTTCCCCATCATACAGGTATTATCATGAGATTAATGTGTCCAGTTACCTGCATAAACATATACAGGAAAACACTGAGAAAACACATAGCAGGAATCTGATTTGTCTTGCGAACCCCAAGTTTCACCTCCCTTAAAAACTACTTACTTACAAAATCAGACATAAAAATACAAGGGTCACAGCACACTATTACCGAAAAATTGCTGACTTTCTCATTTTTACCAGATAATTATAAAATAAATCAATTGGAATATAAGTATTGTACTTACATTTCAGTGTATAGTATATAGAGCACTACAAACAAGTCCTGCCTGTGTGAAATTTTAGTTTGTACTGACTTCGCTAGTGCTTTTTATGTAGTCCATTGTAAAACTAGGCAAATATCTAGATGAGCTGATGTACCCTCTGCAAGATCTCTGTGTATCCCCAGGGGTATGAATACCCCTATTTGAGAAACACTGCTCTAAAGCATCTGGAAATAGCCACTGTACAGAGTGCTTGTCTCTAAGAGGGTCACTGGTTTGATCCAAGATGGCAGTCATCATAAAAAAGAAAAAAAAAGAATCTATCAGATGTTGTGATGTCATTGAGTCAATATTTGTTCAAACTATCAAATCACCTCTTTTTAAAGTCCACAGGAAATGAATGGGTAACATTTAGAGAGCATAGCAGATTTAACTGCTTAACATTTTGACCATTCTGATGCAAGCATCATATGAAACCCCTCTGTGATTCACGGGCTCAGAGCCATGATAAAAGGGAGAACTTAAGCCACAAATAGCTTATCAAAATAGCCAGGAAACACTGAAACGTACTATTCCTTCTTTCTTTGTTACTGCTACTCTATTACTTTAAAATCATGGAATATTTATTTTCTCCTTTAATTTAATACCTTCTGAGATGCCAAAAGTAGAACTAATTGCTTTAAGGATATTGTCCTCCCTTTACTTGACAGATAGCAGAACCTACAGAGGTTTATGGCTCAAAATAGTTTGAAGTTTCAGAATTACATATACATTTCAAAAATTAACAGCCAATAAAAGTGTTTTCACAACTGATTTAGAAAATCCAACAGCAACTGTTGTTTTAAATAAATACTCCCTTTGTTTTGTTTGCAACATTGAGAACCTGAAAATGAAACTGACTATGAGTGAAAGCAAGACTGAATAGCTTAATTGCACATGAAATAAAACTCAAAAATCCACCATAAATAATCCCCGTAAATCGGATTTTTTATGTTTTCAGTTTTAATAACCTAGGGTGTGACTAGTAGCAGGGAATTGGAAAGTTTTATACGGTATGATTTTTACTTTTAATGTCCCTTTTAATATCACCATCTAAAATGGAATCTCACAATGCCTCAAGTCCACAAAAATGCCACATAAAACAATGTTAGGAGAGTAAAAGGGATGTCTAGAAATGGGGGAAAAAAGCACCAAAATGATACTGCAGTCTCTCTCTTCTAATGCCACTTCACATGGCATTCGATTGGAGTCACCCAGGGAAGTTCTCTTCTTAGAGAAGCATTAACATTACAACCACTGCATGTTCCCTCTTAACACCTTCTGCTAAGCAAACTGTTGTTAATTTAAGGGGTTGTCTATACTGGCAATTTACAGCGCTGCAACTTTCTTGCTCAGGGGTGTGAAAAAATACCCCCCGGAGCGCAACAAGTTTCAGTCCTGTAAAGCGCCAGTGTAAACAGTGCACCAGCCCTGGGAGCCATGCTCCCAGCGCTGGTCACTACACCTCTCGTGGAAGTGGGATTTTTAGAGCACTGGAAGAGCTCTCTCCCAGCAACTACGCAAGCCACGTTAAAGTGCTCCCGCAGCAGCGCTTTAGCATTGCCAGTGTAGACTAGCCCCAAGTGAAAAGGACCCATCCCATGATCAAGCGGAGTTAAAGATAGGAATAGGCCTTCGAAACTCTGAATTGTCCTGGGTTTCTAGTGTAAGCAAAGGCCAGTGTGGCTCCCAATTGTTTACTTCTTTGTCTAGGCATCTTGCATGATGTCAACAACTCAACTCAGCTCAACGGTTTACCAGTGTTTCTCAACCTTTTTGATAGCAGGGACTTGCTGCCTTCTTAAAGTGTGTCAGAGAGATCTCAGGGACCGGTTGTTGAGAAACACTGTGCTCGACAACTGATTTCACATGCTTTGGGGGAGTGCCTTATCAAGTGGGAGAAATTTTAAAAGTAGGAAGTCCCTAGTAACAGAACAGTGGATATTTAGAATCCATGCAACAATGTTAGGTTAGGGCAGGATCCCTAACCTCTTCTTCTTTGTAGTTTGGCACTTGTCTTTATTTAATTTCATCTTGTTGAGTTCGGATCAATTCTCCAATTTGTCACGGTTATTTTGAATTCTAGTTCTCTCCTTCAAAATTCTTGCAACCCCTCACAGCTTAATGTAATCTGCAAATTTTATAAGCATACTCTCCTTTCTAAGTCATTACTGAAAATACTGAATAGTTCAGGACAGACCCCTGTAGGGCCCCACTAGAAAAACCCTCTCTGTTTCATAGAGAACCATTTATAACTACTCTTTGAGTATGATCTTTCAACCAGTTATGCACCCACCTTATAGTAATTTCATAGAGACCACATTCTCCTAGTTTGCTTATGGGCATGTCATATAACACTGTGTCAAAAGCCTTACTAAAATTAAGATCTATCACATCTACTGCTTCCCCAATCCATTAGGCCAGTACCCCTGCCAAAGAAGGAAATTAAGTTGGTTAGGCATGATTTGTTCTTGACAAATCCATGCTGGCTATTACTTATTGTTGTCTAGATGGTTAAAAGTTGATTGTTCAGTAATTTGTTCCAGTATCTTTCCAGGTATCAAATGTAGGCTGACTGGTTTATAATTACTCAGGTTCCCTTTATCCTCCTTTCTAAAGATAGGTAGGATGTTTGCCCTTCTCCAATACTGTGACCTCATCTGTCTGCTCTATGAGTTCTCAAAGACAATCACTAATGGTTCTGAGATTGCTCCAGCTAGTTCCCTAAGTACCCTAGGATGAATTTCATTAGGCCCTGCTACCCTGAATACATCTAATTTAGCTAAATATTATTTACCCTGCTCTGAAATCTGTTTCTCCCCCATGTTAATATTAATTATGTTGAGTATCTGGTCACCACTAACATTTTTAAGTAAAGACTAAAGAAAAATAGGCATTAAGCTGTAGCTCACGAAAGCTCATGCTCAAATAAATTGGTTAGTCTCTAAGGTGCCACAAGTACTCCTTTTCTTTTTGCGAATACAGACTAACACGGCTGTTCCTCTGAAACCTTCTTAATGTCACCCATTATTAGTTTTCCTTCCCTGATCAGGAGTGGATATTATATATAAATACACAAAAATGTATATAATATATATAAAAATGTGCCCACACATACACCCTCACCAGTCTAAGCAGAGGTTCTGAGAGGTTCCAAGGGCTAGTCTACACCAGCAGCACTTTAACGTGGCTTGCGTGGTCATGGCACAGTGACCCAGAGCTTTGAAAAAAAACACCTCCACAAGGGGCACAGCTCCCAGCCCTGGTGCACTGTCTACACTGCTGCTTTACAGCGCTGAAACTTGCTGCGCTCAGGAGGGTGTTTTTTCACACCCCTGAGAGAGAAAGTTGCAGCGCTGTAAATTGCCGGTATAGACAAGCCCTAGATAAAAATAAATGGTGAAACATTCACAATGCGGCAGTTACCCTCATCTGATAACTACCATGACTGAGCAAGTTTATTTTTCCAACCACTCCTTCCTCTGGCCAAGTCTCCACTTCAGGTGCTATAATCCAGCCTCTGGGTGGCTTTTTTCCAAAGACCAGAGGCAGGCCCAGGAGAAAGGAGAAAGCCCCTCCCCAAATCCTCTTCTGGACCAGAATCAGACGGTGACACTTTTCCAGAGTAGCCTTGTGGTACTTTGCTTCCTTCTCTTACTTCTCACCGATCCCTGCACCAATCAGTGGGCGGCACCTCGGTATGGCTGGCTGCGCACTTAAATGCGCCCCCACCCCCCAAGATGTGGCTGCGTTTCACTGGTGGGCGAAGAAACTCCCTACCAGAGAGACGGGGTGTAAGAGCCGGGAAACCCTTTGCCAGCTCTGAGGAGCAGGGCTTAGCTACATGGCAGCTGACTCTGCGAGGGACCGTATCCAACGGGGCTCCCTGGGGGAGGGGAACTAGCCCCCTTCCCTCCATGGCCAGGCTGCTCTCCTCGCGCACGTTCGAGCCCAGGCACTGGGTGCAGCGAGGAGCGAGCCAAGCAGGAGCCCGGCCCGGGAGCGAGGCAGTCCCCGCAGGGATGCGCTCCCGCCGCCGGGGAAGGGCAAGACGGGGCGGGGCGGGCCAGCCCCGCAGAGCGGCGGCCCGGAGACTCGCTCACCTTTCTCCGCCGCTCGCAGCGCGCCACGGCCCGCTCGCTCCTGGGGCACAGCCCGGCCGGCAGCACCGTCCCGGCTCTCAGCAACCTCCCCGCGGCCCGGAGGAAGGGGCGGCTGCGGCTGGCGGCGCGGCGGCCGGAGCAGGAAGCACGGCGAGGGGAGCCTGCCAATGAACGGGGAGGGAGCGGAGCGCTCCCAGGCAGGTTGGGCAGCTCCCTCCGCCCCTCCGGGCACCAGCCGGCTCCACGCCCACGCTGCTGCCCCCTGGCCGGGCCCCACGCGCGGTCTGTCGCACCCTCGCGGGACAGAGACAGCAGCCGGGGCTCCCCCCACGCGCCCGCTGCAGAGGCAGCCCCCCTGCCACAGCCGCCGCCTCCCACCCCGTGGCACCAGCCTAGGGGAGCCGTGCAGACGTTGAGGCCCGGCCACATCTTCACCACCCCGGCCACCTAGTAGCAGGAAATGGGAGGAAACCTTCCCATCTGCCCCCTAGCACCACCACAACGCCAGAGTAGGACCTCGGCGACACCAACACCAGAGATAGGAACTGGCCGGGCAACCCGCACACCTCATCTGGACCTGGACCTACGCAATCATGCATCAGCTGGGATAAATAAATAATAAAGCAAATCGTGTATGACTGAGCAAAATGGCAAGCAGTGGCAAGTGACAGGTTTCAGAGTAGCAGCTGTGTTAGTCTGTATTCCCAAAAAGAAAAGGAGGACTTGTGGCACCTTAGAGACTAACCAATTTATTTGAGCATAAGCTTTCGTGAGCTACAGCTCACTTCATCGGATGCATACTGTGGAAAGTGTAGATTGTGTGTATAAAAGATCTTCTACACTTTCCACAGTATGCATCCGATGAAGTGAGCTGTAGCTCACGAAAGCTTATGCTCAAATAAATTGGTTAGTCTCTAAGGTGCCACAAGTACTCCTTTTCTAGTGGCAAGTGAGAACGTGTCACACTTCCAATTGACATAAAGCTAGAAATATTTTAAAAACTTGACAATGCCATGGTGTTAGCCTCAGCCACATAGCAGTAGAATAGGGTATCAAGAAAGCAACCATCATTGATATTTGGAAAAGCCAGGAAAAAATAAAGCAATTTTCAAAAGACTCCAAAGACAGTGGAGCAGTAAAAAGTAGCTGTATTTACTCAAAGCTGCTGATTTTGATAGGGCAATGCAGCTGTGATTTGCAAGAGCGAGATCAAAAGGCACTACTATAACCAGTGTGATAGTAACAAACAAGGCCAAGTAATCTACTGAGAAATGTATCCAGACAAAGGTGAGGACAATTTTAAAGCAAGCAAGGGTGGCATGGAATACAGCAGTTGGGGATGCAAGGAGTCTCTGACAGCTGACTCGAATGCCACTGGTGAATTTAAAAACACTTTCAAATCATTTATTGAACAGCACGAACTTACCCAGGACTGTGTTTAACTGTGACAAGTTGGGCCGGTACTCACGCCTGCTTCCAAACAAGACTCTGGTAGATAGTTCAGAAAAACAGCAAAGAATTTCAAATCCAGTAAAGATGGGGTCACAATGATGGCTCCCTTTGGTGTTCGTTCACAAAAGTCTGCTTTGCAGACATCACTATGTCAGTTCTACCAGTCCATTACTACAGCCAGCGCTGTGCTTGGATGGATAAAGGCATTTTTACCAACTGTTTTTTAAAAAACTTTGTTCCACTTGTAAAAGACTACCTTATGTCCAAATCTTTACCTAGCTGAGCTGTGCTACTGATCAATAATGCTCCATCTCACCCTGCCATTGAAAATCTATTAACAGAAGCATTTGGTATTTGTTTTTGCCACCAAACATCACAAATGGTTCAGCCAATGGACTGAGGCATTCTGGCAAACATGAAACATAGATACAAGTGAAACCTCTTATGGCAATTATTACTGGGATCAATGCGATTTGAATCTTACAGATTTTTGTAAACAGCTGACAATCAAAGATGCTGTCAGCAAAGATGCTGACATGTGTGCAAATCCTGGAGTGAGATTGGCTCTGAGTCTTTGAGACGCTAGTGGAATAAACTTTAGCCATGTATTGATAACACTGAACCTGATAATTGGGAAAACAATGATCAGATGGAAATAAAGCAACTAAATTTTTCTGAAGAGTGACATCTTTTGGATATCACCACGGAGGAACAGGAAGGAATGGCTAAACGCAGATAAATATGAGCATGGACACCCTATTCTTAGCAACCATGAGATAATTGAATTGGTACGTGAAACAGCACAGAGAAATGGACAGTGACATTGATAGTGACAAGAAGGAGGGGGAGAAACACCAAGGGGATCCCACACATGCAAGCAGAAGAGTACTTCGCTGCCTGTTCAAGCGATTGAAGACAACAGCCTGAAGCCACACCAGTGAACCTAATGATGGGTCAAGAGCTATGCACCTTAGCAGCAAAAAAGCCTGTTAGCAACCTCAAGCAGAGTACCATTGAAGATTTTTTCAAGTCTGCGTAGTTTATCCTGTAGTACTTAAGCAGGAAAGTTAAGTTTGGATGCTTATTTTTAATTGTCATTATAAAGACTAGTGCTGGTATGTTTTACTGCAGCATTTTTTTTAGTGCTATTTGAATGGACATTAAAATCGGTGGGCTTCTGGGTTGGCATGTTTTTTCATGGATAACAAATACTAAAAAGAAGAAAGAGGATTACTTAAAATTGATATACAGTACTATGTTAAACGTAAACTACTAAAAAAAATAGAGAAAGTTTAAAAAAAGATTTGACAAAATAAGGAAACCATTTCTGTGCTTGTTTCGTTTAAATTAAGATGGTCGAAAGCAGCATTTTTCTTCTACATAATAAAGTTTCAAAACTGTATTAAGTCCATGTTCAGTTGTAAACTTTTGAAAGATCAACCATAACGTTTTGTTCAGAGTTACAAACATTTCAGAATTATGAACAACCTCCATTCCCAAGGTGTTCATAAATCTGAGGTTCTACTGTAGTTTTATCTTTGGATGCCCTGGGGGCAGGATCCAGAATGGGAGGCCCTGTGGGAGGTTTTGCAGGGTGATCTCAACCTGTTTGTGCTGTGCCCCACATGCCAGGTCCCAATGCCACTCACTCAAATTTGGCTGAAGCCACCCCGCCATCTTCATAGTGGAGCAGACGGGCCAAACATGAGTGGCGCTGTGACCCTGTGCACTAGCTTACAATGCCTGGAGCGGGGAGCTGGGCCCACCCACCACAGGACAGAAGCTGCCACTGTGGGGTAGTTTTGTTTTGTTTGTTTGATTTCATTTTACAAGTTATTTTTCACAAATGCAAAAGAACACGAAATAAAATGAAAAACAAGGGGTCTATCTATTTACCTTCCAAAGTGACACAGACCATGGGCAGTAGCCATGGGCGTTTCACCATATTCCCCCACCAAGTCTCCAATATCACTTCCTTTATCAATCTCTGAGTTCTCCAGTCGCCCAAGTCCCACCACTTTATTTGTAAACAATATTTCTTTTGAATATTGTGGCCACTGTACAGATGTGAGTTCAACTGTATCAAATTCACGTTTTAAAAGTTCACATTTATCCCTGTTAAGTCACCAGCCAGCACTATACCATAGCCCGTATTTGTGTTCCTTTGACCCACATTTTTACCCCAACTAGCATAGACTGGAAAAGACAGAAGTGAAGATAACTAGCTGCTTAGGCCCACATTTTTGATAATGGCCATTGATTTTGAATGCCTCAGTATCTGGATGCCCAACCTGAAACACTCATGTCTGAAAAGTTCAGTAACTAAAAAAACAGAGGTGCCCATAATTAGAGGCCACTTTTTAAAAATTCACATTTCCTTTACAAATTTCCATATTGGTGCAGCTTATTATTTTCTTACTTAACATCTTGAATTAGTTCACACATTTTGAAAATTATTATGTAGTTATATAATATTTTCCATTACTTTGGAATTCACCCTTACTTCAAGTCTGTAAGCCATAGGAAAGGGGATCAGTTACTAACTATGTTGTGCTATTTATAAATGTTTTTCTTCATCCTGCATTCCTCTTTCAAACAGGGACAAAAGAAATAGAACAGCAGAGGGAAAGTAGTTTATCAAGGTACTGCAACACATCCTTTTACAGACAATGAAGTACATGGAAAACTTTGAAGATTAGTGACAGAAGTAATTATTGAGAGACAAAATATCCAATAATGGATTTTATGCAGAAGATTTAGTAAAAAGAATGCAATTTCTACCTGAACAAAGAGTAAAAACTTAACAAAAAAAAGCTCGTTCTGCAGCTCCTAGCATCAAAAAGTCTGACGTTTGTTGGGAAGGAGGAGAATGATGTATAATCAAACCTTCTCATGCAGCCGCTTGTACTATCCCATAGCAACTAAAGCTACAGCAAACATGTTTGCACATGTGTAATTTTACTCATGTAAGTAATCCCATTGATGTCAATGGAAAAGTGTTTGCAGAATTGGGACCTAAATGTCCTGCATTACATTTTAAAAAGGAGGCATCAACCTGTGAAGAGGAAGAGCGATCTTGCTGTCTGAGTGAAGGAATCTCTGCTATCCTAGTCCTCCTGGCTCCTATTAGAAATATTTTATGCTTAGGGTGGGCATATACTCTCAATCAATATAAATAAGTCTTGTCAGTTTCACTGTGGCCCACAGGGTTCTGAACACCAGCAACCAAACTATTCAGATACATGTCAATTTCATTTTGTAGCTGCTTGGGAAAACTATGAGGAGCAGGAGAAGCATTGGAGCTTTCTGTCTACAGATTCAGGAACAGAACACTGCATCAGTTTACATTTGGTAGGTTACCCTCACAATCAAAGGCTGGAAGCAATTATTTTTAAAATTCTTCAGAAAGTGATGTGTTAGGCTGCGGGCTCACCACAGAATGTTTCCTAGTTGCAATAGTGAGTGGGAGTGTGGCTTTTTCAAACACCTGTAGTAATCATTTATCATTAGCACCTATGTAGTGCTAGCATCTTCAAAGTGCTGTACAAAAGATGTCATAATTAGGATCCATTGACTGGATAATCTAATATACAATGCAAGTGTTTCTTAAATAAAGGGATATTCATGTTCTCTGCTTATATTTATAAAAGAGTGAAGTGGTTTCATGTAGTATGCAAAGCGATAACGTATTTACAGTATGAAGGCACTGAGAGACTGTTTTAGTGAAGAGTTTCTTGGTCTTTGAATGCTGCAGTATGGTACATTTGTAGTCAAAGAGATTTTTCATGATTTGCAATAGAAATTATGCATTAAAAGTTTTCCATACAGGTAACAAAATTGTACAAGCAACTTCCTTGCAAAAGTTAGGATCTTTTTTTTTTTAAAGCAACAACTGTTCTTCATTCTCAGGAAGAATTAGGAAAGAAAGGGTTTTCCAGACCTTGAACAAATGTGTTGATAGGGCTGAAATTAAGCCTGCCCTAAGAACAAAAACTGAATCTGATCTTAGAATATTAACGCAAAATCCTAGCTCTTCCACTGAGCGTTCACCACCATCAAAGCCAGTCTGCCATTTTGTCAGCACAGTTGCACATATGTACAGCTTCATAGATTTTAAGGGCAGAAGTACTACTGTGATAATCTAGTCTGACCTCTTGCATGACACAGTCCATAAGATTTCATGTGTTAATTCCTCCTTCAAGTTCAATAGCTGCACTTGAACTAGAGCATATTGTTTGAATTAAAGCATCTTGCTTTAAACATTACCAGTAATGGAGAATCCACCACAACCCTTGGTAACATTTTGCAATGATTAATTACCCTTACAGTTAAAAAAAAAAGTGCCTTATTTCTAGTCTGAATTTTTTTAGCTTCAACTTCCAGCCATTAGATCTTGTTATGCCTTTGTCTGATCGATTGAAGAGTCTTCTATTATGAAATTTCTTTTTCTTATGTAGGTACTTATAGACTGATCAAGTCACTCCCTTAACTTTCTCTTTAATAAACTAAGCAGATTGAGCTCCGTAAGTCTTTCACTTTAAGGTATGTTTTTGGATCCTTTAATCATTCTCACAGGTCTTCTCTGAACCCCCTCCAATTTTTGAACATCCTTCTTGAATTATGGACACCAGAACTGGACATATTATTTCAATAATGGTCATACAAGTGTCAAATACAGAGGTACAATAACCTCTCTACTCCTGTTTATACATGCAAGGATTGCATTAGTCCTTTTGATCACAGTGTTGCACTTATGATGTTCAGCAGGTTAACCACCATGACCTTCAAGTATTCCTATTGTCCCTTGTTTCCCAGGATAGACAGTATTCTGAAAGTATCACCTATGTTCTTTGTTAATAGATTTATGATCTTATACTGAAAATGCTTATTGTTTGCCTGCATCCAGTTAACCAATTTATCCACATTGCTCTATATCAGTGACCTGTCCTCTTCATTATTTACCAATCCCCCAATCTTTATGTCATCTGCAAAGTTTGTCAGCATTGAATACTAAATAGTGTCCAGCCAAGAACCAATTCCTGTGGGACTCCCCTAGAAACACAGCCACTCTTCAATGATCTTGTTCCTTAAAAAAGCATGTAACTTTACAAGAATCCTGTTCTTTGAGCTACAATGCGCATTCACATCCATAACCCAAGACAAAGTTATGTGTAAATTTTATTCCTATCATTCTTGACAGTACCTTTAAGATACATAATCTCCAAGTAAAAACTCTTATCAAATGTATTATTCACAAAGTCAAAGTTTGACCTACAGTAGTTTATAATCAATATTATCTGATAAAAAAGTTGTCTGGGATGTAATGATCAAGGTTGTTCAGAATTTTATTAATTTAGCACCTGATTAGCAATAAATTCATTAAGCAAAAAAATGGATCCAATCCTGGCCCACTTACATCAATAAGAAAACTCTAATATTGACTTCAAAAAGCACAGGATCAGACCCTGTATTTTGGTGCTGCTTTTGCAGATATTATTCCGAGAGCCAAACTAGCATCATCCTTCCTCAATAGCCACTTTTCCCCATATAAGTCACCAATTACTTATGATTGGGCTGAAGAGCAGTAGGGTATAGTTTACACTTTTATTCTATTTTAAAATTGTAAACATAATTTGCATATAAAATTGTAGATAGTTTTATTAGATCCCTTCCCTGTTCTTCCTATATTGCTTACTGTCTTAGGCCTCAATCCTGCAAAGACTATTACACATGCTTAACTTTAAGCACATGCACAAGTCTTTGCAGCTTAGGGACCTTGGTCTGTAAGCTCTCTGGAACTGGGACTACATCTTACTGTGTTTCAGAGTAGTGTTATACCAATAAAATAAAAACCAGCAGGATCTTATTAAAGGGAAAAAGGCAAAATACCACATTTATTGTGAATACAGAAAGAATCATAGTAAGCAGTTAGTTATAGCTATAACATTCCATTCAATCTCATATTTATTCACACATTCATTCATACAAACACACACACACACACATACACACCCACACACACAGGTTCTGCAAGGTTGTTATCATAGTTACCAGCCTTAGAGTTGCTCATGCCAAGCCACTGGCCAGGTGGCCTGGACATGAGGAGGGAGCAGGGCCTTGTCAGATGCTCATCTGATGCTCCTGGAAGTTGGTTTGCAGAATCAGACCCCAAAGTTCTCACTTTTTAGAGTCTATTTTTATAGGAATTTCTTCCTATGCCAGTCTATGGGAATTGCTTCATCATGCTGTTGCTGAATCAATCAGCAGATAGCACATTCCTGACGGCTCCAAGATGTTATCTTGTTCTTTGGTTCTCCCATTCTTGAGGTTGTTGGGTGGATTCCAGTCTGCCCTCCGGGTGGGGTCCTCTGGTTATTTCCACTTGACGCCTTCTTCAGCCAATGGACACTGGATTCTTAGGCTGGCACCTCCCTGATCATTCAGTTATTATCCACACCAAGCATCCATCCACATACATCCTCTATCTCTATTTTAATGACAATTGTTAATACAACAAAAGGGCGGGGAGTCTCTGGGTGCTGTTTCTGTTGTTAGAGTATTGTTTTGAGTCTCTCTCTCTGTGAACTGCTTTGAGAACAGACTCTGTCTTAGAATGTACTAACACAGTTAGCAAAGCTTGCAAGTTTCACACATAGAGGGAGAGAAACAGTACCAAAAACCAAGAGACCTCTTAATTAGTAATACCCTGGAATTTGAACTATGGGGAATCAAACTCATTTGTGATTTTAATTCAGAACTTCTTAATATGATCCAACAGTAGCAGCCGTGTTAGTCTGAATCCACACAAAGAAAAGGAGGACTTGTGGCACCTTAGAGACTAATAAATTTAGTTGAGCATAAGCTTCCGTGAGCTACTGCTTACTTCATTGGATGCATCCGATGAAGTGAGCTGTAGCTCACGAAAGCTCATGTTCAAATAAATTGGTTAGTCTCTAAGGTGCCACACGTCCTCCTTCATCTTACTATGTGCGCGTGCAGTTTCTAGCACAATGGGACCTCATTCCTGATTGAGGACTTTTAGGTGCTATTGCAATACAAATATAATAAACAAAAGTGTCAAGATATGTTCCGATAGTATATGGGCCAGGTTTTCAGCTGGTGTAAGTCAGCTACACCAGCTGAGGATCTGTCAAAAACTTTATTGATATAAGAAAAACCTGTTGATTTTATCTATGCTAGATAAAGAAGGACAAAAGATCACAGGTGAAAACCCAGCCCATTGAAGTCAATGCGAGTTTTACCATTGCTTTCAATGTGGACAGGATTTCATGCCACATTTTCAAGATGATAAAAGAAAGAAGAAGGGGGAAAAAATCAAAGACGATTAAAATGTATTACTTGCTGGCAACCCTTTTAACTTGTTTTAACTTAGCATCGTACCCTTCAACAGCATGTGTTTGTTTGGGAAAGCACAGAGAACACTGTGTTCTTTTAAAATTGTATTCTTAAGCATCCTTTGGGGCCAGTAGGAACAGAGCTCCTAATGTTGTTAATGCTAATATGAAACACATCAGCAGGCTGGGCTGGAAAGTCATGACTGTTAGCAATAAAAAGTGGACAGGTAATTGCTTATGTGTGACCTCCACAGCATTAAACTGAGACACACATGAGGGAGCCTCACCCTCAAACCTAGAGAGCACTGCCGTTGACAAAGGATCCAAGGGTATACATGGAAACACTATGTAATCAGGTGCGTGGCATGGGCTGTACGCCCAAGATGATTACATCCAGAAGTTTGTGTAAGCATGGTTGAGCACTTGTAATTCTCAGGAGCAAGACACCTGCAATTATATTCCATGTACAAATCAAAACCATGCACTTAAACTAGTGCAAGATTGTTAATATGCATCAGTAACTTATAGGATGTGGGGAACAAAATAACTGAATCAGTAATCAATCGATTGTTTC
The DNA here is from genome assembly GCF_965140235.1 of Caretta caretta. Classification (NCBI taxonomy): domain Eukaryota; kingdom Metazoa; phylum Chordata; order Testudines; family Cheloniidae; genus Caretta; species Caretta caretta. The sequence continues at coordinate 91,721,520 of NC_134210.1, read as the reverse complement.
CCATTTCTTTCACATTGGTTAGAACATGATGCGTGATAATTGCAATATGTAGGAGATATATCAGGGAAACCAGGGTGCACTCACATAGAAGTGCCAAAAGACAGCAGAGTGGTGATGGATCAAAGAGTATTTTCTATTCAGAAGAGGCAGAGCAATTTCACTACATAAAAGCAAAGCTTTTACCAACCACTTGCTGGGAACACATTGGCATTGAACACAAGCCTTTATTACACGAATTCTCAGTGACACTTCTAGGACATACTGTAACTTTAACAAACATTAGGTATAGAGTATAATAAATGCCTCTGATGGATTTAGAGCTGCCAGTAATAATTTATGAATATTGTATCTTGATCGAGTTATTGCTGTTTACTGTCTGCATATATTGAGTTAATTCAGTGCTGGTTAGTCAGAAAAAGCACCTAGGAAGAGGGAGGTGAATCCTGAGAGGCCCCTTTCTGAAAAAACACTTGAGGGACAATGCAGAACCATTTCCTTTTATATGCTGGCCCTGCTGGACCTGTCAGACAGGTTTTCCTGAGGAGAAACTCAGTCTCTGTGAGGGGAGGGGAGGGGAAATCAAAAGCCTCAGGAGGTTTGAAGGACAGACATTCTTGAGAGAAGGGAGCTAGACGGTTGGAGGGAACTGATTCCCTCAAGAGACTGCCAGAAGTTGGAAATGTCTTGAGAAAGATTAGCCTCCATTTCAAGATAGATATGCATGTAAGCCTTTTGAGTTTTTTTAAAGCCCGTTCTCTTCTGCTTTGCTGTTCCTTCTGATGAAACAGTACTTTGCTTTAAGAAGACTGTTTAGGGTCACTGTATTCACTGCTGGTCACAGCACCCGAAGGCAAGACTAGGAGGTACTGAGTCCAGTGAAACTAGTTGGGGGTAAGCACAGTTGGTACACAGGATTCTATAGCCTAGCATTTGGTGTAAGAGTGGAAGAATCATGATTCACCCAAGTGACCCTTACCTCATTTATTTTAGAAGTTGTAAGATTTGTAGTGAATGAGGCAGGGGACTGCAGGAAGAGAACACATGGTCTCCTGTTTAGGACAGTTGAATGCCACCCTGGAAAATTGGATTCTATCCCCACACCAAACTTTTCACAGCTAGTCACTTCTACATGTAATTAATGAGAGAGAACCCTGAACATCAGTCTCTTGTTTCTCTAGTTTACAATCTCAAACATTCTTTACTAACTTTCAGTCTACATTTCCTAGCTCTTGAACAGACTTTCCTTCCAGGATTAGTTGAAATTTCTTCAGTAACTTGGAGAAAATGGCTGAAGTCCTGTTTGTTTAAGGGTCCAATACAACTCCTGTTGAAGTTGATTGAGGTCCTTCCATCAGCTACCAAAGGAAGTGGATCAGACACTAAATCAGCTCATGTATGCTCTATTTTAATGATAAAGTAACTCCTCACTTCACATCGTCCTGGTTAACATTGTTTCATTGTTACGTCACTGATCTATTAGAGAACATGCTTGTTTAAAGCTGCACAATGCTCCCTTATAACGCTGTTTGGCAGCCACCTGCTTTGTCCACTGCTTGCAGGAAGAGCAGCCCGTTGGAGCTAGCTGGTGGGGGCTTGGAACCAAGGTAGGCCAGCAGCCCCCAATCAGCTCCCCTAAGTTCCCTGTGCGGGAGTCGCCCAGCAGGCTATCAATTGCCGGGCAATTCAGATGTCCCTCCGCCCCTGCTGTGTGCTGCTCCTGTCCTCTGCCTTGGAGCTGCTCCCGGGAGCCTCCTGCTTGCTGTGCAGGGAATGGGGGGGAAGAGGAATGCTGATGTCAGGGTGTCCCTCTCCCCCTGCTCCTGCCCCCTGCTCCTGTACCCCATCTCCACAGAGCAGGGGGGGACATGACATGGCTCAGGATGGAGGGAGCTCGCTAGCAACAGCTGCTGTCCCTACTTGTTGATCTACTTAAAAAGGCAATGTACTTAGAGTGCGGTCAGCGTACTTAAAGGGGCAATGCGTCTCTCTCTCTCAGACACACACACACACAGTGTGTGTCTCTGTCTTACACACACATGCACACCCCCTGGCACTTTGGAAGGTGGAGGGAGTGGTGCACTCCAGTGGGATACGGTGGGTTCATCAGCATGGGTTCAGTTTCTGCAGGGAATGTTTGCAGCCACTGTCATGTGTCTATTGTGACTCCTCCCTCCATTCATGCTGCCTTGTAGAGTGTGAGGCTACATTAACAACGTGTTAACCCTTGAGGGCTCAGCCAAGTGCTAGTTCATCATTTAGCAGTAAGGCATTCCCTGGGAAATATCCTACTCTCTTCCACCCTCTGACTCCACCACCTCAACCAAGTTTCACAATCATCATTGCTGTGTACAGTATTAAATTGTTTGTTTAAAACTTATTCTCTCTCTCTCTGTCTCTCTAATGTCTTTCGTCTGGCGAAAAAAGTTTCCCTGGAACCTAACTCTCTCCCCCCCCCCCCCAATTTACATTAATTTTTATGGGGAAATTGGATTTGCTTAACATCGTTTTGCTTAAAGTAGCATTTTTCAGGAACATAACTACAACGTTAAGTGAGGAGTTACTGTAAAATGTGTTGCGTTGATACAGGTATGCAACTCATATGAGGAAGATGGAATATTTAACTGAAAATCAAGGTGTTCATCTGGATCCAGGGGTTTGCAGAATACCTGTTAAAATATGCAATGTGCAGATATGGTTGCCGCTCCTTATGAAAATTGCATAATCTCTCTCTCTCTTTTTTTAGTCAAAAGACAGTTTTTTACTGACACAGCACAGGAAGAATTCTCATGCATGTCTCTGCTACTTACACTAGAGACTGCTGAAAAGTGAAGGTATTAAATCACCTAAAGAAAAGTTAGACAAAAGGCAGGAAGCAGGATTCATGCCTCCCTGCAGTCAGCAATTTCTAACTTTTATAACAATGTATCACTCCCTCTCCCAATCCAAATCTTTGTTTTGTGTAGTGTTCAGGTTGCTCAAGTGTAAATCCCACGAACACTAAAAAATCAAGGCAATCATAGGTTTAATGTAAGTGTGACATGCAAGAAATTAATCTTTATTCCCTGGCCCCAGACACCTAACATCAGTCAGGATTTTAAAAGGTCAATACTAGTTGTGACGCTGGCAGATCAGATGCCAGCTCAAGCCAAGGCCCCTAAGCCTCACTGAACACTGACATATGCATAACCAGAAACCAGCCTGGCTCACCTGCGTGTTAGCATTGTTAAAATAGATGTTACCTTTATAAGAATGTGTTTAGTATTTAGACTTGATAAAATGCTCATAGGATGCGGCATGTATTGATCTCACCTATAACACCTGGACCCCCATGATATAAAGTTATATTGAGTGTTTGCATTGTAAACTTCTGTAACTGCGTAACTCACCAACCAGGAAAGAAGAATGAAATAATGTAAAGGGCTGGTCTTGCACACCAAAGGGTCTTTGAACCCAAATGAGCCATTGTGAAACACCACAGGACAAAGACTTTGTTGCTTGCCCCCCCAAGACCCATGAAGAAGAGGTGGCTGCAAACACTTGTCCCATCACAATGTGAACTCTGGAGAAAGGGAATAAAAAATCCCTGACCAGAAGAAAATGGGTCACTATGCTGCTTGGAATTTGGATAGGGCAGTATTTGTTAGCATAAGTAAAAAGAAAAGGAGTACTTGTGGCACCTTAGAGACTAACAAATTTATTTGAGCATAAGCTTTCGTGAGCTACAGCTCACTTGAGCTGTAGCTCACGAAAGCTTATGCTCAAATAAATTTGTTAGTCTCTAAGGTGCCACAAGTACTCCTTTTCTTTTTGTGAATACAGACTAACATGGCTGCTACTCTGTAAGCATAAGTAGTAATCCCCAAGCTGCTTGGCGTGGGTTAGCTTCAAAGGACATAGAAAGCTTGCATATTGGAGCAATTTCTAATTCCTTTTGGAACCTAAGACTAATTCATTTGTGTGTATATGTTTACCTGCTTTAACATTGTAAATAACTCTAATTTCTTCTTCTTCGTTAATAAATCATTAGTTAGTTTATTATAGGATTGGCTACAAGCATCTTTGGTGTGAGGTCTAAGGTGCAATTGACCTGGGATAAGTGACTGATCCTTTGGGACTGGAAGTAACCTGAATATTGTTGTGATTTTTGGTGAAAGGGACCATCTATCATAAAGGCAGGTTTGCCTGCGTGGCAAGATAAACTCGAGACCCAAGGGGACTGTCTGTGACTCCAAGCACTATAGCAGACTAACCACAAGGAGTTCACACTTTGTTACTTACCACAGAATCATAGAATCATAGAATATCAGGGTTGGAAGGGACCTCAGGAGGTCATCTAGTCCAACCCCCTGCTCAAAGCAGGACCAATCCCCAATTAAATCATCCCAGCCAGGGCTTTGTCAAGCCTGACCTTAAAAACCTCTAAGGAAGGAGATTCTACCACCTCCCTAGGTAACGCATTCCAGTGTTTCACCACCCTCTTATTGAAAAAGTTTTTCCTAATATCCAACCTAAACCTCCCCCACTGCAACTTGAGACCATTACTCCTTGTCCTGTCCTCTTCTACCACTGAGAATAGTCTAGAACCATCCTCTCTGGAACCACCTCTCAGGTAGTTGAAAGCAGCTATCAAATCCCCCCTCATTCTTCTCTTCTGCAGACTAAACAATCCCAGTTCCCCCAGCCTCTCCTCATAAGTCATGTGTTCCAAATCCCTAATCATTTTTGTTGCCCTTCGCTGGACTCTCTCCAATTTATCCACATCCTTCTTGTAGTGTGGGGCCCAAAACTGGACACAGTACTCCAGATGAGGCCTCACCAATGTCGAATAGAGGGGAACGATCATGTCCCTCGATCTGCTTGCTATGCCCCTACTTATACATCCCAAAATGCCACTGGCTTTCTTGGCAACAAGGGCATACTGCTGACTCATATCCAGCTTCTCGTCCACTGTCACCCTGAGGTCCTTTTCCACAGAACTGCTGCTTAGCCATTCGGTCTCTAGTCTGTAGCTGTGCATTGGGTTCTTCCGTCCTAAGTGCAGGACACTGCACTTATCCTTATTGAAACTCATCAGATTTCTTTTGGCCCAATCCTACAATTTGTCTAGGTCCCTCTGTATCCTATCCCTGCCCTCCAGCGTATCTACCACTCCTCCTAGTTTAGTATCATCCGCAAATTTGCTGAGAGTGCAATCCACACCATCCTCCAGATCATTTATGAAGATATTGAACAAAACCGGCCCCAGGACCGACCCCTGGGGCACTCCACTTGACACCGGCTGCCAACTAGACATGGAGCCATTGATCACTACCCGTTGAGCCCGACAATCTAGCCAACTTTCTACCCACCTTATAGTGCATTCATCCAGCCCATACTTCTTTAACTTGCTGACAAGAATACTGTGGGAGACCATGTCAAAAGCTTTGCTAAAGTCAAGAAACAATACATCCACTGCTTTCCCTTCATCCACAGAACCAGTAATCTCATCATAGAAGGTGATTAGATTTGTCAGGCATGACCTTCCCTTGGTGAATCCATGCTGACTGTTCCTGATCACTTTCCTCTCATGTAAGTGCTTCAGGATTGATTCTTTGAGGACCTGCTCCATGATTTTTCCAGGGACTGAGGTGAGGCTGACTGGCCTGTAGTTCCCAGGATCCTCCTTCTTCCCTTTTTTAAAGATTGGCACTACATTAGCCTTTTTCCAGTCATCTGGGACTTCCCCCATTCGCCACGAGTTTTCAAAGATAATGGCCAATGGCTCTGCAATCACAGCCGCCAATTCCTTTAGCACTCTCGGATGCAACTCGTCCGGCCCCATGGACTTGTGCTCGTCCAGCTTTTCTAAATAGTCCCTAACCACCTCTTTCTCCACAGAGGGCTGGCCATCTACTCCCCATGTTGTGATGCCCAGCACAGCAGTTTGGGAGCTGACCTTTGTTGGTGAAATCTAAGTACAGAACTCACAACCAGTTTGGAATTTGTGCCCTGCTTCTTGACAGTCTGCCCTGAGGTTGGCACTCATGTTCATGAGCTACTCCAGACAGCTTGACACTTGTCACATGAGACAGTGTCTACTAATTCAAGTGATTATTGTTAGAAACAGCTAAGGCAGCCTGCATTCACATGCCTAAAACACAAACATATAATCATCAAATATATAAATTAGTTGTGATCAGCATTATGGTTAACATATATGTCAACTCAGCAAGCTTGAGGTCCTAAGCTGGTAACCCTACCAGAGGTCTGAGCTTGGACATCAGATAATCATGCTAGAAGTACTGAGCCATTAGCCTCTTAGAACTCTGGAGTTATGCATAAAACTAGCAAGATGGAGGTGATCTAATGACATCACAGAAGGCTATAGCCCAATATAAACCACACGGAAGCATGTGTTTAGCCATCACTGTGGCAAGACAGAGGTGCTGAGCCAGTGAACTTAAGCATCTCTTAAGACATGACTATTAGGCTTTTACTCCAGGAACCAATTCTTGACATCAGGAATCTCATTAATTAGCATCCATAGTCACTGATCTTCCTTTCACAGATCATAGAGAACATGCAGCTTTTAAACCTGGGAATGGCACAGGAACTCAGCTTATCTTAATGCTGGATATCTGCTCTTTGTGACTGGAAGACCAAGTGTCCATGATGATTTTTAGATCTAACAGCTACCTTCAACATCAGTGCCTGTGAGGTGCTCTTGACATACCTATCTTTATAGGTGTGTGTACTGGTAAAGTCTATAATGTGCTATACCTATCCTTCAACCATCACCCTCCTCTCTCTCTCTCCCTCTCTCCCACACACAAACCCCCTCACCATCTCCCCCAACACCCTTGAATATCCCTTCTCAACCCCTGGATCTCATGAACTTCAATGAAGTTGTTTGGTAAGATGGTCTCATTAGATAATGATTCTGAAATGTGTGCCAAAAGGATATTTTTGCCCATTAAGAAAATACAGTCAAATTAAGCAAAGATTCCATATTACAACAATGTACTGAAGCATTTGATTTCAATTAGTTTCTAAGGCGCCACAAGTACTCCTTTTCTTTTTGCGAATACAGACTAACACGGCTGTTACTCTGAAACCTAACATTATGTTTGTAGGCCAAAATTTGACTTATCTTAAAAACTTGTATTTTATATTCTAGGCATCTGAAATATCTGTAAAGCCACCAACAGAATATTAATGGACAGGAGTAATCTTAGTTGAACATAAGAACATAAGAATGGCCATATTGGGTCATACCAAAGGTTCATCTAGCCCAGTATCCTGTATTCCGAGAGTCGCCAATTCCAGGTGCCCCAGAGGGAATGAACAGAACAGGTAATCACCAAGTGATCCATCCCCTGTTGCCCATTCCCAGCTTCTAGCAAACAGAGGCTAGGGACACCATCTCTGTCCATCCTGGCTAATAATCATTGATGGACCTATCTTCCATAAACTTATCTAGTTCTTTTTTGAACCCTGTTATAGTCTTGGCCTTCACAACATTCTCTGGCAAGGAGTTCCACAGGCTGACTGTGCATTGTGTGAAAAAATACTTCCTTTTGTTTGTTTTAAACCTGCTGCCTATTAATTTCATTCGGTGACCTCTAGTTCTTGTGATGGGTTCAATCACAAAAATCCCCTTGGGATTGCCAACTGACGTGCCAAAACTATTTCTGCTCCTGCTTTCCCTGCCAGCTTGGGACTCCAGCACCCTGTTTTGCTGAGCCAGACAAGCCAGTCTACTCCAACCCAGACCCAGGGTCTGAACCATGTGCCCCAAAGCTGCAGACTTAACTGAAAGCAATTTAAGAAATGTTCCTGTCTTTAACACTCAGGTGCCCAACTCCTAATGGGGTCCAAACCCCAAATAAATCCGTTTTACCCTGTATAAACCTTATACAGGGTAAACTCATAAATTGTTCGCCCTCTATAACACTGATAGAGATATGCACAGCTGTTTGCCCCTCCCAGGTATTAATACATACTCTGGGTTAATTAATAAGTAAAAAGTGATTTTATTAAATACAGAAAGTGGGATTTAAGTGGTTCCATGTAGTAACAGACAGAACATAGTGAATTACCAAGTAAAATAAAATAAAACATGCAAATCTAAGTCTAGTACAGTAATAAAACTGAATACAGATAAAATCTCACCCTCAGAGATGTTTCAATAAGTTTCTTTCACAGACTGGATGCCTTCCTAGTCTGGGCACAATCCTTTCTCCTGGTACAGCCCTTGTTCCAGCTCAGGTGGTAGCTAGGGGATTTCTCATGATGGCTGCCCCTTTGTTCTGTTCCACCCACTTATATATCTTTTGCATAAGGCAGGAATCCTTTGTCCCTCTCTGGGATCTCTCCCCTCCTTCTCAATGGAAAAACACCAGGTTAAAGATGGATTCCAGTTCAGGTGACATGTAAGACTTCATTACCCACTTGCCAGCACACAGGTATACAGGAAGACTCACAAGTAAACAGAGTTACCTACAGTCAATTGTCCTGGTTAATGGGAGCCATCAAGATTCCAAACCACCATTAATGGCCCACACTTTGCATAATTAAAATAGGCCCTCAGAGTTATATTTTATATTTCTAGTTTCAAATACAAGAATAATACATTCATACAAATAGGATGAACACACTCAGTAGATTATAAGCTTTGTAATGATACCTTACAAGAGACCTTCTGCATGAAGCATACCCCAGTTACATTATATTCATGCTCATTAGCATATTTTTATAAAGTCATATAGAGTGCAACGTCACACTTGTGTTATGAGAAGGCATAAATAACACTTCCTTTTTTACTTTCTTCACACCAGTCATGATTTTATAGACCTCAGTCTTATCCCCCATCAGTCGTCTTTTTTTCAAGCTGAAAAGTCCCAGTCTTATTAATCTCTCCTCATCTGGCAGCCGTTCTATACCCCTAACAGCTTTGTCTAACTTTGTCTAACTGAAGGAATGCCATCTCTCAAAGGACCTGGCTCCAGAGCTGAGAGCACTTAACCCTTCCCAGGAAGTACTGAGCATCTTGTAGGACCATACTTGAAAATATCCCATCCTGCCTCACCACACCAACATGACTATGAACCTAAATCCTCTTCTGTAATGTGGGCCCATCAGTGCTACCAACTGACCTATATGCACATTTAGGGCCTGATTCTGTACCTCTGATGTTAATGGGAATTTTGTCATTTTGCCATTGGGTGAAATTCTTTGGTCTATGTTATACAGGAGGTCACTCTAAATGATCATATAATTGTCCCCTCTGGCCTTGAAATCTGTGAATCTACGAATCATTGACTCCAATGGGCAGAGGATTAGACCCTTGATGGAAGCTACCCCTTATATGAACTAATTAGCCTATATAATGTAGGAATTGGGGTTCAGTTATTAATTTAACTGTAGTTTTATGGTACTAATGGGATAGGAGTTAGCAGTATTATTCATTGCTTAATTCCACAGTGTATTGGGCATTTTAATTCACTTACTCATTAAACTGGACTTATACCTAGGGGTAATGTTAAAACTAGAATTAAGTTTCTACTTGGAAGTTGGAGTCGTTGTGTGTTTAAGTAGGAATTAAAATTAGGTCACACTTTTTTACTATAATTTAAAAAAAAAATTGCCTGAGTGTTTCATCCACATTCTTACAAGCCTGTGGGTTTGGAAAGGCAGGAGATTTATTTTCAGGCGATTATTTTACCAAGTTTAAAAAAAAGCCACAAACTTAAAAGATTGTTAACACAACTGTTCTACTCTAAATTTGCAAGTGTAATGTCATAATCCTCAGCAGGGACTACCAGCTGGGATGAAACCACCATGGCTTGGCATCAAAGCACAGATCTCTACCTCTTGATAGAAAAGGAGTATCTCCATTAGCTGGAACAAATAACAGGTTTTTATCCTCTGAATGGATCATCCAGTAAGGGGAGCGCAGAACACACTTTGCATACATACTACATTGTTATATTAAGGGCGCATTTTCATGAAGTTGAGGCCCAATTATAAATGGAATTAAAAAAAATGTACATTCTTGTGGCACTTTCTTTTACGCACACAAAGCAGGTAATTGTACCTGTTTGCACGCACAGTTGCTTGACATGTGTACACATGTGTGTCCCTGTGTGTTTGTATTTTTCCTAATATGCAAACTGCTACTGCCACTTACTGAAACTGATCTATTTGGTATATTTTTCAGTCCTTCAGACCACACTTTTGACAGCAATTTTTTACTGTGGGGCAGCAATTAAGGAAATATGTGGTCTATTTCTGGCTCTTCTATGGTCTTCTGTATACACTAATGCCAATCACCCTCTCTGTGCCTCTGTCATATGGGGATAACAATGCTTTCCCACCTCACAGGGATGTTTGTAAGGCTTAAATTATTATTAGGGACAAAGTACAGATGGCCCAATCTGAGTGCACAAGGTGGGGTAAATGTTATAATCCTTGTATCCAATCCAATCCTTGTACCCATGCAGCTACAGTCTTCTTGACCCTTACTTTCCTTACATTGAAAGACAGTCAGTGTCATGTGGCCACAATCCAGCAGAGAAGGGCAGGCTCTAAGTGATTGCACCTAGTTCTCTTTCAAAGAGGGTTACTTACCATCTTCTGTTCTGGCATGCATTGCTCAGCACTCTGGACAGTTGTTTAATGGAAACTAATAACAGATACAGGAATCAGTTCATCACTGCCTTCAGTGTAGACAACACATTGGGTAATGGTTGATCTTTTCAGTGTCTATGTAATTCATCTGGCAGCGGTAGCCTATACTGATGCATCTCAGGATAGTGCACTGTCATTAGGATGTGCATGTTGAGCCATACCTCCTTGTATAGTCTACCTCACATAGAGCCCTCCTTATTATGTATATTGTGTGCCGCAATTCTGGAAGTGCAAGATGACCTTCCAATTGATAGGATGACTGTTTGTTAAAGCAGTCTGCCCATGAATGTGGAAGCATCAGCCTGCCTACGAAAAGTACCTATGTTGGAATTTACTATCTGTTTGTATTGTATGGTACTGTATGTATTTTGTGCATTGATATATTCATCTTTGTGGCTGCAACCCTGTGTTTTATGGGATCTATGCCTGTGTGTGAATATTGAATTGCTTTCTCATTTAACAATAGGGGGTAATAAAAAGAGAGGCAGCCCTGCAGTTGACTAGTTCAAAGGTAAAGCAATGCATATCCGCTACAGCTGCTAGCTAATCTCCGGCAATTGTATTGAGACTGCTGCTGAGATCAATGTCAGGCCAATGCTGGCTAAGTGCCTGCGCTGACAGGTTCTATTTATCATTCATGTCACTAGTAGCCTGGAAACACTGTTTACAAGGATCTCTACATAAAATAAATTCCCAACACTCAGTTTTGCTATCATTCTCTGCAGCTCTCTATTCCTGTGCAAGTAGTTTGCTGTGAGATAATTCTCATTTCTGAATTATATTTAGTGGGCCACTTCTGCAACTTTGATTCTATTTCAGAAGCTCCAGTAGATCTACAAATGCCTGCCACATTTAAACCTTCAGGCTTATTTCTGATCTAATTTACAGCAGCAGTTACAAATTCCTGAAGAGAGCTGGCTCGAGACTGCGTTGACTCTTGGAGTGTTCCAGGAAGTCGAACATAAGCAAAAAGGCCAGAGTGAGGAGCTAAGTCCTATTAGGTCTATCAACAATAGTGCGTGCTTTCATTCTCATTTGCTAATAATGTAGCACAGAATGATGTCCCTGTGATGGATCTGACAATGTCCTGCAATATCTTTGGGAGATCTTATTGAATTAAATGTAAATAGCTTTGGAGTCCATTGTATTCCAAATGCAAAGTTTATGTATTATTGTGGAATTGTATATAACTTCTATAGCGGTGAGACATGACCAGTGTAAACCCTGTGAAGTGTTGAGCATCAAAGGGCTATTTGAAACAATATGCCAGACAGGAACAAACTTATGGGACTATGACAGGGCAGCGTCCATCCGATGAAGTGAGCTGTAGCTCACGAAAGCTTATGCTCAAATAAATTGGTTAGTCTCTAAGGTGCCACAAGTACTCCTTTTCTTTTTACAGACCACACTGAGACCTTCTTGCCTGTAAACATCCCTGTGTTGAGTATTATTCCCTCCACCAATACAGAGCACTGTCTCTACACCTTTACCCTCTGTATCTCAACTTTCTAACCCCTTCTCCAAAACAAAAGGGGGCAGGGTAAAGTGTCTTTACTCAGAGGACCTCCTTTGTCAAGCTCACCTCCTCTTGTTTTTCTGCTCCCCCTCCCCTTTATATAGCTTCCCCGTTACCTCATTGACTCATCAGCCCTAATCTGGCCTGGTAAGGGGTTTGCCTCTGTCCAGTTAGGCCTTCTCCAGGGAAAGCTAATTACACTAATAGTGACTAGAGTGCTGACTCAAGTGCTAGCCCTTATCAGTCTGCCGCAGGGAGAAAAAGTTAGGAGGGTTTCCCAGGCAATCTCAAGGGGGAGGTGTATTCCAATGTATCCTCTCCAGTTATTAAAGAACTTAGGGTTTTGAAGCTGTGCCCTGAGGAGAGGATCTTTGTCTGCGGATCACCTGTTACACGAGGACGAGATCAAAGTCCCAAACCATATAAAAGAATGAACAATTCACAAGTGTGCTCATTCTGAGCTAGCAGCTGCTGTGAACAGGGCCTTATCAATTTCACGGCCACAAAAAACGTGTGACAGACCATGAAGTAAGTCCTTCCCCATGAAATCTGATCTCCCCGAAATCTGCTCGTTCAGCTGGCTAGGGAAGGACAGGATTTGTCCTTCCCCTGCACGGCTGTTATGGGGGGAGATCAGACCCACCTCCACAGGCAGCGCAGAAGTGAGGGCGGTACACCCTCACATCTGCACTGCAGCAGCCCCAGAGCTGGGCTCCAGGCTTCCTTCCAATGGCTCCTGCCAGGGCTTGGACGCCTGGGCTCAGAGCTGCTGCTTTCACCCAAGCTGGGGGTTGTCCTCCCCACCTCTCATGGCTCCTGTCCAGGATAGAGGGATCTGGACTGGAGGCTGCCACCCCTGCAGTTCCTGCCTGGGCTTGGGGCTGCTGCACCCCCACTCTGTGCCTCCTGCACAGGCTTCTGCCCTCCACAGCTCCTGCCCGAACTCGGGCTTCCACCCCCTGCAGGTCCTGCCTGGGCTCAGGGTACCCATTTTTCAAATTGGCTGGGGCCCTAGGCATAGGCCCCATGCACACATGCGTTAATCCACCACTGGCCATGACTAGCAGCTAGGGGCACTCCCAGCAGCACTGGGGAGATCAGACCCACCTCCAGCAGCCTTCGCCAGCTGCATGAAAGTTCGCAGCTGCTGCCTTCAGAGCCCAGCTCTGGAGGCAGCACACAAGTGAGGGTGGCAATCACTTATACCCGTGGGCAATTATGCTGTTTATAGCTTCCAAGGAGAAAGCAAAGCCGGCCTGCTAAGGCAGTCTGAATTGTTGGGGAACCCACACTGTAGTCAAGGAACTGTTCAGCCTGGGGAAACCCCAGTCAGGAGATGGAGCTCTCCACCCAAGAGAGGTGATGGCTGAGGAACCTGTGGCCTAGAGTGGTTGCCCTTCTTGGACCATGAGGGGAAATACAGGTGCAGTCGCCTGAACTGTGATAGTCCCATTTACCATGGAAACTATCACTGAGCCAGAAATGTGCAAAATTAAGGAATTATTCCTAAAGATGCACCTGTGTGAAATACGTGAAATGATTTATTCCCGACAACGTAGTAGCAGGGATAGGTACCATTTGTATGCAAGAAGGAGCAACAGTCAACATTGTCTTTCCACCTTTTGCATTGCAAGAACCTGGATGTCACAATAAGATCTACAGGTTCACATTATGCACAGGCTTTGTGACTACTTCACTAACAGTGTGATGTCCCATGTCCTCTACCAATCCTCAATATTTGATACCACGGTGACAGATGTGTATTCATAAAATTAATTGCTATTACGGAATAGTTAAAGAAATCAAAGCATTTGTCAGGTACTGTATCACCTTAGAAAAAAACAATCTAGTGTATGAAACTAGCCACCAGATGGCAGCAACTACAGACCAGGAGAATTTGTTGAACCATAAGGTTGAACAGTCTCAGTTGTTGTGCTTGATCTAATTATACCAGAGATGGGCAAATTTTTTGGGCCGAGGACCATATCTGGGTGGGGAAATTGTATGCAGGGCTGGGGCAGGGGGCTGGGGTGCGGGAGGGAGTGCGGGGTGTGGGAGGGGGTGCAGTGTGCAGGAACGGGCTCAGGGCAAGGGACTGGGGCAGAGGAGGGGTGCAGGGTTTAGGAGGGGGCTCAGGGGAGGGGGTTGGGGTGCAGGAGGGGTGCGGAGTGTAGGAGGGGGCTCAGGGCAGGGGTGCCGACTGCGGGAGGGAGCTCAGGTCAGGGGGTTGAGGTGCAGGAGGGGTGCTGGGTGCAACAGGGGGCTCAGGGCAGGGAGTTGGGGTGCAGGAGGGGTGTGGGGTGCGGCAAGGGGCTTAGGGCAGGGAGTTGGGGGTGGTATGCAGGAGGGGTTCAGGCTCCGGGGTGACAGCGGTGCACACCGGGGCCAGAGTTAATAAGATCCCTAGACCATTCTGTTCCATTATCACATGTCCCTTATGACCCCTCTGACAGATAGGTGATTGCAGCATATTAGTTAAATCTCCCTCTCTCTCACACAGTTTGCTAACACAATACTCTGGTGTTCAGGCTGTCAGCTATGTTTATCATCAGATTTCGGGAGTTGTTCTATGGCCAGGATAAGGTGGTTGTACCTGACATAACTCCATACCTCTGTGAGTTTCTGTGTTTGTGTAAACTTTGGATTTAAGCCCAGAAAAAACTTTCTTGGTCACCTCTACTCACTACCTTGTGTCTGTACTATTTGTTCACCATATCAACCCGTTACCTCCAACCTCAGACTTTGACTGTATAAACTCTTGTGGACAGGAAATGTATTTTTGTTACGTATCTGTACAACACCTAGCACAATGGGGCCTAGGCCTTGAGGAAGTGGCCCAGTACAAATAAATTAAATTATAAAAAATATGGCTTGTTATAATAATTGCTTTGACCCTCATTTATATGGTTGTAAAGGATGCAACAGCCCCATATGGCCACATATTCTGGTTGTGCTCTGGGACAACAAATCCTTAGGAAAATCAGCTTCCAAAGAATACCTCCCAGAACAAAAATGGAGGAGAGGACCTGCAGCTGCTTTGCAAGTAGAAGGCACTGATCAGTTGGAGGGATCAGAGAATTTGTGCAGCAGCCCTTGGTGGATTCCCTGCTCCTCTATTCCCTTAGCTGAGGCGACAACAGACACTGCAAGGGTGTTAATATTAATCTTGGTAACCTGATCCAGGTCAGGTGACTAGGACAAGGAAATGAAGTCCAATCCCTCTGACCAGCACTCCTATGTCATATCATCGTTACAATACAGATGATTGCTATTTTATTTTCAGAGTTTGCTAGCTGAGAGGAAAGGAGACCCTGGTTATTGTAGGTGTCCAAGAATTTGCTAGCTGCTCACACAGATGGTCACTGATTTTTCCTTTAACTGACTCACAGCTCTAATAACATTGATATTTTGAATGAGAACTGCGCGAGTCTGTTTCTGTACATGAAAGAGGCAAATGCTACAACTGCTTCTTGATCATGACTTTTGTGTACTTGCCGCTTGTGCATCTTGTCTTCACTATCTTGAGGCCCTGAACTAGAAACAGCTGGTCAGTCCTGGTGGATTATCTTTCCCAGCTCTGTCGCTGTCAGTGCCTCAGGATTAACCAAGTGCAGTATTGATTGCTTTGTTTATTCCTGGGTGGTGGTGATAGTGGCAGTGAGGGCCGAGAACAGTACTTTTATTGCAACTGGTCCCCCTTTGCCCTCTCTATTTCATAAAACGAAAAGGAGCACTGAATGCATCCGATGAAGTGAGCTGCAGCTCACGAAAGCTTGTGCTCAAATAAATTGGTTCGTCTCTAAGGTGCCACACGTCCTCCTTTTCTTTTTGCGGATACAGACTAACACGGCTGCTACTCTGAAACCTGTCTTTATTTCATGCTTCTCATCCCTGGCCTACAGAGCCTCTTCTACAATGACAAATATAAAAGCACTGCTGCACGTGTCGTAGGGATGTTAAGTTTGTTATTAAGCTTCCTCTTCTCCTCATGGGATGCAATAATTTTATCAAGGCCAGTTAGACGAGAGACGCCGTGGTGAAAGGCAAAGCACCACTGACAGTGGCCAGGGTTATATTAGCAGTTTTAGGAAAAGAGCAGTGTATAAATATTCATGCTTCAGGTTTCATAAACTGCGATCTAAGTAAAAGCATATAAATGTATGACTGATATAACTTGTTCAAAATGGCATTATCTCCGCCAGTTAGAGTGAAAGGATGCCATGCAACTGTTGACCAGTGACTGTAGACTTATTTTTCAATTATACAAATTCCAGCCCTTGTGTAGGTCTGATCTGCGTATTGAATGCACAGTCATTTATTATAACCATAGAAGAGAGAAATCACTGTGCTTTGATTGTCTGAGGATTGAGTGATTTGTATAACTTGATGATAATGATAATGATAAACGATGATAATTTGAGGTCAATTCCTGTTTATGAGGTAGAAACTATTCAGCTCAACCATATCTTGAGCTGAATAAATTCTAATATTGAAGACTGAGGAGTTTGCTAATCCAGCATATGGCCTATTACAAACTACACAGCAGCACCCACAAATTATCAGACTGATATTTAAAAATATATTTTAAAAACCCCTATGAAAACATAGTGGGCCATTGGATAGTCGTGTTCTGGTCACATGAATGCCATTCTTTACAACTTATCCAAAGAAAAGCCATTCCCCAAACATTCACCCAAACAAAAGCCCATGAGTATTTGCAAAGAGCAAGAGGACACAAGCATGGTTGGAAACACTGTTTTGCAATATTTGACCAGTTTACTTACCATATGGATCTAATGTGCTTTACTAGAGAGAGGTTAAGGCTAGGCATTACTACAGTCACACAGCAATCCAATCAGCTCACTTAGAAATCCAACCACCAACTCACACAGCTAAAACCAAACCCTCAGCTTCAACCAATGCAAAACTCCTTCCTTTTCAAACTGTCAGCTTGGTGTCACCACACTTCAGTTCAGTCCACCTGCTTTGGGGCTTAATACCATGATACCATTATCATCTGTAAAGCCAAGGTAACCGGTACAGGGCAGATCACTCCAGTGGAAGGGTGATCTTTCAGGGGTGCAAAACAGCTGTAATAATATTGAGACTCTTAAATCATTTGTATCTGTTTTCCCTTTCTGTGTGGAAAAGGCTTTAATACAAATATTTGTGCTGTGGAGGCTACTACAGAATCAGAGCTGCAGTAGTGGCCATAAAGCACTTCCACAGATGCTTTGTGGTCCCAGGAGAGCAGCGCAAACCACAGTCTAATCCGTGGGCTGTGAGCTGCTGCTCAGGATTTGGGCTTTAATGTATGAGAAGCATCCTTTGGGGAACAGGTCTCACTGATTGTGCCATGACTGCATTATTCCATAACATCAACTCAACTGATACACACTTATCAATGAAACACATGTAAACATCTTTTCCATTCACATCTCAGCATCACAGTTGTTCCTGTCAGCTGCTGTTGTGGAGTGGAGGAATTGATCACTAATATTGTCTATTACTATTTGCAGGATGGATATTTTGTCTATTTTGTGTCTGATTCTGATGTCAAATCAGGCGTAATTCCACTGAAGTTACACAGCTGTAAACCTGTTGTAACTGCAAGCAGTATCAGGCCCATTATATTAACAACTGAGGAAAGGCACCCAGAAGCTAGGCATTAGGAACTTATTTTAATATAAAGATAAATGACACTTTTATCAATATTGTTGCATTGTTTTCTTGTGCTTCCCTGTCTATATCCACCTGTTGTCACTTGTCTTATGAGAATCTCTTTGGGGCTGTCTTTGACTAATAGGTCTTGCTGTCTCTTGTATGAAGTCCATGACCCACTTATGGATGCAAAAAAGTCTTTGTGCGGAGACTTCAGGATCTATCAAACTACATACTGCCTGTATTGTTATACAGGTCAGAAACCAAGACCCTCTGATAGGCAGACTTGGAGCAGCTAGAGCCATTCCATATGCGTTGTCAGCACCAAATCCTGTGCGAAATGTCACCATATCACAGAGATCTGGCTTTTCTTCAGTTGCTCATTATATTCAAAAAGTGGCACCGTGTACCTTTTGGCCATGTTGCCAGAATGGATAAAACCACCCCAGGACACTGTGCTCTCAAACTCTCCATCAACATGTGAAGAGGTGCACACCCTGACCCTACCTTGTGCCGCTCCCAGACCACCCCAGAGATCTGTGGATTCACAAGATTGAGCCAGATCTGGGAACTTCACTACACTGTGCCTGGTGCAATGCCATCAACCACGGTCACTCTCGCTGGTGCAACGTTCCTTAGTAGACTATGTGTGTTTGATGATGTTTGGTTTGGGGCAGGAACCATCTCTTTTCTTCTGTGTTTGTATAGCACCTAGCACAATGGGGTCCTGGTCCATGATGGGCTTTGAGGTGCTACTGTACAAGTGTAATAACAATAATAAACTTAATTGTATAATGTCTTGACATTTTTATTTAAATTTTCTGAAGAACTGCAGTCACTCTCCATTCATTTAAATTCATCATTTGTTTGACGTAAACAGGATATGCATTGCACAAACTCATTTAAGAGAATCATGAATTATCCAGTTCTTAGGAATCAAAGGCAGTATGTATTCCTCATTCCCGTTTTTTTCCTGGAATGGCTTGAAACGTCTGTAGTTTGCTTCCCTACATAAAACTCTCACTTTCTGTTTTCTTTTCACAATGCCTTTATAGAATTTCCACTGCAGATCCTTCAGATTAAGGAAGTTCACATATTGTGTTTCTGAAAGCAGCAAGAAGTTGCATAAAATGTAAGCATTATACGTAATAGCATCTTTAATCAAAATGAGCAAGAAGTATCTGTGTATTGACTTTGCAGTGTATTAACTTCAACAAGTGCTGTGGGTGCTCAGGACCTCGGAAATTTAAGCCACTTATTTAGGTGCATACATATGCATTTAGGTATTTAATTTTAGGCACCCAATTGATAAATTTGGGCCATAATTGTAAAAAAAATTAATAATAATAGGCTTACTCCTGCTCCTACTGAAATCAATGGAAAACTATTGATTTCAATGGCAGCAGGAAAAGCTCCACAACTCAAATGGAGAAATCAGATAATTACTCTGGTTGGCACCCTGGTTGCTAATCTCAGTATACAGGCCAAAGAATGAATAGACATGGACACTGTACTACTGTATCTTCCTACCCCCCTGTTGGTGGTCCCTCCACACCACAGTTAAGGCATATTGATAGAACAGTGAGGAAAAGTTAGCACTGCCTATGTTGCATCTGTTCTGCCTATGAAGAGTCAGAGCCTGTTTGCTTTTTTCCACTCCAGCTTTAAACCAGCTTAGCCAACTAGCTTGGGATTTTTTTTGGTGAATGCCCTGTAGGGGGTTTCCTTGGAAGGTTTATAGAGGTGAGGCCTCAAAGCCATTTAACCAGCTACTTAGATATTCTCCTAGTGTAGAGGAATTCTCGGTGGCATAGGGCAGTATGTTCAAGACCACTGCAGCTGGTACAACTTAAAGCATCTTTGAGACTGCTTGAACTATAAGGACAGAGCAGGTCTGAGGATCAGGAAGCCATTAAGATGGTCTCAGACTGCTTTTGTGACCCTCTTCCTAAGCTGTGTGTGAAGCCAAATGGCCTGTTCAGTACTGTCAACCTGGCACTTTTCTTGAACACTAAAGAAAATTTAGACATGAAAAAGTGATATGAAGCTAGCCTAGTCCTAGAACACATTTCCATTAAGACAGTTAGTTTACTGGAAACCATATGATCAGAACAATTGTGGATGCGGCATGGACTCTCCAT
Organism: Caretta caretta; assembly: GCF_965140235.1. Classification (NCBI taxonomy): domain Eukaryota; kingdom Metazoa; phylum Chordata; order Testudines; family Cheloniidae; genus Caretta; species Caretta caretta. Next base: position 91,701,534 of record NC_134210.1, on the reverse strand, counting down.
TCTCGTATACAAGTGTGAGAAGTGATGTTATGGCGAACTGCAGGGGTGGGCAAACTTTTTGGGCCGAGGGCCACATCTGGGTGGGGAAATTGTATGCAGGGCCAGGGCAGGGGGTTGGGGTGTGGGAGGGCGTGTGGTGTGCAGGAACGGGCTCAGGGCAAGGGATTGGGGCAGAGGAGGGGTGCTGGGTGCAGGAGGGGGCTCAGGGAAGGGGGTTGGGGTGCAGGAGGGGTGCGGAGTGCAGGAGGGCGCTCAGGGCAAGGGTGCAGGAGGGGTGCCGACTGCAGGAGGGAGCTCAGGTCAGGGGGTTGAGGTGCAGGAGGGGTGCGGGGTGCAGCAGGGGGCTTAGGGCAGGGAGTTGGGGGGCAGGGTGCAGGAGGGGTTCAGGCTCTGGCCTGGCACCGCTTATTTAAAGCAGCTCCGGGGTGGCAGCAGCATGCACCGGGGCCAGAGCAGGCTCCCTGCCTGCCTGCCCTGGCCCCACGCCACGCCGCTCCGGGAAGCGGCCAGAACCACATCCCTGCGCAGCCCTTGGGGGGGCGAGGGCCACAGGGCTCTGCGTGCTGCCCTTGCCACCCCTCCAGGTACCTCCCCCGAAGTTCCCATTGGCCGCGGTTCCCCATTCCCGGCCAATGGGAGCTGTGGGGGCCGGTGCCTGGAGGCAAGGGCAATGCACCGAGCCCTCTGCCCCCCCTTCCCCCCTTGGGGCCCAGGGACGTGGTGCCAGCCGCTTCTAGAGCGGCGCGGGGCCTCGGCACCACGGGGTGCAATCCCACGGGCCAGATCCAAAGACCTGAGGGGCCGGATCCGCGGGCTGTAGTTTGCCCACCCCTGGTGTAGTGGATGCTCAAGTTCTGGAAGATCACAATGTATGCAGGTCATCCAGCTGTAGCAGTGCCAGAAAAAGACCTGTTACACCTCAGAGGGAGGAGGTGGAGAAAACCCAATTCAAGCACTACTGATTTCACAATCCACCACTTTATTTAAATGAGACCAAAAGCCATTTCCTGCTCCCACTGAAATCAATGCCAATAATTCCAATGGGAAAAACATCAGGTTTAAAAGAATTAATCATCTCTGTGCTGAACGAGACCCAAACATATGGATACTGGACCCATGTTAAAATGTCTCCCTGTGCCTCAAAGGATTATATTTATTTCTAAATATTTTTATTACATGTCTTCATAGAATACTAAATGTTAGCGATAAATAAACCCAGCTCACTCACTGCAGGTTTATTCCCTTTGAATGGTATATTTTCTAGTGCTCTGACCAGTCTAATTTTCAGTGTCCCAAATGGCAAGGCTCCCACCATCTGAAAATGATTTCAGAGTGTAATACTGAAGTCTCACTCTCAGGAATTGTCTCCTGATATTCATCCTAGATTTCCCCTTTGTTAATTTCATTCTATTGCTCCTAGTTAACCCCTCTTGTATTATCCTCAATCATTCATAAGCACAGATTGCCAACCTTCAGCTGTCTGTAATTTAAAATTGGGAGGATCCTGAGGTGAAGGCTTGAGTGTTTTCTTTTTCCAGAGTCTCAGCGTAAAGTACAGTATCCTGCATAATATCTCTGCTTTGTAACATTTGGCATGGATTGAAGAAATTGACAAAGGAAGACAATTTTCGATTAAAAGCACATAAGGAAGCATACGCGCTGGCAGTAGACCACCACAATCAGAGTTTTGGTTTCCTTCTACAGCAGAATTTGTTGTCTTCGATTTAGACAGACACTTAACACGCACGGATACACAACTGTTTTGGCTTCTCAGTGTTGTCCTTCGTGAATCAGCATCCTTCTTTGCTACGTCATCTTCTGACCCATTGTGTAACATAGTAGTGGGCTCAGGAGGTAACATGCTTTGCTTCTTATATACTGCAGTCTTCCAGTTATTGGATTTTATTACTGAACACAGTGTATGGAAGAGAGACACATGTGTTCCCTTCAAAAACAATTGATGCTTCTGTTGTTCATTTTCAACATTTGCAAGAGATGACAGCAATTCTGATACCTGCCACAAAATATAGAATATTTCTATACTGGACTCTGATGGCCCAATCCTGCAATAAAAACTGTGTTCATGACATAAACACTTTCCTTTTTAAGTATATAAGTACCAGATAATATTGTGGAAAGCACTGTCCACATATTTAGTACAAAAAGATAGCCCCTGCCCCAAATTTCTTACAATCTAAACATATTGTGAGAAGCAACTGGAGGCAAGGGGTGAAGACTACAGTGGAATGATCATATACGGTATAATAAGCAGTACTTGTGATACCCATGACATTGATAATATTCCCACTGGGTTGCCTTTGTACTATTCTGTAAAGATGCATATACAGCTTTTCACACCGCACAAGATGTAATACCTGCATTTTCTAACGTTCATAATGGAGAACAGATCTCACGAATTGTTGAAACGGCTGCTACTCTGAAACTAATTGTTGAGTGCAATGTCTCTAATTTTTCCACTTGATGACCTCATTAAAGAAACTGCTCCCAGTTGATTTTCAATCTAATTTGCCTGGAGCAATCTATTGGACTACATCGATGAAGAAGATGACTTGGGAGCTAGGTTCTTAGTAGGACACTGCCCTGAAGAGGCATTAAATCCTAAGAATGTACTATTCCCCAGCACTCACAAATAGTAAGTTCCAGCGCAGATTTTCTCCTGGCTTCAAATATTTTTGCATTATATACCATTTTACATTGGACAAAACAGAGAAACTTTGAGAACTTTAGATTTATACTTTTAGATGTAACTTGATTACACAACATCCTTAATGAGAATCCACCTCTCTGTAAATACTGCAGGCAGAATGACCCTACTGAGGGTGCTAATGAAAACATGACTTCTTGGTTTATTCAAATAACTTATTGGTTCCGTACAACTTAATCTGGCACTGAAGGGAGAGCTGCTTTCCACTCAGGTTTTAATGATTGATGGCCACAGAGGGGGAGATTTTTCAATGGTGGGGGCTAGGCACCTAATTCCCATTGGCTTTCAAAGGGAATTGAGCCCCCAACTTTCTAAATGTGCTTTTGAAAATGTCCATCTAAACTGATTAAAAAATCTATTTGCATGTCTCCTATTGCAATTCATCAGGTATGTTACTGAACAAATAATTATTTGAATTACTGTAACACAGATTGAAAAACAACATTTCAGCACCTGTGATAACAGGCAAACAAAATGTAGTGAATAAAGGCCAAATGCACTGATAGATGCTGACTTTTTAATTTACAATCATTCTGACAATTTATCCTACACACTTAGCCAGTCAATTACTTTTCTCAGTATAGGGGAAAACAGTAGCAGCTCAAATACTACACTAGCCTAATAAATACTAAGCTTTTAATGGCAGCCACCGTGTTCTGAGCCCAAATCTTTCTGCTCCAGAACTAATTTAAGTGCAAATGTACATTGGTGAATCATGAGAAGAGTGTAATCACTCATACATCACATTCCATCGAAGAATGAACTACCTTCATATTCTGAAAATGCTATTATACATTAGAGGGTTTTTGAACACACAGCAATTTGATATTGTAGAAGTGTCTACTAAAAAAAAAAGGGAAATAATATAGCTACAAATCATTTTTACCCTAAAGTACTCACTTTGCAACTGTGAAAGAATAACTGTTTCTTCTCTTCACTGCCATTTGGTGACTCATTACCCCCCACTTGACTCATTCTATCTACTTTGTGCTGAAAAAAAATGAAAATAACTTAGTTTTAGTATTAGCACTTACAGGGCTAAAGACTGGTAGAAGAGTGGGATGAAATGAGAAAAATGTGAAGATGGCTTGATGGTTTAGCGATGGAATAGCCGTATGCACGTTACAAGCGTTCCATTCCTCTGCCAGAGAAGGACATCTCTAGTGCTTTGTTCAGCATAGTTTTAAATGTTCTCAAAATGTTCTTTTGACAAAGACAAGACAAAGGGCATCTTCCACTTTCTCTGGAAGATTATTCCAGTTCAGTGGATCTCAGTGTCAAGAAGTTTATCCTAAAATTCTAAATATTCCTTTTCTTTATTTCATACAATGTTTCTGGTTTTCCTTTTCCCATCCTAAGCAGTTCCCCTCCCTCCTTAAAATCTGAACTCTTCCTATACTTGTAGACAGTCATTTTGTTTTCCTATAGTTGCCATTTTGCCAAGGTGTATCTGTTTAAACTAGGGCTGTCAATTAATCGCAGTTAACTCAAGCGATTAACTCAAAACAAATTAACTTGACCAAAAAATTAATCAAAATTAATCACAGTTTTTAATCGCTCTGTTAAACAATAATAGAATATCAATTTAAATTTATTATAAATATTTTTGGATGTTTTTCTACATTTTCTACATAGTATTTTTCAATTCACCTCATACAAGTAGTGTAGTACAATCTCTTTATCATGAAAGTGGAAGTTACAAATGTAGAATTTTGTTTTACATAACTGCTCTCAAAAACAAAACAATGTAAATCTTTAGTGCCATTTCCACTCAGTCCTAGTTCTTGTTCAGCCAATCGCAAAGATAAACAAGTTTATTTACATTTACAGGAGCTAATGCTTGCCCACTTCTTATTTACAATGTCACCTAAAAATAATAATATAAAGTGAGCACAATACACTTTGTATTCTACGTTGTAATTGAAATCAATACGTTGAAAATGTAGAAAAACATCCAAAAATATTTATGATAAATTTAAATTGGTATTCTATTATTGCTTAACAGTATGATTAAAACTGTAATTAATTTTTTTAATCTCGCAATTAATTTTTTAAATAATTTGACAGCCCCAGTTTAAACTATTCAAACAATCGTCATACGTCATTTCCTGCTGCCCTCTAATAATTTTTCCTACTCTTCTGTGAATTTGTCTATGCCTTTCTGGTACTAAAATATCCAGAAATGAACACAATGGTCTAGGGCAGTGGTTCTCAACCAGGGGTCTGGGGCCCCCTGTGGGGCCGTGAGCAGGTTTTAGGGGGTCCACCAAGCAGGACCAGTGTTAGACTGGCTGGGCAAGGCAGAAAATCTAAGCCCTTCCACACAGGGCTGAAGTCCAGGGTCCTGAGCCCCACTTCCCAGGGCTGAAGCAGAAGCCTGAGCAACTCAGCTTCACGTGGGGTCCTGGGAAATTGCCCTGCTTGCTACCCCTTAGTGCCAGCCCTGGCTTTTATATGCAGAAAAACAGTTGTTGTGGCACAGGTGGGCCGTGGTGTTTTTATAGCATGTTGCGGGGGACTCAGAAAGAAAAAGGTTGATGAGGGCCACGAGTAAGGGACTAATCCTGTGAAATGATTCACCTCTAGTTTTACAGTCTGAACACATCCCATGTGATCAACAGCTGATGGTCTCAGCCCAGTTCCTGGCGTACACTACAAACATTACCACCACAATTTTAGCGGAAAGGCCAATTCTTAAATCGGCCCAGAGAATGAAACTACCTTCTCCTTACTAGAGATGACTTAATAGAGATGACACCCCCCATCCCCCGTAGTGTGTGGTTTCAGCTTCATAGGATGTTTCTAGCTTGTGTGGCCTCCTTAATGGCATTTTAAATCAATATTTTTTGTTGGGAAAAAGGAGGGTGTTCATGAGAGAAGATAACACACTCAAGAAACCTGTGAGCTAGCACTGCTTGGGCTCTCAGGGGCTGCAGTGTTTGCATCACGAACATCACACCTAGACTCATCTAAACGTGGAAGAGGCCATCAGTTTTCCGGCGGCATCAGAATCCCTGCATTGCCCCTTCCTGGGTATCTGCACATCAGAGCCTACCACAACCAATCCCAAGATATGTCTGCCTCAGCAATGCAAAGGACTGGGTCCAGGAAAAGGACAGGCCAAAGGGAAGCAACATTTCTTACATTTCAGGGAAATTACATTTCCAGGAGCTTCTCTTGCAACCAAGCTGCTGTTTCAAGACACCTCAGTTAAGACAGCAGAAGAGGGAGAGCACTGTTCATAGGGAAAGAGTCTGTGAGCAGGAGAAGAGAAGTCAGGCTTTCTACAGAGGGAGCCTTCTAGCCAGAGGTAGAGCTCTCTCCCAAGCAGTGGTTCTCAACCAGAGATACAGTACACATACCCCCAGGGATACGCAGAAATCTTCCGGGGGGTGCACCAACTCCTCTAGATATTTGCCTAAGGTTAGAACAAGCTACATAAAAAGCACTAGCGAAGTCACTGCAAACTGAAATTTCCTACAATGACTTGTTTATCCTGCTCTATAGACTATACACTGAAATGTAAATACAATATTTATAGTCCAATTGATTGATTTTATAATTACATGGTAACAATGAGAAAGTCAGCAATTGTTCAGTAACAGCGGGATTGTGCCACTTTTGTACTTTGATGTCTGATTTTGTAAGCGAGTAGTTCGTAAGGGAGATGAAACCTGGGGGGGGGGGGGGGGTCGGCAGGACAGATCAGACTCCGGGAAGGGGTGCAGGAGCCTGGAAAGGTTGAGAGCCCCTGCTGTAGAGAAAGAAGAGCGGGCTAGACAGCGGGACAGCTCTGCGGAGAGAGGGGGCAGGCGGGGGAGGGGGGTTCCAGCGGGAGAAAAGAGCGTTAAAACCATGGCAAACAAACCTCATCAGCAAACCGTCAAATCAGAGCAAGAACCAGCTCCCAGGGGAGCACCCGAGCACGAGCCCAGGCCCCAGCCGCAGCGCGGGCGCCTCCAGCGGCCCGAGACCCGTGTCCTCCGCGGGGCCACAGTGACGCCCCGGGGACGTCACAGAGCGCGGCGCGGGGAGCCCCCTGGCGGCGGCAAAGGTGGAGCGCGTTGCGCCTGCGTCAGTCCCATGGGCGGGGCCGCGGAGCCGCTCCGCTCCCGGCCCCTCTCCAGGGCGGCCCCCCTCAGCCGGCCTTTCTGGCAGCGCGGGCGGCCGGCTGCCGTGGGAGCCAAGGCGGGCGACGCCAGAGCTCCCCTCGCGCCCTGCCAGGGTTAAAGCAGTGCCCCCGGGGTCACTTCCCGCGTTCCTAGGCGGGGGCCGCTGCTTCCTCAGCTTCCCGCTGAGTTTACACAGAAGCTCGTCCAGGGGCCAAACGGGAATGACACTGCCGACGCGGTGTGGGTTTCACGGGGCTCAGCCCCCGTTGAGGGGAGCCTGTGTAGCCCTGAGGCGTGTTGTGTTGGGCACACGCGTGCCCCTTAACACTAAGGTTACTCGTACCAGCAAGGCTGTGCCCTGCCTGTGCCTTGGTTTAAGAAAACAACCCCACTCTCACCTTTGCAGGTGCAGCCTGTTGCTTGGATTCCACAGTATGTGAGGGTCCCTTCATTTAGAGAAAGAAATGTGTGTCAACAGAATATTTGCTGTTTATCCTAACCGTTCCAGATTGTAAGGGCTACAGATTACAGCTGTTAAATATAACAGGTTTCCTTTATAGTAATAAAAAAAATTAAATGACAGAAAAATTAATAGCTCCAAGCTAATGCCTGGAAATCGACTATATTTGCTGCCAGTCATCCTGGTATCTAATCACTGCTCACTTGCAAATGAATTTACTGTACTTAGGTGTACAACACATTCATGCACAATTGCCTGCATGCAAGTGTGTGAAAATCTTGGCCTTAATATTTGAAAACAAGCAATAACGATGACAAAAACCAAAACCAGGCGTTTTTATCAGCGCACCCAGTGGTGCAGTCATGGATCCACTCTCTGGACTATTTGAATGGTATCAACAGCCTGGTAGAGCTCCAACCCCATGGATGAGGTGTGTGCACAGCAGAGGGATAAGAGTGCCTTGTCTCAGTCTCTTTTCATGCCTGGGCTTGACCTTTTTGTTGTTTTTTAAGGGGCGAGAGCGTGAATGCACACTCTTATTGCTCACAGTGCTGTCCCCACTGGGGAGACAGATGGTACTGTGGCTAAGTGGGTATTTTTCCTCCTCTTCTTTTACAACAGAACATTCCATTTATATGCTCGTTTCTTTATGTCAAATCCTGGCCTCATGGTAAGGAACTAAAAGGATATTGTTGAACACGATTTATTTTATTTGGAAATATATATATTGGTTCTCACCTAAGTACCCTATATTACGAAAATGATCAGTTATAGCTGGAGAGGAAGGGGGCTTAATGGTTAAAACTCAGCTTACTGCATCTGTGCATAAATTTTCATCCTCTTCACCATACAGTTGAAGTTTCTCCTCCCTCATGATCTCAGCACTGCACAGCTCTTCTCCTTCCTACATCTCTGACCTACACCACTCCTTCCTACATCTCTGACCTACACCACTCCCTTCACTCTACCCACGCATGTCCCCACCTGCTCCCTTTGTCTCCTTTATGCCCAGAATAACCTCACATTATTTAATGTACATGAATTGCCCTCCCTCGACACACCTCTGAAAACTCATTTGCTCTGTGCAGGATCCCAGCAATAACGCCCACTCTGGGACTGCTTGTTGCACTACACCAGTTTGTACTAGGGATGTAAATATCATTTTAAAAGTTAACCATTTAAACAATTAAAATTATACAGTTTAAACAGTTAACTGATTAAAAGGAGAGGGGCTGGGGTTGCTCTGACTGGCGAGGCAGGGTCTGGGGTCATCATGGTGGATAAAAATCAATGATTTTTTAAACTTTTATTTATTTTATTTTTTTAAAAATTGGATATTTTTATTTAAATCAGATTTTTTGGATAAAATGCCTTTTGAGGAAACAACTTATCTAAAGACAGTTTTAATTAAGATACATTATAACTCAAAGATATCTCATCATGGAATAGGGATTATAAATTCTAATTCTATAGTATGAGACAATATATTCACGTAATGTTTAAGAAAAGTTTTGTAAATGAGTTCCAATAGTTCATGGATTAGGGACCCAATCTTATGGGGTTCCAGGGGCTTCTGTATAGATTATTTAGGTTAATCTTTCTATCTACCCAATGGGACTCAGTGCTCAGTCTAGAAGATACCATCAGAGATACTTAGTTTTGCAATTCTCAAACTGTGGATTTGTGTCTCCAGAGGTAACATGCTTGTTAACAGCAAAAATGTTTTAAAATAAATAATATATAGAGGTGAGAAATAACAGACCTCAACTCTATTGTCCCTCTGCAAATTTGTGTACACAGAGTCAATCCCTTACCTCTCTCTAAAAGTGCAAAGTTTCAAAAAGTTCAATGAATAGAAGATTGTTGGGGGTGGAATAGATCTGGACAAGGAGAAGAAGTCTGGAGATAAATGTGAGAAGTGAGGGACATATGCTTGTTTTGTTAAAATATTATGTTTGCTGTTGAAGAAAATAATCCAGAATACTTAATGTTGTTGTTTTAGTATAAAACAATTTAAATATCTGTCTGGTGATGTTCTCCTCCTAATACAGCATGGCAGGAGAATCCTCCAAATATTAATGATCAACCTGTTGAATTGGAGAGAGTTCACCTCCCAATGACTTCATAAATATCTGCTCCAATTACCTTTGGTAAATGAAATAACCAAACAATCATTCATTTTCTGTTATAGCTGTAAAACTAATCTGAAAAGTTTTCAAAATAAATCACTGTTTAAAAATGTATAGTATGTACCTTCTAAAAATGAAACCTACATCTATCTCTGAGTTGTGCAGAATATGTATTTAAGGTTACAAAAACCAACAAGAATGCACTTTTATGTAGAAAACCATGATTAAATCGAGTCTTCCTGACTAGTGATTTAAATCAAATCCACCCTGGGGATCATCGACCGGCTGTGGGGCTGGGGTTGCTCTGGCTGGCGGGGGTGGGGTGGGACTGGGGCTGGGATCGGCTGGCTCGATGTGGCCGGTATGCCGGGGCTTGACGCAGCCAGGGGCTGGCCTGTGTGGCAGAGGCCAGGGGCCGGCCAGCACGGCGTGGCCGAGGGTTAACAGTTAAGGTTGGTTAACTGGTAAGCCTAATGCTTACCAGTTAACCTTTTACATCCCCAGTTTGTACCTTCAGAGAAAGACTGTGAATTCTTCAGGGCAGAGTTGGGTGTTTGCTTAGCCTATTTTTCACATTGTAAGGGGCTGAATACATTTATAGTACTATATAAATAAATATGAATAATCATTAATACGGAGGTAAAATTGGGAGTGTAAACATGCAAAGACCAGGAAAATCTCAATTCAGATTCTTGCACCAGAGATAGGCATGGCATGCCCAAGGTTGGTAGGGGCTCTCTGCAAAATATCATGTGCAGGGGCACATCTGGATCTTTCCATATCTATGAGGAGGATCTCCCACCTTGCTGTAATCATGGCACCTTCCTTGGCACCTCCTGCAGCAATTTTGGAGCCCAGCTTACACATCATGCCAAGGAAAGCCCAAACACTGTATGCTGTAAGACTAAGGGGCATGACAACAAGCAGCTTTACTGTACTTTCAAATAACTACCTCCTAACTGGTTATTTCCCTGCCTACCTGGAAGGAGTCAGAAAGGGAAAGATAGCTGTTTGCTTCTGAGTAGGTTAACAAAGACTGGTTTATCACAAAACTTGGATTTGAGACTTATCTTTCACTGCTGCTACACTGTACATAAAAACAAAATTTCTAATTTCTATACCCCATTAGATGATGGTTGTAAACCTACAAGATTATTTTTGTTCTCCAATAATTGCATCATCAGTATTCATATCTCCTCTTCCAGTGACTACCAAACACATTAAGGGTAAGTGCAAATTAGTTCATTGATGTTTGGAGATTTTGATGATGTACGCTGCTTCACAATGACTAAGTTTTATGCTATCCATGAAAGAAAGGAAAAATATGGTATAAAATTGTATTGTCACAACTACATTAAATTACGCAGTGAACAATAAAAATGTGGCTCTCCAGAACGGGATACAATTATCAGCAAGTATATTACTGTAAATAAGCAGGCCATGCAGCCCAGTGGGCACATCTGGCTTTATGCCACCTTTGATGCTTCCCGAGACTAGGGCCAGTTCAGCCCCCAGTGTAATGTAGACCAGTCTGAGGGCTAGTCTAAATTGTACCTAGCTGCCTAAGTGCTTTTAAAGTTAACACACCACTGAGGGCAGCTCAAGCTGTCGGCAGGCATCACTGTATTAGTTTACACTCAGTTCAAATTTTGAATAGTGCTGGCTGAAAAATAGGAAGCATATTTCAAGGAAAAAATTGAAAAAAGTCATTTTTCAACAGTATTTGAAAACCAAAAAATACCAAAAATTAAAAGCCTAAACCAAAATTCAGTTTTTCCATTTTGGATTTGTATTTTTTAATCAGAGAAATTGAAAAAAAGAAAATTGTGTGCAACAGCATTCATTTCTGAAACAAGGCCATTTTTATTTGAAAAGAAAAAACAAACAAAACAATAAATTCCAGCCAACTCTAATTCTGAAGGTTCCCTTTGCAACCACGAGTACAAGGGTCTTAATATTTTTTGTAAGGAAAACGAGTTTCTGGAGCACAAGATGAGAGCCTCCAGAAGCAGCACTAGCTCCCATACTGATGCGAGCTGGCTATATCCAACCTCTGAGGGTCAGTGAGCATCACAAGGACAGTACAGTACTATTTGGCCCTGTCATCACACTTGAATCCTTGTGTGCATTTAGGCTTCCTTTTTGAGATGTATATATGGAAACAAAAGGATTAACAGCATGGCCAGGAGATCAAATCTAAAACAGATTGTACTGAAAGGAGATGTGATTGGACACAATTTATAGAATTCCTTAGTGGAATCAAAAGGAATATTATGGTTAGACAATGATAATGAGACTGTACAAATAATTTATCCTGAACAAAATGAAAGATTAAAGTGCAGACATCTGAAGAAGCAGCAGGGTTTCTATGCACAAAAAAGGCACAATGTGATATGAATTCTGTTACTCCCATTCTTCTGTATTTCCGAGAGCTATTTCATTGCTTTCACTGGCTAAGAGTGCAACATCTTGTACTTAGACCTAGTTTCTCTAGGTTATTTAAGGTAAACCAGCCTTGTTAGATTGTTTTGCATTATAACAATCCAAAACAGAAAGAAGTAGGCTGAGAGCTTCTGAGTGCCTCTGTTGAGATCTGAGAATGCCCAGCTTGATCGGGTTCAAAATAATCTGCTCCTTTCCTAGTGGACTATAGAGCTCCTAAAGAAGCCACTAGAATGTCACTGCACCAAAGAGTTTCTGTTGGCATGGATACTAAAGCCAACCATCAGCAACAGATCTGCGATGATTTGTGGCCACATCATGATGGCAAATGAACTGCATAGAAATAGCACATGGAATCTAGTTCAGAACCTTCAGTTCCAACAGATAGCTCACCATGCTAGTGGGTAGAGCAGCAGTAATAAAAACATGGCACTTTCAAAATAAAATAAAAGGGGCTTGCTTGAATGTCCTTGGTACAAATTTCTATTCCTTAAAATGTTCTAAAGCACGCTGTGCTCCACCTGGCGGTTGGCCTGTAAGCCACAGATGGTTTTTCAATATGCTGTATATAGCTTATAAAGTGCTCTGGGATTCTGGATTTCTATACCATCTCTTACGTTTCAAATACTGGCAAACTTACAGAAAGAAATATATATACACAAAGATATTAACAATATTTCTTAAGATAGTAGCCATCACCAATACACAATTTAATTAAAATTATTTAAATACATGTAATACACCATTAGCCAGTTTAAAATATGGACTTGCAGAGAAAAGATTCCTGTGTTGAAAGATAGGGTTTGGAAATTTGTTGCCACCCTGTGTTAAGTATCTGTACATTCTTGTAATATGAAAGAACTAGAACTTTGAACTAGTGAAGAAGAGAATAGTTCTATGAGGTAAAGGAAAATCTCCACAACTAGTATAATATGGTAGAAGACTTTTGTACACTTGGGATCTAGATTTCAAACATAGGTACTTAAAAAGGAAGCCCAAATCTCATACTATATAACTATAAATTTCAAGGGAGGAGTTTGGTTGGCAACCTTATAGTTTGATACACAGAGAGGTCACATTGGTTGATTATTACTTGTTAACAACTACCCATTCAAACTTAAGTTAGTGTAGAGGTGAGTTTTTGTTTTGTTTTGTTGGAGTTATTTCAATTTTACTCCCAAATAGCAAATGAAAGATTTTTCATTCCCTTTGAGAGAGAGAGAGAGAGAGAGACTACACTGTGCTCATTTGGAAGGTGGCTTCATGTCAGCTCACTCAGTATATTTAATTCCATCTCCTCTGTTGCTGTTAGCTAGGCACTCAAAGTTCCTAGCATTTGGGAAACTCAGTATCTCTAGGTCTATAATTTTTATTTTGTTAGGAAAACCAAAACCAAACAAAAGTCAATTCTAAACACACTGTGTTTGGCAAGTGATTTCAGACACTGCAAAAAGTAAATTGAAAATATTATGTTCTTAAATAAGAGAGTTTATATATTCAAGCTCTAGCAAGATCTCTAACATTCTCTCTCTCTCTCTCTCTTTAAATACTTCTGTAAGAAAGTATTTAGTTTGGTTAGAGCCCGTCAGATTCTTTTCGATTCAACAAAATGTAAACATTCTGCTAGAACATATTGACAAAAAAATTATCAAAACATTTCATTCCAATAAAGTAAAAATGTTTCATGTTGCCATCATTTCAGCATCTCTGTTCTATATAATAGAAATGTTTCTACTATACTACGACAGTATAATTGTTGAAACAGTTTGACTGTTATATAACATAAATTGAGTCAGTAAAATCAAAATGAAATTATTTCAACCTTATTGAAACAATATATTGATTTTTCTATAATGAAATTATTCCATGGGAAATTTCAAAATTTTCATCTGATTCAGGATGAAATTTTCCATGGTACAGGAATTCTCTGACCAATCCTAATTTTGATACATGCCAGATACTAACAAACTAGGAGATACAAAGTTAACTCAGAGCACCAAGGAAGGGTTTACTGTAGCTGTTCAGTGCACCCAGTGAAAAAGTGAACTTTGTTATATTATATCCATAGATCCTAATTCTACTCCACTCTGTTTATCTTTCCCTCTCCCCATATAAATGATATATATACCTCCCTCACATTCATCCCTGGTGTTCCTTTCCTTCCCTGGATTACAGCTTCCATCATTCCCTTTCCAGCTGCTAACTGACTGATCCCAACAACAGTGCGGGGGTGCTGGAATAATTTATATCGTGGAGGTGCTGAAAGCCATTGAACCAAACTGTATACCCTGTGTCTGATGGAAACCACTTCAAGCTAGGGGGTGCTGCTCTAGTTCCAGCACCACTGCAAATGTGCCTATTCCCATACAACTTATCTCTTCTCTGACTGACCCCACAGCTAACCACCACCTCCCTGCATCTGGGGCCAAAGTCAGGATCAGCTGTTGGGTACTAATGAGGATACCAGAAAGATTTTATGTAGATGGGGCTGCTAGCCCGGAAGTTGGAGAGGGTCTCCAGCAGTTGAAGCAGGGCACGTTGAGATTCTGCAAAAGAAAAAGGTTCCAGACTGCCATTGGAAGGCCTGCATGACCCTTTCCACTAGCACTACCTGCCAACCTGCCCCAGAACACTTACAAGGCTCAGTTCAAAGGTGTCACACTGCTGAGAGCGGGCATTGATGACACAGTAGCATTTCCACTATTGCTAGCATCAACGGGAAAATTTCTGAAAATGTTCTATGCAGACCAGGCCAAAGTGAAGTGGAGAGAAAGTCCAGAACTGGTTCAGATCAGTGGAATTTCAACTCCACTGTGCTAATCCCCTTGAAATTAGGCACTTAATGCAAATAAGTGTTTAAATCTGCATTGTCTAAGGTGCCACAAGTACTCCTTTTCTTTTTGCGAATACAGACTAACACGGCAGTTACTCTGAAACATTCCAAAGGGGTTATCACGTTCCCTTTCTCATTTGCCTGCTGAAAATAGACTAATGCTTTTGGCTCCCAAAATTGGTCAAAAGATTTTCTGTTGCTAGCCTGCTATCTTCATATACTAACACTATATATACTATATATACTATACTATATATAACTATATAAGTGGCAGCAGATGCATCTCATCTTTTAGGTAAAGAGTCAGTAATTGGTTATCTAACTAAAAAAACGAGGAATACTTGTGGCACCTTAGAGACTAACACATTTATTTGGGCATAAGCTTTCGTGGGCTATAGCTATAGCTTATGCCCAAATAAATTTGTTAGTCTCTAAGGTGCCACAAGTACTGCTCAGTTTATTTGCTGATACAGGCTAAGATGGCTGCTACTCTGAAACCTGGTTATCTAATGGCTTTCAACATTAAAGATTATTAAAGTCCCAGTGTTATGTGGTGCAAAGCGTCTTTCCTCCCTTGCCTTTCCATTAGAACCTTGCACAATGACAATCCACAGTTGCAGCCTCCTGAGCTCAGTGACTGCTGCTTCTTAGTTCCAGCCACTCCCAAAGGTGGCAAGTTCCCTGCTGTGCCCCCACTGGCTAGGGCTGACCATCCCGTTGAGGACACATTAGAGCCTACAAAGAACCAGTGCAGAATCTCTTTTCCCAGAGATCCCACTGGGCTAGTGACATTTCTACACTGATTCTTATTAATCAGGGCAATACAGCTACAGAATGCCAGAGAGAGGAAGGAGAATTTGAAGTCTGAATCGGTGTGGCTTCCACTCTTCCTTGTGTATATCTCAAAAATAACTCCATTTGACTGAATTTGTACATTAGGACTCAAATTTGGCTCAATTACTATCAGATTATTACAATATGATTTCTCAGAATGTATGCAATGGTATAAATGATCTTAGCACACACTAGTCAAGCAAAACAATGCAAAAGCTAGAGTTCAAATTTCTAAGAGTTACAGAACTCCCAAATACTATATTCCATGGAGTACAGGGAATATAATTTCATGAAACTTTTCCTTTGAGAACATGATGACTATGACGATGATTGCTAACCTCCCAAATCACCAAAATACAGCACCTCCATGACAAACGCCTTGGTCTCGATCCATTCTCTAACACTATGCCTTGTACATTTGGTTTCAAAACAACTGAGTTTTAAAATAACAATCTAATTAATTAAAGGCAAATGGTAAAAGCAAAAACACGTTAATTGTTTCTTTGTTATATAAATATGGCCTCAGAGTCTTTCCCCAAATTTACTTTTTTTAATATATGTATATCAGCAATATCAGAGCGTGACTCATTTCTTTCTTGGAGGACTTTGGAGAGCTTGAAAGATGATTCACAAGGTTGAAATCTGACATGCAGCTCTATCCAGTTGAAGAGGGAGGAAATGCTATGTCTGAGGCAGTTCAAATCCTGCCTCCCTACCCTCCCAAAAACCCAAACAACTTCCTGTCAACAGAAATAAAACACTAACAGCTGTTCCCTCAGAACAAAAAGTCCAAAATTAAAGAGCTAGTGAGTAAGGGTAACAGTTGGTCTGTGATATTGTTGTACTGGCCCCCATGGAAAAGCCTTATGCCAAGCCTTAGCAGCAGCTATAGGGACTCCACAAACAATCAATAAGCATCAGTGGACAGAAAAATTAATCAGAATTTCACACCTACATAGAATGAGGAGAGCCCCTAGAGAAACATTTATCCTGTTTGTTATTGATAGTACTTTTGGATGTTAGTGCTTGCTCAGTGTAGTTTTACTCCTTAGCTCTTAGAAATAGAAGTTGGCAAGGTTATAGGTAAAACTAAGCGTAGGTAAAATGTTTATACTCTTCCTTTCATCTAAAAACATTTATTTTGAACACTGCATTTCTTACCCTCATTTTTCCCTTATCATTTAAAGTATATTTCTACTGCATTCAGGAAACAATATGGGAGAATTTGACACCTGTAAAATTGCATATGGATAGTATCCAAAGATTGTATGTAAATAGATACATCAATTATGCTATTTCAAAATTATGCATGTCCAGTGTATTTGGTTTGTTTAAGTCATGTCTTGTTTTAATGACAAATTTATTTCTCTGTTTTTGGCATTTAGCTTTCACTCCAAAATACTCTTCAATATACAAGCCAAAGTTTTCAGACTTTTTTGCCTAGAGATAAGGCATTCAAACAGGACCATTCTGATTTCCTGAGGTGATCAGCATCCACAACTCAAAGTTAAGTCAGTGAGAAGTACAGGTACTCAGCACCTTTGAAAAATCAGGCTACTTCTCTGGAGGTGCCCAAACATGAATTTAGATGCATAACTTAGAGCATGTATTTTGACCTCAGTACTTAAAATAGATTTCCCCTAAAGAACCAAACCAAAGTTGCTGCCTTACATTTGTTTTTCCATGAAAGAACAGTTACTTATCATACAGTAACTGATTCTTCAAGATGGATTCCATTCTTGGTGTGCATGGCCATGACTGTGAGGTGGGATTCTTTAGGCTAGCAGCGTCCACTGCGGCTGCATCTGAGCCCTACATGTTGTCAGGACTCCAACTCCCAAAGGACATAAAGAACAGAAGGGGTCAAACCATCTCTCAGTTCCTTTAGTAATGCAGAATCCCATAGGCATCAGACATGTGATAGCAGGGAATGAGGATTAGGTGGGGAATCCATATAATCTTGAAGAAACAGTTACTGTACGATAAGATTCTGTCTTCTAGGGATTGTCCACATAGATTCCACTCCTAGTGCTTAACCAGCAACTATCTGTCTGCTGATGATGCAGGCTTGTGTAAAATGGGCTGCACACCTCAAGTGTCCAGTAGGACCAGGCTGGGAAGCAATATGAGTACTGAGGGGAGGACACAGAATTCGTAGAGGAGTGACATACGGAATATCACTTTGGGAACATGTCCCTCTCTGAGGCAAAATAGAGCACCAGAAGTTCCTGTCATTAAGTAGCAATGAAACTTTGTAGAAAAAGCAGGTTTGGAATACCAAGGATTTTGCTACTACCATATTGCTAAAGCCCCAGGTATGAATGCCTAACCACTAATACATATTTTTATATACACAATAATCAAAGAACTAACTGTATGAACGAATACTAGCACAGTGCAGAAAAGCAGGACACTAGATGGGTTCCATCACAATGCCACATCTGGTAAGAAGGGGGGTCATTGGACTGCTCTGCCCTTTATGCCCTCAGATGGGAGGGCTGGTAGAGATGGCCCCAATGGATTGCTGGCCAGAAGAATCTGATCTCAGATGCAATCACCAGGAGGGGATCAACATAGAAGAACTTTTCAAGAAGTATGAAGTGATAATCCTGTATCTTTGTCAAACTTTTCTTTGCAATTTTCAGTGGGGCTTTTATGAAGTGAAATGGGCTCCTTCTTTTGGGAAGCTAAAAACCTATTGAAATCCCGGATCATTAATTTAAAAAACCTCTGTCAAACTGGGTAGACCCAGTGTGTAATAGTTTAGAGGCAGCAACTTTAAAAAGGACACTTCTTTTAAAAAAATAAAAATAAATAAATATTGTTTAACCTAAGAAAAACCTTAAAATTTGAAAGGATTTATCATATATGCTGTTTACTTTTTGTATTTCTCTGATCTTATACAATGAAAGAACCTTAATTTTTGTGTCAAGCCAAATTGGCTTTCAAGACCTTATGCAATGACAAAATGTCAGGATTTTTTGAAGTCAAATTAGACCCATGTTCTTTTAAATTCTATAGGGATTGTATGTGTCTAAAGTACTTCATATTTCATTTTGTCAAACTGATCACTATTTGCTCTTGTACTGAAATATCTGGCATTTAACAAAGTTGCTATTCAAGTAGTAAATTTAATTATCAAGTTTTGAATGTACACAAATTAATATGAAAAGGAGTACTTGTGGCACCTTAGAGACTAACCAATTTATTTGAGCATGAGCTTTCGTGAGCCACAGCTCACTTCATCAGATGTTTACCGTGGAAACTGCAGCAGACTTTATATACACACAGAGAATATGAAACAATACCTCCTCCCACCCCACTGTCCTGCTGGTAATAGCTTATCTAAAGTGATCAACAGGTGGGCCATTTCCAGCACAAATCCAGGTTTTCTCACCCCTCCAGGTGTCATTAAAATATAATTTAGCACAAGGAATGAGACTCCTCAAGTGGTCAGATAACCAATATAGATGAAGTAGTTTTACAAATTTGTAGTTCCCTCACTGGTGAAGTGGCAATTTAAAAAAAAAAAAGGTGAAAGAATGTAACCAGAAGTGATTTGTGCCAGCTGAGTCTTAATTCCAGAAAGGAAAGAGCATCACACTGTAGGGTGACTAGATCCATGTACTGTGTTCGTTTCTTCTTAAAGCCCTGGGATTAACCACATTCACTTTGCACTTTTGAGCTCATGTACACTCTTCCCCATTAATCCATCTTGGACTATTAACATACTAAATTTATTAACTGCTTTCAAACAGCTATTTCTCTTCCCCCAGAAGAACGTGCTCTGACATTCCGCAAAGGGTGAATCTGGTAAAGTGACTTGCTATAGTCAGTGCTGAGCAAGCAGCTGTGTTAAGATCCTGGACTTACAGCCAGCAGAGCTAGAAGACACCTGCTGGAATTCCAGGCTCCCTAATTATACAAAACACTTGAATAATCTACCTTTCATGCATCACGAGATATTGACCTTTAAAATTAAGACAAATGGATTTACAAAAATGTATTTCTCCTGTCACTCAGAAGTCTGTACATGGTAACTAAGGTGGCCATTACAGGTAGAAAGAAAATAAAGAGCATAATACTTTCTAAAACTCGGCATAAAAAATACAATGTGGTGTGTGTAGATAAAGATTTTACTAGCACGTCTTTGGAATGACATGGATAATTCATGGTTTCTCCTACTTGTGAGTCACGCAGCCATTGCAAACTCACGCCAATAAATCCTTTACACCAACACATATTCTATTCTACACAAAATCTTTTCCTTCCCTTAGAGGAATCTATGATATATATATTTGGTAGGTAGAGATTTTAAAAATGAATATCTGTCTGCTTGAATTTCAGCCTCAAGAGAAAGCTGAAAAGCTTAACAAAAAACTTAACTACACTTTATCACCCTACTTTTCCCATTAGGTATAAAAACCAACATCAATGTATGTATATTCTGAGACAAGCAAAACATTTTCATTTTTATACTTTAATAAAATGACATTCTTACGACATACCTACTTTATTTTTCCAGAGTTACTAGTGCTTAGAAAACATTAAGTGAATATTCCTCAGTGAACATCAGTTTACAAGCCATAAAATTAGAACTGAGCTACTTGCATGAGCCTGAGGTGCTCATTTGTTAGAGCTGTGCAAAACAAGCGTAGTTAATGTTTACCAACAAGCAGTTATTTATTACAACTGAGAACTCCAGAGACAGTACTGCACACATTATAGATGCACTGATTAACTATATTCATACATAAGTTATTAGCATTTACATAAATGTACTTTAATAGATTGTGCGTTAGTTGCTTTAGTAAATATGACAACTCTCTTCGGAGACTATTTCACAGAATATGAAACTTTCACTCAGAGCATATACACAGACCATGAATATGCAAAAGTCCTCAAGAACTCAAAAACAAAGTTAGAGTGAATACAGGGATAGCACTTTTACCAACCACCCGTTACATTCTTTTTTTAAAATCTTCCAGTAAGGAATAGATTTACAAATGCGAGAACTAGTCTACCATTGGGACTATTTTATACATTAGCTCTACAATACCACATAGACTTGATTTTTTTAGCAGGAATGGAGGACTGTGGCATTAGAAATTCAAATCTACTGAGTTTATTGTCAGGTTTTCCCCATATACGTTATTATATATAGTAGTTATAGAACATTAACAAAGGAACTATTTGTGTATGACAGTTGATAAAGGAAAACTCCAGTGTTTTTACATCAAAATTGCATATATTACAAAATAATTAAAATTCAAGTATGAATATTAATTAAGCAATACACGTGGAAGCTTCAACCTTCTATTATTGTGGGCTGTGCTGACTACTGCAGGGAGTATGCCATAGTTTCATCTCCTCCTCCCTCAGCCAGTTCTAGCTGCATTTCCACTCCCCCAGCAGGTAACAGTCCACAGTCCACCCTCTCAAGTACCAAAAAACAGCTTTCCAGAATGAGAGGTTTCAGAGTAGCAGCCGTGTTAGTTTGTATCTGCAAAAAGAAAAGGAGTACTTGTGGCACCTTAGAGACTAACAAATTTATTTGAGCATAAGCTTTCGTGAGCTCACTGAATGCACCCGATGAAGTGACCTGTAGCTCAGGAAAACTTATGCTCAAATAAATTGGTTAGTCTCTAAGGTGCCACAAGTACCCCTTTTCTTTCCAGAATGAATTCACTCCTGGATGCTCCATCTCCAGGCTTTATCCCTTATTCAGTCCCAGCTCCTTCCCCTACTCCAACTCCTTTCTTCTTTAAAGCCAGCATCCAGGTACTCCTTGTGAGCTCTTTTACACCTCATTTGTCCCCCCTCTCCCCTTTTTGGCTAACTTTCAGCTCAACTGCTCTAGCAACAATAGCTTCTTCCCCTTTCTGGAAAGCCTGGAGAGATGTGTACTGATGCCTGAGTAGCTGGGGAGGAGGTGCTGAAGAATGATACAAGTTGGGAAGATTGGTGTGTAGCCAGAAGGATCTTAATGAGCGAGAGGGGGATTAAACTAGTTTCTTTCTATCAAAGCAAATGGCTTCTTCCAAGCAATAAGTTTTGTCTTCCTTTAAATTAATGCCAGTGTCAGTTTAACAAAAGCACTAATTTCATTGTTTTTATACAAGTCATAAAGATTCTGAACTGTTTTTTAAACTACAGTGAAATTTACCTTTTATAAAATTACCTTCACCCCAAACAACTGTTGAACAGAATTTAGAGTCAACTTGACACGGGAAAACCTAACATCTACTCAAGTTACCAATGAGATTCAAGCTGTGACAGAAAGTCAGTCATGAGTATGACCACAGGAAAGTGACAAAATTCCTTCCACCATCATAAAACAATTTCCTTTTTGGGTGACCAGACAGCATAGGGGGAATACGTACATGTACTGCAAAAAGCGAGGACCTGGGTTGGAAGCAGTTTAGGAATTTTGCTGTCTTGGTCAACTGGGGGCAAAGACAGAAATATGGGGTGTGGGAAAAGGAGGCCTGAGCACATTCTGCCTTAACATTCAAACAGTTGAAGATGCAACATTATTTTTGAATACCACACCGCTTGTCTTCCTGGCTGCAGCAAGGAGATTGTGCTTGCTACAAGGAAAGGAAAACATTTATATAGGGAATCAGATAACTCAAAATGCAAGGGTGAGCACAACTTTGGAGACTTGAATTAGCTCATTCCAAGATACAGCCACGGTTGGTGACATAACATGAAAATTTGAGCACAAGGAGGCAAGATTTCCTCCCTTTTAGAGCTTATTAATTTTCCTTGGAGAACAGATCACCAGTAAAGCCATGCTCAAAGTATCAAGGGGTGAAGACATTGGAAACCTCTGTCAGATACATACACTCATTTAAAAAGAAAACACACACAAAAGAAGGTAAGTTAATTCTGAAGCCTATTCATACATATACAGTCTTATAGTTTTCTTCTAATTAAAGCAGAATGCACAGGCCGTGTGTTCTCAGAGAACACTTTTTGGGTGGCTGGCAGGGGTGAAGGAGAGGGAAATGACAAGAAAAGGAGAAATATTGAGATTTATTTCCCTTCACATATGAAAACACAGAAGTGCTAGTGCACCTTGCTGTTCTGACCATCCAGAGCCCAATTCACCCCAAATGACTGAATAAATATACCAGGGCTGAAATTCAACACACAGGTTACATTTCCCAAATGCATTCACTTTATTTTCCTTGAAACGCAGACACATTTTACAAAGCCTAAAAACCTGGAAGAAATGCAACAGCTTTAGAAAGTCACACTTATGAAGAAGTGTTTCATGGTGTTAAAAGCCAAGGTAATACTCCTGAGATTTCAGATGTTAAAGCTTTCTCCACAGCCACATGTTCCTTTGATGTTTGGGTTATTGAAGACAAATTCACTGGATAGTTTGTCTTCCACATAGTCCATTTCAGTTCCTAGAAGCGTCAGCTGTGCTTTCTTTTCAATAAACACTCTGACTCCTAGAATGGGACAAAAACAAAACAACTGTTATGTAATCTGACAAAGGTCTTGTATTACAGTACCATCTGGTAGATAACTGATATAAAATGAAGCTAAAAACTGAGGTCTGTCAGTGAAATTATTGCTGCATTTTCTTACTACTTCCAGGATATTCATCCTTTTCTTGCCTCTGCTACAGAACACAAGTTGAGATTACTATCTGTAAATGGTTGAGTACTGATATTAAGGTATATTTATTTACACTTCATGAGGGGTCATGCCAACGTAATTGTGTAACTGTGCAATAAAAGTGCAGCTTTGACACTCCCACAGACTGAAAATAAGATGTAAATTTTTAATAATGAGAGTAATTAACCCTTGGAACAACTTAAAGGGCCATGGTGGATTCACCGTCACTGACAATTGTTAAATCAAGATTGGATTTTTTTTTAAAAGACAGACATATGATGTAGGAATTATTTTGGGGAAGTTCTATGGCCAGTGTTACACAGGAGGTCAGACTAGATGATCACAATGAACCCTTCTGACCTTGATGTCCATGAATTATGTTCATTAATCCATTTCTATTGGCATTACTAACAGTCCAAAGCTCTGTGCTGCTTTCAAGCTGCTGACTTTTTAAAGAAAACCTGCCTCAAAAATATTTTCTTATTTCCTTCTCAAATGGACTATCCTTCCCTTTGCCAAAGTTATATGGGTGAAGCTGAATTACTAGCAATGTTTAGTTCTGTACTAGTGGGAGGTGTAAGATCCATCCAATATACTACAAATGATCAGGACTAGGAATTAGTGCTTCTGAAGTCTTAACAGCTGGAAATCCTGCCTTTTCCAATAGCAAACAGAAGTTTTACAGGCTGCAGGATGTTGAACATTAAGACTGCAGTTTTGATTTATAGACTATTTATGATTGCTCATTTTAATAAGCCAATTTGGCTTTGTAGTTGAAGAAATAAAAACCAATACAATAATGATAAACCCAAGACGGGAATCCATTAGTTCAAATAAAAGCAGTGGTTTTTGTTGGTCCATTGTTTCATTTTAGTATATTCAATGCCAGTGTATAATCTAACCCAGGGATGAAGCAACCCCAGGGGCCTGGAGCCTCCAAGGTTAGCCAAAAGAAGTTGGCTGTGCTGACAAAGAAGTGCTTGTGACCAGAGCCTGCTGGAGGATGTGCTCCACTAAGCAACCTTCACAAGGAGGATCCTGATACCCAAGCCTTAACATAAAGTTGCCACCCCACCACCAGATGTAAACATAGCCTCCCAGGCCTTGGAGAACTCCAACCCATGGTACAGCCTGGACATATGGTGGGGAGGAAAAAGGATGCAATTTGTACCCTCTGTGCTAGCAGTATTTAAATTTAATCCAGGAAGTTTTAACAAGTGGGTACTTTTACAATGGAATCTAAAGGGACAGCAACAGCAATTCCTACTAGGGTATCCAAGGATTTCTCTCAGTAACTTCATGCAGCTAGTAAATTCTAGCCTGTCTCTACTCCATTATAGTTTGGAAGTTTAGTAATCAAGTTATTCTGCACCTGCCCTCTCCTCCTTTTTACTGCTTCAAATAGATAAGAACAAATAAACACTCACCATCTTGAACTACTTCTTCATCGGAGTTGCCTTTTGTTTTTGTATATTCTAACGTGTACGAAAGTCCATTACACCCCCTTGTACGGACTCCAACTTTCACACCTACCTGAAATATAAGACACTTTTAGTCACTTTTATTTAAATTTATAGTGTGCCAGCAGAGAGTTGGAAACTCAGTGAACGAATCAACTCGATAGCTACCACTCAATGTTTCCCCCCGTCATCTAGGGTTAAAATTAGGAGGAATTCATTTTAAGACTGAAGAGCCAAAATGTTTTGGGTTTCTTTCCTTCTTTTTTTTGGTACGGACTGTCTAGAAAAGTGAGTCCGAACTTTTAAGTTATAAAATGCATAATATGTACTCAAACTGAAGCCTAATTCCTATGCAGTACACCGGTACAATTGATACCTATAATTCTACACTAGTGGTTGTAATAGTGGTGAAAAGGTCAACGGAGCAGAGGCACTTCTACCATCATATTGTCAGGGTTAGCCTAAGCCCTGCCTACACTACAACTTCCCGTCTACTTTTGCTATCACACGCAGTGCTGCAATAGTGGAAAGCTACACACATAAGTGTTCCTATTGTGGACAAAGACCTACAGTGTGTAAAAATGGCGTTCTAATATAATTCAATAAAAAAACTGTTGGCACCCTTGTAGGCGTTTGGCCTTATAAACAGTTTGGATGAGAAAATCTTGCTTCAAAGCCAAATGGTTTTACAACTTCAAATGAGACAGTTTATCATTATACAGTACTGTCCGTCCACAGCACTTTACAACTTGAACACACACTCACCACAGAAAGGAAGCCAGTTCTAGAGCTTAATGTGCTGCATTCCAAATTCTCTCACCTGGCTCTCATTCCGCCCAGTAAAAATCGTAGTACAAGATCTTCTCTATGCCTGTTGCAATGAGCTGCAGGCCGGCGCTTACTTCTCCTCATTGTAGGAGCAATTGAAACAATTTATGTAATGCTGGCAAGTTTGAGGCTGAGCCAAATACAGTTACATTTTCACAGCATTGCTATGCTGCTTAGTGGAGATAACCTCCATTTCACAATATACTAAAAAGTTACATGGATTGCAATTTTCATTAGCCATATTACCACTCAGCCCTTCCCATTTTTAACATCTGCTCTACATTGACCCAGCAAGCCATACTGACTCATAATTCAGTCAATATATTCTAACCACTAACTATATGTAGATCAGACCAAAAGAACATCTGCATAAACAACAGTTGAGGAGAAGTTGCCAGGGACATGTGGACCAGAAAACACTCTGCACAGTGACACTGTCTATTCCAAACAGCCACATTGTACCCTACACATAAAATCTTTACTACATAATTAAGAATAAGGGAGGAAATGAAATGATCTGTATAATTATTGTGTTAAAATCTTGTTAAACCTTTAAGGAAAGCATGCTGGAGTTTAATCTGTCTCAAAGATTATGACAGTTGACTTATTGTCATTATAGTCATTTCCCGCCACCTCATTTGATTTTTGTACATGAAAATAAAGCTTGTTGGATAAATGCATTTATTAAAAAAATAAAGGAAGATCTCATGTCTATATATCGTCCACAGTGATTGTTTCAAGCTGCATTGTTTTACACTGATCACAAGTACTTCACAGGACAGCTGCTAGTATAATACTAATTAAGAGTGCTCTCCATAAGGTAAGCTAAAAATATTAGAATAGCGTACAAGAGTGCCTTCCATTTGTACTTACATGCTCAGGTTTATCTTTAAGAAGCTGTTTGATCTTATGTACAGCTGACGGAGTCTGAAAAATAAAGAGATTTTATTAACTTTTCCCTGCTTCTACTGTCCATTGCAAATAAAAGCACTGTTTCATTTCAGCTTCACAGCTTTCAAGTTTTCAGTTCAGCTTCTCCTCCCGCACGTTAGAAGTCCACCTCTCGCTAGCATTGGTGTCACTAGCGAGAGTATAAACTAGCCATTCAACTTGTTGTGTTTTTCAGTTACAAACCACAATTAACACCCTAAATTGCATAATTTTAAGCTGTCTGTCAGATGTAGACGCAGGACTTGTCTACACTTACCGGAGGATCTATGCTGCGGTGATCGATGCATCAGCGGTTGATTTAACGGGTCTAAGGAAGACCCGCTAAATCGACCGCCGATCGCTCTTCCGTCCACTAATGTACTCCACCTGATTGAGAAGAGTAAGGGGAGTCAACGAAAGACCATCTCCCGTCGACGTCGTGTTGTGTGGACCCCACTGTAAGTAGATCTAAGCTATGTCGATTTGAGTTACGCTATTCATGTAACTCAAACTGTGTAGCTTAGATCGACTTTTCCCTTTAGTGTAGACAAGGTCTCATAGAATTAACCTGGTTAATGCACATGAGGATTTACTGAAAAGGGCAGTTTATAAATTAACTTCACCACAAGCTGAACCATAATGTAAAGAAGATCAAATAGCCCCCTGCCTCCCACCAGACAGACAACACATTTGTAGATAATAAATGAATACATCACAGGAAGTTTGGGACTAAAATTTAAATTCTCTTTTTGAAAAATACAATACTGAAAATTGAGAAACTTCTCAAGAAAAGTTTGTCACAAGATTTTTTTTGTTAACTTTGCAACCATATCTGCAATATCATGCTAGTGCATAAAACCCAGAAAATGTTAATGTGCCTTCACTGCCCAATCTGAGTGAAATGTCAGAAGAACTAAAGAGATCACGAGACTGAAAATTTTGAAATGCTTTCAGTTTAAGATAACAAAATAAGTTTTCTTGTGTTTAAACTATGATCTTTAATCTGACAGTGTTTCTATGGGAAGCTAGCCAGACCCTGGCTCTGCACAAATCAGTCTTATCAAGGTCTAGGTGCCAGAGAACTGGCTTCAGAAACAAATAAAGCCATCAAAGAAGTCTACTTTGTACACCTGCAAGTTGTCTGATGTTCAATCACCAGGGAAACACAGGAATTGCAATACCAGAGAGGAAACACATCAATAGCATGTCTTCCACAGTGAAGATTGGCAGCTAATGCAAAGGAAAATATAAGCCCTCATAATGGTATAAATCTACCATAATAAAGCCAAAACTGACAAATGCATTCTCTCACTTATCAATGGTGAGCAGGAAATTTCCATGGTGAAAATAGGGGGCAGTTTCTACAGAAGTTTAGTTTTCATTAAAAAAAAAAAAAAATAAAAAAAAAAATCTTCCTTTTATAGTTGTGATGATAACCTTCTGAAGTCGAAATAACTGAACTCTGATGCAGTTTTCCTTCTGAATCGGATAAAATCATCAACTAAGTCTCATGTCCTGATCTCAGCACACAGCCCAAGCGAGCAGATCGTGCACTGAAGAGTTCTGAAGTTAAAACCATTTTGTGTCTTAGTTTTGAGGGGTAAAGCTATTACATCTCTAATCTGTGAATTTTTAATCAATTCCTTCCAAGCCTGTCCCCCAAATCCTGTATGCACTTGGAGTGTTGGCAGCTATTCAGATAAGTCTTCTGACTAATTTTTCCAAGGTTAATTTATATGCTGAAGGGAAATTTCTTGACCCGAGCTGGAAATCAGTTTATGCCCCAACAGTCCTTTGGATTCATATTATATTCTTGCCAGTAACGGTCACAGATAACCACTAGAAGTTTATTTTAATTTAAAAAAACAAACCTACAAAAGACATACGTATGGTTATGAGTGCAAGATCATTGATCATGAAACCAGCGATGTACCCGAGATAGATTGATAATATTTTCATCGTCTGGACAGAAGACCTAAACTCCTTCAGGTTTCCACCGCAACTTCAACCATCACCATCCATCCCCATCCAACTCTCTCAAGAACACTCCCACATCAGCATCAACACTCCCATATCATTCCCCACACCAGCATCAACTTCCTGTACACCATCATTAGTTTCAACAATGGAACCCTACAAACGACATTACACGAGAAACCTACGGATCACCACATTACCTCAAGATCCAGCAACCACCTCAGACACAATAAAATACGAATTGAAATTTATTAAATATTTTTGGATGTTTTACTACATGTTCAAATATATTGATTTCAATTACAACACAGAATACAAAAGCGTACAGTGCTCACTTTATATTATTATTTATTATTACAAATATCTGCACTGTAAAATGAGAAACAAAAGAAATAGTATTTGTCAATACATCTCATACAATACCATAATGCAATCTCTTTATTGTGAAAGTGCAACTTACAAATGTAGATTTTTTTTGTTCCGTAACTGCACTCAAAAACAAAACTACGTCAAACTTTAGAGCCTACAAGTCCTACTTCTCGTTCAGCCAATCACTAAGACAAAGAAGTTTGTTTACATTTACGGGAGATAATGCTGCCTGCTTCTTATTTCAAATGTCACCTGAAAGTGAGAACAGGCATTCATATGGCACTACTGTAGCCGTCATTGCAAGGTATTTACGTGCCAAATATACTAAATGCTCGTATGCCCCTTCATGCTTCGGCCACCATTCCAGAGGACATGCTTCCATGCTGATGACGCTCGTTAAACGAATAATGCGTTAATTAAATTTGTGATTGAACTTCTTGGGGGAGAGGCTTTTTACCCGCATTCTGCTATATATTTCATGTTATAGCAGTCTCAGATGACGACTCAGGACGTGTTCATTTTAAGAACTTGCTTTCACTGCAGATTTGACAAAATGCAAAGAAGGTACCAATGTGAGATTTCTAAAGATAGCTACATCACTCGACCCAAGGTTTAAGAACCTGAAGTGCCTTCCAAAATATGAGAGAGATGAGGTGTGGAGCATGCTTGCAGAAGTCTTAAAAGAACAACACTCCAATTTGGAAACTACACAACGCGAACCACCAAAAGAGAAAATCAACTGTCTGCTGGTGGCATCCGACTCAGATGATAAAAGTGAACATGTGTCAGTCTGCACTGCTTTGGACGGTTATTGAGCAGAACTCCTCATTAGCATGGATGCATTGCTTTTGGAATGGTGGTTGAAGCATGAAAGGACATATGAATCTTTTAACGCATCTGGCACATTGTGACACCGGCTACAACAGTGCCACGTGAACTCCTGTTCTCACTTTCAAGTGACATTGTCAACAAGAAGCGAGCAGCATTATCTCCTGCAAATGCAACCAAACTTGTTTGTCTGACTGACTGAACAAGAAGTACGATTGAATAGACTTGTAGGTTCCAAAGTTTTACATTGTTTTATTTTTGAATGCAGTTATTTGTAAGTTCAAGTTTAACGATAAAGAGATTGTATTACAGTACTTGACTGAGGTGATTTGAAAAGTATTTCTTTTGTTTTTTATAGCACACATATTTGTAATCAAAAATAAATATAAAGCGAGCACTGTACACTTTGTGTTCTGTGTTGTAACTGAAATCAATATATTTGAAAATGTAGAAAACATCCAAAAATATGTCAATAAATGGTATTCTACTATTAACAGTACGATCAATCACGCAATTAATCGAGATTAATTTTTTAAATCGTGAGATTAATCACAATTAACATTTTTAATTGCTTGCCAGCCCTACTAATTTTGTATTTCCTTATTTTTGGAGATGCAACACTGCAGATGTTAATATAGTTTCCCCCTTTAATTTACAAGTGTCCAGTTATAAGTCTCACTGATCAAGTAGCTCAATAATAGCCTGTGGCATGTGAGTTCTACAAGTTAAGCATGTAATTTAATAATCA
Source organism: Caretta caretta (assembly GCF_965140235.1). Classification (NCBI taxonomy): domain Eukaryota; kingdom Metazoa; phylum Chordata; order Testudines; family Cheloniidae; genus Caretta; species Caretta caretta. The sequence goes on along the minus strand of NC_134210.1, from coordinate 91,671,227 downwards.
TACTCCTTTTGTCAATTTTGAAGGCCAATTTCTACACTCGATTATCTGCATACAACCCTTGTTTTAGAATGAGCACTTTCTGTGCTTATTTTGTTGCTCTTTTGACTGGGAGGTTGACAGTCAAAGTTTAGTGGCTGTTAGTCACGGTTTATCACTTCACAGCAGGGACTGCATGAAGGTCATCTTTCACCTTCTGAGGAGACTGGGAAATGGCTGACGGACCAACAATTATATTACTAGAATGTTGCTCTGCAGACGCCATGAACGAGAGAGACAGAATGGTCAATGGAGTGGAGAATTAGGTCCTAAGTTTTCTTCTTTTTTAATCCATCAAGTGCCACCCTATATACTGTGGGGGGAAGGATACATAAGAACATCTAAGTAGGCCCCTGTCTCTTTCATTTCTATCATTGGTCTTCTTACTCTTGTCTTTTCTAAAGAAACTAGTCCTTGTATCAGAAGTCCCCTCATTCACAAGTGTGCCTGCTCATTTCAGTGCCCTTCTCTGAGCCTTTTTTCTGCATTTTTAGATGACGACATGCCGTAGAGATCTTTTCTGACATGACATCAAAAGAAAAAATGCAATGGGTGGTCATAAGTATAAATCTTACCTATTTATAGGTACTTATGCAAACACATTACAAGCAGTCCAATGGGGGCCTTATTAGCACACAGCACAAGGAAAGTACCCTAAATGTAAAGTGCCATGTAAGCCAGGGGCCACTTGAGAGGTACATTTCGATAGGGCAATCACGGATTAAAAGAATCTTGATTGTACTTGTGCAGATGGGTAGAGAGAAACACAGGGCGGATCTGTGTGAACATTGGTACAGTTGACTTATCAGCACCACAGCTTCTTCCCATGCCCCCTTGTTAACATACTGTAATATCTCAGCCAGAGCACAGGCGACATCCCTGTACGGCTGAGTAGGTGGCATCAGCGAGAGATTCTTGAATTGTAACGGGAGGTAACAATTTTGCCAACTCCTAACATTCAAAATAGTGAGTCAGTCTCGTAAAAATCACAAGACTGGTTTGAAATTGGAGGTTGGAAACATACATTTGTGCTTGTGAGTGTATTTCTATACAGGGATCTTGTTGTGTGTCTTCTAGTTCCTGAGCCCTTACCGTGCGTTCACTTGCCCCGTTCAAGCTTTCCTGCCTAACCCCGAGAGGTGAAGGCTCCTTTAAAGGTAAGTGAAAGCCAAGAGTCTCGTGTAATCTCGTGATTCCAGGAGCAGGGGCTTTCCGAAAAACATCAAATATCGCCAACCTCGCAATGAAACCTCGACAGTCGGCGCCCCAGGATTCATCCCACCGCGCGCGCCCCAGCTCTCACCTGCGACCCAAGCGAGAGCGCCTGGCCGAGCCCGCCGGCGAACGGCGCGGCCGGGAGGGGGCTCCGGTCATTTGCCCCCACACCGCCCCCGCGGGAGTGCTGCTCAGGCCAGGCCACGGAACCGCCTTCACCACGGGAGGGGGCTGCACAGCCATCGCCCGGAGAAGCGACCCCCCGCCCGCCGGAACGGGCTCCGCTCACCGCCCCGCCGCGGCCCCACAGACCTGGCCCCGGGGCTAACAGCCGTCGCGGGCGCAGCGCAACCCCCCGCGTTACTCACCAGAGTAAGGGCGGCCCGGGTGGCCTGTATCTTCCTCTTGCTCACGGCCCGGACCGTGGCGCGGACCACCGAGGAGGCCATTCCGCCCCTCAACCCCGTCCTCTTCTGCTGTCCATGGGCCCAGGGCAATGCGTTCTAGTTTGCCTCCGGTGTCATGGCGGCCGGCGTGTGACGTCATCGCTACGCGCCGGGCAGGGGAAGGTGCGCGATGACGGAATGGGGGAGGGTTTCCGGAAGGGCTGGCCGGACGGGTTTGTGCAGGGCTTCAGGCGCTTCCGCCTCGAGTCGGCACAATGAAGAGGGAGCAATAACCGGAAGGGCCGAGGGTGAGTGTCCTTCCCGGGGCCGCGGCGGCGGAGGCCTCCCCCGAGCCCTTCCCACGACCGTTGGGCTTCCGGGCGCGCGAGCCTGACACCTCCCCCCCCCCCGCCCGCCCCGCGGTGACTGGGGAGCTGCGTCCCCCGCCCCCCGAGTCCAATGTTCCTACTCCCCCCCTCCCCCCACCACCTGCCGCCCGGCCTGTCTCGCTGCCCCGCGGCTCCTGGGAGTCTCCGGGGAACCCCGTGCCGGGGCAGACACAGGAGGAGGGGCCGGGCCGGGCCCCTGAGTTCCTGAGCGCTGCGGGGACCGGCTCCCCCGGGGCCGCGGGCCCCCCTCGCTGCCGGCCTGGTCTGGCGGCCTCGCGGGGTCGGCAGTTCGCAGCGCGAGTGTCTGGGACAGGGCCGCCCGGTGCGAGCGGGGCTGGCGTGTCCCCTGTCCTTGCTGGAGCCCGTGAGGTCCGGCGGGGGCGGAGAGGAAACCCAAAGGCTGGCGCACCCTGCCAGGAAGCAGCGGCGGTTTGACAGCTCAGCCTCGTGGGCAAATCCCGTCCTGTACTTTGACTCTGAGCTTCCTCCCTGTGTGCGTGGTGCATTTCATAACCTTCCCTTGTTGTTGGGTTTTCCCGGGACAATTATAAACCGTGTTGTTCGATCACTAATATATAGCTGCATAGCTGATTCTTGGTTAACTTTCCCCACCCACCATAGATTATCTTGAAGGGTGTAAAACTCTCCCCTTATCCAGTAGCAATTGTGGAGCTCCACAACACTGTGTAATTATGGATTTAGTACCAGTACACCCATCTAGGCATTGGCCTACTTTATTATGCCTTCCTTTTAAGTGCAATGTCTGTGTGGTTTCAAGCACTTCATTTGAAAATAACCTAGTCTTATTTATAGAAAGTTTCATAAAATATATGAGAGAGAGAGAGAGAGAGAGAATTAAAAACTTAGGGTCAGATGTACAGATGTCTTTAGGTTCCTAAAGATGCCGGTGTAGGGCCTAGCAGGCTTTATGAAAGCACTTCAGCAGGTTAGTCATGTAAGTCCCAATTTGTTAATCTCTAAGGTGCTACAAGTACTCCTTTTCTTTTTGCCAATTGGGAAGCTAACTCACCCAGGGTACATCTTCACTGTGATAAAAGCCCCACAGCATGGCCACAGCTGCTCCTGCAGCTCAGCCTGCAAGGCTATAAAATTGCGGTGCATAGGCCGGGGGGAGAGTCGTCTCAGAGCTCAGGTTGCAGCCTGAACACGGAAACCGCAATTTTTAGCCCTGCTGCTCAAACCCGGCAAGCCTGAGTCAGCTGACCTAGGCTCTGTGACTTAGTGCCGCAGGTTTTTTATTGAAGTGTAGACATAACCTTAGGTGCCTCATTGGATTTTTCAAAAGTGCCTGTCTTGAATTTTAGATGTCTATATACCTTTGTACGTCTGGCCTTTTCTTCCTCTTCGTGTGTCCTGGTATAGCTAAACCTAATAGTTTTCAGATGGGTGACGTGTTTTGTTTACTCATGCCTGGGTTGAGCCCTTCAAAATGTTGTCTTAAATTTGAGTTCCAGCTTCCTGAAAAAATATATATATGATGGCAGGCACAGTTCAGTTTCAAATTAAATTAGTAGTATTGCTTTGATACAGAATAAAGAAATGCAGTAAAAAGAAAATATAAATGCTTGACATTTAGTTATATAGATCTTATTTGTGGATTTCTCACCAAAAGCAAAGGGGGCGGGGGGGAGCGGGAAAGGTGGATAGGTCAAAACAAACAAGTTTTGATTGCCAATTGATAAAACCATTGTTTCAAAATGAATGTTGAAATAAAATGTTTCATCATGTCAAAAAAAATTATTTTTGGTTAAAACTATTTTCCATATCGGCAAAAAGCTTTGGTGCCCTGATAAATTCATATTTTGGCCAATTTGTAATTTACTGCGGGAAAGAAATTGCCCAGCTTTAGTCTTGATAAGATACGCAATGTGTACTGAGGAAAACCATGAGTTACTCATTTCCTAAACCTGTTACGTTTTTATTCCTCTTGAATCTGTTGTTAAACAGTTGATTATTTGAAACTACCTCCTTTTTTTTTTCCCCTCCAGGTGCAAAGTATTCTGTTGAACAGCAATTACAATGGGAGATGCTGCAAAACCTTGCTTTGCCAAAAGAAAAAAGGAGTGGGGAGTTTTAGATGAGGAGGAATTGAAGAGGAGCCCTTTACAACAGGACTGCCACGCCATGGATGATTACGGACCTGGCAAAAAAATAGATATAGGCTTTCCGAAGAAAAAGGGAACACAAGCTCACTGTGGAAACAGTCCCAGAAAAGGACCACATTGTATTCTGAATAGCTCAAATTCTTTTAAAAACATGGGTCACAACCAAGGGGTAAGGATAAATGATACCCAAAAAGACCAAATTAAGAAATGGATATCGAATGATGATCGTGGCAATTCAGACAGCTGGAGAGAGTACAAATCTACAGTTCGGATTCCTGTGCTTAACAGGACAAGAAAAGACTCTTTTCATGAGGTTGAAAGTGCAGGAAGCAGAAATGTAAGAAGACTGCCTCAGAAAGACTTAAATGAAGAAATGTCAGACACACAGAAAGGAAACTCTGGTAATGAACACATTTTTTACATAGTTTTTAAAGTAAAATCGATTACTGTGTATATGTCCGGAAAGTACAACTTTAAGGTTCACTGTTAATGCAAAAAATTAAATAAAACCATTTCTGTTCCGTAACACTTCTATCTTGCAAAGTATCCTCTGTACTCAATGGCAGCATTTTAAGCAGTATTGTAACAGTATGTGATACAAAGATTGTATTTATAAACTGGTCGTACTATGAAACCATCTTGTTGGTTTGGTAAGTTAATCGCTTTATAAACGTTTGACAAGTATATAGCGACAAGTGTGATGTCCTAGTCTGCAACTTCAATATTTTTCATTTTTCCAAGATACAACTTGATATAAATCTCTCCAGTCTTTAAGCATTGTTGAAGAAATTGCACAAGTAATTGGCATTACTTGCTGCAAGACCACATGGTAAACTTACAACTTGTTCAGTAAGTTAGCTAAAAAAAGTTAAAAGGAAATGGGAATAAGACAAGGTGGAAAATAGCTAACTTAATATGTTATCTTCTCATGCAGGTAACTTCTATACGTGTTTCAATCTGTAACTTTAAAATAAAACTGTAAAAGTCTTACAGTGTTGTGTAAAATAGGAGGGGGGGGCTTATTCTGATTTGAATAGGAACTTTTCCTCTGTAAGGAGAGAAGAATAAGATCCACACTATAGAGACATATTCACCAGTCTTGGCATAAAGTGTTATCCTGATAGCGTAGTGACCTTCAAGTAGAGAAGCACTAAATTGGATGGTGAGACACTGTAAACCACATGCTTAGAAAGGTTTTAGTTGTTTAAAAAGAACAAGAATGAGTGACTTGTCTCTATTCTTCCCCTGCTGCCCTTCCCTGCCCGGCCCCAAAAAGGGTGAGGAGTGTGTGTGTTTTTTTTTCTTGTGCTAAACCTTGTAAAGTTTAACTATGCTGAGGGCTGCTATCTAGACGTTGTCTTTTGTTAAACTTTCTTGATGTAAAGATTTGCAGTGCCGTTGCCGCAGTGCTAGTGAGTGAGAACTAGAATAGCTTGATAAAAAGGGAATTAAGAAAAAAGGGAAAAAAGGGAAGTAAGAGAGAAATGGAACAGTAATGGAAGAACTAAAGATCTGAAAATATGGAGGAAAATGAGACGTGAAGAAGAAATGAAGGCCATTTGACATTTATCAGGATGATCCAGAACATTGCTACGGAAAAGGTTAAAAGAGAATTCTTTGAGTTGTTGAGGTCGTGTGTGGGAGGAAGAAGGGGTGGTATTTTTGTTTTTTCATTTAAATTGGATATTTGTCTTATGTCCTGTTACCGCAACGGTCTTCCAAATATGTCAAGAAAATCATACTTATATAAAACAAATATACTTCTGTATAAAACAAATGCATCAAACTGGGGGTTGTGACCCCTCAGGGAGTCGCAAGGTGGCTACAAGGGGGTCGCGAGCTGTCAGCTCAGTGGGGCTGACGTCCCTGATCCCCATTAAATGAATGCCCCCATTTTAAATTTATGGGGTGGGGGGTTGTCACAGACAGAGGCTTGCTGTGTGAAAGAGGTAGGATGTCCAGACAGCAAATGTGACAAATCGGAATGGGGGGGGGGGGAGGTAATAGGAGCCTATATAAGAAAAAGACCCAAAAATCGGGACATCTGGTCACCCTAGAAAGGGATCACCAAAAAAAAAAAGTGTTTGAGAACCACTGGCATAAATGATCTGTAACAAATTGTTTCCTGTATGAAAGCTTTAAATATGGTACTTTGCAGTTAGATGACTTGAATACTAGTTGACAACAGTGCACCCTGAGGTAGACTTGGCTTTGACTCTGAGTCCTTGTGGCACGCTTTAGCTGTGTCTACACTTATAACGTGGCAGTGGCACAGCGATAGCACTTCAGTGTAGACACTCGCTACAGCGATGGGAGGGGTTCTGACAGCTCTGTTGTTAATTCACCTCCCTGAGAGGCGGTAGCTAGGTGAACAGAAGAATTCTTCCGTTGACCTACCACTGTCTACTCCGGGGGTTAGCTCAGCATAGCCACGTCTCCCAGAGGTAGGAATTTTTCACACTCCTGAGAGACGTAGCTACGCCGATCTAAGTTTCTGGCGGAGACCAGCCCTTGGTTGTCCTTCGTAAGTTTTTATGACGTCTCCCCATCCCTTCAGATCCTTCACTCAGTCAACTGCCATGGAACCTCTGGCTCCCCATGTTCCGTCTGGTAGCTTCTCAAGCACTGCCTGTCTTTTACTAGAGCGGCTTTTGTTTGCCTCATGGCGGCTGATTGAACTGAAGTGATGGCAACCTGTAATGAATAAGTGAACCAGGTTTCAAGATTGAAGCTTAACCTAGGGCGCTAATGGTATGTCTGTACTGCCAAAGAAATCCTGCAGCAGGTAGTCTCAGAGCCCAGGTCAATTGACCCGAGCTGTTGCTACGGGGCTAAAGATAGCAGTGTCGATGTTCCCATTCAGTCCGGAGCCAGGGCTCCGAAACCCGGCAAGGCGGTGGATCACAGAACCCGGGTTCCAGGCCAAGCGAGAATGCCTACACTTCTTCTCTTTTTAGCTCCATGGTTTGAACCTGAGTCAGTTGATTTGGGCTTTGAGACTCACTGTTTTGTGTTTTGGTTTTTTTTGCAGTGTAGATGTGCGCTGAGCCTTTTGGTGGCCTCTTATGGAAATTCATAGCTTATATTTGTGTCTCCTCCTGTACTTGACTGATACTGAATGAGTATCTCAAATTTAAACATACTAGATAAGTGGGGCCATGCAGATCAACTGACCGTATTAAAGAGTTTCTATCCATTAAGCAGTCATTTCAGAACACCTGATAAGAGGATAGACTATTCAGATTGTGAGAGATTTGGTGGTGTAAGCTTTCTTGTTTTGTTTTTAAGAACTAAAAGAAAGATCATCCAGTGAGGACCTGGGATGAGTTGCTTTTTATACTCTGTATAAATACTTAGTCTCAACCAATATTGGAGCTACCAAGTAATGATAGGAGTTTTTACTTACTTGGCATATTGTTGTTTTATAAGCAGCTATTTCAGTGCTCACAAAAATGAGTTTTAACTTATGATGAGGAGCAGAATTCCATGCATTGTCACTTATTTGATATCCAAATTGTGTTAATCAGAGCATTTATATTGATCATGGGGAGGCAGAGTTCTGTAAGAGCATAACGACAGGACTATTGCAGAGCTCAAATGTTTTACTGCCATTAGCTAGAGAGTCAGTATGAGAGATTTCAGAGTAACAGCCGTGTTAGTCTGTATTCACAAAGAGAAAAGGAGTACTTGTGGCACCAATTTATTTGACCACAAAACCAACCAACTAACCAATTTATATGAGCATAAGCTTTCGTGAGCTACAGCTCACTTGTGACACCAAGTAAGTCAAGGTGGGGAAAAGCCAGTCAGACTTCCTTCTCTACCTTTTTGCTACTTTTGGACTTCTAGCAGAGTACTATCCCTAGACGCTGTTTGCTCATTCGCTCTTTACTATCAGCTTCTGGCTGGTAGGTCCCAGATAAATTTGAAGGACACCTCACTAACCTGCTGCTGGTAGGGAGAAGACACACTCTCTGCCCAGCCTTGCTGCAGCTATGTGGAGATGGGGTTTCTGCTCCTCTAGCCTTACTGCAGCCTCTTGTCTGCTGCAGGAATGGTGGGTTGTGCGGGTCTGCTTTTGGGTGTTGAGTTCTACTTGCAGCCTGTGGTCATAGCTTTCTCTAAATGGCAGCTGAGTGAAATTTACATTAGTCTTGTCAGTTACGCGCTGCCTGGTGGCATGAAAGCTACATGCATGGTGGTAAAGGTGGACTCCCAAAAGGATTAGAAATTTAAGAATTTATTTTTTGAAAGTTGAGCAGAAACTGATGGTTTAGACCTCCTGCTTGCCAGGAATATTTCCTACTTGCTATTGGCATGTGGGTGGTTAGATTTTTTCCCCAAGTTTTGACTTCTTTATGGAGAGGCTTCTAAACAAATCTCGCATTGCTGAATTCTTAGAGTACCTGGAACTATTGTTAATTTTCAAACTGTGATTCACATGCTTTTCAGCAGTGTGTAAAAGTCTTCTGGCCTCTCTTCCATCACTTTCTGCAGGATTTTAAGTTTTTAAACATTTTTTTAGTTCCTGATGTAAGGAGATGCAGTATTATCTTCCGGAGTGTGCAGGTAGAGGGCTCTGTTCCTGGTAGCTTTGCCAAGGGATAGAAGAGTGACACTAACAGGGCTGTGATCAGTTTCACGGCTGCCTGTCAGAACCCAGAGAGCTAGAGTTTGAAAACTCCCTTGATTAGAATGAATAGATATTTTGACCAGGTGAGTGGATTGCATGGAGCTAGAGAGCTGCTGGCTTGTTTTCTTGAGAGGGAAGAGAAGAAAGTTGGCCACTAAGCTGCTGTTGAATTCACAGGCTCTGAAGCCTAAGGAGCGGGGTGGGTTTCAGAGCCCAAACTCCAGCCTGAGCCACAACTTGAAAGTGCTGTCTTCACAGGTAGTTTTTAGAACACGCATATGAGTCCCGCTAGGTCAAGATTGTCAACGTGGGCTGGGCGGTTTGCTTCTGCTCTATCCAAAATGCTGCGGAGACATCTCCTTAGCCATTGGGCTAAGTTGTCAAGCCATTCTATGAGCAGCAGTGAAATGAATGGTTTTTATACTGTTGTGAGAGGAAAGCTATGAACAGCAGATGAAGGCACTGGAGTTATTTGGTGAAGAGGAATATCTTTTTTTTTTTTTTTTTTAAAGTTGAGAGATGAGTAAAGTACCAGAGACTTGTCTTTCCCAGCTATTGCAACAGATTGAAGGAAGGATGAAGTTCCTGGGGAGAGAGAGAATTGCGGAGGACAAAGACCAGCATTTTTTCATTTTTAGGAGTTAAAAAGCATCAGACAATTGCTAGACAGAAGCTGACATGGCATTCCTTTCATCACCTTGAAATTTCGTTTGCATAGTTTCAATTAAAAGCAGTTTGAGACACTATATATGCTGAATCTCCCTGTCAATTTTTGTGGTTTCACAATCAATTGTTTGGGTTTATTTTAATTTTTCCTCTTGCTGGGGATGGCCTACACAAATGGGAAGCTAACTGGACAAAGTGCCATCAAATGCCCAAATAAACTGAAAAAAAAATCCGAATTTTTTCACCGCTCGTAATTTTAGGGGATCCTTATAGCAATGTTAAAAAGAACAGGAGTACTTGTGGCACCTTAGAGACTAACAAATTTAGTTGAGCATAAGCTTTCGCAGGCTACAGCCCACTTCATCGGCTGTATAGAATGGAACATATAGTAAGAAGGGGTGTGTGTGTGTGTGTGTGTGTATATATATGTATATACAGCCATACAGAGAACCTGAAACACTAACTCAGGAACTATCCTTGCAACAAAACCCGATGTCAACTCTGTCCACATATTTATTCTGGTGACGCCATCATAGGACTTAATCACATTAGCCACACCATCAGGGCCTCCTTTACCTGCACATCTACCATCAAGTGCCAGCAATGCCCCTCTGCCATGTACATTGGCCAAACTGGACAGTCTCCACACACAAGAATAAATGGACACGCATCTGACATCAGGAATCATAACATTCAAAAACCGGTAGGAGAACACTTCAACCTCTCTCGTCACTCAGTAACAGACTTAAAGGTGGCAATTTTGCAACAGAAAAGCTTCAAAACCAGACTCCAATGAGAAACTGCTGAACTTGAATTAATATGCAAACTAGATACCATTAACTTGGGTTTGAATAAAGACTGGGAGTGGCTGGGTCGTTACGCATATTGAATCTATTTCCCCATGTTAAGTATCCTCGCACCTTCTTGTCAACTGTCTAAATGGGCCACGTTGATTATCACTACAAAAGTTTTTTTCTCCTGCTGATAATAGCGCATCTTAATTAATTAGCCTCCTACCGTTGGTGTGGCTACTTACACATACACACACACACGGAGAACATGAAAAGGTGGATGTGTGTGTATGTAGGTAGATAGATAGCTATCTCTTCTTACTATATGTTCCATTCTATGCATCCGATGAAGAGGGCTGTAGCCTGTGAAAGCTTCTGCTCAACTAAATTTGTTAGTCTCTAAGGTGCTACTCCTGTTCTTTTTGCGGATACAGACTAACACGGCTGCTACTCTGAAAGTTATAGCAACGTTGTTGTTTTTTTTTAAAAAGTACGATATGATAGTTGATAGTGCCTCTTGAAAGAGATGGGATTCAAGGGCAACCTTCCTAAATATCTGAGTATGAATTCACTTTCTGCTTGTTGGTGTTGGCTTCTAAAAATCGGTAGAGGAAAAAATCTGATCCCAGTGGAAGGATTTCAGAGTAAGAAAGAATTGTCAAAAGCACTTGGAAGAGCCCATTGTTCCGGCAACTTTATATAGGTACCTAAACTAGAGGTGAGCTGTAATCCTGGCTCTTATTTGAAACTCTGGCCAGTATTTACTCATTCCTGCTGGAGCCAAAGATCACCTGTTTTTTTTATTTGTACGCTTTGGACCCGTAACTACTGTTGCAAAAATGCTGATAAAGCTGCTCACAAAGCATAGGCAGTATATTTACACCCAGACTTCTGCCACAAGCTTAGCTGTAAACACAACAAATGTATCATACTGTTTATTTTGCAAGACTTAGTTGTATTAAGATAAGTACATCCATTTTTACACAAGTGGATTACTTTATTGAGGTGAAAAAGAGGCTTTGCTTCCCTCTTCTGAGTAGCTAAAAAGGATCACTGTCTTGTGTCTTTGCTATTTTAATTGTCTCGAGCCAATGTACTGGTACAGTTGAAGAGTGGGTGACACCACAAGAGCAAGAAGCTTTCATTTTCTGGGTATAAAACAAATAGTGTTACCATAGTATCTTGACATGAGGGTTATACTTTACGTGAGAGTAAGGAACGGGAGTTTCGGGGGGAAATGTGCTCTGTCTTATATACATGATTAAAAAAATCTCCATGTCAGCTATATTCCTGTAGCTGCCTGATCTGACACTGTTTACTGTTTACTGCCTGGGTATAATTTAGGTTTAGGGGGTGCTAACCTTCATGTCGTGTTTCTAGGGACTCCGGAATATTGAAGTTTCAAAATTCCTAGATTAAAGTATTCCGGTTCAGAAGTGGGGAATCATCCAGTGTCAGTAATTCTGTAGGGATAGTAAGTCACCCCATCCTAATCCCTTCGAACTTGAGAGTCTTAAACTGACCATAGAACCTGTTGCCATTAGCGTTAACCCCTGGTGTTGATCAAACAAGAATTTCTAAATAGCCCGGTTCCTGACTTTTTGTGGGTCAACCTGTTTGTTGATACTTCAGAGGTCATTCTCCAGTAGTCGGTAAGAGTCAAAACAAACATACCTTAGGAGACAGTATGAATATGCACCACCGGGGAGTGGGAGGTATTGCAATTGTCAGAAAAGATGACTTGCATATGTCAGAAAAGGAAATGGTGTGACAAGTAGAGAATCTTGTCTGCTTTATTTAATGCCATGGGTTCACTCTCCATTCTGTTGCGTGCTCTGAAATGATGTTACAGTATATTTGTTCTGATAACTCTTTAAGAAATGAAGAAACATAGGAAACCAAGGAGATCAAGAAGGACAGGAAAAGAGGAGTATGATCAAGATGACGATGTGGAAAGCCCGGTTATAGATGAGTCGATGCTGTCCGTGAAGGAACTACTAGGGTTGCAGCAGGCTGAAGAGCGATTAAAGAGAGACTGCATTTACAGACTAAAGAAGGTGACAACACTCTCTTTTTGTATATACAGTATTTGGATATTTTATCACATACAGGTTTTAATTTATGAATTAAAGATCAAAGGTTTGCACTCTTCCTGAAGAATTCCACTTTGTGCAGCTAAAGGCTCTGTTGTTAGGGATCCAATCCATAAAATTTTAACAAAATGGGTGTTCAGTGGCTGGAAATGAATAAAAAGAAGACTAGTGTACCTTTGCTTTTGACTACGTTCAGTATTCGAATTTCCAAGTGTCCCTCTATGTAATATTCAAATTGCTCGGCTCTAAGATTGGGGTTAGGTAGGGTTACCACTCGTTCGTGTTTTACCCGGACAGTCGTGTTTTGGCGTCTGTGTCCGGGTGCCGTTTAGGGTTGCCAGGTGCCCGGTTTTCGACCAGGAAGTCTGGTCGAAAAGGGGACCTGGCAACCCTAAATGGCACCCAGACCTAAAGTTTGGTTACCACGGGGCAGGGGGAGGCGCGCGGTCACGCTAGCCTCTGCTCAGCTGGGACCACCTCCTACCTGCAGGCAGGTAGGCTCCTTGAGATGATCCAGCAAGATGCTGAAAGGGCCTTGGGGAGAAGAGGCAGAGAAGGGGGTGAGCCCTGGGAAAAAGGCAGAGCAGGTGCGGGGCCTCGAGTGTCCGGTTACCAGCAATTCTAAAGGTGACAACCTTCGGGTTGCCAGGAAAGTTGGAGGGTGTATTTTTGGACTTCCTAGGACAATTTAACTGACCGTGGCAGATGTATGAAATGAAGGTTTCTGTATCTTAGTCAATAAACTCTCTCAATTTTAGCGTCCTCGAAACTACCCCACAGCCAAGTATACCTGCAAATTATGTGATGCTTTGATTGAGTCAGTGACATTTGCTCATAAGCACATTAAAGAGAAGAAGCACAAGAAAAACATAAAGGTGAGTTAATGACACTTTTAGAAATCCATGCTTTATATTTGTTTCAGTATTGTTATCCTGCTAATGATGATGCAATTATATTAGCCCTGAAGTCTTGCCTTGTTCTTACCATGCTTAATATTCTGCTAGTGTTATACAGAGTGCTTCTCTATATAATGTCTACCAATGTCCATAGACATTGGTAAAAGCAACAAATACGTAGTTTGAGACTTTTTTCCAGCATAGAGTGAACTCGGGACTGCCTCTAGGATATTACTGATATCTAATAACCTAATAACCATCATTAAAGGGAGCTTTCATTCAATGTATAATTCAGTATTATTGTGCAGGTCATAAGTTTTTTTTTAAAGTGGTTTTTTTGTGTGTGTGTGTGTAATAAAAAGCTGTCACAACTTAACCTCATTTGTTGTTCATGAGTTGTGTAATGGTATCATTAACTGTATCTGCTCTCTTCTTAATATGTCATTTAGTGGCGTTCTGACAGCTATAATATACTTGATTTAGAATGAGTTGGTAAGAATGAATTTAAAATTTGTAATTGCCATTTTGACAATAGCCTAGATAAAACGAAAGGGTTGTTGAATACTCCAGTATGAGAGAATATATATCAATAATTAAAATAACAGCTTTATATTTATATATATATTGAAAACTATTGCCAGCATAACTGCAGTTTGACATTTTATTATTACTGAAAGAAACTTCTGCTGCGCCTGCCCTCCTTCCCCACCTTTGCCCCAGAAGACCAAAGGAATTGAAAGGCACGTACAGGGTTTCCCTTTTGTCTTCAACTTCATTATTCTCTACCACTCCTTATAAGGAGAAAGGGATGTTTGCCTATGCCTTTTATATAGGTGTATGGATTTTTGTAAATTACCGAAGCCTCTAACGTGACGTCTCAAACTCTTTATCTAGATAGAATCATTGTATATCATCTTTCTCTAGACCTTAATTGTGTCCTAACGCATCAACTGTTTGAAACTGCTTACTAGCTCCGTAATATAGATGGGCACACAGAAATGTTTATGGCGGTAGGTTGTGTGTACCTACCCCTACCTCATGAAAGCAACTGAGGAGAGTCATTGAAATATGTTAAAATATGGTTGTCCTTGAAGGAAAAGCAAGAAGAACAACTGCTGACTACCCTGCCTCCACCAACACCTTCCCAGATACAAGCTATTGGTGTTGCCATTGAAAACGTAGTGCAAGAGTTTGGCTTAAATAATGAGGATTTGGAACAAAGACTCAAAATTAAAACAGCGATGGAAGATTTATTGCACCCAAAATTGCCAGGTATAACTCTGCCATTTGGTTTGATGGTCAAATATACTAAAAAGAAAAAGCATTTTTCTCCGCAAGAGTAATCTTAATCTCTGATTTTGACAAGTTCTACCAATAATATAATTTGATTTTTGTCAGTATGTTCTGCTTGGTGACGTAGTGGCAATATTTTGGCCTGAAGGTTGCTCTAAATTACATCAACTGCCACTGACCCAGTGGCTGGGAATCAGCAGGGTTTAGAGGAGGCCCAAGCCATGCCCTCTTGGGCGTGGCCTCAATCCCTTTTGCCAGCAGCAGGGATAAGGTGTAGGAACTGTTGTGCTACTGAAAGATTCTTCAGAATTGGGGTGATCCTCTGATGGCTGTCTACACCAGTTCTAGGACTAGAATCTGCTGGCAAGGCATTGCAAAGTGGCTGCACTCCAACCCAGGATTTGGATTAAGATGTTGAGTTTATACAAAAAATTGCTTTCTTTGCAGGTTGCTCGCTAAGGCTGTACGGCTCCTCCTGTAGCAGATTTGGTTTCAGAACATCTGACATAAACGTTGATGTCCAGTTTCCAGCCAATGTAAGTAAGCAGGTTATTATTAGTGTTGTAAAATTGGCTGAATTGCCTTTTATAGTAACATTTAAGCAAGTAATAACCAAAGGTGCCAAGTGGTAATGGGATTTTTATTTACCAAAATGTATCGATCCAAGGGGAGCTGTTGTTAACTGCGTCTGAACTAAAATCATCTTAATCTGTTGTTAAAGTAGTGGTATTACTCTGTGCTAATAGCATCTTCAATCCAATGAACTCAAAGCACTTCACAAACACAAATGAGTTAAACCTCACCTCCCAGCAACCCTGTGAGGCAGAGCAGGAGATTTATATCCATTTTACAGATGGGGAAACTGGGCCTTAGATGTTGTGACTTGCCTTAGGTGTCACAGTGATCCTCCTCTGTCTTTTCAATATGGAAGTATTAAAAATCCATCATTAAAAAACACATTTTTCAAATGTTTCAGTAGCTTAAATAATAATCTTCTATGATTTGACTCCATTTCACAGATGGCTCAACCAGATGTTCTCTTACTTGTACAAGAAAGTCTGAAGAATAGTGGTAAGAAATACTTGTTCACTGGTTTCAGTTTCATTTCAAAAGCACCCCTGGCCGTTCTCACAATACTCCTTCACTGAATGCAAAACCTTTTTTAAATAGATGCATCAGCTCAAATGCTTACTTGATTTTTACAGAATAATGTAAGTCTGTCTCCAGATGTAGTTTCATTCTTCTTCTACACTAGTAAATTGACAGGTACAAGAGTAAAGGTATTAAGCTTACATAATTGGAGGAGGGAGCATTTTGTACATTGAATTCCAAAATCCCTTCACAGCTAGGGAAAAGAGTTGGAGTTTTTATGTGGCTGTGTTTACTTGGTCAGTGACCTTGCTGAGACTTAAGCGTGTGAAGTAAATGAGACTACACAGTGCATGAAGTTAAGCAGGGGCCTCAGTCTTTGCAGGAGTGGTGCCTTGGATAGAATTATGTGGTGGTAGCCTAAAACCACAACACTCTAAGGTGTAACATTCTGTAATGATCCCCTAGCTCTTTCTGTGAGCACTGCTGATGGGATCACAGAAACAAAGGTTGATAGTAATATTCCCCTGCTAGCCCAAAATGTAGTGCAAATCTCCCTAGAGTAAGGTGTGCTCCTTTACATACCTTAGAGTCTCTCATCAACAGAAGTTGGTCCAATAAAAGATATTACCTCACCTACCTTGTCTCTCAAATATCCTGGGACTGACACGGCTACAACAACGCTACAGAACTAATGCCGTCAGACAAGCTGTTTAGTGTAGGCTTGTCATGTGTATTCCAACAAATGACTTACCCTGAATCGATAATGGTAGATACTAAATGCATCACTTGTATAAGGCCTAAAGAATTTAGCTGCTTTAGTATTTCGTTCAAATACTAGCTACAGTATGTCCTTTAGTGGTAGAAATTCTAACTGTGTGTTCTCATCCCCATCAGGAATGGGGATGCCCCTCTTTTCCACAGGCTAGCTTGTGAGGATGATTTACCTAGCGACATAAGTGTGCATGGTGCTTCTTACTTGAAATAGGACTGACTAGTCTTTGTCCCAAAGTACTTAAGGCCCTATTTTCAGATCTTAGCCTCCTTTCATGTACATACAACTTTGTGCACGCATCTGCACATAGGTTTTTGGTGTGCTGATGTTTCGTACACAAGATAGAATGTGTATATGGAAACCCATCACCTGCATGTTGAGGTACTAAAAAAATGCCACTCAGTCCTAATTTATGCACATCAGTGAAGACTGGGTTGAAGCCAGCTGAAAACGGGGTCTTTACAATCTAAGTAGAATATACACAAAGGAAAAAGAGAGGGAGGGTGGCTCCTTTTCTATTTTACCGTGTGTGTGTGTGTGAGGTTTTACTCTTCTTTCCGCTCTCTCCCTTGTAGCATTTTCTTTAACACAACTGCTAAGTCGCTGCCTCCTCTACCAACAATAATGTGATCTTGTTTGGAAACACTGCAAGTTTATATAGTTGGACTGCGTTTTTCCTTTCATATTTTCAAAATCTAAATTAACACAATGTCTGATAGTACTGACCCACCGGACTTAACTTTCTATTTTCGTGCTTGAGTTAGTCAGATTTCTAATTGGAGGTGATCCTTTTATGAGCCAGACTGATAGACCCAAAATCTATTTCTACTCCTTGCGCTACATGAGTTTCTCCTTAAACACGAAGAATATTATTAACCATGTGCTTAATGTGGCTTTTTCTTTTTTTTTCCCCCCCCAGAATCTTTTATTGATGTTGATGCAGATTTCCATGCTAGAGTACCAGTGGTGGTGTGCAGAGAAAAGCAAAGGTCTCAGTTGTCAATTTGTGTGTTCTAATAGCATATAGCAATGTCAATTACACATACCCACACCTGAAAAAATAACATTTCTGTACTAAATTATTACAGTTCCATGGATCTTGACACAAACACTTATGGGCAAGTCATTCCTAGCCTAGAATAAGAGGGTAAGGGTTATTTCTTCCTCAACCCCCTCTTCCCCAGTCTCCTTTACAAAAAAAAATAAATAAAAAAAAATAATAAAAAAAAACCTTTTATTTTTTCACTGTGCACCCCTCTGCACTGGGGATGATTGCTAAAGTAGAAAATTTCCTTTCTTCCCTTCTAGACGATGCAGATTTAATATCAAATGAAAGAAACCTAAAAAACAATGTAAGGGGAGCTTAAATAGCTTTAGTGCTATGAGGAAAGGAGTGAGGCATTTTGTTTTGCCCACTTACCACATACCACTTCAGATTCATGAAATATTGTGTAACTAGCTACTGATGTAGAATCTATCACCAGTTGTTTGCAGTTCCTTGGTCTTTCATTCATTGATTTTTTTTCCTGCACTCTGGAAATAGTTTATGAACTGTTTTAGTAACGGGGTTTGGTACAGTGAAATTATTTTGATTCACGGAAGTAAATGACAATGTGTGATGTTTTAGTTCATTGACTAAATGATTTAGTTGCTTAAAAAAAAATCTCCAGAAAGTGAGTGATGAATTGCTGTGAATTTTAAAATGCTTTTGCTCTTGTAAAAGCTTGAAATGTTTAAATTGTAAAACTAAATACACAGGTCAAACTGGTTTTGTTTGCTTCCTTTCATTGTAATGTTAAGCCTCTGAGGCTGTTAAATCTGTCGTCAGAGCCTCAATTTTGTGATAGGTTGTAAGATTTCATCTGACATACGGCTTTCCTTAAAACACCTGCAGGATTTTCAGGTTGTTTCTTTGTCATTGTAGTGGCCTTGTTTGTAAAGTAAGCGCAGGGAATGAAAATGCTTGTCTGACGACAAACCATTTGGCTACTCTTGGAAAACTAGAACCAACTCTTGTACCTCTAGTGATTGCCTTCAGGTACTGGGCGAAGGTGAGTCTTTTTTTAATAAAAACCGTTCTTTTTGTCCAACTCTTGTGTGATGAGTTTCTCAAAACAGGCACCTGGATAAGAGAAGGTAGGCAGTGTACAAAAGTTTAACCAAGATACATCCTGGTTTTCATGGTGTTTCTCTTTTAGTCCAATGTCCTGCTAGTAAATCTCCAGTTGTAGTTTAGGAATGCGATTGCTCTAAGTCTCTTCTTGGGAAAAAGTTACTCTTTGGTCTGAAATTTTGCATGATCTAGAGCAGGGGTTCTCTACCTTGGGGGATGCGGGCAGTCACAAACAGATTGCAATTGCCCTGTCCTTCATATGGCTCCATTAGGGGTTGGATAGACGGTGTGCCCTGCTATGGAAAAGGGGCTTACTGTATGGAAAGCTGAAAATCGCTGGTTTAGATTGAGTGACTCTTTTTTTTTTTTTTTTTTTTTCTAACTTTACAAGAAGAATCTATTCAGTTGCTTCAATGATCTAAATATAACAGTATTTCATGCTTTTAAGAAACTTTCAGTTGCTTTATTAGGTTCTTATAATTCAAAAACGTCTTTGAACTTTAAACGTGACCCACCGGCTTTCCTCCTCTGAGGAATACAATATTTGTTATGTGCAGCATATTATTTTCTTTGCCCATTATGTGCATGCACTGACTGAGATTATCTAATTGTCGCACATATGAGTCGATATGAGTTGCACTAAATTATAGTGTATACAGCAACCGCAACTGTGCCACCTTGCCTTTCCACTTAAAGATCTCTACATAGGCAGCATTTGGTATATGATCATAGAGGTTGATGTGAAACTCTAGCTGGAATTTCTTGACTTTGTACCAAAAAAAATCCACCATAATGTTGCTTAACAAGCTCTTTTGTTACGTGATTGCTGAGAGTCTAACCACATTAATAGCAACGCTTATAAAATATAAAGATGTTGATATGCATATCTTTGTCTGTTAGTCTTTTAAAAAATTGCTTATGAAATCCCAGCTTCTCTGCACCTGAGTACCAGCTGCAAAAGTGCCTCAAGTGCATAGAAGGGGAAGATTATTTGTGAAGAATTCTTAAAATTTGTCATATGAGGTAATTTTCACATTTGAAGTTAATGGAAACAAATTAGGAAGAGTTCATGTGGACAAAATGAGTAGTGGAATCTTTGAGTATTTGGTGCAAGTATGATATGTGTTTGACGGAAGGCAGGGTATGTTTGTTTCATGTAGCAAGTCGCTTTCAAATGGTGAAGTTTGAAGTCCTAAATAAGCCAGTCATCTTTGTGAATGTTAGTCAGTACTCTGGGTATACATACCATATATGCCACCTTAAGTCTTGATTTCTGAAATAGCTTGAGCAGATTACAGTACAAAGATAAGAGTCACAATTCTGAATTTATCATACCATAACTCTTTAAACTGAAAATGAGCAGTTCGTTAAAGGAGCTGAAGGGAATTATGCCGAGATCTCATTGACGCAATTTCCCTTCACCCTCACTGCAAATCCCAACTGTTGCGTACAACCAGTAGCTTGTATGGCTGGAAGATTATCAGATCTGATTATCAGAATGGAATGCATACAAGAAAAGTGATTTCAGTATTCTTATGCTAGAACACCGGCTGTGATTTTAATAACTCCATGAAGTCCTTTGGAACCAAACACATCCCACAACATGGGGACAAACGAGTTATGTAAATCTTTGCGCTCTCTTCCGGTATTTAAATTGATGGTTTTGCAAATAGGAGAATGATGATAGATACCAAAAAGACTATTTGTAATAAAAAGCTTGATGTGGAAAAATATTAACGTGTTTCAATTTTTTTTTTACAGCTGTGTTGTGCTGATCGTCCTGAAGAAGGAGGTTTGCCATCTTACGTGTTTGCTTTAATGGTCATTTTCTTTCTACAACAGAGGAAAGAGCCATTTCTGCCTGTTTATTTGGGATTGTGGGTACGTGCCACTTAAATCTCATCAATCTGAGGGTGATATTTTCTGTTATAATTGTAAATTATTACTTGCTTGTGTCTTGCCTATCCCTTGTGCAGGAGAGTAAGACACTTAGTCACCAACAGCAAAATATCAGTATAGTTTTTGTGTGCATAATATATGTGACAAGAACATGCCACAATTAAGTTTGGTTGAGCAATTTTAATTCCTCCCCCTTGCGCGCAAGCATTATGATGCAGTCTTTAATTACGTGATCACATATTATTTTCCACAGGATACTAGCCTCATTCAGTGCACGGAATGGACAGTGCTCACTTAATGAGCAGTTATTCGCTCTTTTTTGTTTTCTCATTGTTCAGTGTGTGGGCCCCTATCTCCTTGGCTGCACAGTCCTGATTCACCCATACCGCAGGTCCATATTGCGCACTGATGTGGCGGGGGTCCTATGGAAAAAATAATATGCAATTATGTAGTTAAAGACTGTATCATCATGCCTGGGCACAAGGGGGATTAATTAAGGTGGTATCCTATGTGTAATTTTTTTCAAAAACAACTCTATAACTTTTGAGTGGGACTTAGGCACTTAACGTTTATCCTAGGCCTATAACAGACTTCTTCAAACACTGATCTATTTTATCATTAGCGTATTTCAGAATTGTTTACAGACTTGCTATTTACATACAGCTCTTGATCTTGGTTAACGAGTCAAATCGATGTATGTATAAAATTTTATTTAAAGCCACGTGACGGAACCTCTAACAAAGTAAAGATACCAATATAAATCATAACTAGATGGATACTGCGTGTAATTTCTTATTTTGAAAATCGACTAATGGAGTTGCAGTGCGCATTGGTGACATTTAATCAGAAAGCCGATTACCTGGGGAGGAAGAACCCTATCGAATGAGAATTCAGTAAGCCTGTCTTTATTATGGGTATAGTATATGATGATTTTTGTACGTCTTTAAAATACTGACTTTTTTCTGGATGATTAATAGTATGGAGGATGTTGGTTTGAAATTCTTCAGATAAAAAAGGTGTCTGGTGTTTTTTCCTCTTTCCCTCTGCACTCTCCAGATTGGAGGATTCTCCTTAAACAAATTAGCAAACTTCAACCTTAAAGATGTTGAGAATGATATCGTGGTCTGGGAGTATAATCCTGCTGTTGATGATGCTGATTCTCCAAAAGAAGCTTCTCCTAAAAGGGGCAAGGTCTGAACCATTTCAGTTACTTCAGTAGTAATCTAGAAATCGCTACTGCTACTCTCAGCAATGACCACCCGTCTTTATTTTAAGTGGAGTAAAATTGTTGATGTATTGCGAAGCTAAGCTGCATAATTCAGTGGCTGTGTGCAGTGTTGTGGCCGTGTCAGTCCCAGGATATTAGAGAGACAAAGTGGGTGGTGATAAAAATGTATTACCTCACCCACCTTGTCTCTGTAATTCAGTGACTGGTTTTCTGTTGCGTATGCGACATCTAAAGACAAATGTGACAAGTAGTAGGAGACCAGGAAGTAATTCTAAGTCTTAAGGTATTGGTGATGCTTGCCAGGGATACCCAGGGTTGTAAGGCACCTCGCTATGCGGAAGCCTTTTCTATGCCCACTGTGGATCACTCTCTGACTCCATCAGCTACTGGCAACACAAACTTCCCCTCCAGACCTCCACAGGCCCCACTCTCTCTCTTTTTCCAGGTTAGTGATAGGCACACTCCAGCACCCGAGTCCTCCAAGCACGCCTGCAGTGTCCAGGCCCTAAACCACTGGACACTCACACAATTACCAGACCCACTGTTCCCAAAGGAGCAGTTCACCACAGCTTCCCAGTTACTCCTTAGACCACAGCTCAGCTTAACAAATGGCACTTAGATTTGTTTATAGTGAAAACAAGTATAAGTTTACCAGAAAAGAGCCAAGGCCTAAACTTAACGAACAACACTTTTTTCCTGTCTGATAAAGGTTGTCTCATCCAAAAAATCTTTCTCCCGGCTTTTAGCAGCAAGGTTGGTTGTGACCCTCTGTTCATAAGAGAAGCATGCTGTCGACTTGTCTCCTAGGTGAACGATGCAGTTTGTCTCTCTACCGTTACCGTACAAAAATCCATTGTCTTAACTTGTGAACAGGATTCCCCTCCTCTCCTCCCATTCGTTGTTTTTTCCTCTGTGCTCCTTTCTTGTCGGTTTTTACGATCTCTTGATTAGCCTTGTGCTCAGATAGTAGGTGGGCTTCCATTTGTGAAGTAGACCATACATAATGCACTTGACCAGCCAGCCAGAGATAAGCATCTCTTCTCTCTTGCCTGGCAGGAGTATGCTGATCCCCTTCTGGTGACCTGCCTTAACTCGCACTGAAAATTATGTGCTTAAGGTCTATGTATACGTAACTTCTGGTGACCTGCCTTAACTCGCACTGAAAATTATGTGCTTAAGGTCTATGTATACGTAACTCCTTACATATTATCGGTACACACATCTCACAATGATTATGCTGACCAGTGTGCCACAGGTTTTCATTAGAGACCGCTTCAGTGAACCAGTATGTAGATACCAGATCCCCTGTGCCCTCAGCTAGTTGGCACCAAGAGGTCCCAGGGTCACAGTCCTGGGTTGTTAATATTGCTTAAAGTAGGGGACAACTGTAATTGACAGAATTCCAAAAATCCTTTTTCAGACTTGACTATGTCAACTGAGTCACTCTTAATTTCAAACTACTATTTTTCTTATCTAATAGCATTGCTCTTTTTAGAAATAGCATAACTGTATAAATTCAGTCCAAATCGCACATGGGAGTGTTTTATAATACAGAAGTTACATAAACTTAATCCAACAATGGCTAACATTTATGATGTTTTAAGTGTAAAATACTCCATGACCTTGTCTAAAAAGATCTTATTTGGTAAAATACTAAGCAATCTTTATATAGCAAAAATATGAAATCCTTTTAAAAATAATTTGTGCTGTGTTTATAAATCAGAGCCATTATAAAACTCACGTAAACTAAATTCTTACAAGTGTATTAAGATAATGTATAGCCGTAAAAGCTAGGACCGCCTGAATCTAAGGAAAAGCATAATGTAGTCTAAAAGACTGTGTCAATAATTTGTCACAGTACCAAACTGGATTCGCACTGAATCCCAGCATCCACGTCTTTTGCTTCATGCCAAATTATTGATGGTTAGCCCTAAGAAACAACTCCAACCAAAGAGGACAAACTTTCAGAGTTGGCAGAATAAATATCCACAGAGATTTTAAACTGTGTAATTTGCTCTGTCTGTGGCTTCCCCTTCTTGCTTGAAGTGCACATTTTGTGCCTGTACATTTAAGTGACCATACAGGGTGATTCTTTCTGAAGAATGTTTTGCATTTGATGAGGCTATATCTTTCACCCTAACTGAGGTTTTTATGCTCTGAAATGCTCACTTTGAAGTGTATTAATGATAGCACAAGAACATTTTTATTTAAATACACAATCATGATTCATATTAGCCATAATCATACATGTCACTGTCCAACCGTTATTACATTTGATTTATAAGAGTTTGAGGTGTTAGTGTAAATCAAGATAACTATCTCTTTGAATTGTCCTCTTCTGTAGCTGTAAAATGTGTGTTTAACTCTCATAATGTTGTAGTTTCCCTTGTTTGAGTAGAGCATTAATTTTTATTGTTGAGACCTGCACACTCGTCGCAGACGTGACTGTGTGTCAGTGAAAAGCAAGTTTAAGACTGGCAGAATGATTTTTCTGCCCCATAAAAGAGGGTTTTTCATCCACCTTAAAACTGAAGAGGGTTTTACTTTCTAATTAACAGGTTCCCTTAGTGTTTGATTCAGGACACCAGTGTTCAGCACCAGTTGGGCAGCTTTGGGTAGAACTGCTTCGCTTCTATGCCTTGGAGTTCAATCTGGCTGATCTGGTCATCAGTATACGACTCAAAGAACCAGTGTCTCGTGAATCAAAGGACTGGCCTAAAAAGCGCATGGCTGTGGAAGGTACCTGAAGTCTGTCAATTAAGACTTATCGGCCCTCTGACTTACCAAGTACGCTGTCAGATATGTTAGAAAAACAATTTCAGGCATATGTTTCTGTGTGATATTATAAAATGTTTTAAACATATACAGTTTCCTCCACAAAGTCTAGAGCTCTCTTTATTGCTAATGCGTTCCTAAAACAGTTCATTAAATTAATTGACAATATATCTAAAATTTGTTGTAAAACAAAACAGGACTAATCAAACCTGTCTTTGCTGCTTCTTTATATCCATCAATGAAGTGTTAGACTTTTGTATTCAGTTAGCTCCTGGCTTTCTTTTTCTTTCAGACCCTTACTCAGTAAAGAGGAATGTGGCAAGAACTCTGAACAGTCAGCTAGTATATGAATATATTCTTCACTGCTTAAGGGCAACTTACAAATATTTTGCCTTGCCCCACAAAAAACCTACAAAATCCAGCCCCCAAAAGCCTTTGAATGTCAATGAGGAGACATCACAAAGATTAGAACCTGAAAAGGATGCCATAAAGCATGATGCCACCGATACGCAAAACGTAGCTGACCAAATGGGGGAAGTGGTAGCAGCTGATTGTATTAATATTATTGATAGAAGTATAGACACGCCTCAGGCATGTACAGTTGATCCTTCAAAGGTGTTTGTCTCTAAAAGCGTGGCCAAAGAAGAATTGGCAGATGATATAGGACATTTGGGAATTGCTCAGGAAGATTCAGACTTTGTAATTGAAGAGATGATTTCTGGTGATAATGAGAACTTCAAACCAAGCTGTGTAGAGACAGAAAGTGGAAATGAGGAGGAGGAGGAGGAAGAGGAAGAAGATGACCAAGATGAGAAATGGCAGAAAAATGTGATAGTTATTGATCAAGGCTTGGATGACTACAGTGAAAATGGAGATCTCCCTATTCCAGCAAGTGAGCATGATATTGAAACATACGGTATTTCGCACTCTGAAGGTGTTCAGAGCACAGTAGTCAGAGAGAGTGATGAGTTTGGTTTCGAGTGCAATGTAATATTCGACGATAAGGCTGACATGGATGAGGAGAGCACAGAGGGGACTGATGAACTGGATGATTCCCTGAACAAACGTGCACCTTCGTTATCTGAAATAAATAACTCGGATGAGGAAGGAGAGGAAGAGGAGGGAGAACAGAGTTTTCTCCTAAACCAAACAGAATGTGGTGGGATTGTGACTGGACAAGATGATGAGCTGGACAATACTTACACTGCATCTGGGGATGAAGATGCACTGTCTGAGGAAGAATTGTCCGTCTCTGTTAAATATGAAGAGACAGAGCTGGGAAAACATGTAGATAAATCTCTAAGGGTAGATTTGAATGAAGAGGATTTTATAGAGAAAGGAAGCCTTTGTGAAGAGGACATACTAATAGGACAATTTATGGAATCTGAGCTCTTTTATGAATTTAATAAACCCGCGTTCACAAAGGGCAAGGTAAGCTTTTAACATCTAACCACCAGGAAATATTACTAAGTATAGTTCTGATTCATAAAAGGGCCGTAGACTTAAAAAATGTCTTGCTTTCTATTCACGCAGTCTCCTATGGTTGTATGTAGCTTGTGCAGACGAGAAGGTCACCTAAAGAGGGATTGTCCAGAAGACTTCAAAAAAATTGAGCTAGACCCTTTGCCAGCGTTGACACCCAAGTTTTCAAATATTTTAGATCAAGTTTGCATCCAGTGTTACAGTAAGTCATCAATACTGCACTCTTTCAATATGTTTATGGAAAATATGAATTAGTCAGCTAGATTTTAATAGTACTTTAGGGAATTCTCTGAGGTCAACAGCATCAGTGGTGCTGGGTTTTGAAAGTAGCAAACTTAGTACAACAGGTGAGATTCTGTAGGGTAATGACATTAGTTTAATTGCTAAATTGCACCTGATACTTGTTATATTCATAAGTCTAAATTGTACCCCCAAAGAGTAAAAATCCAAAGTGTGTAGGCTGATCTTATGACTCCTTGAACTAAACATGGAGTCAATGAAAGCTGCTGGATATTGGATGTTCCTGAAATTTAGGCATCTACACACAGACTTCAGAGCCTATATGAGGCATCCTTTTTCCAAAAATGTTGTCTGACCCTCTTCAGTGCGGTTCTTTGTGTGATATTTTGTATCTCGTTACCAGAAATTGGTGTTTGAAAGAACAAAGGCAGGACCATTTCTAGAAAGAACGATACGCTGACTTCAGATTTTTTGAACCATTCTTCCCCCCTCTCCCCCCCCCCCATTCATTTGATCTTTCAGTATGGCACCCTTCACTTCTGACTAGACAAAACGACTGTTTTCCTAATGTATTTTTTTGTTTGACTTAGTATTTCTCTGCTTCTACCCACTCCTCCCTCTCTTCCCCTCCCACATCAATTTCCTTTTTTCCCCCTTCCTGTCACTTAACGGTGGCAATGTTTTTACATATTTTGCCTGAATGGGTGTGTTTCTGGCTTTTTTAAAGAGGATTTTGCTCCAAATATTATAGAGGATCAGGCTCGTGAACATATACGGCAAAATCTGGAAAGCTTCATCAGACAGGAGTTTCCAGGTAATTGTGCAGCTTCTTTTCATACTCATATTTAGTTTTTTTTTAAAGTTTCACTTTTTTAGCATTTTCAACAATTTCATTGTACCAGTATAAAGAACAACGTTAGCTAATTTAAACTTCTTCTTAAAATATTCTGTTTAGTTGTTTAAGACTCTGCTATAGGACTTCAGATTAATTGGGAATATTTTCTCTTGCAATAATCTCAGCTCGCTGTTAAAGCTTGAAGTTTCCACCTCATACATTATAAAAAAAATAGAAATGGACATGTTTTTGGAGCTTGTTGTTTGTTTGTTTTAAGAAAGAGCACAATCTCAAGGAGGCAGGGCATAATCATAGAATATCAGGGTTGGAAGGGACCTCAGGAGGTCATCTAGACCAACCCCTGCTCAAAGCAGGACCAATCCCCACCTAAATCATCCCAGCCAGGGCTTTGTCAAGCCTGACCTTAAAAACTTCAAAGGAAGGAGATTCTACCACCTCCCTAGGTAACGGAATCTCCTTCCTTTGAAGTTTTTGAAGCCCTGGCTGGGATGATTTAGGTGGGGATTGGTCCTGCTTTGAGCAGGGGGTTGGACTAGATGACCTCCTGAGGTCCCTTCCAACCCTGATATTCTATGATTATGCCCTGCCTCCTTGAGATTGTGCTCTTTCTTAAAACAAACAAACAAACAAAAAGCTCCAAAAACATGTCCATTTCTATCTTTTTTACATCCTGTTGGTGAGAAAAGATCATGACATCAGCAGGCATGAACAATAGCTGTTTAAGAAACCAGTAATCACAATTTTATAACAAAACTTTCATAACTAGCATTTTCATCTCAAATTCATGAGTCAAAGTTCGCTGTTCCAGTCATTGTGTTCATTCTTGTAAGACCGCGACAGACTTTCTGAAACCCCTGGCACCCCACCTTGGAATCTTGATCAGGCCAAAAGTATCCCCTTCCTTTTCAGTTCATCTGAGAAATAGCTTTATTTTTCTGCCCTTATTCTCAGTGTAGAAAGAAAAATGTACTGCCTGTCCATCACTCTGGGAGTATTCTAAAGCAGAGGCATAACTCTTGGCTATCAGCAAAGCTCCGTAGACTGGAGCTACGGTTTCTATTTCTGGAAATATATACGGTAACCACCTGGGCTTCAGTTCGTAGTCTTGCCAAATTTGTATGCAGGCTGCATGTGGAATTTTTGGCCAAAGATTGTTGCATCTGTAAAGACTTGTCGTAACCCAGAGAGAGTTCTTGTATCGCTTATCCAGAGCCTCAAGGATTTAGTCAAATCCTCGTGCTGCTAATCTAGTTAGTTTGCCACTTAATTTGTTCCTGGGTGTGTCGGACTCCTATTTGATCCTGGGTAAATTTCTTAATCTCTGTGTCTTCATTCCAATTTGTAAAATGGGGATTCTTCCCTGCCTCAAAGGGGTGAGGTGAAGTTAAATTCATTATTTCTGAAGGACTCCAGCACTGTGAGTATCATAGTTACACAGGAAGTCAAATTCAATTATCACAGTGTTTTCTTCTGGCCTTGAAATCTCTGAAAAGTCAGTAAATATATTAACTTTGATACCTATCCTAAATTTTATATTTAATCTTAATTTTCATTGTACACTGAAGACTGGTGTCTTGTCACCAGAGGAGGGTAGAGGTGGAGGGCTGTGCTAATCACTGATTTAATTACTTCCAGGCTCTCTCTTCCAGTCCAAATCCCCATTACTATTCAGACTGCCATAGGGGCCTGAAAATCATCTATCACTACTGCACCTGCTCCGTAAGCCCCTGCAGGTTACTAAATTTGTTCAAAAAATTAACAAAAGCCAGAAAAGAGACATTGCAGGGATAGGTTTCAGAGTAGCAGCCATGTTAGTCTGTATCCGCAAAAAGTACAGGAGTACTTGTGGCACCTTAGAGACTAACCAATTTATTTGAGCACAAGCTTTTGTGGGCTACAGCCCACTTCATCGGATGCATAGAATGCATATATCATAGAATATCAGGATTGGAAGGGACCTCAGGAGGTCATCTAGTCCAACCCCCTGCTCAAAGCAGGACCAATCCCCAATTTTTGCCCCAGATCCCTAAATGGCCCCCTCCAGGATTGAACTCACAACCCTGGGTTTAGCAGGCCAATGCTCAAACCACTGAGCTATCCCTCCACTCACCCTCCCTCCATATATATATGTCTTCTTACTATACGTTCCATTCTATGCATCCGATGAAGTGGGCTGTAGCCCACGAAAGCTTATTGCAGGGATACTGTCATCTTGTAAATCACATTGAAATATGAAAATTGTGTGCGTACTCTGGCTATAAAGAACACCTGTTCGCGAATCCTTTTTTTCTTAATGCCAAAAATGATGAAAATTTTGCTGTACGCTTTAGTCATTGTTTTGACACACATGCCTTTTAATTTATTACTCTAAAAGGTACTGAATTAGACCAGTAACTGTACAGTGTTATCGTCCATAGACAATGAAGAAATATGCCCTATATTTAATAACTATTCCTTGTAAAGTCCATTATTACCGAAAAATGGTGTTCAACATTGGCCAAATCAGACCCTAGCTATTAAAACTGAACTGATGGTGTATCAGATGTGGTTATAGTGTTGTGTCCTTTACAGGAACCAGGTTGAACTTGTTTGGCTCATCAAAAAATGGCTTTGGCTTCAAACAAAGTGACCTTGATATCTGTATGACAATTGATGGACTGGAAACTTCTGAGGTAGACTTAGAGCTCTTTTGTATAACTTGTACTGGTATTTTATAGATAGAGCTATTGTTGCTGTGACCACTGTCTCGTGACATCCTTTTGCAAAAAGGACTTGCGCAGTCGCTGAAAAAGGAAATAGAACTTCTACCAAAAAACGTAAATTGGCTAGTGTCTTGCTGCTGTGTCAGCTAATCCGGTTTAAGATTTTCTTCCTTTACCGTTGAGCTTATTCGTAGATTCTTCAGTGAAATGTTAATATTGTTTGACAGGGAAATGTATGAGGCACATTGATTCAGCATCACAGTGTTGATGCATGGTAAGGTAGAAAACGAAGATGGGGTGAGAAAGAAGCAAGTCTTTTTTTCTTTTTGGTTATATAAATTAGCAAATGCTTTAAATGCATGTTTATGCATGCATGAACTCTTTTAAGAACATTAGGGTATCCTTTAGTGTTGACTTGAAAATACGCTACATTTTGAAACTGTCTGGTATGAATGCCGCTGAGTGTACAATTTAGGTGTCTTTTTAATGATATGGCTTTAAGCCTAATGACGGGCAATGAATGGCACATGAACTGAAATGGCTTGGCTAGGACATGGTCTAATAGTAATGCTTACATATAGCTTTTCTAGAATTTTGCGATGGGCACAAAACATTATCAGTGCACTGAAATCTTTTTTCCTCTCCTTTTTCAGGGACTTGATTGCATAAGAATAATTGAAGAATTAGCCAGAGTGCTTAAGAAACATTCAGGTACCTTCCTAGAGAATAAGAGTGGATAGTTCTGTGTACATGAATTTGTATACTATTTATGGAGTCAGAAGGTTCAGGGGTATAAGTACACAG
The DNA here is from genome assembly GCF_965140235.1 of Caretta caretta. Classification (NCBI taxonomy): domain Eukaryota; kingdom Metazoa; phylum Chordata; order Testudines; family Cheloniidae; genus Caretta; species Caretta caretta. Next base: position 91,640,740 of record NC_134210.1, on the reverse strand, counting down.
ATATCATTAAGATAACTAATGCACTGAAGAGTTCAGTGTTAGCAGGATTGGGGACTTAGATTGTGAACATTTGTAGACCTTCACTGCATGACCAGGCCCATTTGAAGGGTTCTAAGGTTTATAGAACCAGGCCTAAATTAGACTCTGATACTGTGTTAATAACATACGTGAAAACAAGTCCTAAGTTACAAGTTTGACCCTTCGGACAGTGGTTATAGGTTTGTATTTACATATCCATTTTTTTGTTTGTTCACAAGTAACATTAATAATAATATTAATAATGCTGAAGATGGCACACACTAGACATTACAGTTTAGCGTCACAGTATATTCCTGTAAAAATCACATGTAAATGCCTTTTTATGAGGATTTCATTCACTCTGTACCAGATAAGTATTTATGCTATTTTGCTATTTAAACAACAATTTAGTTTTCAGCTAATGTTAAATGAAAACTAATGCCAGAAACGCTATGAATAATGAATATTCATTGTATTAAAGTGAAAGCCAAACTTAATATTCCTTCCTAGGTCTAAGAAATGTCTTGCCAATAACAACTGCTAAAGTGCCAATTGTCAAGTTCTTCCATGTGAGAAGCAGTCTTGAAGTAGATATCAGTTTATATAATACACTGGTAAGATCACGATTATAAATCACCTATTCCAGTTAGATTTTGAGGTTCTAATGCTCCATTCGACTCTTTCTGGGTGAAGTGAAAGGAGGCAGAGCAGCTGTTTTCTGCTAAAATTGTACGCTAGTAGTAAATTTAGTTAGCTTAATAATAGCAAACACCAGTGTTTTGGGGTGCATTGATCCTTTTGTAGGACTTGGAGGGAACGGCGTAACATCCTGGGCAGCGAGAAGACCATCGCTGCATGTGTTAAGTGTGGGGACTGTCACGGTATCAGGGCTGTCTCATCTCGAACAAAATAAGTCGCTTTCCATTGCACGCTATGCTCTGGAGAATTAGGCTGGTGAAAGGTGGAAAACATTAGCTGGAAACAATCTTCCTTTTACCAGATTCAAATCTGGCCACACAAGCCTTTTTAACTTGGAGGGTTTTAACCGTAGATTATCTGGATTATGAAAAGCCCCAGGTGCTACAGTTAGCAGGACTTTGAGAATGGTCCCAAACCCGGCTCGCCTTGTTACATTCTCCATGGAAGCAAAATTTATGTCCCAAGTACGTGGCCAAATGTTTTAAAAAACCTATTTAATCAGTGACTCTAGACTTCAAAAGCAAATTCATTGAGACAGTAAGTCTCTGTATCAGCTGAGGGAGATTATTTTAAATGCTAGGTGTGGTGAAAGCCTGTTCGTCAGGTTACGCGTCTGTATGTGTCAGTTGGTAGTGCCTGCATTTCTGGGATGAACTGCATTTGTGGGTTTAGGAACTGCCCCAGAATTTATGCTCTGCCACATGCCTTAGAAATACAGTAGTAGCTTGATGCTTCACTCTTCTGAGGTATTACCTTTTGGATGCTTCTGCATATTGTTTGTGAGCAGATGAAAGTTAAGAATCTTGATAAGCTCCTCCCACCAGAGCAGGTGGTAACCGCGCTCTCCTGATGAACGCTTCCTGTCTGAATAAAACAGGTTTTAATGTGCAGAACTCGGTAAGTGGTTTTGCTGAGCTCCAAACAACTGCAGCGTGTGCCTTTTAATTCAGTGCACTTAACAGTTTAAGTTGTAAATAGGTGAAAGTGTATGTGCTCACACATTTGTACACGCACAGACACATGTATATTCATACATATTAGGGCTGTCAAGCGATTAAAACGGTTAATTGTGCTGTTAAACAATCATAGAATACCATTTATGTAAATATTTTTGGATGTTTTCTACATTTTCAAATATATTTCAGTTACAACACAGAATACAAAGTGTACACTGCTCACTTTATTTCTTTTTGATTACAAATATTTGCACTGTAAAAAACAAAAGAAATAGTATTTTTCAATTCACCTAACACAAGTACTGTAGTCCAATCTCTTTATCATGAAAGTTGAACTTAGGAATATAGAATTATATACAAGAAAATAACTGCATTCAAAAATAAAACAATGTAAAACTTTAGAGCCTACAAGTCCACTCAGTCCTACTTTAGCCAATCGCTCAGACAAACAAGTTTGGCTACAATTTGCAGGAGATAATGGTGCCTGCTTCTTGTTTACAACGTCACCTGAAAGTGAGAACAGATGTTCGCATGGCACGGTTGTAGCCGGCGTGTCAAGATATTTACGTGCCAGGTGCGCTAAAGATTCATGCTCGTGCTTCAGCCACCATTCCTGAGGACATGCGTCCATGCTGATGATGGGTTCTGCTCGATAACAATCCAAGGCAGAGCGGATAGACGCATGTTCATTTTCATCATCCGAGTCAGATGCCGCCAGCGGAAGGTTGATTTTCTTTTTTGGTGGTTCAGGTTCTGTAGTTTCTGCATCTGAGGGTTGCTCTCTTAGGTCTTCTGAAAGCATACTCCATGCATCGTCCCTCTCAGATTTTGGACAGCAGTTCAGATTCTTAAACCAGGGGTCTAGTGCTGTCGCTATTTTTAGAAATCCCACATTGGTACTTTCTTTGCCTTTTGGCAAATCTGCTGTGAAAGTGTTCTTAAAACGAACATGTCCTGGGTCATCAACCAAGACTGCTCTAACATGAAATATATGTCAGAATGCAGGTAAAACAGAACAGGAGACATACAATTCTCCCTCCAGGGAGTTCACTTACAAATTTAATTACTGTATTATTTTTTTAACGAGCGTCATTAGCATAGAAACAGGTCCTCTGAAATGGTGGCCAAAGCATGAAGGGGCATATGAATGTTTAGCATATCTGACACATAAATACCTTGCAACACCAGCTATAAAAGTGCCATGTGAATGCCTGTTCTCACTTTCAAGTGACATTGCAAATAAGAAGCAGGCAGAGTATATCCCGTAAGTGTAAACAAACTTGTTTGTCTTAGCGACTGACTGCACAAGAAGTAGGACTGAGTGGACTTGTAGGCTCTAAAGATTTACCTTGTTTTGTTGTTGAGTGCAGTTATGTAACACACAAATGTACATTTGTATTTTTTTCATGATAAGGAGATTGATTGCACTAGGGTATTTGTATGAGGTGAATTGAAAAATACTGGTTCTTTGGTTTCTCATATTTACAATGCAAATTCAATCAAAACTAATGATCTAAAGTGAGCACAGTACATTTTGTATTCTGTGTTGGAATAGAAATCAATATATCTGAAAATATTTAATACACTTCAATTGGTATTCTATTGTTTAACAGTGCGATTAATCGCGATTCATTTTTTTTTTTTTTAGTTAATCGTGTGAGTTAACTGCGATTAATCGACAGCCCTCATACAGATGCAAGCTTTTCAAGTGCAAGTGGTTGTGAATCATTGTAGGTCTGTGCTCCTCTCAAGGAAATAGGTTGTTTTCAAAGCCTCCCTGATCAGAGGCGTTAGCTAACTACCACTTTTTCCACCTCACGCCGTTTCCCATACTTGACTTCCTTATTTATTTACAGGCCCTGCATAACACAAGACTCTTGTCCTCTTATGCAGCCATTGATTCCAGAGTAAAATATCTGTGTTACACAATGAAAGTCTTTACAAAGGTGAGTAACACTTCAGGCACTCTGAAAGTGATAACAGCCACAGTAAAAAGTTTTATAATTTGCTTTTCTCTTTCCAGATGTGTGACATTGGAGATGCATCTCGAGGTAGCCTGTCCTCCTATGCGTATACTCTTATGGTGCTTTATTTTCTTCAGCAGCGAAATCCACCAGTCATTCCTGCTCTCCAAGAGGTACCGTATGTCAAGAAATAAATTGGTCCCAGTTAGATATTTTTTGGTGCACTCTTGACCAAAATAGGGATCAAAATCATCAAGTCTGAACAGCCATGCTCTAACTAGTTAACTTTCTGTTCTTAGATCTACAAGGAGCCAAAGAAGCCTGAAATTTTAGTTGATGGTTGGAATGTTTATTTCTTTGACAAAATAGATGAGTTGGTGAGTCTTCTATTCACTTTTCTCATACAGCATTATCGTGCAATAACTCTGTAAAGTGAAACTAACCTCTGGTAAGGCATGTATTTGAAAAATGCAGGAGATGAATGTAAAAGGTAGTTACTAACAACGACCTTTGCTAATCTGTTTTACATACGGGCTGAAAATGAGAGCTTCTCATTTAGTTATATAAAATGTCAGCTATTATTGGACCTAGCTGTGTCAGCCTTTACAATTGGAATTGTGAAGCGATACTTCAGCACCTTGCTTTAGTAATCTAAATGTGTTTAGAACTATGCTGAAAATGTGCTTAAAAGAATCTGCTAAATATTTTTCCGCTGTTAAGTGGAGCCAGATACTGTTATAACAGCACATGCCTTAGGACATGATACTTTGTTCGGAGGAGAAAAGAGTAATGTTACTCAAGACAGAGAGCCAAGCATGAAACTTGAAAGCAGAGTATCTTCTTTGTAAAAGGGCATGCCAGGAAACTTTTGTATAGAACTCAAGAGTAGCAGCCGTGTTAGTCTGTATTCGCAAAAAGAAAAGGAGTACTTGTGGCACCTTAGAGACTAACAAATGTATTTGAGCATAAGCTTTCGTGAGCTACAGCTCACTTCATCGGATGCATTCAGTGGAAAATACAGTGGGGCGATTTATATACCTAGAGAACATGAAACAATGGGTGTTACCATACACACTGTAACGAGATTGATGGTAGCACCCATTGTTTCATGTTCTCTAGGTATATAAATCGCCCCACTGTATTTTCCACTGAATGCATCCGATGAAGTGAGCTGTAGCTCACGAAAGCTTATGCTCAGATATGTTTGTTAGTCTCTAAGGTGCCACAGGTACTCCTTTTCTTTTTGTATAGAACTGTACATATTCATATTTATTGGCTTAGCCTAATAAAATACAATCGACCTTCCAAAATATAAATCTCTGAGTTTATTTAAAACACTCAAAGCTGAGATTTCCAAGGCGGTATAGGGGATAAAGCCATTCACTTAAAACTATTTGGCATATAATGGAAATGTGTGGAAATCCCAATTTTGTGCTGTCAAGCTACCATAACACGGTTGGTTGTCTACAGTACAAGAGACCAGTGCACCTGTGAATAAATATTTTTGCAAAACCTGAATGCTTTGCATTCAACAGTAATCCTATCAGGTTTGTTAAAGAATAACCACCGACGTGCCATACTGCTGCTTTCTTCCCTACCTGATGATAAGTGACATAACCCTTCAATGGAATAACTTTGTGTTGAAGGGGCACCCAGCCGAACAGTAAACTAACAGTAAACTAACAATACGCATATCAATTTTGCATGCTATCAAAAATAAACAGCAAGTTGTTTAAAAAGAAGCAACACATTGCTTGCTACTCTTCACACTAAAAATACCCACCGACCATTTAAACAGCAAAATTTGAGTATTAACCTTCAAACTATATAAAAGGATGGAAAGTGATTTAGAGTAACTCTAAACCACACTTGTGTATAACCAATTACAATTATGTGTAATCTAACACTCTGAAATGATGACTGTGCATTTGCTTAATCTGTCTGAATCGCTGAATCTCAGAAGAAGAAATCTTTCTCTCTAACTTCCAGCCAGCCTGTTGGCCAGACTATGGTTCAAACACTGAATCTGTTGGGGAGCTATGGCTGGGACTGCTCCGCTTCTACACGGAAGAATTTGATTTCAAAGAACATGTTATCTGCATCAGAAGAAAAAATCTGCTTACAACTTTCAAGAAGCAGTGGACCTCCAAATATATTGTTATTGAAGGTATTGTAGGAATTAATACAGAACTCATTGATGGATGGAATTGCTTTAAAACCCATTTGAATAAATCTGCTCTTGTCGCATGTTGTTTTTCACTTTTTCATCCTGCTGGATTAGGATATTTCCTCCGGCTAAGTACATTGAGTGAAATCCTGGCTCTCAGAAGTTAGGGACAACCCCCCCCCCCCCCCCATTGACTTCAGTCGGGTTGGAATTTAGCCCTTATTTTTCAACTGAAATAAAGTTGAAAAGCGAATTTTACATTTTATTTTGTTTGTTTGAGGGCTGACGATCAGAATGGTTAAGGAAACTGGAATTCAGTCCATAGTCTGTCTGTCTCACTGTGTAATCTTTTCCCTGATCCTTCAGACTCAGAGATTCTTCAGACTCAGAGATGAATGTAAAAGCTAGTTACTAACAATGACATTTGCTAGTATGTTTTGCAGACAAGCTGAAAATGATTGTTTTTCTAGCTCATCTAACTTTGATAGAAAGGTTGCGTGGGTGGGAGGGGTTTCCTCTCACCTTCAAAAATTGCTCTTTTTCAACATTTTGGTCAATTTGGTTCATAGCTGGACTGCTGAGATTCTGTCTTCTGAATATATCCTCTTTCAGGATATGGAGAAATCAATTTCAGTGTATTGATTCTGCATCAGTAATAGCAACATGAGCTTGTTTGTGTTCATATTAATCAGTTTGGTTCATAGTTCGCTTTCATATGGACTTTAGTAATACCTACAGATTTCTTCACACAGATCCCTTTGATTTGAACCACAATCTTGGAGCTGGCTTATCAAGAAAAAGTAAGTTACCCGGTCCACAAGCATTCCACAAATCCGCTGAGGGTCTTGATTTATTTAGACAATTGATTTTTTTTTCTTTTATTTCCTAGTGACAAATTTTATCATGAAGGCTTTTATCAATGGCAGAAGGGTATTTGGTACCCCAATAAAAGGATTTCCTAAAGAATATCCCTCAAAAATGGTAAGTGTCTTTAGAATATAGCGATACACACCCACTCTACATTGGTATCTAAATCTCTTACCTACTGTGAAGTTTCACACATGACTCAGATGAAAACAGTTGCACTCTATTAAGAACTACTTGGTAATTTATGCATGGGAAATGAGGAGTTTCCTTTCAAATTTCAGTGGTAACTTCCATCGTGGTGGTTCTTTCGGCTTCTGCCTCTAAGTTGTTGATGGGTTGTTTTGGTTTTTTTAACACTTATATTGTGGCAACACCTGTTAACATTAACCAGGTTGGGGCTCCATTGTACAAGCGTAGAGTAAATCGTCGTCTACCCCAAACAGCTTAGTCTAAAATGTGTTGTGTTAAACAGGCTGTCCTAGAGCAAAGCAGCAGTGTGTCAGAGAGCGAGTTAGGAGAAGCCCTCACCTGTCACCATGTTATACAGCTCTGAATTGCAGTCCCATTACAGAGAGTGGAACATGGCTGTAACTTTGTTCTCATTCAGACTATAATGTTCATGGCCACGAAGGAGGTCAAGAAGGCTAAACTGGGTTCTTTATAGAGCTGTGGTCAGTTAATGGCCTTCCTGATTCTACAGTAGGCACCCCAATGGAGTGATACAAAGCACACCTACCTACACTCTTTTGGGGAGCTGCTTGTGCTAATACGGCCTCACGCTTAGGCTATGTTTACACTAGTACCGCTACAGCTGCGCCACTGAAAGGTCTCCCGTGTAGCTGCTCTTTGCCGGCAGGAGACAGCTCTTCTGCCGGCAAAATAAATCCACCCCGAATGAGCAGCGGTAGCTTTCTCAGTGGTTTTTTTTCACTCCCTTGACCAACAAAAAGGCCATGTCTACACTAGCACTTGACATAGCTGGCTTAGGTTTCCAAATCTTGGGAAAAAAAAAATAGATGCACAACACTACATTCTTTCCTTTTAGGAATACTTCTTTGACCCAGAAGTCCTGACAGAAGGAGAACTGGCCCCAAATGACAGATGCTGCAGAATTTGTGGTAAAATTGGACACTTCATGAAAGACTGTCCCTTGAGGAGAAAGTACGTATATTTTTAAGGGTTGTGTGGTTTTGGTAGTACAAGGGGTTTGTATAAATTTCTGAAATGTTGGATTCAAGAGATACTGAAAATTGACCAAGTGGAGAGTCCAGTGTTTAAGGGGCTTGGATTACTGATAGAAATGTAAAAGTAACAGAAATTAGAGTTCATCCTTGTAGTTAGAAAATTTGAGCAGAACCGCTTAAATGTCTGAGGAGAAAATAGTCCAGTGTTGATCAGATAATGTTCTTCACCAACTGACTCCAAGAACATGGGCTTTTGCAGTAAGGGATTGCCTCCTGAAGGGAAAATGTGACTCAATCGTATTCCTAGCCATGCTACAGACATGAAACAAACCTATTTTGGGGGGAACCAGTTGGCCTGAAGACCTTCAACAAGCTTTAAAAAAGCAGCAACAAAACACTTTCTTGGCAGCTAGCAAATCAGGAACGCAAGCAGAAACTGTCTGACGTATCCTTTTCTGTATGATGTTGTTGTTTTATATTTGATTAGTGAATTGTGAAATGGATATTGCTTAGACATGTAGGTTAAGAATCCATGCACCCTGGCCTAAGCAAATGTAGCATAGCCGAAGTCCCAAATAAAGAATATCGGGTATATTTTCAAAAGCCTCTAAGTGGCTCTGAAACACAAGCATTTTTGAAACTACCCGACCATTGGTTCCAGTTTTAATTATATTAAATTTCTTTTTAGCATTTTGCTTAGAGCCTTTCTCTTAAGTGGATGGACTGCAGCAGCCATGGTTGATTGTATGGTGGAGGGGGTTTTTGAGCTTTACGTCATAAATTTTTTCCCTTAGATGCGTCTCTGTGTATATACAGTATGTAATATGAAACCACCATGTTTAAAAGTTAGCATTTCTTATTTGTATAACAGTGCTGTCGGTCCAGATTTGAAAAAACTTAAACCACTCTAATTGTGGACTGAGTACTTTATATTTAGGGTTTTGTAACCGGGAAGAAGTTTGTACAGCTCGATGAGAAATCCATGAAAATTCCTCCTAGAGTTAGACACTTTGGTTGTAAAGATGTCTTGCTTTTTCGCCATAGTTGATTGTATGGTGCTTCTTTACTACATATTGCTCTTATTTTCCATTAGAGTTCAGCAGAAAGTTTTTCCTCAACTACATAAATGAATATTACTAAATTTATTTAATATTTTATGTTGGTTCTCCCACCACGTAGACTTCTAGGAAAAAGACAGATACGTTTATTCATCTTTGTTGCGTGTCACATAAATCCTCTTTAAGAATATACTATTTAACACAAAGTTTCTTTTCTTCATCTGACAGAGCCTATTTGCTTTTATGTCACTGTTTTGCTTCTGCAGGTTGAGACGACGACATGATCATGAAGATATTAAAAACCAAAGGTACATCGAGAACAACGAGAAAAGAAGCAAAGAGGAAAAAGATACCTCAATGAAGGAAGGAACGATATTATGTACACCTCAGAAAAACAAACTAGGGAGAGCAACACTGGACACAGGAAGAGAGAAGTCTTCCAGGCAGTCAGCAGAGAAGTGGAAGCGGCAGGAGGACAGGGACTTAAGAGAGAAACGTTGTTTTAACTGTGGGAGAGAAGGCCACATTAAAAAAGAGTGCCCACAGTATAAAGGAGCTGCAGGTATGAAACCCCGATACATTCTAAGACATCTTAAACAGACCCTATCATTTTGGAGTATTTAACGAGATTGACTAAATGGGTCTGGATTAATATCTCATCAAATATACTGACATAGTACTGAACCTTCCTTTTTCAAGGGGACAAGATGCAATTGTCTAATTTCCCTTCTTAGTCCTCCGCCTGCCTTAAAGCGCACCCCGTTTAGAAAAATGAGACATGATTTCCACTAGAGCCAGAAAAGAGGCTGTATGGCCCAGATCCTCAAAGGTCTTTAGGCTCCTAAATTAGATTGAAATCAATGGAAGATAGGTGCTTATCTACCTTTGAGGATCTGGGCCATGCAGTGTGGAGAAGAGTTAGTTTTCCTATTTCCAGAGGCTGTTTCCACTTCTCTCAGAATCCCTGTTAGCTCCATTTTCTAACTTTAGATTCCATTTCAGTGCATTGTACTTCCACGAAGGCTGGCCCCAGAGCTATTCTCATCTTAAACTACTGCATTCTGAATAAGCTTAAGTATTTGACAAGTTCCCCCATAAATGGTTTTAAACCATTCCCAATAAGCACCAAATGGTTACTACTCAACAGGATATGGAAATGAAGCTTTTCAAGTGAGCAGCCAGGCAGAGGGGATCCATTTCCTGCAGCAGCCTTTGTCATTATCTTGTGGGGGGAATGCTACTTTGCTCACATTCAAATTTGCTCACTAATTCAGGGAGGACTTTCAGACTGACATGGAACACCTAGGATGAGGCCAGGTCCTCCTTGAAAGAGGAGACAGTTGCCAAAGTGTCTTGGTATGCTGGGTTGGTCCCTTCTCTAATTTCCTCATCATCCTGCTGAGATACAGTATCCTAGATTCATAAGGGACCTCGAGAGATCATATACTCCAGTCCCCGGCACTCATGGCAGGACTAAGTATTAACTAGACCATCCCTGACAGGTGTATGTCTAACCTGCTCTTAAAAATCTCCAATGATGGAGATTCCACAATTTCCCTAGGTAATTTATTCCGGTGCTTAACTACCCTGAATGTTATGAAGTTTTTTCCTAATGTCCAACCTAAACTGCCCTTGTTGCAATTGAAGCCCATTGCTTCTTGTCCATCCTCAGAGGTTAAGGAGAATACATTTTCTCCCTCCTGCCTGTAACAACCTTTTATGTATTTGAAAACTATTATGTCCATCCCTTCCCCCCCTCTATACCCCCCACCCAAACACACACACACACACCAGTCTTCTCTTCTATAGACTAAACAAACCCAATTGTTTCAATCTTCCCTCTTGGGCATATTTTCTAGACCTCTGATCATTTTTGTTGCTCTTCTCTGGACTTTCTCCAACTTGTCCACATCTTTCCTGAAATGTGGTGCCCAGAACTGGACCCAATACTCCAGTTGAGGCCTAGTCAGTGTGGAGTAGAGTGGAAGAATTACTTTTTGTGTCTTGCTTACAACATCCCAGATTTGCTTTTTTTGCAACAGTGTTACACCGTTGATTCATATTTAGTTTGTGATCCACTATGATCCCCCAGGTCTCTTTCTGCAGTACTCCTTTGTAGACAGTCATTTCCCATTTTGTATGTATGCAACTGATTGTTCCTTTTGAAGTGGAGTACTTTGCATTTGTCCTTATTGAATTTCATTCTATTTACTTCAGACCATTTCTCCTGTTTGTCCAGATCCATTTTTAATTTTAATCCTATCCTCCAAAGAACTTGCAACCCCTTCCAGCTTGGTATAGTCTGCAAACTTTATAAGTGTACTCTAATGCCATTATCTAAATCATTGATGAAGGTATTGAATAGAACTGATCCCTGTAGGCCCCTACTTGATATGCCCTTCCAGCTTATTGTGAACCATGATAACTACTCTCTGGGAGCAGTTTTCCAACCAGCTAGGCACCCACTTTATAGTAGCTCCATCTAGGTTGTGTTTCTATAGTTTTATGAGACAGTCATGCAAGGCGATATCAAAAGCCTTATTAAAGTCAACATATGCCACATCTGTCGCTTGCCCCACATCCACAAGGCTTGTTACCCTGTCAAATACAGTTATTAGGTTGGTTTGATACGATTTGTTCTTGAAAAAGCCATGCTGCCTGTTACTTATCACCTTATTATCTTCTAGGTGTTTGTAAATTGATTGCTTAATTATTTGCTCCATTATCTTTCCAGGTACCAAAGTTAAGCTGACTGGTCTGTAATTCTCTGGGTTGTCTTTATATGGGCACTATATTTGCCCTTTTCCAGTCCTCTGGGCTCTCTCCTGTCTTCCATGACTTTTCAAAGATAATTAATGGCTCAGATGTCAGCTCCTTGAGTATTTTAGGATGTATTTCCTCAGGCCCTGGTGACTTGAAGTCATCTAACTTGTCTAATAGCAGAGGGGTAGCCATGTTAGTCTGTATCCACAAAAACTAGGAGTCTGGTGGCATCTTAAAGACTAACAGATTTATTTGGGAATAAGCTTTCGAAAGCTAATGCCCAAATAAATCTGTTAGTCTTTAAGGTGCCACCAGAGTCTTTGTCGTAACTTGTCTAAGTAATTTTTAACTTGTTCTTTCCCTATTTTAGCCTCTGATCCTACCTCATTTTCACTGGCATTCAGTATGTTAGATGTTCAGTCACCACCAACCTTCTTTGTGAAAACCTGAAACGAAGTCATATAGCACTTATGCCATTTCCACATTTTCTGTTAGTGTTGTTCCCCCCTCGTTGAGTAACAGACCTACCCTGTCCTTGGTCTTCCTCTTGCTTCTGACGTATTTGTAGAATGTTTTTTTGATACCGTTTACATCTCTAGTAGCTTAATCTCATTTTGCGGCTTGGCCTTTCTAATTTTGTCTCTACATACATGTGTTATTTGTTTATATTCATCCTTTATTTGACCTAGTTTCCACTTTTTGTAGGACTCGTTTAAAGTAGAGCCCTTTCCTAAGAAAAGGTGAGGGGGTGCCCCCTTTGTTAATCACTAGCCTCTGAAGGAATAGAGAATTGCAGCATCTCCCGAGGTGGTAAGGTGCCCTCCTTGGAACCTTTACATAAGCCCCCAGAGCATTTAAAGCCACTGAAAAAAGTTCCTCTTCTTCCTGGCCATTTAAAGCGGCATTTGTCATATCAATCTTCTCCATGAAGAGAGTCTCAAATCAGAAGTTTCATATCTGTGCTGCACCCTGTTTCTGACCCTGAGTCACTTGTCTAGTTTTCCACCTCACTGTGCATCAGATATAAACGTCTTGTACTTACCGTCAAGGCTTTGTGTCTCTGAACTGTCTCCTTTCACATTTCCCTTTACCCCTCATTCTGCCAATGCCTGCTTCATTCTGCCAGTGCCACCTTTATCTCTCACGTTTCTCCATGTCTCTTTTAAATCCTATGCCTACCCCTGGAATTCACTTCCCAAACCTAACTGGTCAGATTTCTTCATACCTCATTCACATTTCTCTTAAAAATTTATTTCTGTCTCGTCTCTGAAGTGTGACGTAGGGAGAGTGAAGACTAAAATATATTTTACTGCATTCAAGATGTCTGTGTATTCATTGCTGTGGGAGCAGCTTCAGCTGTTTTTCAGTCCAAGTGACCCGCTGTATATTGACCTTTGTCACTTCTAGCATATAAGTGTGGTGATGAAGTTGTCGAATATATATGAAAACTACATTAATCACAGAGATGGCCGTTGCCTGTCATTACATGTGTGTGTTGGAGAGGGTGGTCCTGTTGATAAATCTTTTGTACTCTGGAAATTGTTTTCTGTGTGGCCCCAAAAGTGTTCTCTATGATCCAGTGGTAAGGGGGCAAAGTTCAATTCCCTGGTCTCCCTTCATCTTACTGTGTGACCTTGGGCAAGTCATTTCTCTCTCTGTGCCTAAGTTCTGTCAAATGGGGATAATAGTTCTTCCCTACTTCTTAAGGGTGTTGAGGTTGAATACACTAAAGATTGTGAGGTGATGGGGGGTGAGGCATGCATACAAGTGCCTTTATATAGATAATGATAAGTTGGAGTTTCTAATTGGAAGGTAATATTTTTACCTTGTCAGTAAATTTTCACTTTATTTTTATTTCTCAGGTGGATCAAAGTCAGAAGGTTCATGTGGATCCCCTTCTTCACCCAGTGCTGTTAAACATGCTGGTAGAGTAAATCAGGTAAACACTACATAATTTTCTGAATCACATTCTTCTTTAGTATACTTAATACCATTTACAGTAGTAAGCTCCAGTTTTCAACTACAGTACACTTTTGTAGGTACAACGCTGTTTATCTGTAATCCAATGAACTGTTCCCTGCCTAATAGCTGAATTTTATATGTTCGCTTATTTCTATGTAGAATGACCAGATGTCCCATTTTTGTAGGGACAATCCCGTTTTTTGGGACTTTTTCTTATATAGGCGCCTATTCTTCCCCCCCACCTTCCCCCCCGGCCCGTTTTTTTCACAGTTGCTATCCGGTCACCCTATCTTTGTCTCTGTCTCTCTTTTAGGGAATACTTTTACATGAGGAGAAGAGGAAACAAAAAGGAAAAGTATTCCTGAGTCCTCAAACAGGTTTGTACATTAGATTCCACTGAACAGCAACATTTTGCTGGGGACCAATCCTGTCCCATTGACCTTTTAATGTTAGTGGGATTTGGATATTTGCAGCAGCATGCCGCTTATCAAGAACATTTTTTCACAGTTGCCGCCAGAAAAGGAGGCACTGGGACATGCTGAGCGCACCCATCACAGGCAGGTTTGCAAGCCTGCCTTTTACACAGGGACTGCACAGGAGATAAAGGGCTGTGAGCTGAGCGGGAGCAGGGCAGTAGCTGGAAGGCAGCTGGATGCCAGAGCTGCATGGTAGCTCTCTTAAGATTGCAGCCAGGGAAGGGAGCAGTTGGATGTCCTGATCCCTGGAGAGCACAGCGCAGCCCCCTTGTCCTGCCTGCAGGGAGGCCGCAGCCAGGGAATGTACTTACCAGCACTTCCTTCCTTGCAAAGCCACCTTCCACTTATTGGCAACTGCTGGATAATGGCAACGTTTCCCTGTTGACCAAGGGGTCGCTAATAAGCGGAATCTACTGTAACTTGAATTTCTTAATTGAAATTACAGTACCTAAAAGCATATTCTGGGAATTGAGCATCTCCCCCAGTCCTCACTGACGGGTGCTCTGCTTTCTGTGTTGATACTGAAGGCAGTTTAGACTTGTTGCTAGCACCCTGTGGGATAAGCCCAGCCTCTTGTCTACCAGAAGTTTTTTTTCCCTCTGGCAGCAGAACCAGTGAGGCAGTTCAGCTCTGCCCTACATGTTAGTTTTATTTCTTTATTTACCATCAATAGTTACTTGGCTTTGTTTTTTATGGGGGAGGTGAGGGGTGACAGCAGAGTACGCTATTTTTGTTTGTATCAATTTCTTTTCCTTCTGTCCTCCTGTTTCTGCCTACTTGAGTCTTTATGTATCTTGGAGTGTTCCTTTCAAGGACCATATGTGAGACCTCCTTCAAATAACCCTCTAGAAATCCACAGGATCAATTAATTTCTTTGGGGCCAGGGCATTAAAGCAGGTTCTTTGTATCAACCAACTATCAATCAGAGTAGGAGATAGCAGTCAGATCATGCCAAAGGATAGTTAAGCTCAAGCGAGAGCTTTAAAAACAATGAAAACCACTGCCTAATTAAAAGG
Source organism: Caretta caretta (assembly GCF_965140235.1). Lineage (NCBI taxonomy): Eukaryota > Metazoa > Chordata > Testudines > Cheloniidae > Caretta > Caretta caretta. The sequence goes on along the minus strand of NC_134210.1, from coordinate 91,625,610 downwards.
TCCCTTAGTAGGGGAGCTATAGTTGCACCAGATCCCCACTCTGAATTCAGTGTTAAAAGCAGAATAGAACGGTCACCCCCTTACACACCTGTTTCACTTGTTTAAAAACTATTTTAATCTGGTATTGTGGCCAAGTTTTAAGAAATAACTAGTGATTAAACATTTGCTTTTTGCATGCCCAAAGCTTGATACCTTATAGCAGTCTGATTTTTGTTGGATAGGGACTCAAAGCTCTTTCAGCAGAGGAATAGGTGTTCCCTGACCCTCTGAAAGTCAGAGGTTGAGGTGTCAATCTTCAGTTTACCACGGTTGAATGTAATCTGGCTCAGACAAAGTGTGTCCAGTTTGTTCTTTTCCCCCTATGGAACATGCAATGTGGAGCATGCTTAAGATTTTGGAAACATGGTTTGTTTTTGTTTTCAGATCATTGTTTTTCTATTTGGTTACAACTTCAATAATGTGACACTTTCTTTTTTGGTTTCTGTTTAGGCAGCCTTGCCAATAAATACATGGCTCAGGGAAAAGCCTCACAGAAGAGGACCCACCAAGAATCATGAGGGGCCTGAAGAACTCTGAAATTGCAATACAGGCCATCCAATCACTTCAAAAATTAGGTTCATTTTGGCTAAAGCTTCTGGGCTCACAAGACAGCAGCACAAAACAATCTTCAATTTGAGTTTAAAGAAAACATGGTATTTTATTTTAATTAGATTGCTAAAAGTCCGAGGCAATGGATTTTAATGCAGTGCTCCTACTATGGACTCCTGCTCTTAATAGATTATTTGAACATTTTAATAGAAAGCCATGATGTTCATATTTGTTTTAGGTAAAACGTGTAGATAAGAGCAGGTGCTCATTTTCGAGATTTTAACATTCAAAGTGCACCAAAATTGCGTGCAAGCCAAATGTTTTATTTTTCTTCAAAAATTGACTTTTTTGAAGGAGGAAGTGCTATTTATTAATGTTGATTGTTTACTGAATCCGTGTGTAAAGTGTTTAAAATGTTTGTGGACTACTACTGATGTATTTGCAAACATTTTATCTGCAGAGAATTGAAAACAAACATTAGTAAACTTTTTTGTCAAACTGTTGTGGACACACTGCCACTGAGTTGGTTTTTTCCCTTTGTGATTTTATGAGTTAATATGCTGCTGTGCTTGTGTACAGAAAGACTGAGAAGCAGGTTAGTCCTGTTTGATGCTGCTAAGAATCTTTTCCAGGGCCTATAAAATGTAACAGACAATTGCTAAAAGGCAGAAAAAAAGTGATAATCAGCGATGGGGGTTAAATGCTTTTCACTTTTCCTAAAAAGTGAAGAGGATCCAACTGCCAGTCAATGATTTAATTAGTGTTGTCATCTTAAAATTTACTTAAAGTCCTTTTGGAGCTGGTACTATACCTTCATACCCCGTTCTTGGGGGGGGGCAGGAATCAATACATGGTAAAAATGAAACCACTGTTATTTATGACTTTAAAATAAAAACTTAAAACTTGAAATTTCTACACTTCTCCTTATCTTGTACTTACAATTCCAAGTATTCTTGATACAAATGTAAAATAATATTATCTTAACTACTTATTTAAAGGTGTTATGTTTTAAGACTAATAGTTCCTTTCACCAAATGTCTACATCTTTATTAAAGAGGTAGGCTGGGATTTTCAAAGGGGCCAAGGGAGCTAGGTCCCTAACTTCCATTGAGTTAATGTGTGTGTATATATCCTAAAATTCATCACTTCATAAATCTGTTCACTTACACATTGAGACATTTTAGTCAAAGACTAACAGAAAATGACCACATTCAGGTGATGGTACTTTATCATAAAACTGAAATTCAGTCTTTCCTTTGTGGGCTACTTCCAGTTTTTGTTGTACTGCTTATTTGCCTGGCAGCAAAATATAGAAGTTGCTGTGTTCTGTGTATACAATGGCTCAATCAACCCTGTATTTAAAGTTTTCTTCTTTGATTGTGGATGGGAGTGAAAGATAAATGCTTTTATGGAGCTAAGTGGCCATAGAGAGACCCCACAGCCCTTCCATAGAAGATATTCATAAAAATCATTATTTGCTCCCTGTCCCCTCTCCCTCAGTACCTTTTGCCATGAAACATGCAAATATAAAGTCTTCCAGCCTTCAGCTAAAGTTACATTGAGCAAGGTTCTGTGGATGCCTTCAGCTTTCATTCTGAAGCTATCTTTCCTCCTTCCACTCTAGCCTGGGTTATTGTTGGGTGTTTCTCTAGGCAGCTATGAATGCAGGACTCTTCCCATAGCCTGGGAACCACAGTCCCAAACCTGAGGCTCATGTCAAAAGCTACAGGTACTTTGGAGTTGAAGTTCACTTCACAACTCAGGTATGTGATATGACAGGATTTTTTTGTGTACTGATCCTGCAAGCCTTCCATATGGGCTCAGTCAAGCTCCCACTGAATCAAGAGATCTAAGATACAGGCAACCATTTAACTCAACTACAGAGAAGATGACATTAAATAAAAACACACAAATCAACTGTGATTAGGATATTCAGTCAATATAAAACAAAGTGATAAACTACTCCATCCTTATATATCAGACAGGATGAATTCAGGTGAATAGAATGAGCAAGGAATGTAAAAATCAAAGTCCCCATAAACTCCAAAGGGATTTCTGTGTGCCCAGAAAATGCAGGGTTAGGTTCTAAATTAGCTTTCTCACAGAGGAAGGTGCAGAAAAATTCAGAGTAATACAAACAAAAACATACACTACATATCAATTGCAACAAATTTAGGATGACTTTTTAAAAAAATAACCTATTCCACATTCTCCTTTCAGATACATATAAAGGCAGCATATCTAATTCTTAGCACACAGGCTGAGGTAAAATGAGCACTTGATAAAGTGTTCTAGTCTCAGCCTCACTAGGGGGGATAATTGTTTCATAGGGTTGTGCTGTGAAGAATAGTTTGCTTGTCAGATACTTTGGAGAATGTAGCCCAATACATAAATGCTATTATACATATTTAAGTGACTGGTGAATTTCTTAACACTGTTAGCTATCTAAAGGTGGGTCAAAGAACCAAACTCCAACTTAGTAATTTGGCTGCAAGTGTGTGGCCAAAGGATCTGAGTCACACTAATGGCAGCACATGGTAAGAGATAAATAAGGTGGACTGTGTTGAAGAATACATTAGAAAGAAGAGAATTGGGCATCTGTCTTTTTGAATGCACAACTCAGCTGTAGGCAATAAACTCAATTACTGTGTGGATTTCCTCCTCCTTTTAGAATCTTGTCCCAAAACTTTAAAAGTCAGTATTGTGCTCCTAAGGCTGTGTTTGAATGAATCTGCAGAAGAACTGATTTGAACCTAAGGGCACTTCACAGCTGGTGGGATTTTTGTTCTCCAGAGTAGTTATTTTACTGAGGAATCACATGCTAGGAGCTTCATTTTTACAAAACTGGGATTATTATATAACCAAATCTCTACTGGATAGCACAGTCAGTAAAGCCTGAATTTTCCTGGGGGAGAGGAGGAGAAACCACAGTAAAAAGAAAATATTGCCATGCAAAACATTAAACAGATAGGTTTCAGAGTAGCAGCCATGTTAGTCTGTATTGGCAAAAAGAAAAGGAGTACTAGTGGCACCTTCGAGACTAACCAATTTATTTGAGCATGAGCTTTCGTGAGCTACAGCTCACTTCATCGGATGCATACTGTGGAAAATACAGAAGATGTTTTTATACACACAAACCACCCATTTTTTCATGGTTTGTGTGTATAAAAACATCTTCTGTATTTTCCACACTATGCATCCAATGAAGTGAGCTGTAGCTCATGCTCAAATAAATTGGTTAGTCTCGAAGGTGCCACTAGTACTCCTTTTCATTAAACAGATAATACATTTTCTCGTATGTACGCTATCTACCCACAGCAGTCAGAGTGATGTCAAGTTTAAAGGCAAGCTAAAAATTCAAAGAAAGTAACAGGGAAAATTAGCATCTCTGTTCAAGCATCAGTTTTAACAGGCACTTAATATAATGCCCATTTTAATGCAGGTCTCAAAATACTTTGTTACAACTTCCTATTTTCACATGCTAATGCTTTTCTGAATAATTACCGGAGGCTGAAATTTTTGTGGCTTTGTCTTTGCTTGAGTGAGTGTCTAATTTTATTTAAAATTTGGCTTTAGAATTTAGGTTAAAATGGCTATTTAGATGCCCACAATTATTTGTGGTAATATAACTGACCATTAAATACCACAGGTGGGGGTTGGCTGGAAGTATTGCCTGTGCATTCCCAGACTTTCTAATATTTAGGGTTTTGTTAGTAAATTTATGATTGGAAGGTTTCAAAATATTTGGGTGAATGTTTAGTGTTTATATGCTTCAATTTTCTATTTTTTTTTTTTTTTTTTTGTTCACAAGGAAACTTATATGTAAATTATAGTGGAGGATACCTTCAGTGATGATCCACTTCTCCAGTTGGATTTTAGCATAGATTACTTTTTTGTAAATAAGATTAGAATTACAAGTCCGTGAAATGATCTATAAAAACTCTGCTTTAAGACTGAGGGCCTGAGCCAACTTTCATTGGAGTCGGTGGGAGTTTGTCCATCGATGTGATGCCTGTTCCATTAGTAGCACCCTTGATTTGATTTTCTGTATGGAGACATCCAACTGAACATATTTCGAAGAGCATATTGCACTTTTAAATTGTAATATTCATAATGTGTTGCTGACACTGAAGAGAGGCTACGTGCTTGCTCTGTTAGCCAATTTGTACACACAATTCTGCTCTACGCACACAAACATGTACTTTTGTATACACAGTTAAGCCATTACTATTGGAAAATATGGCTCTGAGGCTAAATATTCTTAAGTATAAATCAAGATGGCAGCTGTTTAAACTCACCTGATACTGTTTTCTTTAGCTATAGAGAAAACAGCTTTGCCTTCTTATGTCTCCTTGGGATGTTTCATGCCTCTCTGATCATCTTTCACTGCACCACCCCCATGTCTTTGCTGAATATTTGACATGTTCTCTCAGCATATTAGGATTGGATATGAGGGAGGCAAAAGGAAGGCCTTTCCTTTAAAAAATAATTGTTACGTTTTCAATATAATACACTGTCAACATCCCCAGCACATAACTGAAAGGTTCAACTGAACACCAGAAAAAGTTATTGACTATTTTATTCTTACAAGAGAGGCAACACTTGTCCCAGTGGTCATTCATTACAGGTGACTATTTTATTGAGAAAAGCAAGTAAAGAAGATTAATATTGATTTATGCCCTGCAATCTAAAATATATTGCACCCCGTCTGTGTAAAAGTTTTTATTCACAAGAACTACATTAATTCATCAAGCATTTATGCTTGTTTTTAAGTTTAATTGTGAAACCATCACTCCTGAGCAGTTAAACTTTAAAAAAAAATTAGGACAAATGCCTCTGCATCAGAGAGTAAGTACAAATAAATCTAGACAGTTGGTGTTGCTTGGGCACACATTAGCTAGCAATAGGGAATATTAAGGAGAAAGATGACACAGCTGAGGAGGATCTTGCTGAAGTATGAAGCAACTAAAATAGGTCTCCATCTTTAAGTTGTTAAATCTTTGCTCCAAATATTCACACTCCCACACTGCAGCAATAGAGATTATGGCTGGTGTTGCTTTTCTTCCCATTAACCTTTATCCCAGAATCACAGGACTGCAATGGACCTTGAGAGGTCATCTAGTCCAGTCTCCTACATTCATGGCAGGAATAATCATCATTTAGGCCATTCCTGACAGGTGTTTGTCTAACCTGCTCTTAAAAATCTCCAATGATGGAGATTCCTCAACCTCCCTAGGCAATTTATTCCAGTGCTTAACGACCCTGACAGTTAGGAAATTTTTCCTGATGTCCAACCTAAACCGCCCTTGCTGCAATTTAAGCCCATTGCTTCTTGTCCTATCCTCAGGAGGTTAAGATGACCAATTTTTCTCCCTCCTCCTTGTAACAACCTTTTATGTACTTGAAAACTCTTATTTCCCCCCTCAGTCTTCTCTTCTCCAAACTAAACAAACCCGATTTTTTCAATTTTCTCTCATAGGTCATGTTTTCTAAACTTTTAATCATTATTGTTGCTCTTCTGTGGACTCTCCAATTTGTTCGCATCTTTCCTGAAATGTGGTGCCCAGAACTGGACACTATACTCCAGTTGTGGCCTCATCAGCACAGAGTAGAGTGGAAGAATTACTTCTCGTGTCTTGCTTACAACACTCCTGAAAGTACATCCCAGCATGACATTTGTGTTTTTATGCAACAGCGTTACACTGTTGACTCATATTTAGCTTGTGGTCCACTATGACCCCCAGATGCCTTTCCGCAGTACTCCTTCCTAGGCAGTCATTTCCCATTTTGTATGTGTGCAACTGATTGTTCCTTCCTAGATGGCATACTTCGCATCTGTCCTTATTTAATTTCATCCTATTTACTAGCATTTCAAGTTCTTCCTGCTTATTCTCCATACTTCTTGCACTAGCATACAGACATCTAAGATACTGATTAGATTCATTCCCCCCCCCCCGCCGGTTCTGCCTTCTCTCCTTTAACCCTGCTGTAACACCCCACACTCCCCCCAAATTCTGACCCTTTTCCCAGGTCTCCAAGGCTTTGACTTACCTGTGGGCTTTGCTCACCTGCCCCCTTCAAACCTAGTTTAAAGCTCTCCTCTCTAGGTTAGCCAGTCTGTATCCAAATATGCTGTGATAAATGAAGTGGGGATAGCTCCCTTTTATGGACACCAAGCCAGCCAGTTAACTGTAAAAATCCCTCTTGGTAGCTGTTCTCTGCTTGCTTTACCTGTAAAGGGTTAAAAAGCCTCCCTGGACAGGTTTAAAAAAAAAAAAAAAAAAGTGGGCACCTGACCAAAAGAGCCAATGGGAGGGCTAAAACTTTTTAAAATTTGGAAAAACCTTCCCTTTGTTGTCTGTTGTTCTCTTTGGGCTGCAGGGACACAGAGCAGCAATGCTATAAGCAGGAACGCTGTGTAAGGTTTGAACCAGGTATGAAAAATTATCTTCCATACCTAGAAGGAATCATTGGGACAGGGAATGTTTAGATAGATGCGATCAGGTTTATTTCGGCTTGTGGATCTCCTCTGTGCTAACCCCAGATGCTTTTGTTTGCTTGTAGCCTTTAAGCTGAACCCCCAAGAAAGCTCTTTTGGGTGCTTAATTTTTGGAATTGCTCCTTTAAAATCTAGCAAAAGTCTAAGTTCCAGATGTATTTTCTTCCTTTTTGTTTTTAATAAAATTTACCTTTTTAAAGAACAGAACTGGATTTTTGGTGGCCTAAGAGGTTTGTACATATGTTGTTTAATTAGCTGGGGGCAACAGCTAATTTCCTTTGTTTTCTTTCTTAGCTCTTCCCCAGAGGGGGCGTGAAAGGGCTTGAGGGTACCCGACAGGAATTCCCAAGTGCTCCTTCCTGGGTCCTAGGGTTTTTTTTGTATTTGGGTGGTGGCAACGTTTACCAAGCCAAGGTCAGAGAAAAGCTGTAACCTTGGGAGCGCAATAGAAGCCTGGAGTGTCAAGTATTAATTTTTAAAATCCTTGCGGGCCCCCATCTTCTGCACTCCAAGTGCCAGAGTGGGGATTCAGCCTTGACATATGCTCGTCCCCTTCTTTGATAGGTGGGCCCCATCTCTGCTTAGCAGTCCTTCCTGGAACAGCATCCCATGGTCAAGGAAGCTGAAGCCCTCCTGGCGACACCATCTTCGCAGCCAGGCATTCACCTCCAGGACGCACCTGTCTCTGCCTGGGCCCCTACCCTTGACCAGAAGGATCGAAGAGAACACCATCTGCGCTCCCATCTCCTTCACCCTTACTCCCAGAGCCCTGTAGTCTCCTCTCATCTGCTGAGGGTCAGACCCCACAGTATCATTAGTGTCCACATGGATAAGTAGCATGGGGTAATAGTCAGAGGGCCGGATGATCCTCGACAATCCCTTCATAACGTCTTAGATAAATAAAGCAGGAACGAAACCAAGGGGAGAGGGCATGAGAACCAGTAGCCTGCACATGGTGCAGGACAGATAGCTCCAAAGCCATGCACACAGCCCCTCCTACAAATCCCAGGGAAAGACTACCATAGGAACAGAAGCAAAGAGGAAAAAATACATGTCAGCAGTGCCCCCACGTGTAATATATATACATATACATTATACATACACACTATCTTTGCTCCTCCATTTTTCAACAATATGTTAAACTGGAGTGTAGGACAATGGGGAACAGAGACATCAAAGAGAGCATGAGAAGCTGTGGTGTACCAAGGCGGATGCAGCAAGCTATCTTTAACACAAATTAACACAGTCAGCTAACTCACTGCTCCTTCCATATCACACTGAGATGGAACAAAAGAGATCTTTCTGTAACACTATCAAAGACTGTGGAGATGATCGTTCACATTTCTTCTGCTTTCAGTAGTGGGACTTTTAAGTAAAACTCAAAGATATAGATGTAGTCTTTTGTTTGAATTCTTAACACAGATGAAGCTACACTACATCAGTCACACAGCTTCACTATAGCCAATCAAATAAGTGTACTTATTAACTAGTTTCAATACAGTCCATCTTATTGGCATAGTAGCTGTGACATGAGCCTCAGGTTTGGGATTTTGGTTTTCAGGCTACGGGAGGAGTCCTGCATTCATAGCTGTCTAGAGAAACACTCTCCCTCTCCAACTAGCTCTCCAAAGGAACAAGAAAAAAAAAAACCCAACCACCACCCAGGCTGGTGTGGAAGGGGGAAGGTTGGCTTCTCCTTCGAGGGGTGTCCCTGTGGGCGCTCCACTTCAGGTGTCCATGCGCTCTGCTTGTAACTGGAGATTTCTAGTAGCAGTGCCTAGTGGGGTCGCGCATGGGCTGTCACCGTCTCGTGCTGCCTCAGGCAGTTACGTAGTGCTGCGTGACCAACTGTACCTCAGTTCCTTCTCTACTGCCTTTGGCTTCAGTCAGAGCAATTAGCAGCATCTCTTACCTATTTTTAGATAACTATAAAGCTATGTTAATAGTCAAATGAGATAGAAATAATTAAAAAAAAGCATAAAGGGTAAGAATGACTCTCTTTATCCCCCTTATTAGGAAAATAAGTTTAGGCTTCTATAATGTTACTGCTCCCCTTCTCAGTGAGGGACAGAACCTGTCTGGCATGCCCAGATTGCTGGGATTTAAACGCTCCCTGACTTGCAGGCTGTCAATCCCTATTTCTGACAGACCTGCACGGTGTGTCTGCTATCTGGGTGAGATACATATCCCTCAAAAGTGTCCACATTGCGGTAATCTAAAGGCCAGAACAAGAAAAGTGAGAGATCTTCAATGTAAGATCCTTATGATGGAGAAATCTCTGCAACCTGCCTCGGACCCTGCCCAGCCACTGGCAGCCTCTGACAGAGGTCCTGCCTCAACAGCCCCTACAAAAGAGCCTTTGTCCAAGAAGGCTACAAAAAAGCAGGCTCAGACTTCACCAGTGGGAATCTGCTAAGAAAAAGTGTTCCCCAATTGCCAAGTCTACGTCGGTACCGACCGCCAGAGAGCGAAAGACCATAAGCGAGAAAGCTCTGACGGAGGCTTGCAGCACAAAGTAAAACCCTCCGCCTCAGTACCCAGAGAGCCAAGAAGACACTCAGCACTGAGCGGCGCAATGGAATCACCTGTGGTACCTACACAGCACAACACAAGATCCTCGGCACCAGCGGCTACTACTCACACTCCTGTACTGCCAGCAATGCAGACATCGGTACTGGCATTCATGGTACCACACCAATTCTTGAGGAGACCAGTAGATCTATATGCCTTAACACTGGAGTCCCTGCTCCTCAGTACCAATAGCATTCCAACTCAATCGGTACTGAGCTGGCTGACCACTCCACCTAGATCGGCTCCCCATCTCCAGCGATGATGATGATGAGGATGAAGGGGAGATATGTGCACCTCATCACTCCTCACACAGACCAGGTCCATCCCACCAAACAGGATACCACTCATCTTCAGATGCACATAGCTGGTATGGGCACCCAGGGGCGCCACCTCCCATGTCATTCTCACTAAATTGGCCCTACTGGGACCTGTAGGCAGTATATAGGGCACAACATCGCAAGTCCCCCAGCCCACCAAAATCGAGAGCACCACAATCTCCATCACCACCTATACCAGGATCCTCAGAAACGCAGGAGGAGGTGACTGAAGAAAATGAGGAAATCTCAGACCAAGAAGCCTTACCACCACCGAACCAGACATCATCACCAGATAAAACTATAATGTCCCCACCCCCTACCACAAGGGATGACTTCACGCAATTCCAGAAACTCTTCAAAAGGATGGCTGTCCCTGACCATATCCCTAGAAGAGGAACCTGAATCGCAGCATAAACTACTGGATATTCTTCAGACATCTACCGCGACAAAGGTAGTGTTGCTGATTAAAGACGCTATTATGGAGCCTGCCAAAACCATCTGGCAGACACAAGCAACATCACACCCGTCATGCAAAAGATCGGATAAGAAATACTATGTGCCATCTAAGGGAGTGGAGTTCTTGTTAACACACACCACATCAAACTCACTAGTGGTGGAAGCTATAAATGAGAGGAGAGAGCAACGCCATACTATAATAACCCCGTATGACAGAGAATGGAAGAGGTTAGACCTCTTTGGTCACAAGGTGTATTCATCTGCAACACTGCAGTTTTGCATAGCTAATTATGGAGCCCTACTGTCAAAATACACACATACAATATTTTCGAGAATGTCAGAATTTATTGGCAGCTTACCAGAAGACAAAAAAGAACAAATTAAAGCCAACATCGCCGAAGGCCATCTCACTGCCAGGACAGCATTGCAGATCTCACTTGACTCTGCGGAAACAGCGGCATGCTCCATTGCAACATCAGTGGTCATGCACCGTGCATCAAGGCTTCATTTCTTGGGGTTTCTGAGAGAGGTTCAGTCAACGGTTGAGGACCTGCCCTTCAAAGGCCCAAAACTATTTGTGGCCAAAACTGACGAGTCCCTTCGTATTCTGAAGGACTCTAGGGCAACATTAAAATCCCCGGGCATCTACACACCTGCAAATACAAAGAAACAGGATAGGTATTATACACAGAGATTCCCATTGCCACGTACACACAGCCACACAGGAAGTTTGACCAACACCACAAGCAAAGCAGACCAGACATCGACAAAACCAGAATCAACCTTCGACGTCCCAACAATCCACCTTGAAACAGCATTCTTGAAGGTATGGTCGAGGGCACAAGACAATCACTCATTCTAACGCTGGAACTATCTCCCGACCATTTGGGTATGGCTTGTCACTGTTTTACCGAGTCTGGCGCACCATCACTGCAGACAAATGGGGTTTTGGAAATTCTCCAAACTGGTTATTTCACCCCTTTGATCTCCATTCCACCTCCCCATCCCTCTTCAGGGACCCCTCTCACGAATACCTGCTGCAACAGGAAGTGAACCACATTATACACCTAGGCGCAGTGGCACAAGTACCAACACAGCACAGAGGCAAAGGTTTTACTCACACTATTTTCTAACAGTGGAGGCCCATCCTGGACCTAAGAAAACTCAACAAATTTGTAAAACCCAACATTTCAAAAATGGTGACACTAACAACTATAATCCTAGCATTAGGAAAGGGGGACTGGCTCTCGGCCCTCAACCTACAGGACACATATTTCTATGTTACCATTACACAGAAGATTGCTAAGGTTCACCCTAAGAAAACACTTCCAATACAAAGTACTACCCTTCAGCTTACTGACCCCCCCGAAGGCCCTTCCCCAAAGTTTTAGCAGTGGTGGCAGCACACCTCTGCAGACATGGAGTCATGATATTTCTGGACAACTGCCTCATAAAGGCCCCAACACAAAGCTATAAATGCCACACAGAGTATGATAACCCTTTTTTAAGATTACAAACAAACACACAAAAGTTAACACTGATACCTGTCCAGAAACTGGAATTCATTGGAGCATGTCTTGACTGTTCAACAGCTACAGCAACCCTACCTCATCAACACTTCATCACGCTAGTCAACTTAATATCAACAGTGACAGACAGTCCACAAACATCTGCCAGAACATGCCTACAACTTTTGGGACATATGTCAGTGATGATGTTTGTCGTCAAACACGCCAAGCTACACGAGATGCCTGCAGGCCTGGCTTCGAACAGTGCACATACCACACAGGCACACCCTAAGCAGACATCTCACAACGGCAAACAAGGTAAAGGACTCCCTAAAATGGTAGACACAATTGAAGAACATCTATACAGGAATCCCATTTCTACAAACGACTCCAACAGTTACAATTCACCAGGTATGCCTCCCTAATAGGCTAGGAAGTGCATTTACTCAACACCACAGTCCAAGGCCGATGGTCCCCACTGGAGTCCAACACGCACATAAACTTGCTGGAACTAAGGGCAGTCCACAACGCATACGAGCACTTTCTACCACTAATAAAAAAAAAAGCCATCAGGATCCTCAAGGACAATGTAGTGTGCATGTTTTACATAAACGTCAAAGAATTGGGGGGAGGAGCACAATTACACTCCCTATGCACAGAGGCGATACTGCTCTAGAATTGGTACAACATCGACATATCAGTATCCTACCTGCTGGGATGTCAGAACACAAAAGCAGATGCACTAAACAGACTTTTCACAGAATCATGAGTGGGAAATGGACCCTGGAGTTCTACCTACGATATTCAAACTGGGGATTCCCTACCATAGACCTCTTTGCAACAGCACAGAACACCAAGTTCCCACAATATTGCTCCAGAGCTGGACTGGGACCCCATTCCCTAGGCAATGCTCTCCTCGTCAAATGGGATGCACCGTTAATGTATGCATTTCCTCCTTCCTATTCCTAACCTGGGTCCTAAACAAGATCAAGGAGGACAAATCCAAAGTCATCCTAATAGCACCTAGATGGTCCAGACAAACATGGTTACCATACCTGTAAAAGATGACAGTATGCCCACCTTGAAATCTTCCTCTCATACCTCATCTCCTCTCCCAAGATGCGGGACACATCCACCATCCCAACCTCAATACTTCACCTCAAGGGCTGGCTACTCCAGGGCTGAGAGGAAATGAAACGACCTGTTCAGAGGAAGTAAAAGACATATTACTGAACAACAGTAGACCAAATACAACAGGGGTTCTCAAACTTTTGTACTGGTGACCCCTTTCACATAGCAAGCCTCTGAGTGTGACCCCCCCCTTATCAATTATAAACACTTTTTAATGTATTTAACGCCATTATAAATGCTGAAGGCAAAGCAGGATTTGGGGTGGAGGCTGACAGCTCGCAACACCCCACGTAATAGCCTCGCGACCCCCTGAGGACTCCTGACCCCGAGTTTGAGAACCCCTGAAATACAAGATAGACATATATTCATAAGTGGAAATGGTTCAATATATAGTGCCAGGACAAATATCACATCAACATTCTCCTCTTTACCAAGGGTACTGGATTACATATTAGAACTAAACAAACTGGGGCTTCTCCACAAGCTCCATCAAGGTACACTTGGCAGCTATATCACAGCTTTCCATGATAAGGTGGATGAGTCACCATATTCACCCACCTAACAACTAAATGTTTCCTCAAGGGCATTGAGAACACTTATCCTGAAATAAGGAACCCATCTCCTATGTGGGACCTCAACCTGGTCTTACACGGACTTATGGAAAACCCATTTGAGCCACTGGCCACCTGTTCATTACTCCACCTATCTATGAATGTGGCTTTCCTCATCGCCATTACGTCCACCAGACATGTGGGAGAACTAGGTGCCCTAATGGCACATCCCCTAGCCCCTCCATACACAACTTTCTTTAAAGATAAAGTTACCTTAAGACCACGCCCCAAATTCCTACTGAAGGTTACCTCCCCCTTTCATTTGAACCAACCCATTTACTTACCTGGATTTTTTCCAAAACCTCATGCAGACAAAAGAGGCATCACTCTAGGCACTGGTCGTTCCAAGAGCATTAGCTTTCTACATTGAAAGAACAAAAATGTTTAGAAAATCACTGAGATTATTTGTCTCTATAACAGAATGATCAAAAGGGCAAACCATCTCAGAACAGAGACTATCCGAGTGGATATCAGGATGCACATCCACTTTTGTTATCAAAAGCATCAATTACAAGCCCCAACAGGACCAGCACACTTTACCAGAGAACTTTCAGCATTGATAGCTTTTCTCAACAACATCCCCATTATTGATGTTTGCAGAGCATCAACCTGGGCATCAGCCCACACATTCACAAAGCACAATAGAGCAACAGTCATCATCAGATGCTCTATTTGGACTCTCTGTTTTATCAACTATCACTAACGCAACTCCGAAGCCCCACTCTTCTACTAAGGGGCACTGCTCAGTCACCTAAAGTGGAGCACCCACAGAGACACTCTTTAAAAAAAAGAAGAGAGGGTTATTCATCTTGTGCAGCAACAGAGGTTACTCAAGATGATTGTCTCTGTAAGTACTCCACTATCCTCCCTCCTCCCCTCTAGTTTGGAGTTTCACGCTAGATTCTCTGAGGTAGAAAAGGATCCGAGGAACGGCTGGTCATGCAGCACTATGTAACCGCCTGAGGTGGCGCAAGAAGGCGATGGTGCATGCGCGACCCAACTAGGCACTACTACTACAAATCTCTGATGTCAAGTGCAGGGTGCATGGACACCTGAAGTGGAGCACACACAGGGACAACCATCTCGAAGAACCTCAGTTATTGCATAAGGTGAATAACCCTTTCTTCAGAATGAAAGATGGGAGCATCCACAGGACCAGCCTTCAGCTGAAGTCAGGATTAGCAAGGAAGATTTCATAGCTGGATACTTCATGGCAAAAGGTACCAAGGTGAAGGGGGCAGGAGGGAGGCTATGGGACAGGGAGCAAAAATGATTTTTATGAATATCTTCTATGGAAGGGCTGTGGGGTCTCTCTATGGCCACTTAGCTCCATAGAAGCTTTTATCTTTCACTCCCGTCCACAATCAAAGAAGAAAACTTTAAATACAGGGTTAATTGAGCCATTGTATACACAGAACACAGCAACTTTTATATTTTGCTGCCAGGCAAATAAACAGTACAACAAAAACCATAAGTATCCCACAAAGGAAAGACTGAATTTTAATTTTATGATAAAGTATCACTAGCTATGAAGTTGAAGTGAACTTGACAAACATTCCATCACCTGAATGTGGTCATTTTCTGTTATTCTTTGGCTAAAATTTCTCTCAATGTGTAAGTGAACAGATTTATGAAGTGATGAATTTTAGGGGACACACACACACACACACGGAGAGTTGGGGACCTAACTGCCTTGCCCCTTTGAAAATCCCAGCCTAGGTCTTTAATAACGATGTAGACATTTGGTGAAAGGAACTATTAGTCTTAAAACATAACACCTTTAAATAAGTAGTTAGAGTAAAATGACATTATCCTATGTTCCTATTGAATTTTGCACTTGTAGCAAGAATACTTGGAATTGTAGGTACAAGATAAGGAGAAATGTAGAAATTTCAAGTTTTAACTTTTTTTTTATTTCAAAGTCATAAATAACAGAGGTTTCATTTTTTCCCTGTATTGATTCCTACTCCCCCGAGAACAGGGTATGAAGGTATAGTACCAGCTCCAAAAGGACTTCAAGTAAATCTTAAGACAACACTAATTAAATCCTTGATTGGCAGTTGGATCTTTTTCACTTTTTAGGAACAGAGAAAAGCATTTAACCCCCATCCCCAATTGCTGATTATCACTTTTTTCTGCCTTTTAGCAATTGTGCCTGTTGCATTTTATAGGCCATGGGAAAGATTCTTAGCAGCATCAAACAGGACTAATCTGCTTCTCAGTCTTTCTGTACACAAGCAAAGCAGCATATTAACTCATAAAATCACAAAGAGAAAAAAACAACTCAGTGGCAGTGTGTCCACAGCAGTTTCACAAAAAAGTTTACTAATGTTTGTTTTCAATTCTCTGCAGATAAAATGTTTGCAAATACATCAGTAGTAGTCCACAAACATTTTAAACACTTTACACAAGGATTCAGTAAACAATCAACATTAATAAATAGCATTTCCTCCTTCAAAAAGTCAATTTTTGAAGAAAAATGAAACATAATATTTGGCTTGCACGCAATTTTGGTGCACTTTGAAAGGGTCATGTTGAATGTTAAAATCTTGAAAATGAGCACCTGCTCTTATCTACACGTTTTACTTAGTAAACAAATACAAACATCATGGCTTTCTATTAAAATGTTCAAATAATCTATTAAGAGCAGGAGTCCATAGTAGGAGCACTGCATTAAAATCCATTGCCTCGGACTTTTAGCAATCTAATTAAAATAAAATACCATGTTTTCTTTAAACTCAAATTGAAGATTGTTTTGTGCTGCTGTCTTGTGAGCCCAGAAGCTTTAGCCAAAATGAACCTAATTTTTGAAGTGATTGGACGGCCTGTATTGCAATTTCAGAGTTCTTCAGTCCCCTCATGATTCTTGGTGGGTCCTCTTCTGTGAGGCTTTTCCCTGAGCCATGTATTTATTGGCAAGGCTGCCTAAACAGAAACCAAAAAAGAAAGTGTCACATTATTGAAGTTGTAACCAAACAGAAAAGTAATGATCTGAACACAAGATTTTGGAAGCACCGCTTGTTTTTAAGTGTGCTCCACATTGCATGTTCCACCCTAAGGGGAAAGAACAGAAACTGGACAAACTTTTGGAACCTGTGGAACTCTTTTCCAGAGGATGTTGTGAAAGCCAAGACTATAACAGAGTTCAAAAAAGAACTAGATAAATTCATGGAGGATAGGTCCATTAATGGCTATGAGCCAGGATGGGATCCCTAGCCTCGGTTTGCCAGAAGCTGGCAATGAGTGACAGGGGATGGATCACTTGATGATTACCTGTTCTGTTCATTCCCTCTGAGGCACCTGGCAATTGGTCACTGTTAGAAGACATGATACTGGGCTAGATGGACCTTTAGTTTGACCCAGGATGGCTGTTTTTACGTTCTTAATTTGGTCTGAGCCAGATTAGATTCAACTAAAATGTCTAAAAATCACTCCTCATTTTTAAAAACTTGGCTGTAATAGCTAATTAATTTTTTTTTTTAAAGCAAGTGAAACAGATGTGTGTAACAGTCCTATTCTGCTTCTAACACAGAATTCACGGAGTGGGGATCTGGTGCAAATATAGCTCCCTTACTAGGGGATCTTTTTACTTGTCAGCCGGCAGTGGTTCACATTGTTTTTAAAAGCTCTCTCTTGAGCTTAACTATCCTTTGTCATGATCTGACTGCAGTCTCCTACTCTGATTGGTAGTTGGTTTGTACAAAGAACCTTTAATGCCTTGGCCCCTAAGAAATTGATCCAAAAAACAAACACACCCTATTGATGGTAAATAAAAAAATAAAACTAAACAAACTAGGGGAATGCTGAACTGCCTCCTGGTTCTGCTGCCAGAGGAAAAAACTCTGGTGGACAAAGAGGCTGGGCTTAGCCCAAAAGGTGCTAGCAACAAGCTTGAACTGCCTTCAGTATCAACACAGAAAGCAGAGCTCCCATCAGTGAGGACTGGGGGAGATGCTCATTTCCCAAAATATGCTTTTAGATACTGTAATTTCAATTAAGTAATTCAAGTTACAGTAGATTGCATTTATTAGCGACCCCTTGGTCAACAGCAAAATCTTGCCATTATCCAGCAGTTGCCAGTTAAGTGGAAGGTGGCTTTGCAAGGCTGCAGCTAAGGAAGGAAGTGCTGGGAAGTACATTCCCTGGCTGCAGCCCTGCAACCGGCCTGCGAGTAGGGCAGCAGCAGGGAGAGGGGGCTGCAGCCCAGTTGCTGCAGGCCTCTGGGGCTGCCCTGTACTTCTCACTGTGCTCTCCGGGGATCAGAACTCAGCACGTCTCACTGCTTCCTTCCCTGACTGCACCTCATAGCAGGCTGCAGCCTGAAGAGCACAGGGAAAGCTACCATGCAGCTCTGGCATCTAGCCGCCCTCCAGCTACTGCGCTGCTCCCCCTCAGCTCGCAGCCCCTTACCTCCTGTGCAATCCCCGTGTGCAGGCAGGCTTGCAGCCAGAGAAGCTGTCTTCCCACTTTTTCCCGTGTGGCTGCAGTTTTGCAAACCTGCCTGTGATGGGTGCACTCAGCTTGTCCCAGTGCCTCCTTTTATGGCTGCAACCCTGAGAACCTGCCTGCAGCTTGCATCTTTCTTCTTTAAAAAAAAAAAAAGTAGGGGGATGGGGGGTGGGTTGATAAGTGGCATGCCACTGCCAATATCCAAATCCCACGAACATTAAAAAGTCAATGGGTCAGGATTGGGTCCCAGAAAAATGCTGTTATTAATCAGAAGTTGTTAATATCCGGGTTGCTGTTCAGTGGAATCTAATGTACAAACCTGTTTGGGAACTCAAGAACACTTTTCCTTTTTGTTTCTTCTTTTCCTCATATAAAACTATTCCCTAAAAGAGAGCCATATAGAGATAAGTGAACACATAAAATTCAACTATTAGGCAGGGAACAGTTGATTGGATTACAGATAAATAGTGCTGTACCTACAAAAAGGTGTATCGTAGTTGAAAACTTGAGCCAAACTGGAGTTTACTACTGTAAATGGCTTTAAGTATACTTAAGAAGAACGTGATTCAGAACAGTGGTTCTCAACAGGGGGTCCGTGGCCCCCTGGGGACCAACAAACCTTTTCAGGGGGGCCACAGGGCCCCGTGGCTAAAACCCAGAACCCAATCTCCAGCATCTCCCACGGGGCTGAAGCTGGGAGCCATGGCGTTGAAGCCCCAATTCTCGGCACCCCCCACAGGGCAGAAGCTCTGAGCCCATGGGCAGAGTTGGGGGGCACAGAGGATGCTACTCTACCCTGCAAAACTACAGTGCAAAAGCAGGACTGTCCCAGGGCAGCTCCACCCACGCTCTCCCTTTGCGGCCCCCCCCCTCCCCCCCCGCCTTCCTCTCCCCGCCCCCAGGCCAGGTCGAAGGCAGGAAGCCAGAGCCGGGCAGTGCAGGACATCTGCTGGTCTGGCTGACATCATTTAGCAGGCAGCATGTTCCCTCATCTCCTGCTGGTGCAAGGGGTTGAAGCTGCTCCTCAGCTCCCCGCCTCTTTGGTCACGCAGCTGGTAAGAGCTGCCTAGGCAGGGAGACCCGACTCCATGGCTGGCGGAGCCCTCGGGGAACAGGGACGGCAGAGAAGCCCTCCCTGTAACGTCAGGTACCCACTCCCTGCACTCTAAGGTACCCCTCCCTGCCCACACATAGTCCCTAGCTACCCCTTCCCTGCACCCTGAGCTACCCTCTTCCTGTGTGCAGCCCTCAGCTACACGCCCTGCCTGAACATAGCTCCTACCTGCCCTTCTCTGCACCCTGAGCTGTTTTCAAACTTTTTGAGCTGAGACCTCACCACCCCACTCCCTGAGTTATAATTTTTGGTTGTGTCCCCGCCCACCCTCCACAACCCAGACAGGCTGGGTGGCCTGCTGAGGTGAATCAGGGGATGGAGGCGGCGCTCCCTCCCTGGACCCCGCCATACAGAACTGGCCCAAGCCTCACTGGCCCCTGCCCACACAAAATAGAAGTCAAACTACACCTATGCCAGAAGCCCCCGCAACCCCTGAGCCAGAGCCCTGACTCCCTCCCAACCAAACTGGGCCCTGGAGTTTTTATAGCATGTTGTCAGGGGCCTCAGAAAGAAAAAGGCTGAGAACCTGATTCAGAAAATTATGCAGTGTTGACCTGATTTACTCTACCAGCATGTTTAACAGCACTGGTTGAAGAAGGGGATCCACACAGACTTTCTGACTTAGATCCACCTGAGAAATTAAAATACAGTGAAAATTTATTGAAAAGATAAAAATATTACCTTCCAATTAGAAACTCCAACAACTTATCATTATCTATATAAAGGCACTTGTATGCATGCCTCACCTCCCATCACCATAGTATCCCAGCACCTCACAATCTTTAGTGTATTTAACCTCAACACCCTTAAGAATTAGGGAAGAACTATTATCCCCGTTTGACAGAACTTAGGCACAGAGAGAGAAGTGACTTGCCCAAGGTCACACAGTAAGCCAAGGGAGACCAGGGAATTGAACTTTGCCCCCTTACCACTGGATCACAGAGAACACTTTTGGGGCCATACAGAAAACAAAGTACAAAAGATTTAATCAACAGGACCACCCTCTCCAACACACATGTAATGATAGGCAACGGCCACCTCTCTGTGATTAATGTAGTTTACATATACATTCGACAACCTCATCACCACACTTATATGCTAGAAGTGACAAAGGTCAATATACAGCAGGTCACCTGGACTGAAAAACAGCTGAAGCTGCTCCCACAGCAATGAATACACAGACATCTTGAATGCAGTAAAATATATTTTAGTCTTCACTCTCCCTATGTCACACTTCAGAGATGGGACAGAAGAAGTGAATTTTTAAGAGGAATGTGAATGAGGTATGAGGAAATCTGACCAATTAGGTTTGGGAAGTGAATTCCAGGGGTAGGGCACAGGATTTAAAAGAGACATGGAGAAACGTGTGAGATAAGGTGGCACTGGCAGAATGAAGCTAGCATTGGCAGAATGAGGGGGCAAGGGGAAATGTGAAAGGAGACAGTTCAGAGACACAAAGCCTTGACGGTAAGTACAAGATGTTTATATCTGATGCACAGTGAGGTGGAAAACTAGACAAGTGACTCAGGGTCAGAAACAGGGTGCAGCACAGATATGAAACTTCATTTCAGATCTATTTGGCTAGAATCCTTGAATACCTTTTCTTCTTCAGCTTTAGTTGACAGACAATAGGTGATGTACGAAATGGAGCATCTACACAGACACTGCACCACCCTAATTACATAGACCTAAGCACTATGCCTCTCACACAGGTGGAGTTGTTAGGTTGCTGTAGTGGGTGACTTACATCAGTGGGAGCAATGCTGTAGCGTAAAATAGGCCTGATTTGAGACTCTCCTCATGGAGAGAATTGATATGACAAATGCTGCTTTAAATGGCCAGGAAGAAGAGGAACTTTTTTCAATGGCTTTAAATGCTCTGGGGGCTTATGTAAAGGTTCCAAGGAGGGCATCTTACCACCTCGGGAGATACTGCAATTCTCTATTCCTTCAGAGGCTAGTGATTAACAAAGGGGGCACCCCCTCACCTTTTCTTAGGAAAGGGCTCTACTTTAAATGAGTCCTACAAAAAGTGGAAACTAGGTCAAATAAAGGATGAATATAAACAAATAACACATGTATGTAAGGACAAAATTAGAAAGGCCAAGCCGCAAAATGAGATTAAGCTACTAGAGATGTAAATGGTACCAAAAAACATTCTACAAATACTTTAGAAGCAAGAGGAAGACCAAGGACAGGGTAGGTCTGTTACTCAACGAGGGGGAAACAACACTAACAGAAAATGTGGAAATGGCATAAGTGCTATATGACTTCATTTCAGGTTTTCACAAAGAAGGTTGGTGGCGATGGAACATCTAACATACTGAATGCCAGTGAAAATGAGGTAGGATCAGAGGCTAAAATAGGGAAAGAACAAGTTAAAAATTACTTCGACAAAAATTACTTAGATGTCTTCAAGTCACCAGTGCCTGAAGAAATACATCCTAGAATACTCAAGCAGCTGACTGAGGAGATATCTGGGCCATTAGCAATTATCTTTGACAAGTCATGGAAGACAGGAGAGATTCCAGAGGACTGGAAAAGGGCAAATTAGTGCCCATCTATAAAAAGGGAAATAACGACAACCCAGAGACTAGTCAGCTTAACTTTGGTACCCTGAAAGATAATCGAGCAAATAATTAAGCAATCAATTTGCAAACACCTAGAGGAAAATAAGGTGATAAGTAACTGTCAGCATGGATTTCACAAGAACAGATCTTGTTAAAACAACCTAACAGCTTTCTTTGACAGGGTAACAAGGGCCCCACACTACAAGAAGGATGTGAAAAAATTGGAAAACGTCCAGCGGAGGACAACAAAAAATGATTAGGGGACTGGAACACACGACTTATGAGGAGAGGCTGAGGGAACTGGGATTGTTTAGTCTGCAGAAGAGAAGAATGGGGGGGGGATTTGATAGCTGCTTTCAACTACCTGAAAGGGGGTTCCAAAGAGGCTGGATCTAGACTGTTCTCAGCGGTAGCAGATGACAGAACGAGGACTAATGGTCTCAAGTTGCAGTGGGGGAGGTTTAGGTTGGATATTAGGAAAAACTTTTTCACTAGGGGGGTGGTGAAGCACTGGAATGCGTTACCTAGGGAGGTGGTGGAATCTCCTTCCTTTGAAGTTTTTAAGGTCAGGCTTGACAAAGCCCTGGCTATGATGATTTAGTTGGTGACTGGTCCTGCTTTGAGCAGGGGGTTGGACTAGACGAGCTCCTGAGGTCCCTTCCAACCCTGATATTCTATGATTCTATGCCTTGTGGATAGGGGGAAGTGGTAGATATGGCATATCTTGACTTTAATAAGGCTTTTGATACTGCTTCACATAACAGTCTCATATCCCATAAACAAACTACAGAAATACAACTTAGATGGAGCTACTATAAAGTGGGTGCCTAACTGGTTAGACAACTGCTCCCAGAGAGTAGTTATCCATGGTTCACAGTCATGCTGGAAGGGCATATCAAGTGGGGTCCCTCAGTTCTGGGTCCAGTTCTGTTCAATATCTTAAACAATGATTTAGATAATGACATAGAGAGAACACTTATAAACTTTGCGGACAATATGAAGCTAGAAGGGGTGGCAAGTGCTTTGGAGGATAGGATTAAAATTAGAAATGATCTGGACAGTCTGGAGAAATGCTCTGAAGTAAACAGGATGAAATTCAATAAGGACAAATGCAAAGTACTCCACTTAGGAAGGAACAATAGTTGATGACTTCTCAAGGTCCCTTCCAATCCTATGATACTACATCTCAGCAGGATGACAGGTATCAGAGGAACAGCCGTGTTAGTCTGTATTTGCAAAAAGAAAAGGAGTACTTGTGGCACCTTAGAGACTAACCAATTTATTTGAGCATGAGCTTTCGTGAGCTACAGCTCACTGATGAAGTGAGCTGTAGCTCACGAAAGCTCATGCTCAAATAAATTGGTTAGTCTCTAAGGTGCCACAAGTACTCCTTTTCCCTCAGCAGGATGATTTTTCTCATCTGTTCCAGGTTAGGAAATGTCTGTCTGCTCAGGAAATTGGAGAAGGGAGCAAGCCATCATACCAAGGATCTTTGGCAATCATCTCCTCATTGAAGGAGGACCTGGCCTCATCTAGGTAATCTGTATCACTCTTAAAGTCCTTCCTGAATCAGTGGTCTTTGAGAAAAGTAGCATTCCCCGCACAAGATAATGACAAAGGCTGCTGCAGGAAATGGATCCCCTCTGCCTGGCTGCTGATTTGAGAAGCTTCATTTCCACATCCTGTTTGAATAGTAACCACTTTGTGCTTATTAGGAATGGTTTAAAACCATTTATGGGGGAAAGGGTCAAATGCTTAAACTTATTCAGAATGCAGTAGTTTAAGATGACAAGAATAGCTCTGGTGCCAGCCTTCGTGGATGTACAATGCACTGAAATGGAATCTAAAGTTTGAAAATGGAGCTAACAGGGATTCTGAGAAAAGTGGAAACAGCCTCTGGAAATAGGAAAACTAACTCTTCCCCACATGCAGGCCCAGATCCTCAAAACGTATTTAAGCACCTAACCTCCACTGAGCTTCAAAAGGTAGTTAGGCACCTACCTTCCATTGATTTCAATCTAATTTAGGAGCCTAAAGACCTTTGAGGATCTGGGCAATGCAGCTCTAATGGAAATCATGTCTTGTCTTTCCAGGTGACGGGGGTGCCCTTAAGGCAGGAGGAGGACTAAGAAGGGAAATTAGACAATTGCATCTTGTCCCCTTGAAAAAGGAAGGTTCAGTACTATGTCAGTATATTTGATGAGATATTAATCCAGACCCATTTAGTCAATCTCATTAAATACTCCAAAATGATAGGGTCTGTTTAAGATGTCTTAGAATGTATCGGGGTTTCATACCTGCAGCTCCTTTATACTGTGGGCACTCTTTTTTAACGTGGCCTTCTCTCCCACAGTTAAAACAACGTTTTTCTCTTAAGTCCCTGTCCTCCTGCCGCTTCCACTTCTCTGCTGACTGCCTGGAAGACTTCTCTCTTCCTGTGTCCAGTGTTGCTCTCCCTAGTTTGTTTTTCTGAGGTGTACATAATATCGTTCCTTCCTTCATTGAGGTATCTTTTTCCTCTTTGCTTCTTTTCTCGTTGTTCTCGATGTACCTTTGATTTTTAATATCTTCATGATCATGACGTCGTCTCAACCTGCAGAAGCAAAACAGTGACATAAAAGCAAATAGGCTCTGTCAGATGAAGAAAAGAAACTTTGTGTTAAATAGTATATTCTTAAAGAGGATTTATGTGACACGCAACAAAGATGAATAAACGTATCTCTCTTTTTCCTAGAAGTCTACGTGGTGGGAGAACCAACATAAAATATTAAATAAATTTAGTAATATTCATTTATGTAGTTGAGGAAAAAACTTTCTGCTGAACTCTAATGGAAAATATGAGCAATATGTAGTAAAGAAGCACCATACAATCAACTATGGCGAAAAAGCAAGACATCTTTACAACCAAAGTGTCTAACTCTAGGAGGAATTTTCATGGATTTCTCATCGAGCTGTACAAACTTCTTCCCAGTTACAAAACCCTAAATATAAAGTACTCAGTCCACAATTAGAGTGGTTTAAGTTTTTTCAAATCTGGACCGACAGCACTGTTATACAAATAAGAAATGCTAACTTTTAAACATGGTGGTTTCATATTACATACTGTATATACACAGAGACGCATCTAAGGGAAAAAATTTATGACGTAAAGCTCAAAAACCCCCTCCACCATACAATCAACCATGGCTGCTGCAGTCCATCCACTTAAGAGAAAGGCTCTAAGCAAAATGCTAAAAAGAAATTTAATATAATTAAAACTGGAACCAATGGTCGGGTAGTTTCAAAAATGCTTGTGTTTCAGAGCCACTTAGAGGCTTTTGAAAATATACCCGATATTCTTTATTTGGGACTTCGGCTATGCTACATTTGCTTAGGCCAGGGTGCATGGATTCTTAACCTACATGTCTAAGCAATATCCATTTCACAATTCACTAATCAAATATAAAACAACAACATCATACAGAAAAGGATACGTCAGACAGTTTCTGCTTGCGTTCCTGATTTGCTAGCTGCCAAGAAAGTGTTTTGTTGCTGCTTTTTTAAAGCTTGTTGAAGGTCTTCAGGCCAACTGGTTCCCCCCAAAATAGGTTTGTTTCATGTCTGTAGCATGGCTAGGAATACGATTGAGTCACATTTTCCCTTCAGGAGGCAATCCCTTACTGCAAAAGCCCATGTTCTTGGAGTCAGTTGGTGAAGAACATTATCTGATCAACACTGGACTATTTTCTCCTCAGACATTTAAGCGGTTCTGCTCAAATTTTCTAACTACAAGGATGAACTCTAATTTCTGTTACTTTTACATTTCTATCAGTAATCCAAGCCCCTTAAACACTGGACTCTCCACTTGGTCAATTTTC
Source organism: Caretta caretta (assembly GCF_965140235.1). Classification (NCBI taxonomy): domain Eukaryota; kingdom Metazoa; phylum Chordata; order Testudines; family Cheloniidae; genus Caretta; species Caretta caretta. Next base: position 91,599,940 of record NC_134210.1, on the reverse strand, counting down.
AGTATCTCTTGAATCCAACATTTCAGAAATTTATACAAACCCCTTGTACTACCAAAACCACACAACCCTTAAAAATATACGTACTTTCTCCTCAAGGGACAGTCTTTCATGAAGTGTCCAATTTTACCACAAATTCTGCAGCATCTGTCATTTGGGGCCAGTTCTCCTTCTGTCAGGACTTCTGGGTCAAAGAAGTATTCCTAAAAGGAAAGAATGTAGTGTTGTGCATCTATTTTTTTTTTCCCAAGATTTGGAAACCTAAGCCAGCTATGTCAAGTGCTAGTGTAGACATGGCCTTTTTGTTGGTCAAGGGAGTGAAAAAAAACCACTGAGAAAGCTACCGCTGCTCATTCGGGGTGGATTTATTTTGCCGGCAGAAGAGCTGTCTCCTGCCGGCAAAGAGCAGCTACACGGGAGACCTTTCAGTGGCGCAGCTGTAGCGGTACTAGTGTAAACATAGCCTAAGCGTGAGGCCGTATTAGCACAAGCAGCTCCCCAAAAGAGTGTAGGTAGGTGTGCTTTGTATCACTCCATTGGGGTGCCTACTGTAGAATCAGGAAGGCCATTAACTGACCACAGCTCTATAAAGAACCCAGTTTAGCCTTCTTGACCTCCTTCGTGGCCATGAACATTATAGTCTGAATGAGAACAAAGTTACAGCCATGTTCCACTCTCTGTAATGGGACTGCAATTCAGAGCTGTATAACATGGTGACAGGTGAGGGCTTCTCCTAACTCGCTCTCTGACACACTGCTGCTTTGCTCTAGGACAGCCTGTTTAACACAACACATTTTAGACTAAGCTGTTTGGGGTAGACGACGATTTACTCTACGCTTGTACAATGGAGCCCCAACCTGGTTAATGTTAACAGGTGTTGCCACAATATAAGTGTTAAAAAAACCAAAACAACCCATCAACAACTTAGAGGCAGAAGCCGAAAGAACCACCACGATGGAAGTTACCACTGAAATTTGAAAGGAAACTCCTCATTTCCCATGCATAAATTACCAAGTAGTTCTTAATAGAGTGCAACTGTTTTCATCTGAGTCATGTGTGAAACTTCACAGTAGGTAAGAGATTTAGATACCAATGTAGAGTGGGTGTGTATCGCTATATTCTAAAGACACTTACCATTTTTGAGGGATATTCTTTAGGAAATCCTTTTATTGGGGTACCAAATACCCTTCTGCCATTGATAAAAGCCTTCATGATAAAATTTGTCACTAGGAAATAAAAGAAAAAAAAATCAATTGTCTAAATAAATCAAGACCCTCAGCGGATTTGTGGAATGCTTGTGGACCGGGTAACTTACTTTTTCTTGATAAGCCAGCTCCAAGATTGTGGTTCAAATCAAAGGGATCTGTGTGAAGAAATCTGTAGGTATTACTAAAGTCCATATGAAAGCGAACTATGAACCAAACTGATTAATATGAACACAAACAAGCTCATGTTGCTATTACTGATGCAGAATCAATACACTGAAATTGATTTCTCCATATCCTGAAAGAGGATATATTCAGAAGACAGAATCTCAGCAGTCCAGCTATGAACCAAATTGACCAAAATGTTGAAAAAGAGCAATTTTTGAAGGTGAGAGGAAACCCCTCCCACCCACGCAACCTTTCTATCAAAGTTAGATGAGCTAGAAAAACAATCATTTTCAGCTTGTCTGCAAAACATACTAGCAAATGTCATTGTTAGTAACTAGCTTTTACATTCATCTCTGAGTCTGAAGAATCTCTGAGTCTGAAGGATCAGGGAAAAGATTACACAGTGAGACAGACAGACTATGGACTGAATTCCAGTTTCCTTAACCATTCTGATCGTCAGCCCTCAAACAAACAAAATAAAATGTAAAATTCGCTTTTCAACTTTATTTCAGTTGAAAAATAAGGGCTAAATTCCAACCCGACTGAAGTCAATGGGGGGGGGGGGGGGGGTTGTCCCTAACTTCTGAGAGCCAGGATTTCACTCAATGTACTTAGCCGGAGGAAATATCCTAATCCAGCAGGATGAAAAAGTGAAAAACAACATGCGACAAGAGCAGATTTATTCAAATGGGTTTTAAAGCAATTCCATCCATCAATGAGTTCTGTATTAATTCCTACAATACCTTCAATAACAATATATTTGGAGGTCCACTGCTTCTTGAAAGTTGTAAGCAGATTTTTTCTTCTGATGCAGATAACATGTTCTTTGAAATCAAATTCTTCCGTGTAGAAGCGGAGCAGTCCCAGCCATAGCTCCCCAACAGATTCAGTGTTTGAACCATAGTCTGGCCAACAGGCTGGCTGGAAGTTAGAGAGAAAGATTTCTTCTTCTGAGATTCAGCGATTCAGACAGATTAAGCAAATGCACAGTCATCATTTCAGAGTGTTAGATTACACATAATTGTAATTGGTTATACACAAGTGTGGTTTAGAGTTACTCTAAATCACTTTCCATCCTTTTATATAGTTTGAAGGTTAATACTCAAATTTTGCTGTTTAAATGGTCGGTGGGTATTTTTAGTGTGAAGAGTAGCAAGCAATGTGTTGCTTCTTTTTAAACAACTTGCTGTTTATTTTTGATAGCATGCAAAATTGATATGCGTATTGTTAGTTTACTGTTAGTTTACTGTTCGGCTGGGTGCCCCTTCAACACAAAGTTATTCCATTGAAGGGTTATGTCACTTATCATCAGGTAGGGAAGAAAGCAGCAGTATGGCACGTCGGTGGTTATTCTTTAACAAACCTGATAGGATTACTGTTGAATGCAAAGCATTCAGGTTTTGCAAAAATATTTATTCACAGGTGCACTGGTCTCTTGTACTGTAGACAACCAACCGTGTTATGGTAGCTTGACAGCACAAAATTGGGATTTCCACACATTTCCATTATATGCCAAATAGTTTTAAGTGAATGGCTTTATCCCCTATACCGCCTTGGAAATCTCAGCTTTGAGTGTTTTAAATAAACTCAGAGATTTATATTTTGGAAGGTCGATTGTATTTTATTAGGCTAAGCCAATAAATATGAATATGTACAGTTCTATACAAAAAGAAAAGGAGTACCTGTGGCACCTTAGAGACTAACAAACATATCTGAGCATAAGCTTTCGTGAGCTACAGCTCACTTCATCGGATGCATTCAGTGGAAAATACAGTGGGGCGATTTATATACCTAGAGAACATGAAACAATGGGTGCTACCATCAATCTCGTTACAGTGTGTATGGTAACACCCATTGTTTCATGTTCTCTAGGTATATAAATCGCCCCACTGTATTTTCCACTGAATGCATCCGATGAAGTGAGCTGTAGCTCACGAAAGCTTATGCTCAAATACATTTGTTAGTCTCTAAGGTGCCACAAGTACTCCTTTTCTTTTTGCGAATACAGACTAACACGGCTGCTACTCTTGAGTTCTATACAAAAGTTTCCTGGCATGCCCTTTTACAAAGAAGATACTCTGCTTTCAAGTTTCATGCTTGGCTCTCTGTCTTGAGTAACATTACTCTTTTCTCCTCCGAACAAAGTATCATGTCCTAAGGCATGTGCTGTTATAACAGTATCTGGCTCCACTTAACAGCGGAAAAATATTTAGCAGATTCTTTTAAGAACATTTTCAGCATAGTTCTAAACACATTTAGATTACTAAAGCAAGGTGCTGAAGTATCGCTTCACAATTCCAATTGTAAAGGCTGACACAGCTAGGTCCAATAATAGCTGACATTTTATATAACTAAATGAGAAGCTCTCATTTTCAGCCCGTATGTAAAACAGATTAGCAAAGGTCGTTGTTAGTAACTACCTTTTACATTCATCTCCTGCATTTTTCAAATACATGCCTTACCAGAGGTTAGTTTCACTTTACAGAGTTATTGCACGATAATGCTGTATGAGAAAAGTGAATAGAAGACTCACCAACTCATCTATTTTGTCAAAGAAATAAACATTCCAACCATCAACTAAAATTTCAGGCTTCTTTGGCTCCTTGTAGATCTAAGAACAGAAAGTTAACTAGTTAGAGCATGGCTGTTCAGACTTGATGATTTTGATCCCTATTTTGGTCAAGAGTGCACCAAAAAATATCTAACTGGGACCAATTTATTTCTTGACATACGGTACCTCTTGGAGAGCAGGAATGACTGGTGGATTTCGCTGCTGAAGAAAATAAAGCACCATAAGAGTATACGCATAGGAGGACAGGCTACCTCGAGATGCATCTCCAATGTCACACATCTGGAAAGAGAAAAGCAAATTATAAAACTTTTTACTGTGGCTGTTATCACTTTCAGAGTGCCTGAAGTGTTACTCACCTTTGTAAAGACTTTCATTGTGTAACACAGATATTTTACTCTGGAATCAATGGCTGCATAAGAGGACAAGAGTCTTGTGTTATGCAGGGCCTGTAAATAAATAAGGAAGTCAAGTATGGGAAACGGCGTGAGGTGGAAAAAGTGGTAGTTAGCTAACGCCTCTGATCAGGGAGGCTTTGAAAACAACCTATTTCCTTGAGAGGAGCACAGACCTACAATGATTCACAACCACTTGCACTTGAAAAGCTTGCATCTGTATGAGGGCTGTCGATTAATCGCAGTTAACTCACACGATTAACTAAAAAAAAAAAAAATGAATCGCGATTAATCGCACTGTTAAACAATAGAATACCAATTGAAGTGTATTAAATATTTTCAGATATATTGATTTCTATTCCAACACAGAATACAAAATGTACTGTGCTCACTTTAGATCATTAGTTTTGATTGAATTTGCATTGTAAATATGAGAAACCAAAGAACCAGTATTTTTCAATTCACCTCATACAAATACCCTAGTGCAATCAATCTCCTTATCATGAAAAAAATACAAATGTACATTTGTGTGTTACATAACTGCACTCAACAACAAAACAAGGTAAATCTTTAGAGCCTACAAGTCCACTCAGTCCTACTTCTTGTGCAGTCAGTCGCTAAGACAAACAAGTTTGTTTACACTTACGGGATATACTCTGCCTGCTTCTTATTTGCAATGTCACTTGAAAGTGAGAACAGGCATTCACATGGCACTTTTATAGCTGGTGTTGCAAGGTATTTATGTGTCAGATATGCTAAACATTCATATGCCCCTTCATGCTTTGGCCACCATTTCAGAGGACCTGTTTCTATGCTAATGACGCTCGTTAAAAAAATAATACAGTAATTAAATTTGTAAGTGAACTCCCTGGAGGGAGAATTGTATGTCTCCTGTTCTGTTTTACCTGCATTCTGACATATATTTCATGTTAGAGCAGTCTTGGTTGATGACCCAGGACATGTTCGTTTTAAGAACACTTTCACAGCAGATTTGCCAAAAGGCAAAGAAAGTACCAATGTGGGATTTCTAAAAATAGCGACAGCACTAGACCCCTGGTTTAAGAATCTGAACTGCTGTCCAAAATCTGAGAGGGACGATGCATGGAGTATGCTTTCAGAAGACCTAAGAGAGCAACCCTCAGATGCAGAAACTACAGAACCTGAACCACCAAAAAAGAAAATCAACCTTCCGCTGGCGGCATCTGACTCGGATGATGAAAATGAACATGCGTCTATCCGCTCTGCCTTGGATTGTTATCGAGCAGAACCCATCATCAGCATGGACGCATGTCCTCAGGAATGGTGGCTGAAGCACGAGCATGAATCTTTAGCGCACCTGGCACGTAAATATCTTGACACGCCGGCTACAACCGTGCCATGCGAACATCTGTTCTCACTTTCAGGTGACGTTGTAAACAAGAAGCAGGCACCATTATCTCCTGCAAATTGTAGCCAAACTTGTTTGTCTGAGCGATTGGCTAAAGTAGGACTGAGTGGACTTGTAGGCTCTAAAGTTTTACATTGTTTTATTTTTGAATGCAGTTATTTTCTTGTATATAATTCTATATTCCTAAGTTCAACTTTCATGATAAAGAGATTGGACTACAGTACTTGTGTTAGGTGAATTGAAAAATACTATTTCTTTTGTTTTTTACAGTGCAAATATTTGTAATCAAAAAGAAATAAAGTGAGCAGTGTACACTTTGTATTCTGTGTTGTAACTGAAATATATTTGAAAATGTAGAAAACATCCAAAAATATTTACATAAATGGTATTCTATGATTGTTTAACAGCACAATTAACCGTTTTAATCGCTTGACAGCCCTAATATGTATGAATATACATGTGTCTGTGCGTGTACAAATGTGTGAGCACATACACTTTCACCTATTTACAACTTAAACTGTTAAGTGCACTGAATTAAAAGGCACACGCTGCAGTTGTTTGGAGCTCAGCAAAACCACTTACCGAGTTCTGCACATTAAAACCTGTTTTATTCAGACAGGAAGCGTTCATCAGGAGAGCGCGGTTACCACCTGCTCTGGTGGGAGGAGCTTATCAAGATTCTTAACTTTCATCTGCTCACAAACAATATGCAGAAGCATCCAAAAGGTAATACCTCAGAAGAGTGAAGCATCAAGCTACTACTGTATTTCTAAGGCATGTGGCAGAGCATAAATTCTGGGGCAGTTCCTAAACCCACAAATGCAGTTCATCCCAGAAATGCAGGCACTACCAACTGACACATACAGACGCGTAACCTGACGAACAGGCTTTCACCACACCTAGCATTTAAAATAATCTCCCTCAGCTGATACAGAGACTTACTGTCTCAATGAATTTGCTTTTGAAGTCTAGAGTCACTGATTAAATAGGTTTTTTAAAACATTTGGCCACGTACTTGGGACATAAATTTTGCTTCCATGGAGAATGTAACAAGGCGAGCCGGGTTTGGGACCATTCTCAAAGTCCTGCTAACTGTAGCACCTGGGGCTTTTCATAATCCAGATAATCTACGGTTAAAACCCTCCAAGTTAAAAAGGCTTGTGTGGCCAGATTTGAATCTGGTAAAAGGAAGATTGTTTCCAGCTAATGTTTTCCACCTTTCACCAGCCTAATTCTCCAGAGCATAGTGTGCAATGGAAAGCGACTTATTTTGTTCGAGATGAGACAGCCCTGATACCGTGACAGTCCCCACACTTAACACATGCAGCGATGGTCTTCTCGCTGCCCAGGATGTTACGCCGTTCCCTCCAAGTCCTACAAAAGGATCAATGCACCCCAAAACACTGGTGTTTGCTATTATTAAGCTAACTAAATTTACTACTAGCGTACAATTTTAGCAGAAAACAGCTGCTCTGCCTCCTTTCACTTCACCCAGAAAGAGTCGAATGGAGCATTAGAACCTCAAAATCTAACTGGAATAGGTGATTTATAATCGTGATCTTACCAGTGTATTATATAAACTGATATCTACTTCAAGACTGCTTCTCACATGGAAGAACTTGACAATTGGCACTTTAGCAGTTGTTATTGGCAAGACATTTCTTAGACCTAGGAAGGAATATTAAGTTTGGCTTTCACTTTAATACAATGAATATTCATTATTCATAGCGTTTCTGGCATTAGTTTTCATTTAACATTAGCTGAAAACTAAATTGTTGTTTAAATAGCAAAATAGCATAAATACTTATCTGGTACAGAGTGAATGAAATCCTCATAAAAAGGCATTTACATGTGATTTTTACAGGAATATACTGTGACGCTAAACTGTAATGTCTAGTGTGTGCCATCTTCAGCATTATTAATATTATTATTAATGTTACTTGTGAACAAACAAAAAAATGGATATGTAAATACAAACCTATAACCACTGTCCGAAGGGTCAAACTTGTAACTTAGGACTTGTTTTCACGTATGTTATTAACACAGTATCAGAGTCTAATTTAGGCCTGGTTCTATAAACCTTAGAACCCTTCAAATGGGCCTGGTCATGCAGTGAAGGTCTACAAATGTTCACAATCTAAGTCCCCAATCCTGCTAACACTGAACTCTTCAGTGCATTAGTTATCTTAATGATATCTGTGTACTTATACCCCTGAACCTTCTGACTCCATAAATAGTATACAAATTCATGTACACAGAACTATCCACTCTTATTCTCTAGGAAGGTACCTGAATGTTTCTTAAGCACTCTGGCTAATTCTTCAATTATTCTTATGCAATCAAGTCCCTGAAAAAGGAGAGGAAAAAAGATTTCAGTGCACTGATAATGTTTTGTGCCCATCGCAAAATTCTAGAAAAGCTATATGTAAGCATTACTATTAGACCATGTCCTAGCCAAGCCATTTCAGTTCATGTGCCATTCATTGCCCGTCATTAGGCTTAAAGCCATATCATTAAAAAGACACCTAAATTGTACACTCAGCGGCATTCATACCAGACAGTTTCAAAATGTAGCGTATTTTCAAGTCAACACTAAAGGATACCCTAATGTTCTTAAAAGAGTTCATGCATGCATAAACATGCATTTAAAGCATTTGCTAATTTATATAACCAAAAAGAAAAAAAGACTTGCTTCTTTCTCACCCCATCTTCGTTTTCTACCTTACCATGCATCAACACTGTGATGCTGAATCAATGTGCCTCATACATTTCCCTGTCAAACAATATTAACATTTCACTGAAGAATCTACGAATAAGCTCAACGGTAAAGGAAGAAAATCTTAAACCGGATTAGCTGACACAGCAGCAAGACACTAGCCAATTTACGTTTTTTGGTAGAAGTTCTATTTCCTTTTTCAGCGACTGCGCAAGTCCTTTTTGCAAAAGGATGTCACGAGACAGTGGTCACAGCAACAATAGCTCTATCTATAAAATACCAGTACAAGTTATACAAAAGAGCTCTAAGTCTACCTCAGAAGTTTCCAGTCCATCAATTGTCATACAGATATCAAGGTCACTTTGTTTGAAGCCAAAGCCATTTTTTGATGAGCCAAACAAGTTCAACCTGGTTCCTGTAAAGGACACAACACTATAACCACATCTGATACACCATCAGTTCAGTTTTAATAGCTAGGGTCTGATTTGGCCAATGTTGAACACCATTTTTCGGTAATAATGGACTTTACAAGGAATAGTTATTAAATATAGGGCATATTTCTTCATTGTCTATGGACGATAACACTGTACAGTTACTGGTCTAATTCAGTACCTTTTAGAGTAATAAATTAAAAGGCATGTGTGTCAAAACAATGACTAAAGCGTACAGCAAAATTTTCATCATTTTTGGCATTAAGAAAAAAAGGATTCACGAACAGGTGTTCTTTATAGCCAGAGTACGCACACAATTTTCATATTTCAATGTGATTTACAAGATGACAGTATCCCTGCAATAAGCTTTCGTGGGCTACAGCCCACTTCATCGGATGCATAGAATGGAACGTATAGTAAGAAGACATATATATATGGAGGGAGGGTGAGTGGAGGGATAGCTCAGTGGTTTGAGCATTGGCCTGCTAAACCCAGGGTTGTGAGTTCAATCCTGGAGGGGGCCATTTAGGGATCTGGGGCAAAAATTGGGGATTGGTCCTGCTTTGAGCAGGGGGTTGGACTAGATGACCTCCTGAGGTCCCTTCCAATCCTGATATTCTATGATATATGCATTCTATGCATCCGATGAAGTGGGCTGTAGCCCACAAAAGCTTGTGCTCAAATAAATTGGTTAGTCTCTAAGGTGCCACAAGTACTCCTGTACTTTTTGCGGATACAGACTAACATGGCTGCTACTCTGAAACCTATCCCTGCAATGTCTCTTTTCTGGCTTTTGTTAATTTTTTGAACAAATTTAGTAACCTGCAGGGGCTTACGGAGCAGGTGCAGTAGTGATAGATGATTTTCAGGCCCCTATGGCAGTCTGAATAGTAATGGGGATTTGGACTGGAAGAGAGAGCCTGGAAGTAATTAAATCAGTGATTAGCACAGCCCTCCACCTCTACCCTCCTCTGGTGACAAGACACCAGTCTTCAGTGTACAATGAAAATTAAGATTAAATATAAAATTTAGGATAGGTATCAAAGTTAATATATTTACTGACTTTTCAGAGATTTCAAGGCCAGAAGAAAACACTGTGATAATTGAATTTGACTTCCTGTGTAACTATGATACTCACAGTGCTGGAGTCCTTCAGAAATAATGAATTTAACTTCACCTCACCCCTTTGAGGCAGGGAAGAATCCCCATTTTACAAATTGGAATGAAGACACAGAGATTAAGAAATTTACCCAGGATCAAATAGGAGTCCGACACACCCAGGAACAAATTAAGTGGCAAACTAACTAGATTAGCAGCACGAGGATTTGACTAAATCCTTGAGGCTCTGGATAAGCGATACAAGAACTCTCTCTGGGTTACGACAAGTCTTTACAGATGCAACAATCTTTGGCCAAAAATTCCACATGCAGCCTGCATACAAATTTGGCAAGACTACGAACTGAAGCCCAGGTGGTTACCGTATATATTTCCAGAAATAGAAACCGTAGCTCCAGTCTACGGAGCTTTGCTGATAGCCAAGAGTTATGCCTCTGCTTTAGAATACTCCCAGAGTGATGGACAGGCAGTACATTTTTCTTTCTACACTGAGAATAAGGGCAGAAAAATAAAGCTATTTCTCAGATGAACTGAAAAGGAAGGGGATACTTTTGGCCTGATCAAGATTCCAAGGTGGGGTGCCAGGGGTTTCAGAAAGTCTGTCGCGGTCTTACAAGAATGAACACAATGACTGGAACAGCGAACTTTGACTCATGAATTTGAGATGAAAATGCTAGTTATGAAAGTTTTGTTATAAAATTGTGATTACTGGTTTCTTAAACAGCTATTGTTCATGCCTGCTGATGTCATGATCTTTTCTCACCAACAGGATGTAAAAAAGATAGAAATGGACATGTTTTTGGAGCTTTTTGTTTGTTTGTTTGTTTTAAGAAAGAGCACAATCTCAAGGAGGCAGGGCATAATCATAGAATATCAGGGTTGGAAGGGACCTCAGGAGGTCATCTAGTCCAACCCCCTGCTCAAAGCAGGACCAATCCCCACCTAAATCATCCCAGCCAGGGCTTCAAAAACTTCAAAGGAAGGAGATTCCGTTACCTAGGGAGGTGGTAGAATCTCCTTCCTTTGAAGTTTTTAAGGTCAGGCTTGACAAAGCCCTGGCTGGGATGATTTAGGTGGGGATTGGTCCTGCTTTGAGCAGGGGTTGGTCTAGATGACCTCCTGAGGTCCCTTCCAACCCTGATATTCTATGATTATGCCCTGCCTCCTTGAGATTGTGCTCTTTCTTAAAACAAACAAACAACAAGCTCCAAAAACATGTCCATTTCTATTTTTTTTATAATGTATGAGGTGGAAACTTCAAGCTTTAACAGCGAGCTGAGATTATTGCAAGAGAAAATATTCCCAATTAATCTGAAGTCCTATAGCAGAGTCTTAAACAACTAAACAGAATATTTTAAGAAGAAGTTTAAATTAGCTAACGTTGTTCTTTATACTGGTACAATGAAATTGTTGAAAATGCTAAAAAAGTGAAACTTTAAAAAAAAACTAAATATGAGTATGAAAAGAAGCTGCACAATTACCTGGAAACTCCTGTCTGATGAAGCTTTCCAGATTTTGCCGTATATGTTCACGAGCCTGATCCTCTATAATATTTGGAGCAAAATCCTCTTTAAAAAAGCCAGAAACACACCCATTCAGGCAAAATATGTAAAAACATTGCCACCGTTAAGTGACAGGAAGGGGGAAAAAAGGAAATTGATGTGGGAGGGGAAGAGAGGGAGGAGTGGGTAGAAGCAGAGAAATACTAAGTCAAACAAAAAAATACATTAGGAAAACAGTCGTTTTGTCTAGTCAGAAGTGAAGGGTGCCATACTGAAAGATCAAATGAATGGGGGGGGGGGAGAGGGGGGAAGAATGGTTCAAAAAATCTGAAGTCAGCGTATCGTTCTTTCTAGAAATGGTCCTGCCTTTGTTCTTTCAAACACCAATTTCTGGTAACGAGATACAAAATATCACACAAAGAACCGCACTGAAGAGGGTCAGACAACATTTTTGGAAAAAGGATGCCTCATATAGGCTCTGAAGTCTGTGTGTAGATGCCTAAATTTCAGGAACATCCAATATCCAGCAGCTTTCATTGACTCCATGTTTAGTTCAAGGAGTCATAAGATCAGCCTACACACTTTGGATTTTTACTCTTTGGGGGTACAATTTAGACTTATGAATATAACAAGTATCAGGTGCAATTTAGCAATTAAACTAATGTCATTACCCTACAGAATCTCACCTGTTGTACTAAGTTTGCTACTTTCAAAACCCAGCACCACTGATGCTGTTGACCTCAGAGAATTCCCTAAAGTACTATTAAAATCTAGCTGACTAATTCATATTTTCCATAAACATATTGAAAGAGTGCAGTATTGATGACTTACTGTAACACTGGATGCAAACTTGATCTAAAATATTTGAAAACTTGGGTGTCAACGCTGGCAAAGGGTCTAGCTCAATTTTTTTGAAGTCTTCTGGACAATCCCTCTTTAGGTGACCTTCTCGTCTGCACAAGCTACATACAACCATAGGAGACTGCGTGAATAGAAAGCAAGACATTTTTTAAGTCTACGGCCCTTTTATGAATCAGAACTATACTTAGTAATATTTCCTGGTGGTTAGATGTTAAAAGCTTACCTTGCCCTTTGTGAACGCGGGTTTATTAAATTCATAAAAGAGCTCAGATTCCATAAATTGTCCTATTAGTATGTCCTCTTCACAAAGGCTTCCTTTCTCTATAAAATCCTCTTCATTCAAATCTACCCTTAGAGATTTATCTACATGTTTTCCCAGCTCTGTCTCTTCATATTTAACAGAGACGGACAATTCTTCCTCAGACAGTGCATCTTCATCCCCAGATGCAGTGTAAGTATTGTCCAGCTCATCATCTTGTCCAGTCACAATCCCACCACATTCTGTTTGGTTTAGGAGAAAACTCTGTTCTCCCTCCTCTTCCTCTCCTTCCTCATCCGAGTTATTTATTTCAGATAACGAAGGTGCACGTTTGTTCAGGGAATCATCCAGTTCATCAGTCCCCTCTGTGCTCTCCTCATCCATGTCAGCCTTATCGTCGAATATTACATTGCACTCGAAACCAAACTCATCACTCTCTCTGACTACTGTGCTCTGAACACCTTCAGAGTGCGAAATACCGTATGTTTCAATATCATGCTCACTTGCTGGAATAGGGAGATCTCCATTTTCACTGTAGTCATCCAAGCCTTGATCAATAACTATCACATTTTTCTGCCATTTCTCATCTTGGTCATCTTCTTCCTCTTCCTCCTCCTCCTCCTCATTTCCACTTTCTGTCTCTACACAGCTTGGTTTGAAGTTCTCATTATCACCAGAAATCATCTCTTCAATTACAAAGTCTGAATCTTCCTGAGCAATTCCCAAATGTCCTATATCATCTGCCAATTCTTCTTTGGCCACGCTTTTAGAGACAAACACCTTTGAAGGATCAACTGTACATGCCTGAGGCGTGTCTATACTTCTATCAATAATATTAATACAATCAGCTGCTACCACTTCCCCCATTTGGTCAGCTACGTTTTGCGTATCGGTGGCATCATGCTTTATGGCATCCTTTTCAGGTTCTAATCTTTGTGATGTCTCCTCATTGACATTCAAAGGCTTTTGGGGGCTGGATTTTGTAGGTTTTTTGTGGGGCAAGGCAAAATATTTGTAAGTTGCCCTTAAGCAGTGAAGAATATATTCATATACTAGCTGACTGTTCAGAGTTCTTGCCACATTCCTCTTTACTGAGTAAGGGTCTGAAAGAAAAAGAAAGCCAGGAGCTAACTGAATACAAAAGTCTAACACTTCATTGATGGATATAAAGAAGCAGCAAAGACAGGTTTGATTAGTCCTGTTTTGTTTTACAACAAATTTTAGATATATTGTCAATTAATTTAATGAACTGTTTTAGGAACGCATTAGCAATAAAGAGAGCTCTAGACTTTGTGGAGGAAACTGTATATGTTTAAAACATTTTATAATATCACACAGAAACATATGCCTGAAATTGTTTTTCTAACATATCTGACAGCGTACTTGGTAAGTCAGAGGGCCGATAAGTCTTAATTGACAGACTTCAGGTACCTTCCACAGCCATGCGCTTTTTAGGCCAGTCCTTTGATTCACGAGACACTGGTTCTTTGAGTCGTATACTGATGACCAGATCAGCCAGATTGAACTCCAAGGCATAGAAGCGAAGCAGTTCTACCCAAAGCTGCCCAACTGGTGCTGAACACTGGTGTCCTGAATCAAACACTAAGGGAACCTGTTAATTAGAAAGTAAAACCCTCTTCAGTTTTAAGGTGGATGAAAAACCCTCTTTTATGGGGCAGAAAAATCATTCTGCCAGTCTTAAACTTGCTTTTCACTGACACACAGTCACGTCTGCGACGAGTGTGCAGGTCTCAACAATAAAAATTAATGCTCTACTCAAACAAGGGAAACTACAACATTATGAGAGTTAAACACACATTTTACAGCTACAGAAGAGGACAATTCAAAGAGATAGTTATCTTGATTTACACTAACACCTCAAACTCTTATAAATCAAATGTAATAACGGTTGGACAGTGACATGTATGATTATGGCTAATATGAATCATGATTGTGTATTTAAATAAAAATGTTCTTGTGCTATCATTAATACACTTCAAAGTGAGCATTTCAGAGCATAAAAACCTCAGTTAGGGTGAAAGATATAGCCTCATCAAATGCAAAACATTCTTCAGAAAGAATCACCCTGTATGGTCACTTAAATGTACAGGCACAAAATGTGCACTTCAAGCAAGAAGGGGAAGCCACAGACAGAGCAAATTACACAGTTTAAAATCTCTGTGGATATTTATTCTGCCAACTCTGAAAGTTTGTCCTCTTTGGTTGGAGTTGTTTCTTAGGGCTAACCATCAATAATTTGGCATGAAGCAAAAGACGTGGATGCTGGGATTCAGTGCGAATCCAGTTTGGTACTGTGACAAATTATTGACACAGTCTTTTAGACTACATTATGCTTTTCCTTAGATTCAGGCGGTCCTAGCTTTTACGGCTATACATTATCTTAATACACTTGTAAGAATTTAGTTTACGTGAGTTTTATAATGGCTCTGATTTATAAACACAGCACAAATTATTTTTAAAAGGATTTCATATTTTTGCTATATAAAGATTGCTTAGTATTTTACCAAATAAGATCTTTTTAGACAAGGTCATGGAGTATTTTACACTTAAAACATCATAAATGTTAGCCATTGTTGGATTAAGTTTATGTAACTTCTGTATTATAAAACACTCCCATGTGCGATTTGGACTGAATTTATACAGTTATGCTATTTCTAAAAAGAGCAATGCTATTAGATAAGAAAAATAGTAGTTTGAAATTAAGAGTGACTCAGTTGACATAGTCAAGTCTGAAAAAGGATTTTTGGAATTCTGTCAATTACAGTTGTCCCCTACTTTAAGCAATATTAACAACCCAGGACTGTGACCCTGGGACCTCTTGGTGCCAACTAGCTGAGGGCACAGGGGATCTGGTATCTACATACTGGTTCACTGAAGCGGTCTCTAATGAAAACCTGTGGCACACTGGTCAGCATAATCATTGTGAGATGTGTGTACCGATAATATGTAAGGAGTTACGTATACATAGACCTTAAGCACATAATTTTCAGTGCGAGTTAAGGCAGGTCACCAGAAGTTACGTATACATAGACCTTAAGCACATAATTTTCAGTGCGAGTTAAGGCAGGTCACCAGAAGGGGATCAGCATACTCCTGCCAGGCAAGAGAGAAGAGATGCTTATCTCTGGCTGGCTGGTCAAGTGCATTATGTATGGTCTACTTCACAAATGGAAGCCCACCTACTATCTGAGCACAAGGCTAATCAAGAGATCGTAAAAACCGACAAGAAAGGAGCACAGAGGAAAAAACAACGAATGGGAGGAGAGGAGGGGAATCCTGTTCACAAGTTAAGACAATGGATTTTTGTACGGTAACGGTAGAGAGACAAACTGCATCGTTCACCTAGGAGACAAGTCGACAGCATGCTTCTCTTATGAACAGAGGGTCACAACCAACCTTGCTGCTAAAAGCCGGGAGAAAGATTTTTTGGATGAGACAACCTTTATCAGACAGGAAAAAAGTGTTGTTCGTTAAGTTTAGGCCTTGGCTCTTTTCTGGTAAACTTATACTTGTTTTCACTATAAACAAATCTAAGTGCCATTTGTTAAGCTGAGCTGTGGTCTAAGGAGTAACTGGGAAGCTGTGGTGAACTGCTCCTTTGGGAACAGTGGGTCTGGTAATTGTGTGAGTGTCCAGTGGTTTAGGGCCTGGACACTGCAGGCGTGCTTGGAGGACTCGGGTGCTGGAGTGTGCCTATCACTAACCTGGAAAAAGAGAGAGAGTGGGGCCTGTGGAGGTCTGGAGGGGAAGTTTGTGTTGCCAGTAGCTGATGGAGTCAGAGAGTGATCCACAGTGGGCATAGAAAAGGCTTCCGCATAGCGAGGTGCCTTACAACCCTGGGTATCCCTGGCAAGCATCACCAATACCTTAAGACTTAGAATTACTTCCTGGTCTCCTACTACTTGTCACATTTGTCTTTAGATGTCGCATACGCAACAGAAAACCAGTCACTGAATTACAGAGACAAGGTGGGTGAGGTAATACATTTTTATCACCACCCACTTTGTCTCTCTAATATCCTGGGACTGACACGGCCACAACACTGCACACAGCCACTGAATTATGCAGCTTAGCTTCGCAATACATCAACAATTTTACTCCACTTAAAATAAAGACGGGTGGTCATTGCTGAGAGTAGCAGTAGCGATTTCTAGATTACTACTGAAGTAACTGAAATGGTTCAGACCTTGCCCCTTTTAGGAGAAGCTTCTTTTGGAGAATCAGCATCATCAACAGCAGGATTATACTCCCAGACCACGATATCATTCTCAACATCTTTAAGGTTGAAGTTTGCTAATTTGTTTAAGGAGAATCCTCCAATCTGGAGAGTGCAGAGGGAAAGAGGAAAAAACACCAGACACCTTTTTTATCTGAAGAATTTCAAACCAACATCCTCCATACTATTAATCATCCAGAAAAAAGTCAGTATTTTAAAGACGTACAAAAATCATCATATACTATACCCATAATAAAGACAGGCTTACTGAATTCTCATTCGATAGGGTTCTTCCTCCCCAGGTAATCGGCTTTCTGATTAAATGTCACCAATGCGCACTGCAACTCCATTAGTCGATTTTCAAAATAAGAAATTACACGCAGTATCCATCTAGTTATGATTTATATTGGTATCTTTACTTTGTTAGAGGTTCCGTCACGTGGCTTTAAATAAAATTTTATACATACATCGATTTGACTCGTTAACCAAGATCAAGAGCTGTATGTAAATAGCAAGTCTGTAAACAATTCTGAAATACGCTAATGATAAAATAGATCAGTGTTTGAAGAAGTCTGTTATAGGCCTAGGATAAACGTTAAGTGCCTAAGTCCCACTCAAAAGTTATAGAGTTGTTTTTGAAAAAAATTACACATAGGATACCACCTTAATTAATCCCCCTTGTGCCCAGGCATGATGATACAGTCTTTAACTACATAATTGCATATTATTTTTTCCATAGGACCCCCGCCACATCAGTGCGCAATATGGACCTGCGGTATGGGTGAATCAGGACTGTGCAGCCAAGGAGATAGGGGCCCACACACTGAACAATGAGAAAACAAAAAAGAGCGAATAACTGCTCATTAAGTGAGCACTGTCCATTCCGTGCACTGAATGAGGCTAGTATCCTGTGGAAAATAATATGTGATCACGTAATTAAAGACTGCATCATAATGCTTGCGCGCAAGGGGGAGGAATTAAAATTGCTCAACCAAACTTAATTGTGGCATGTTCTTGTCACATATATTATGCACACAAAAACTATACTGATATTTTGCTGTTGGTGACTAAGTGTCTTACTCTCCTGCACAAGGGATAGGCAAGACACAAGCAAGTAATAATTTACAATTATAACAGAAAATATCACCCTCAGATTGATGAGATTTAAGTGGCACGTACCCACAATCCCAAATAAACAGGCAGAAATGGCTCTTTCCTCTGTTGTAGAAAGAAAATGACCATTAAAGCAAACACGTAAGATGGCAAACCTCCTTCTTCAGGACGATCAGCACAACACAGCTGTAAAAAAAAAATTGAAACACGTTAATATTTTTCCACATCAAGCTTTTTATTACAAATAGTCTTTTTGGTATCTATCATCATTCTCCTATTTGCAAAACCATCAATTTAAATACCGGAAGAGAGCGCAAAGATTTACATAACTCGTTTGTCCCCATGTTGTGGGATGTGTTTGGTTCCAAAGGACTTCATGGAGTTATTAAAATCACAGCCGGTGTTCTAGCATAAGAATACTGAAATCACTTTTCTTGTATGCATTCCATTCTGATAATCAGATCTGATAATCTTCCAGCCATACAAGCTACTGGTTGTACGCAACAGTTGGGATTTGCAGTGAGGGTGAAGGGAAATTGCGTCAATGAGATCTCGGCATAATTCCCTTCAGCTCCTTTAACGAACTGCTCATTTTCAGTTTAAAGAGTTATGGTATGATAAATTCAGAATTGTGACTCTTATCTTTGTACTGTAATCTGCTCAAGCTATTTCAGAAATCAAGACTTAAGGTGGCATATATGGTATGTATACCCAGAGTACTGACTAACATTCACAAAGATGACTGGCTTATTTAGGACTTCAAACTTCACCATTTGAAAGCGACTTGCTACATGAAACAAACATACCCTGCCTTCCGTCAAACACATATCATACTTGCACCAAATACTCAAAGATTCCACTACTCATTTTGTCCACATGAACTCTTCCTAATTTGTTTCCATTAACTTCAAATGTGAAAATTACCTCATATGACAAATTTTAAGAATTCTTCACAAATAATCTTCCCCTTCTATGCACTTGAGGCACTTTTGCAGCTGGTACTCAGGTGCAGAGAAGCTGGGATTTCATAAGCAATTTTTTAAAAGACTAACAGACAAAGATATGCATATCAACATCTTTATATTTTATAAGCGTTGCTATTAATGTGGTTAGACTCTCAGCAATCACGTAACAAAAGAGCTTGTTAAGCAACATTATGGTGGATTTTTTTTGGTACAAAGTCAAGAAATTCCAGCTAGAGTTTCACATCAACCTCTATGATCATATACCAAATGCTGCCTATGTAGAGATCTTTAAGTGGAAAGGCAAGGTGGCACAGTTGCGGTTGCTGTATACACTATAATTTAGTGCAACTCATATCGACTCATATGTGCGACAATTAGATAATCTCAGTCAGTGCATGCACATAATGGGCAAAGAAAATAATATGCTGCACATAACAAATATTGTATTCCTCAGAGGAGGAAAGCCGGTGGGTCACGTTTAAAGTTCAAAGACGTTTTTGAATTATAAGAACCTAATAAAGCAACTGAAAGTTTCTTAAAAGCATGAAATACTGTTATATTTAGATCATTGAAGCAACTGAATAGATTCTTCTTGTAAAGTTAGAAAAAAAAAAAAAAAAAAAAAGAGTCACTCAATCTAAACCAGCGATTTTCAGCTTTCCATACAGTAAGCCCCTTTTCCATAGCAGGGCACACCGTCTATCCAACCCCTAATGGAGCCATATGAAGGACAGGGCAATTGCAATCTGTTTGTGACTGCCCGCATCCCCCAAGGTAGAGAACCCCTGCTCTAGATCATGCAAAATTTCAGACCAAAGAGTAACTTTTTCCCAAGAAGAGACTTAGAGCAATCGCATTCCTAAACTACAACTGGAGATTTACTAGCAGGACATTGGACTAAAAGAGAAACACCATGAAAACCAGGATGTATCTTGGTTAAACTTTTGTACACTGCCTACCTTCTCTTATCCAGGTGCCTGTTTTGAGAAACTCATCACACAAGAGTTGGACAAAAAGAACGGTTTTTATTAAAAAAAGACTCACCTTCGCCCAGTACCTGAAGGCAATCACTAGAGGTACAAGAGTTGGTTCTAGTTTTCCAAGAGTAGCCAAATGGTTTGTCGTCAGACAAGCATTTTCATTCCCTGCGCTTACTTTACAAACAAGGCCACTACAATGACAAAGAAACAACCTGAAAATCCTGCAGGTGTTTTAAGGAAAGCCGTATGTCAGATGAAATCTTACAACCTATCACAAAATTGAGGCTCTGACGACAGATTTAACAGCCTCAGAGGCTTAACATTACAATGAAAGGAAGCAAACAAAACCAGTTTGACCTGTGTATTTAGTTTTACAATTTAAACATTTCAAGCTTTTACAAGAGCAAAAGCATTTTAAAATTCACAGCAATTCATCACTCACTTTCTGGAGATTTTTTTTTAAGCAACTAAATCATTTAGTCAATGAACTAAAACATCACACATTGTCATTTACTTCCGTGAATCAAAATAATTTCACTGTACCAAACCCCGTTACTAAAACAGTTCATAAACTATTTCCAGAGTGCAGGAAAAAAAATCAATGAATGAAAGACCAAGGAACTGCAAACAACTGGTGATAGATTCTACATCAGTAGCTAGTTACACAATATTTCATGAATCTGAAGTGGTATGTGGTAAGTGGGCAAAACAAAATGCCTCACTCCTTTCCTCATAGCACTAAAGCTATTTAAGCTCCCCTTACATTGTTTTTTAGGTTTCTTTCATTTGATATTAAATCTGCATCGTCTAGAAGGGAAGAAAGGAAATTTTCTACTTTAGCAATCATCCCCAGTGCAGAGGGGTGCACAGTGAAAAAATAAAAGGTTTTTTTTTATTATTTTTTTTTATTTATTTTTTTTTGTAAAGGAGACTGGGGAAGAGGGGGTTGAGGAAGAAATAACCCTTACCCTCTTATTCTAGGCTAGGAATGACTTGCCCATAAGTGTTTGTGTCAAGATCCATGGAACTGTAATAATTTAGTACAGAAATGTTATTTTTTCAGGTGTGGGTATGTGTAATTGACATTGCTATATGCTATTAGAACACACAAATTGACAACTGAGACCTTTGCTTTTCTCTGCACACCACCACTGGTACTCTAGCATGGAAATCTGCATCAACATCAATAAAAGATTCTGGGGGGGGAAAAAAAAAGAAAAAGCCACATTAAGCACATGGTTAATAATATTCTTCGTGTTTAAGGAGAAACTCATGTAGCGCAAGGAGTAGAAATAGATTTTGGGTCTATCAGTCTGGCTCATAAAAGGATCACCTCCAATTAGAAATCTGACTAACTCAAGCACGAAAATAGAAAGTTAAGTCCGGTGGGTCAGTACTATCAGACATTGTGTTAATTTAGATTTTGAAAATATGAAAGGAAAAACGCAGTCCAACTATATAAACTTGCAGTGTTTCCAAACAAGATCACATTATTGTTGGTAGAGGAGGCAGCGACTTAGCAGTTGTGTTAAAGAAAATGCTACAAGGGAGAGAGCGGAAAGAAGAGTAAAACCTCACACACACACACACGGTAAAATAGAAAAGGAGCCACCCTCCCTCTCTTTTTCCTTTGTGTATATTCTACTTAGATTGTAAAGACCCCGTTTTCAGCTGGCTTCAACCCAGTCTTCACTGATGTGCATAAATTAGGACTGAGTGGCATTTTTTTAGTACCTCAACATGCAGGTGATGGGTTTCCATATACACATTCTATCTTGTGTACGAAACATCAGCACACCAAAAACCTATGTGCAGATGCGTGCACAAAGTTGTATGTACATGAAAGGAGGCTAAGATCTGAAAATAGGGCCTTAAGTACTTTGGGACAAAGACTAGTCAGTCCTATTTCAAGTAAGAAGCACCATGCACACTTATGTCGCTAGGTAAATCATCCTCACAAGCTAGCCTGTGGAAAAGAGGGGCATCCCCATTCCTGATGGGGATGAGAACACACAGTTAGAATTTCTACCACTAAAGGACATACTGTAGCTAGTATTTGAACGAAATACTAAAGCAGCTAAATTCTTTAGGCCTTATACAAGTGATGCATTTAGTATCTACCATTATCGATTCAGGGTAAGTCATTTGTTGGAATACACATGACAAGCCTACACTAAACAGCTTGTCTGACGGCATTAGTTCTGTAGCGTTGTTGTAGCCGTGTCAGTCCCAGGATATTTGAGAGACAAGGTAGGTGAGGTAATATCTTTTATTGGACCAACTTCTGTTGATGAGAGACTCTAAGGTATGTAAAGGAGCACACCTTACTCTAGGGAGATTTGCACTACATTTTGGGCTAGCAGGGGAATATTACTATCAACCTTTGTTTCTGTGATCCCATCAGCAGTGCTCACAGAAAGAGCTAGGGGATCATTACAGAATGTTACACCTTAGAGTGTTGTGGTTTTAGGCTACCACCACATAATTCTATCCAAGGCACCACTCCTGCAAAGACTGAGGCCCCTGCTTAACTTCATGCACTGTGTAGTCTCATTTACTTCACACGCTTAAGTCTCAGCAAGGTCACTGACCAAGTAAACACAGCCACATAAAAACTCCAACTCTTTTCCCTAGCTGTGAAGGGATTTTGGAATTCAATGTACAAAATGCTCCCTCCTCCAATTATGTAAGCTTAATACCTTTACTCTTGTACCTGTCAATTTACTAGTGTAGAAGAAGAATGAAACTACATCTGGAGACAGACTTACATTATTCTGTAAAAATCAAGTAAGCATTTGAGCTGATGCATCTATTTAAAAAAGGTTTTGCATTCAGTGAAGGAGTATTGTGAGAACGGCCAGGGGTGCTTTTGAAATGAAACTGAAACCAGTGAACAAGTATTTCTTACCACTATTCTTCAGACTTTCTTGTACAAGTAAGAGAACATCTGGTTGAGCCATCTGTGAAATGGAGTCAAATCATAGAAGATTATTATTTAAGCTACTGAAACATTTGAAAAATGTGTTTTTTAATGATGGATTTTTAATACTTCCATATTGAAAAGACA
Source organism: Caretta caretta (assembly GCF_965140235.1). Taxonomy (NCBI): domain Eukaryota; kingdom Metazoa; phylum Chordata; order Testudines; family Cheloniidae; genus Caretta; species Caretta caretta. The sequence continues at coordinate 91,576,972 of NC_134210.1, read as the reverse complement.
GAGGAGGATCACTGTGACACCTAAGGCAAGTCACAACATCTAAGGCCCAGTTTCCCCATCTGTAAAATGGATATAAATCTCCTGCTCTGCCTCACAGGGTTGCTGGGAGGTGAGGTTTAACTCATTTGTGTTTGTGAAGTGCTTTGAGTTCATTGGATTGAAGATGCTATTAGCACAGAGTAATACCACTACTTTAACAACAGATTAAGATGATTTTAGTTCAGACGCAGTTAACAACAGCTCCCCTTGGATCGATACATTTTGGTAAATAAAAATCCCATTACCACTTGGCACCTTTGGTTATTACTTGCTTAAATGTTACTATAAAAGGCAATTCAGCCAATTTTACAACACTAATAATAACCTGCTTACTTACATTGGCTGGAAACTGGACATCAACGTTTATGTCAGATGTTCTGAAACCAAATCTGCTACAGGAGGAGCCGTACAGCCTTAGCGAGCAACCTGCAAAGAAAGCAATTTTTTGTATAAACTCAACATCTTAATCCAAATCCTGGGTTGGAGTGCAGCCACTTTGCAATGCCTTGCCAGCAGATTCTAGTCCTAGAACTGGTGTAGACAGCCATCAGAGGATCACCCCAATTCTGAAGAATCTTTCAGTAGCACAACAGTTCCTACACCTTATCCCTGCTGCTGGCAAAAGGGATTGAGGCCACGCCCAAGAGGGCATGGCTTGGGCCTCCTCTAAACCCTGCTGATTCCCAGCCACTGGGTCAGTGGCAGTTGATGTAATTTAGAGCAACCTTCAGGCCAAAATATTGCCACTACGTCACCAAGCAGAACATACTGACAAAAATCAAATTATATTATTGGTAGAACTTGTCAAAATCAGAGATTAAGATTACTCTTGCGGAGAAAAATGCTTTTTCTTTTTAGTATATTTGACCATCAAACCAAATGGCAGAGTTATACCTGGCAATTTTGGGTGCAATAAATCTTCCATCGCTGTTTTAATTTTGAGTCTTTGTTCCAAATCCTCATTATTTAAGCCAAACTCTTGCACTACGTTTTCAATGGCAACACCAATAGCTTGTATCTGGGAAGGTGTTGGTGGAGGCAGGGTAGTCAGCAGTTGTTCTTCTTGCTTTTCCTTCAAGGACAACCATATTTTAACATATTTCAATGACTCTCCTCAGTTGCTTTCATGAGGTAGGGGTAGGTACACACAACCTACCGCCATAAACATTTCTGTGTGCCCATCTATATTACGGAGCTAGTAAGCAGTTTCAAACAGTTGATGCGTTAGGACACAATTAAGGTCTAGAGAAAGATGATATACAATGATTCTATCTAGATAAAGAGTTTGAGACGTCACGTTAGAGGCTTCGGTAATTTACAAAAATCCATACACCTATATAAAAGGCATAGGCAAACATCCCTTTCTCCTTATAAGGAGTGGTAGAGAATAATGAAGTTGAAGACAAAAGGGAAACCCTGTACGTGCCTTTCAATTCCTTTGGTCTTCTGGGGCAAAGGTGGGGAAGGAGGGCAGGCGCAGCAGAAGTTTCTTTCAGTAATAATAAAATGTCAAACTGCAGTTATGCTGGCAATAGTTTTCAATATATATATAAATATAAAGCTGTTATTTTAATTATTGATATATATTCTCTCATACTGGAGTATTCAACAACCCTTTCGTTTTATCTAGGCTATTGTCAAAATGGCAATTACAAATTTTAAATTCATTCTTACCAACTCATTCTAAATCAAGTATATTATAGCTGTCAGAACGCCACTAAATGACATATTAAGAAGAGAGCAGATACAGTTAATGATACCATTACACAACTCATGAACAACAAATGAGGTTAAGTTGTGACAGCTTTTTATTACACACACACACACAAAAAAACCACTTTAAAAAAAAACTTATGACCTGCACAATAATACTGAATTATACATTGAATGAAAGCTCCCTTTAATGATGGTTATTAGGAGATATCAGTAATATCCTAGAGGCAGTCCCGAGTTCACTCTATGCTGGAAAAAAGTCTCAAACTACGTATTTGTTGCTTTTACCAATGTCTATGGACATTGGTAGACATTATATAGAGAAGCACTCTGTATAACACTAGCAGAATATTAAGCCTGGTAAGAACAAGGCAAGACTTCAGGGCAAATATAATTGCATCATCATTAGCAGGATAACAATACTGAAACAAATATAAAGCATGGATTTCTAAAAGTGTCATTAACTCACCTTTATGTTTTTCTTGTGCTTCTTCTCTTTAATGTGCTTATGAGCAAATGTCACTGACTCAATCAAAGCATCACATAATTTGCAGGTATACTTGGCTGTGGGGTAGTTTCGAGGACGCTAAAATTGAGAGAGTTTATTGACTAAGATACAGAAACCTTCATTTCATACATCTGCCACGGTCAGTTAAATTGTCCTAGGAAGTCCAAAAATACACCCTCCAACTTTCCTGGCAACCCGAAGGTTGTCACCTTTAGAATTGCTGGTAACCGGACACTCGAGGCCCCGCACCTGCTCTGCCTTTTTCCCAGGGCTCACCCCCTTCTCTGCCTCTTCTCCCCAAGGCCCTTTCAGCATCTTGCTGGATCATCTCAAGGAGCCTACCTGCCTGCAGGTAGGAGGTGGTCCCAGCTGAGCAGAGGCTAGCGTGACCTCGCGCCTCCCCCTGCCCCGTGGTAACCAAACTTTAGGTCTGGGTGCCATTTAGGGTTGCCAGGTCCCCTTTTCGACCAGACTTCCTGGTAGAAAACCGGGCACCTGGCAACCCTAAACGGCACCCGGACACAGACGCCAAAACACGACTGTCCAGGTAAAACATGAACGAGTGGTAACCCTACCTAACCCCAATCTTAGAGCCGAGCAATTTGAATATTACATAGAGGGACACTTGGAAATTCGAATACTGAACGTAGTCAAAAGCAAAGGTACACTAGTCTTCTTTTTATTCATTTCCAGCCACTGAACACCCATTTTGTTAAAATTTTATGGATTGGATCCCTAACAACAGAGCCTTTAGCTGCACAAAGTGGAATTCTTCAGGAAGAGTGCAAACCTTTGATCTTTAATTCATAAATTAAAACCTGTATGTGATAAAATATCCAAATACTGTATATACAAAAAGAGAGTGTTGTCACCTTCTTTAGTCTGTAAATGCAGTCTCTCTTTAATCGCTCTTCAGCCTGCTGCAACCCTAGTAGTTCCTTCACGGACAGCATCGACTCATCTATAACCGGGCTTTCCACATCGTCATCTTGATCATACTCCTCTTTTCCTGTCCTTCTTGATCTCCTTGGTTTCCTATGTTTCTTCATTTCTTAAAGAGTTATCAGAACAAATATACTGTAACATCATTTCAGAGCACGCAACAGAATGGAGAGTGAACCCATGGCATTAAATAAAGCAGACAAGATTCTCTACTTGTCACACCATTTCCTTTTCTGACATATGCAAGTCATCTTTTCTGACAATTGCAATACCTCCCACTCCCCGGTGGTGCATATTCATACTGTCTCCTAAGGTATGTTTGTTTTGACTCTTACCGACTACTGGAGAATGACCTCTGAAGTATCAACAAACAGGTTGACCCACAAAAAGTCAGGAACCGGGCTATTTAGAAATTCTTGTTTGATCAACACCAGGGGTTAACGCTAATGGCAACAGGTTCTATGGTCAGTTTAAGACTCTCAAGTTCGAAGGGATTAGGATGGGGTGACTTACTATCCCTACAGAATTACTGACACTGGATGATTCCCCACTTCTGAACCGGAATACTTTAATCTAGGAATTTTGAAACTTCAATATTCCGGAGTCCCTAGAAACACGACATGAAGGTTAGCACCCCCTAAACCTAAATTATACCCAGGCAGTAAACAGTAAACAGTGTCAGATCAGGCAGCTACAGGAATATAGCTGACATGGAGATTTTTTTAATCATGTATATAAGACAGTGCACATTTCCCCCCGAAACTCCCGTTCCTTACTCTCACGTAAAGTATAGCCCTCATGTCAAGATACTATGGTAACACTATTTGTTTTATACCCAGAAATGAAAGCTTCTTGCTCTTGTGGTGTCACCCCCTCTTCAACTGTACCAGTACATTGGCTCGAGACAATTAAAATAGCAAAGACACAAGACAGTGATCCTTTTTAGCTTCTCAGAAGAGGGAAGCAAAGCCTCTTTTTCACCTCAATAAAGTAATCCACTTGTGTAAAAATGGATGTACTTATCTTAATACAACTAAGTCTTGCAAAATAAACAGTATGATACATGTGTTGTGTTTACAGCTAAGCTTGTGGCAGAAGTCTGGGTGTAAATATACTGCCTATGCTTTGTGAGCAGCTTTATCAGCATTTTTGCAACAGTAGTTACGGGTCCAAAGCGTACAAATAAAAAAAAACAAGTGATCTTTGGCTCCAGCAGGAATGAGTAAATACTGGCCAGAGTTTCAAATAAGAGCCAGGATTACAGCTCACCTCTAGTTTAGGTACCTATATAAAGTTGCCGGAACAATGGGCTCTTCCAAGTGCTTTTGACAATTCTTTCTTACTCTGAAATCCTTCCACCGGGATCAGATTTTTTCCTCTACCGATTTTTAGAAGCCAACTCCAACAAGCAGAAAGTGAATTCATACTCAGATATTTAGGAAGGTTGCCCTTGAATCCCATCTCTTTCAAGAGGCACTATCAACTATCATATCGTACTTTTTAAAAAAAAACAACAACGTTGCTATAACTTTCAGAGTAGCAGCCGTGTTAGTCTGTATCCGCAAAAAGAACAGGAGTAGCACCTTAGTGACTAACAAATTTCGTTGAGCAGAAGCTTTCACAGGCTACAGCCCTCTTCATCAGATGCATGGAATGGAACATATAGTAAGAAGAGATAGCTATCTATCTATCTACATACACACACATCCACCTTTTCATGTTCTCCGTGTGTGTGTGTGTGTGTATGTAAGTAGCCACACCAACGGTAGGAGGCTAATTAATTAAGATGCACTATTATCAGCAGGAGAAAAAAACTTTTGTAGTGATAATCAACGTGGCCCATTTAGACAGTTGACAAGAAGGTGCGAGGATACTTAACATGGGGAAATAGATTCAATATGCGTAACGACCCAGCCACTCCCAGTCTTTATTCAAACCCAAGTTAATGGTATCTAGTTTGCATATTAATTCAAGTTCAGCAGTTTCTCATTGGAGTCTGGTTTTGAAGCTTTTCTGTTGCAAAATTGCCACCTTTAAGTCTGTTACTGAGTGACGAGAGAGGTTGAAGTGTTCTCCTACCGGTTTTTGAATGTTATGATTCCTGATGTCAGATGCGTGTCCATTTATTCTTGTGTGTGGAGACTGTCCAGTTTGGCCAATGTACATGGCAGAGGGGCATTGCTGGCACTTGATGGTAGATGTGCAGGTGAAGGAGCCCCTGATGGTGTGGCTAATGTGATTAAGTCCTATGATGGCGTCACCAGAATAAATATGTGGACAGAGTTGACATCGGGCTTTGTTGCAAGGATAGTTCCTGAGTTAGTGTTTCATGTTCTCTGTATGTCTGTATATACATATATAAACACACACACACACCCCCCCCTTCTTACTATATGTTCCATTCTATACAGCCGATGAAGTGGGCTGTAGCCCGCAAAAGCTTATGCTCAACTAAATTTGTTAGTCTCTAAGGTGCCACAAGTACTCCTGTTCTTTTTAACATTGCTATAAGGATCCCCTAAAATTACGAGCGGTGAAAAAATTCGGATTTTTTCTTTCAGTTTATTTGGGCATTTGATGGCACTTTGTCTAGTTAGCTTCCCATTTGTGTAGGCCATCCCCAGCAAGAGGAAAAATTAAAATAAACCCAAACAATTGATTGTGAAACTACAAAAATTGACAGGGAGATTCAGCATATATAGTGTCTCAAACTGCTTTTAATTGAAACTATGCAAACGAAATTTCAAGGTGATGAAAGGAATGCCATGTCAGCTTCTGTCTAGCAATTGTCTGATGCTTTTTAACTCCTAAAAATGAAAAAATGCTGGTCTTTGTCCTCCGCAATTCTCTCTCTCCCCAGGAACTTCATCCTTCCTTCAATCTGTTGCAATAGCTGGGAAAGACAAGTCTCTGGTACTTTACTCATCTCTCAACTTTAAAAAAAAAAAAAAAAAAGATATTCCTCTTCACCAAATAACTCCAGTGCCTTCATCTGCTGTTCATAGCTTTCCTCTCACAACAGTATAAAAACCATTCATTTCACTGCTGCTCATAGAATGGCTTGACAACTTAGCCCAATGGCTAAGGAGATGTCTCCGCAGCATTTTGGATAGAGCAGAAGCAAACCGCCCAGCCCACGTTGACAATCTTGACCTAGCGGGACTCATATGCGTGTTCTAAAAACTACCTGTGAAGACAGCACTTTCAAGTTGTGGCTCAGGCTGGAGCTTGGGCTCTGAAACCCACCCCGCTCCTTAGGCTTCAGAGCCTGTGAATTCAACAGCAGCTTAGTGGCCAACTTTCTTCTCTTCCCTCTCAAGAAAACAAGCCAGCAGCTCTCTAGCTCCATGCAATCCACTCACCTGGTCAAAATATCTATTCATTCTAATCAAGGGAGTTTTCAAACTCTAGCTCTCTGGGTTCTGACAGGCAGCCGTGAAACTGATCACAGCCCTGTTAGTAAAAAGAAAAGGAGTACTTGTGGCACCTTAGAGACTAACCAATTTATTTGAGCATGAGCTTTCGTGAGCTACAGCTCACTCTTCTATCCCTTGGCAAAGCTACCAGGAACAGAGCCCTCTACCTGCACACTCCGGAAGATAATACTGCATCTCCTTACATCAGGAACTAAAAAAATGTTTAAAAACTTAAAATCCTGCAGAAAGTGATGGGAGAGAGGCCAGAAGACTTCTACACACTGCTGAAAAGCATGTGAATCACAGTTTGAAAATTAACAATAGTTCCAGGTACTCTAAGAATTCAGCAATGCGAGATTTGTTTAGAAGCCTCTCCATAAAGAAGTCAAAACTTGGGGAAAAAATCTAACCACCCACATGCCAATAGCAAGTAGGAAATATTCCTGGCAAGCAGGAGGTCTAAACCATCAGTTTCTGCTCAACTTTCAAAAAATAAATCCTTAAATTTCTAATCCTTTTGGGAGTCCACCTTTACCATCATGCATGTAGCTTTCATGCCACCAGGCAGCGCGTAACTGACAAGACTAATGTAAATTTCACTCAGCTGCCATTTAGAGAAAGCTATGACCACAGGCTGCAAGTAGAACTCAACACCCAAAAGCAGACCCGCACAACCCACCATTCCTGCAGCAGACAAGAGGCTGCAGTAAGGCTGGAGGAGCAGAAACCCCATCTCCACATAGCTGCAGCAAGGCTGGGCAGAGAGTGTGTCTTCTCCCTACCAGCAGCAGGTTAGTGAGGTGTCCTTCAAATTTATCTGGGACCTACCAGCCAGAAGCTGATAGTAAAGAGCGAATGAGCAAACAGCGTCTAGGGATAGTACTCTGCTAGAAGTCCAAAAGTAGCAAAAAGGTAGAGAAGGAAGTCTGACTGGCTTTTCCCCACCTTGACTTACTTGGTGTCACAAGTGAGCTGTAGCTCACGAAAGCTTATGCTCATATAAATTGGTTAGTTGGTTGGTTTTGTGGTCAAATAAATTGGTGCCACAAGTACTCCTTTTCTCTTTGTGAATACAGACTAACACGGCTGTTACTCTGAAATCTCTCATACTGACTCTCTAGCTAATGGCAGTAAAACATTTGAGCTCTGCAATAGTCCTGTCGTTACGCTCTTACAGAACTCTGCCTCCCCATGATCAATATAAATGCTCTGATTAACACAATTTGGATATCAAATAAGTGACAATGCATGGAATTCTGCTCCTCATCATAAGTTAAAACTCATTTTTGTGAGCACTGAAATAGCTGCTTATAAAACAACAATATGCCAAGTAAGTAAAAACTCCTATCATTACTTGGTAGCTCCAATATTGGTTGAGATTAAGTATTTATACAGAGTATAAAAAGCAACTCATCCCAGGTCCTCACTGGATGATCTTTCTTTTAGTTCTTAAAAACAAAACAAGAAAGCTTACACCACCAAATCTCTCACAATCTGAATAGTCTATCCTCTTATCAGGTGTTCTGAAATGACTGCTTAATGGATAGAAACTCTTTAATACGGTCAGTTGATCTGCATGGCCCCACTTATCTAGTATGTTTAAATTTGAGATACTCATTCAGTATCAGTCAAGTACAGGAGGAGACACAAATATAAGCTATGAATTTCCATAAGAGGCCACCAAAAGGCTCAGCGTACATCTACACTGCAAAAAAAACCAAAACACAAAACAGTGAGTCTCAAAGCCCAAATCAACTGACTCACGTTCAAACCATGGAGCTAAAAAGAGAAGAAGTGTAGGCATTCTCGCTTGGCCTGGAACCCGGGTTCTGTGATCCACCGCCTTGCCGGGTTTCGGAGCCCTGGCTCCGGACTGAATGGGAACATCGACACTGCTATTTTTAGCCCCGTAGCAACAGCTCGGGTCAATTGACCTGGGCTCTGAGACTACCTGCTGCAGGATTTCTTTGGCAGTACAGACATACCATTAGCGCCCTAGGTTAAGCTTCAATCTTGAAACCTGGTTCACTTATTCATTACAGGTTGCCATCACTTCAGTTCAATCAGCCGCCATGAGGCAAACAAAAGCCGCTCTAGTAAAAGACAGGCAGTGCTTGAGAAGCTACCAGACGGAACATGGGGAGCCAGAGGTTCCATGGCAGTTGACTGAGTGAAGGATCTGAAGGGATGGGGAGACGTCATAAAAACTTACGAAGGACAACCAAGGGCTGGTCTCCGCCAGAAACTTAGATCGGCGTAGCTACGTCTCTCAGGAGTGTGAAAAATTCCTACCTCTGGGAGACGTGGCTATGCTGAGCTAACCCCCGGAGTAGACAGTGGTAGGTCAACGGAAGAATTCTTCTGTTCACCTAGCTACCGCCTCTCAGGGAGGTGAATTAACAACAGAGCTGTCAGAACCCCTCCCATCGCTGTAGCGAGTGTCTACACTGAAGTGCTATCGCTGTGCCACTGCCACGTTATAAGTGTAGACACAGCTAAAGCGTGCCACAAGGACTCAGTCAAAGCCAAGTCTACCTCAGGGTGCACTGTTGTCAACTAGTATTCAAGTTATCTAACTGCAAAGTACCATATTTAAAGCTTTCATACAGGAAACAATTTGTTACAGATCATTTATGCCAGTGGTTCTCAAACACTTTTTTTTTTTGGTGACCCCTTTCTAGGGTGACCAGATGTCCCGATTTTTGGGTCTTTTTCTTCTATAGGCTCCTATTACCTCCCCCCCCCCCATTCCGATTTGTCACATTTGCTGTCTGGACATCCTACCCCTTTCACACAGCAAGCCTCTGTCTGTGACAACCCCCCATCCCATAAATTTAAAATGGGGGCATTCATTTAATGGGGATCAGGGACGTCAGCCCCACTGAGCTGACAGCTCGCGACCCCCTTGTAGCCACCTTGCGACTCCCTGAGGGGTCACAACCCCCAGTTTGATGCATTTGTTTTATACAGAAGTATATTTGTTTTATATAAGTATGATTTTCTTGACATATTTGGAAGACCGTTGCGGTAACAGGACATAAGACAAATATCCAATTTAAATGAAAAAACAAAAACACCACCCCTTCTTCCTCCCACACACGACCTCAACAACTCAAAGAATTCTCTTTTAACCTTTTCCGTAGCAATGTTCTGGATCATCCTGATAAATGTCAAATGGCCTTCATTTCTTCTTCACGTCTCATTTTCCTCCATATTTTCAGATCTTTAGTTCTTCCATTACTGTTCCATTTCTCTCTTACTTCCCTTTTTTCCCTTTTTTCTTAATTCCCTTTTTATCAAGCTATTCTAGTTCTCACTCACTAGCACTGCGGCAACGGCACTGCAAATCTTTACATCAAGAAAGTTTAACAAAAGACAACGTCTAGATAGCAGCCCTCAGCATAGTTAAACTTTACAAGGTTTAGCACAAGAAAAAAAAACACACACACTCCTCACCCTTTTTGGGGCCGGGCAGGGCAGGGCAGCAGGGGAAGAATAGAGACAAGTCACTCATTCTTGTTCTTTTTAAACAACTAAAACCTTTCTAAGCATGCGGTTTACAGTGTCTCACCATCCAATTTAGTGCTTCTCTACTTGAAGGTCACTACGCTATCAGGATAACACTTTATGCCAAGACTGGTGAATATGTCTCTATAGTGTGGATCTTATTCTTCTCTCCTTACAGAGGAAAAGTTCCTATTCAAATCAGAATAAGCCCCCCCCTCCTATTTTACACAACACTGTAAGACTTTTACAGTTTTATTTTAAAGTTACAGATTGAAACACGTATAGAAGTTACCTGCATGAGAAGATAACATATTAAGTTAGCTATTTTCCACCTTGTCTTATTCCCATTTCCTTTTAACTTTTTTTAGCTAACTTACTGAACAAGTTGTAAGTTTACCATGTGGTCTTGCAGCAAGTAATGCCAATTACTTGTGCAATTTCTTCAACAATGCTTAAAGACTGGAGAGATTTATATCAAGTTGTATCTTGGAAAAATGAAAAATATTGAAGTTGCAGACTAGGACATCACACTTGTCGCTATATACTTGTCAAACGTTTATAAAGCGATTAACTTACCAAACCAACAAGATGGTTTCATAGTACGACCAGTTTATAAATACAATCTTTGTATCACATACTGTTACAATACTGCTTAAAATGCTGCCATTGAGTACAGAGGATACTTTGCAAGATAGAAGTGTTACGGAACAGAAATGGTTTTATTTAATTTTTTGCATTAACAGTGAACCTTAAAGTTGTACTTTCCGGACATATACACAGTAATCGATTTTACTTTAAAAACTATGTAAAAAATGTGTTCATTACCAGAGTTTCCTTTCTGTGTGTCTGACATTTCTTCATTTAAGTCTTTCTGAGGCAGTCTTCTTACATTTCTGCTTCCTGCACTTTCAACCTCATGAAGAGAGTCTTTTCTTGTCCTGTTAAGCACAGGAATCCGAACTGTAGATTTGTACTCTCTCCAGCTGTCTGAATTGCCACGATGGTCATTCGATATCCATTTCTTAATTTGGTCTTTTGGGGTATCATTTATCCTTACCCCTTGGTTGTGACCCATGTTTTTAAAAGAATTTGAGCTATTCAGAATACAATGTGGTCCTTTTCTGGGACTGTTTCCACAGTGAGCTTGTGTTCCCTTTTTCTTCGGAAAGCCTATATCTATTTTTTTGCCAGGTCCGTAATCATCCATGGCGTGGCAGTCCTGTTGTAAAGGGCTCCTCTTCAATTCCTCCTCATCTAAAACTCCCCACTCCTTTTTTCTTTTGGCAAAGCAAGGTTTTGCAGCATCTCCCATTGTAATTGCTGTTCAACAGAATACTTTGCACCTGGAGGGGAGAAAAAAAAAGGAGGTAGTTTCAAATAATCAACTGTTTAACAACAGATTCAAGAGGAATAAAAACGTAACAGGTTTAGGAAATGAGTAACTCATGGTTTTCCTCAGTACACATTGCGTATCTTATCAAGACTAAAGCTGGGCAATTTCTTTCCCGCAGTAAATTACAAATTGGCCAAAATATGAATTTATCAGGGCACCAAAGCTTTTTGCCGATATGGAAAATAGTTTTAACCAAAAATAATTTTTTTTGACATGATGAAACATTTTATTTCAACATTCATTTTGAAACAATGGTTTTTTCAATTTGCAATCAAAACTTGTTTGTTTTGACCTATCCACCTTTCCCGCTCCCCCCCCCCCTTTGCTTTTGGTGAGAAATCCACAAATAAGATCTATATAACTAAATGTCAAGCATTTACATTTTCTTTTTACTGTATTTCTTTATTCTGAATCAAAGCAATACTACTAATTTAATTTGAAACCGAACTGTGCCTGCCATCATATATATATTTTTTCAGGAAGCTGGAACTCAAATTTAAGACAACATTTTGAAGGGCTCAACCCAGGCATGAGTAAACAAAACACGTCACCCATCTGAAAACTATTAGGTTTAGCTATACCAGGACACACGAAGAGGAAGAAAAGGCCAGACGTACAAAGGTATATAGACATCTAAAATTCAAGACAGGCACTTTTGAAAAATCCAATGAGGCACCTAAGGTTATGTCTACACTTCAATAAAAAACCTGCGGCACTAAGTCACAGAGCCTAGGTCAGCTGACTCAGGCTTGCCGGGTTTGAGCAGCAGGGCTAAAAATTGCGGTTTCCGTGTTCAGGCTGCAACCTGAGCTCTGAGACGACTCTCCCCCCCGGCCTATGCACCGCAATTTTATAGCCTTGCAGGCTGAGCTGCAGGAGCAGCTGTGGCCATGCTGTGGGGCTTTTATCACAGTGAAGATGTACCCTGGGTGAGTTAGCTTCCCAATTGGCAAAAAGAAAAGGAGTACTTGTAGCACCTTAGAGATTAACAAATTGGGACTTACATGACTAACCTGCTGAAGTGCTTTCATAAAGCCTGCTAGGCCCTACACCGGCATCTTTAGGAACCTAAAGACATCTGTACATCTGACCCTAAGTTTTTAATTCTCTCTCTCTCTCTCTCTCTCATATATTTTATGAAACTTTCTATAAATAAGACTAGGTTATTTTCAAATGAAGTGCTTGAAACCACACAGACATTGCACTTAAAAGGAAGGCATAATAAAGTAGGCCAATGCCTAGATGGGTGTACTGGTACTAAATCCATAATTACACAGTGTTGTGGAGCTCCACAATTGCTACTGGATAAGGGGAGAGTTTTACACCCTTCAAGATAATCTATGGTGGGTGGGGAAAGTTAACCAAGAATCAGCTATGCAGCTATATATTAGTGATCGAACAACACGGTTTATAATTGTCCCGGGAAAACCCAACAACAAGGGAAGGTTATGAAATGCACCACGCACACAGGGAGGAAGCTCAGAGTCAAAGTACAGGACGGGATTTGCCCACGAGGCTGAGCTGTCAAACCGCCGCTGCTTCCTGGCAGGGTGCGCCAGCCTTTGGGTTTCCTCTCCGCCCCCGCCGGACCTCACGGGCTCCAGCAAGGACAGGGGACACGCCAGCCCCGCTCGCACCGGGCGGCCCTGTCCCAGACACTCGCGCTGCGAACTGCCGACCCCGCGAGGCCGCCAGACCAGGCCGGCAGCGAGGGGGGCCCGCGGCCCCGGGGGAGCCGGTCCCCGCAGCGCTCAGGAACTCAGGGGCCCGGCCCGGCCCCTCCTCCTGTGTCTGCCCCGGCACGGGGTTCCCCGGAGACTCCCAGGAGCCGCGGGGCAGCGAGACAGGCCGGGCGGCAGGTGGTGGGGGGAGGGGGGGAGTAGGAACATTGGACTCGGGGGGCGGGGGACGCAGCTCCCCAGTCACCGCGGGGCGGGCGGGCGGGGGGGGGAGGTGTCAGGCTCGCGCGCCCGGAAGCCCAACGGTCGTGGGAAGGGCTCGGGGGAGGCCTCCGCCGCCGCGGCCCCGGGAAGGACACTCACCCTCGGCCCTTCCGGTTATTGCTCCCTCTTCATTGTGCCGACTCGAGGCGGAAGCGCCTGAAGCCCTGCACAAACCCGTCCGGCCAGCCCTTCCGGAAACCCTCCCCCATTCCGTCATCGCGCACCTTCCCCTGCCCGGCGCGTAGCGATGACGTCACACGCCGGCCGCCATGACACCGGAGGCAAACTAGAACGCATTGCCCTGGGCCCATGGACAGCAGAAGAGGACGGGGTTGAGGGGCGGAATGGCCTCCTCGGTGGTCCGCGCCACGGTCCGGGCCGTGAGCAAGAGGAAGATACAGGCCACCCGGGCCGCCCTTACTCTGGTGAGTAACGCGGGGGGTTGCGCTGCGCCCGCGACGGCTGTTAGCCCCGGGGCCAGGTCTGTGGGGCCGCGGCGGGGCGGTGAGCGGAGCCCGTTCCGGCGGGCGGGGGGTCGCTTCTCCGGGCGATGGCTGTGCAGCCCCCTCCCGTGGTGAAGGCGGTTCCGTGGCCTGGCCTGAGCAGCACTCCCGCGGGGGCGGTGAGGGAGCAAATGACCGGAGCCCCCTCCCGGCCGCGCCGTTCGCCGGCGGGCTCGGCCAGGCGCTCTCGCTTGGGTCGCAGGTGAGAGCTGGGGCGCGCGCGGTGGGATGAATCCTGGGGCGCCGACTGTCGAGGTTTCATTGCGAGGTTGGCGATATTTGATGTTTTTCGGAAAGCCCCTGCTCCTGGAATCACGAGATTACACGAGACTCTTGGCTTTCACTTACCTTTAAAGGAGCCTTCACCTCTCGGGGTTAGGCAGGAAAGCTTGAACGGGGCAAGTGAACGCACGGTAAGGGCTCAGGAACTAGAAGACACACAACAAGATCCCTGTATAGAAATACACTCACAAGCACAAATGTATGTTTCCAACCTCCAATTTCAAACCAGTCTTGTGATTTTTACGAGACTGACTCACTATTTTGAATGTTAGGAGTTGGCAAAATTGTTACCTCCCGTTACAATTCAAGAATCTCTCGCTGATGCCACCTACTCAGCCGTACAGGGATGTCGCCTGTGCTCTGGCTGAGATATTACAGTATGTTAACAAGGGGGCATGGGAAGAAGCTGTGGTGCTGATAAGTCAACTGTACCAATGTTCACACAGATCCGCCCTGTGTTTCTCTCTACCCATCTGCACAAGTACAATCAAGATTCTTTTAATCCGTGATTGCCCTATCGAAATGTACCTCTCAAGTGGCCCCTGGCTTACATGGCACTTTACATTTAGGGTACTTTCCTTGTGCTGTGTGCTAATAAGGCCCCCATTGGACTGCTTGTAATGTGTTTGCATAAGTACCTATAAATAGGTAAGATTTATACTTATGACCACCCATTGCATTTTTTCTTTTGATGTCATGTCAGAAAAGATCTCTACGGCATGTCGTCATCTAAAAATGCAGAAAAAAGGCTCAGAGAAGGGCACTGAAATGAGCAGGCACACTTGTGAATGAGGGGACTTCTGATACAAGGACTAGTTTCTTTAGAAAAGACAAGAGTAAGAAGACCAATGATAGAAATGAAAGAGACAGGGGCCTACTTAGATGTTCTTATGTATCCTTCCCCCCACAGTATATAGGGTGGCACTTGATGGATTAAAAAAGAAGAAAACTTAGGACCTAATTCTCCACTCCATTGACCATTCTGTCTCTCTCGTTCATGGCGTCTGCAGAGCAACATTCTAGTAATATAATTGTTGGTCCGTCAGCCATTTCCCAGTCTCCTCAGAAGGTGAAAGATGACTTTCATGCAGTCCCTGCTGTGAAGTGATAAACCGTGACTAACAGCCACTAAACTTTGACTGTCAACCTCCCAGTCAAAAGAGCAACAAAATAAGCACAGAAAGTGCTCATTCTAAAACAAGGGTTGTATGCAGATAATCGAGTGTAGAAATTGGCCTTCAAAATTGACAAAAGGAGTATGATTATTAAATTACATGCTTAACTTGTAGAACTCACATGCCACAGGCTATTATTGAGCTACTTGATCAGTGAGACTTATAACTGGACACTTGTAAATTAAAGGGGGAAACTATATTAACATCTGCAGTGTTGCATCTCCAAAAATAAGGAAATACAAAATTAGTAGGGCTGGCAAGCAATTAAAAACGTTAATTGTGATTAATCTCACGATTTAAAAAATTAATCTCGATTAATTGCGTGATTGATCGTACTGTTAATAGTAGAATACCATTTATTGACATATTTTTGGATGTTTTCTACATTTTCAAATATATTGATTTCAGTTACAACACAGAACACAAAGTGTACAGTGCTCGCTTTATATTTATTTTTGATTACAAATATGTGTGCTATAAAAAACAAAAGAAATACTTTTCAAATCACCTCAGTCAAGTACTGTAATACAATCTCTTTATCGTTAAACTTGAACTTACAAATAACTGCATTCAAAAATAAAACAATGTAAAACTTTGGAACCTACAAGTCTATTCAATCGTACTTCTTGTTCAGTCAGTCAGACAAACAAGTTTGGTTGCATTTGCAGGAGATAATGCTGCTCGCTTCTTGTTGACAATGTCACTTGAAAGTGAGAACAGGAGTTCACGTGGCACTGTTGTAGCCGGTGTCACAATGTGCCAGATGCGTTAAAGATTCATATGTCCTTTCATGCTTCAACCACCATTCCAAAAGCAATGCATCCATGCTAATGAGGAGTTCTGCTCAATAACCGTCCAAAGCAGTGCAGACTGTTCACTTTTATCATCTGAGTCGGATGCCACCAGCAGACAGTTGATTTTCTCTTTTGGTGGTTCGCGTTGTGTAGTTTCCAAATTGGAGTGTTGTTCTTTTAAGACTTCTGCAAGCATGCTCCACACCTCATCTCTCTCATATTTTGGAAGGCACTTCAGGTTCTTAAACCTTGGGTCGAGTGATGTAGCTATCTTTAGAAATCTCACATTGGTACCTTCTTTGCATTTTGTCAAATCTGCAGTGAAAGCAAGTTCTTAAAATGAACACGTCCTGAGTCGTCATCTGAGACTGCTATAACATGAAATATATAGCAGAATGCGGGTAAAAAGCCTCTCCCCCAAGAAGTTCAATCACAAATTTAATTAACGCATTATTCGTTTAACGAGCGTCATCAGCATGGAAGCATGTCCTCTGGAATGGTGGCCGAAGCATGAAGGGGTATACGAGCGTTTAGTATATTTGGCACGTAAATACCTTGCAATGACGGCTACAGTAGTGCCATATGAATGCCTGTTCTCACTTTCAGGTGACATTTGAAATAAGAAGCAGGCAGCATTATCTCCCGTAAATGTAAACAAACTTCTTTGTCTTAGTGATTGGCTGAACGAGAAGTAGGACTTGTAGGCTCTAAAGTTTGACGTAGTTTTGTTTTTGAGTGCAGTTACGGAACAAAAAAAATCTACATTTGTAAGTTGCACTTTCACAATAAAGAGATTGCATTATGGTATTGTATGAGATGTATTGACAAATACTATTTCTTTTGTTTCTCATTTTACAGTGCAGATATTTGTAATAATAAATAATAATATAAAGTGAGCACTGTACGCTTTTGTATTCTGTGTTGTAATTGAAATCAATATATTTGAACATGTAGTAAAACATCCAAAAATATTTAATAAATTTCAATTCGTATTTTATTGTGTCTGAGGTGGTTGCTGGATCTTGAGGTAATGTGGTGATCCGTAGGTTTCTCGTGTAATGTCGTTTGTAGGGTTCCATTGTTGAAACTAATGATGGTGTACAGGAAGTTGATGCTGGTGTGGGGAATGATATGGGAGTGTTGATGCTGATGTGGGAGTGTTCTTGAGAGAGTTGGATGGGGATGGATGGTGATGGTTGAAGTTGCGGTGGAAACCTGAAGGAGTTTAGGTCTTCTGTCCAGACGATGAAAATATTATCAATCTATCTCGGGTACATCGCTGGTTTCATGATCAATGATCTTGCACTCATAACCATACGTATGTCTTTTGTAGGTTTGTTTTTTTAAATTAAAATAAACTTCTAGTGGTTATCTGTGACCGTTACTGGCAAGAATATAATATGAATCCAAAGGACTGTTGGGGCATAAACTGATTTCCAGCTCGGGTCAAGAAATTTCCCTTCAGCATATAAATTAACCTTGGAAAAATTAGTCAGAAGACTTATCTGAATAGCTGCCAACACTCCAAGTGCATACAGGATTTGGGGGACAGGCTTGGAAGGAATTGATTAAAAATTCACAGATTAGAGATGTAATAGCTTTACCCCTCAAAACTAAGACACAAAATGGTTTTAACTTCAGAACTCTTCAGTGCACGATCTGCTCGCTTGGGCTGTGTGCTGAGATCAGGACATGAGACTTAGTTGATGATTTTATCCGATTCAGAAGGAAAACTGCATCAGAGTTCAGTTATTTCGACTTCAGAAGGTTATCATCACAACTATAAAAGGAAGATTTTTTTTTTTATTTATTTTTTTTTTTAATGAAAACTAAACTTCTGTAGAAACTGCCCCCTATTTTCACCATGGAAATTTCCTGCTCACCATTGATAAGTGAGAGAATGCATTTGTCAGTTTTGGCTTTATTATGGTAGATTTATACCATTATGAGGGCTTATATTTTCCTTTGCATTAGCTGCCAATCTTCACTGTGGAAGACATGCTACTGATGTGTTTCTTCTCTGGTATTGCAATTCCTGTGTTTCCCTGGTGATTGAACATCAGACAACTTGCAGGTGTACAAAGTAGACTTCTTTGATGGCTTTATTTGTTTCTGAAGCCAGTTCTCTGGCACCTAGACCTTGATAAGACTGATTTGTGCAGAGCCAGGGTCTGGCTAGCTTCCCATAGAAACACTGTCAGATTAAAGATCATAGTTTAAACACAAGAAAACTTATTTTGTTATCTTAAACTGAAAGCATTTCAAAATTTTCAGTCTCGTGATCTCTTTAGTTCTTCTGACATTTCACTCAGATTGGGCAGTGAAGGCATATTAACATTTTCTGGGTTTTATGCACTAGCATGATATTGCAGATATGGTTGCAAAGTTAACAAAAAAAATCTTGTGACAAACTTTTCTTGAGAAGTTTCTCAATTTTCAGTATTGTATTTTTCAAAAAGAGAATTTAAATTTTAGTCCCAAACTTCCTGTGATGTATTCATTTATTATCTACAAATGTGTTGTCTGTCTGGTGGGAGGCAGGGGGCTATTTGATCTTCTTTACATTATGGTTCAGCTTGTGGTGAAGTTAATTTATAAACTGCCCTTTTCAGTAAATCCTCATGTGCATTAAACAGGCTAATTCTATGAGACCTTGTCTACACTAAAGGGAAAAGTCGATCTAAGCTACACAGTTTGAGTTACATGAATAGCGTAACTCAAATCGACATAGCTTAGATCTACTTACAGTGGGGTCCACACAACACGACGTCGACGGGAGATGGTCTTCCGTTGACTCCCCTTACTCTTCTCAATCAGGTGGAGTACATTAGTGGACGGAAGAGCGATCGGCGGTCGATTTAGCGGGTCTTCCTTAGACCCGTTAAATCAACCGCTGATGCATCTATCACCGCAGCATAGATCCTCCGGTAAGTGTAGACAAGTCCTGCGTCTACATCTGACAGACAGCTTAAAATTATGCAATTTAGGGTGTTAATTGTGGTTTGTAACTGAAAAACACAACAAGTTGAATGGCTAGTTTATACTCTCGCTAGTGACACCAATGCTAGCGAGAGGTGGACTTCTAACGTGCGGGAGGAGAAGCTGAACTGAAAACTTGAAAGCTGTGAAGCTGAAATGAAACAGTGCTTTTATTTGCAATGGACAGTAGAAGCAGGGAAAAGTTAATAAAATCTCTTTATTTTTCAGACTCCGTCAGCTGTACATAAGATCAAACAGCTTCTTAAAGATAAACCTGAGCATGTAAGTACAAATGGAAGGCACTCTTGTACGCTATTCTAATATTTTTAGCTTACCTTATGGAGAGCACTCTTAATTAGTATTATACTAGCAGCTGTCCTGTGAAGTACTTGTGATCAGTGTAAAACAATGCAGCTTGAAACAATCACTGTGGACGATATATAGACATGAGATCTTCCTTTATTTTTTTAATAAATGCATTTATCCAACAAGCTTTATTTTCATGTACAAAAATCAAATGAGGTGGCGGGAAATGACTATAATGACAATAAGTCAACTGTCATAATCTTTGAGACAGATTAAACTCCAGCATGTTTTCCTTAAAGGTTTAACAAGTTTTTAATGTATGTCCATACTACCACTTTAATGAAACTAGTCTAATCTGTTGATGCTAGTAAGGTAACGATTTCCTAGTATGACCAGAGATCTCCAACTATTGATGTGAAGGTATTCTTCAAATAATTTTATGAAACTTTTGAATTTCTCAAAGCAGGATTATTTTGTTGTGAAGTATGTTATGTCCTTTTAATGTTGCCCCTTCTGACCTGAGGGTTAGCCAGTATTTGGGGTTTTGCTTGTTTCCGTTAGGAGAAGACATTGATGCTACTAGTCAGGTATTTCTTTGGTGTGATCCTGTTTATTTACAAGAATGTACACAAAGTCCTGTTTCTCTGAACACAGTGAAAACAAACAGCAAGTGTTTTCCTTACTCAGAGATCCAAGTCTACTCCAACAAGTACTATGCCCAAAAGGAAGTCTGTCTCTTATTTTCTTACCAGGGCCACTCTCACGACTACTTCTCTCACTTTCTGTTTATCACACACACAACTACAACTTGTCAAGTCCCTCGTCCCTGTGTTTGTAACTAGACCCAAGAAACCCTCTTAGCTCACATGGTTTAGCTTCTGCTCGACTTTGCCACGTGGCCATTGCCGTGGGTGGTGGCTTGCTTGTTTCCAGCTATCGCTACATATGGGGCATTTAATTGTTATATGCCTGTCAGTTTTTACAAGGTCTGTGATTGTCATAAATTAAAGATCTTGTTGGTGGCAGCCATTAACACTGTCCAACACAATACTACATAATTATGAATAAGGGAGGAAAGGAAATGATCTGTATAATTAAAGATTTTATGTGTAGGGTACAATGTGGCTGTTTGGAATAGACAGTGTCACTGTGCAGAGTGTTTTCTGGTCCACATGTCCCTGGCAACTTCTCCTCAACAGTTGTTTATGCAGATGTTCTTTTGGTCTGATCTACATATGGTTAGTAGTTAGAATATATTGACTGAATTATGAGTCAGTATGGCTTGCTGGGTCAATGTAGAGCAGATGTTAAAAATGGGAAGGGCTGAGTGGTAATATGGCTAATGAAAATTGCAATCCATGTAACTTTTTAGTATATTGTGAAATGGAGGTTATCTCCACTAAGCAGCATAGCAATGCTGTGAAAATGTAACTGTATTTGGCTCAGCCTCAAACTTGCCAGCATTACATAAATTGTTTCAATTGCTCCTACAATGAGGAGAAGTAAGCGCCGGCCTGCAGCTCATTGCAACAGGCATAGAGAAGATCCTGTACTATGATTTTTACTGGGCGGGATGAGAGCCGGGTGAGAGAATTTGGAATGCAGCACATTAAGCTCTAGAACTGGCTTCCTTTCTGTGGTGAGTGTGTGTTCAAGTTGTAAAGTGCTGTGGACGGACAGTACTGTATAATGATAAACGGTCTCATTTGAAGTTGTAAAACCATTTGGCTTTGAAGCAAGATTTTCTCATCCAAACTGTTTATAAGGCCAAACGCCTACAAGGGTGCCAACAGTTTTATTATTGAATTACATTAGAACGCCATTTTTACACACTGTAGGTCTTTGTCCACAATAGGAACACTTATGTGTGTAGCTTTCCACTATTGCAGCACTGCGTGTGATAGCAAAAGTAGACGGGAAGTTGTAGTGTAGGCAGGGCTTAGGCTAACCCTGACAATATGATGGTAGAAGTGCCTCTGCTCCGTTGACCTTTTCACCACTATTACAACCACTAGTGTAGAATTATAGGTATCAATTGTACCGGTGTACTGCATAGGAGTTAGGCCTCAGTTTGAGTACATATTATGCATTTTATAACTTAAAAGTTCGGACTCACTTTTCTAGACAGTCCGTACCAAAAAAAAGAAGGAAAGAAACCCAAAACATTTTGGCTCTTCAGTCTTAAAATGAATTCCTCCTAATTTTAACCCTAGATGACGGGGGGAAACATTGAGTGGTAGCTATCGAGTTGATTCGTTCACTGAGTTTCCAACTCTCTGCTGGCACACTATAAATTTAAATAAAAGTGACTAAAAGTGTCTTATATTTCAGGTAGGTGTGAAAGTTGGAGTCCGTACAAGGGGGTGTAATGGACTTTCGTACACGTTAGAATATACAAAAACAAAAGGCAACTCCGATGAAGAAGTAGTTCAAGATGGTGAGTGTTTATTTGTTCTTATCTATTTGAAGCAGTAAAAAGGAGGAGAGGGCAGGTGCAGAATAACTTGATTACTAAACTTCCAAACTATAATGGAGTAGAGACAGGCTAGAATTTACTAGCTGCATGAAGTTACTGAGAGAAATCCTTGGATACCCTAGTAGGAATTGCTGTTGCTGTCCCTTTAAATTCCATTGTAAAAGTACCCACTTGTTAAAACTTCCTGGATTAAATTTAAATACTGCTAGCACAGAGGGTACAAATTGCATCCTTTTTCCTCCCCACCATATGTCCAGGCTGTACCATGGGTTGGAGTTCTCCAAGGCCTGGGAGGCTATGTTTACATCTGGTGGTGGGGTGGCAGCTTTAAGTTAAGGCTCGGATATCATAGGATCCTCCTTGTGAAGGTTGCTTAGTGGAGCACATCCTCCAGCAGGCTCTAGTCACAAGCACTTCTTTGTCAGCACAGCCTACTTCTTTTGGCTAACCTTGGAGGCTCCAGGCCCCTGGGGTTGCTGCATCCCTGGGTTAGATTGATATACACTGGTACTGAATATACTAAAATGAAACAAAGGACCTTCCAAAAGCCACTGCTTTTATATAAACTAAAGGATTCTCATCTTTGGTTTATCATTATTGGTATTGTTTTTTATTTCTTCATCTACAAAGCCAAATTGGCTTATTAAAATGAGCAATCATAAATAGTCTATAAATCAAAACTGCAGTCTTAATGTTCAACATCCTGCAGCCTGTGAAACTTCTGTTTGCTATTGGAAAAGGCAGGATTTCCAGGTGTTAAGACTTCAGAAGCATTAATTCCTAGCCCTGATCATTTATAGTATATTGGATGGATCTTACACCTCCCACTAGTACAGAACTAAATATTGCTAGTAATTCAGCTTCACCCATATAACTTTGGCAAGGGGAAGGATAGTCCATTTGAGAAGGAAATAAGAAAATACTTTTGAGGCAGGTTTTCTTTAAAAAGTCAGCAGCTTGAAAGCAGCACAGAGCTTTGGACTGTTAGTAATGCCAATAGAAATGGATTAATGAACATAATTCATAGACACCAAGGTCAGAAGGGTTCAATGTGATCATCTAGTCTGACCTCCTGTATAACACGGGCCATAGAACTTCCCCAAAATAATTCCTACATCATATGTCTGTCTTTTAAAAAAAAATCCAATCTTGATTTAACAATTGTCAGTGACGGTGAATCCACCATGGCCCTTTAAGTTGTTCCAAGGGTTAATTACTCTCACTATTAAAAATTTACATCTTATTTTCAGTCTGTGGGAGTGTCAAAGCTGCACTTTTATTGCACAGTTACACAATTACGTTGGCATGACCCCTCATGAAGTGTAAATAAATATACCTTAATATCAGTACTCAACCATTTACAGATAGTAATCTCAACTTGTGTTCTGTAGCAGAGGCAAGAAAAGGATGAATATCCTGGAAGTAGTAAGAAAATGCAGCAATAATTTCACTGACAGACCTCAGTTTTTAGCTTCATTTTATATCAGTTATCTACCAGATGGTACTGTAATACAAGACCTTTGTCAGATTACATAACAGTTGTTTTGTTTTTGTCCCATTCTAGGAGTCAGAGTGTTTATTGAAAAGAAAGCACAGCTGACACTTCTAGGAACTGAAATGGACTATGTGGAAGACAAACTATCCAGTGAATTTGTCTTCAATAACCCAAACATCAAAGGCACTTGTGGCTGTGGAGAAAGCTTTAACATCTGAAATCTCAGGAGTATTACCTTGGCTTTTAACACCATGAAACACTTCTTCATAAGTGTGACTTTCTAAAGCTGTTGCATTTCTTCCAGGTTTTTAGGCTTTGTAAAATGTGTCTGCGTTTCAAGGAAAATAAAGTGAATGCATTTGGGAAATGTAACCTGTGTGTTGAATTTCAGCCCTGGTATATTTATTCAGTCATTTGGGGTGAATTGGGCTCTGGATGGTCAGAACAGCAAGGTGCACTAGCACTTCTGTGTTTTCATATGTGAAGGGAAATAAATCTCAATATTTCTCCTTTTCTTGTCATTTCCCTCTCCTTCACCCCTGCCAGCCACCCAAAAAGTGTTCTCTGAGAACACACGGCCTGTGCATTCTGCTTTAATTAGAAGAAAACTATAAGACTGTATATGTATGAATAGGCTTCAGAATTAACTTACCTTCTTTTGTGTGTGTTTTCTTTTTAAATGAGTGTATGTATCTGACAGAGGTTTCCAATGTCTTCACCCCTTGATACTTTGAGCATGGCTTTACTAGTGATCTGTTCTCCAAGGAAAATTAATAAGCTCTAAAAGGGAGGAAATCTTGCCTCCTTGTGCTCAAATTTTCATGTTATGTCACCAACCGTGGCTGTATCTTGGAATGAGCTAATTCAAGTCTCCAAAGTTGTGCTCACCCTTGCATTTTGAGTTATCTGATTCCCTATATAAATGTTTTCCTTTCCTTGTAGCAAGCACAATCTCCTTGCTGCAGCCAGGAAGACAAGCGGTGTGGTATTCAAAAATAATGTTGCATCTTCAACTGTTTGAATGTTAAGGCAGAATGTGCTCAGGCCTCCTTTTCCCAAACCCCATATTTCTGTCTTTGCCCCCAGTTGACCAAGACAGCAAAATTCCTAAACTGCTTCCAACCCAGGTCCTCGCTTTTTGCAGTACATGTACGTATTCCCCCTATGCTGTTTGGTCACCCAACAAGGAAATTGTTTTATGATGATGGAAGGAATTTTGTCACTTTCCTGTGGTCATATTCATGACTTTCTGTCACAGCTTGAATCTCATTGGTAACTTGAGTAGATGTTAGGTTTTCCCATGTCAAGTTGACTCTAAATTCTGTTCAACAGTTGTTTGGGGTGAAGGTAATTTTATAAAAGGTAAATTTCACTGTAGTTTAAAAAACAGTTCAGAATCTTTATGACTTGTATAAAAACAATGAAATTAGTTCTTTTGTTAAACTGACACTGGCATTAATTTAAAGGAAGACAAAACTTATTGCTTGGAAGAAGCCATTTGCTTTGATAGAAAGAAACTAGTTTAATCCCCCTCTCGCTCATTAAGATCCTTCTGGCTACACACCAATCTTCCCAACTTGTATCATTCTTCAGCACTTCCTCCCCAGCTACTCAGGCATCAGTAAACATCTCTCCAGGCTTTCCGGAAAGCCAGGGTAATTTTAGTGGCCAGGAATGCACCAAGCCACTCCTGTAGCTTGCAGGAGTAGAGGGGGGAAGAAGCTATTGTTACTAGAGCAGTTGAGCTGAAAGTTTGCCAAAAAGAGTTGGGGGGGGGGGGTGTGTGGAAGAGACGGCGGTGGAAGGGAGCTCACAAGGAATACCTGAATGCTGTCTTTAAATAACAAAGGAGTTTGAGTGGGGGAAGGAGATGGGAGTGAATAAGGCATAAAGCCTAGAGAGTGACTATCCAGGGTTGAATTCATTCTGGAGAGCTGTTTATTGGTACTTGTGAGGGAGAACTGTGGATTGTTGCTTGTTGAGGGAGTGGAAACGTGGCTAGAACTGGCTGAGGGAGGAGATAAAACTATGGCATCCTCCCTGCAGTAGTCAGCACAGCCCACAATAATAGAAGCTTGAAGCTTCCACGTGTATAGCTTAATTAATATTCATACCTGAATTTTAATTTTGTAATGTATGCAATTTTGATGTAAAAACACTGGAGTTTTCCTTTATCAACTCTCATACACAAATAGTTGCTTTATTATATAGTAGTTATAGAACAGTAATAAAGTATATGGGGAAAACCTGACAACAAGCTCAGTAGATTTGAATTTTTATTGCCACAGTCCTCCATTCCTGCCAAAAAATAATCAAGTCTGTGTGGATTTGTAGAGCTAATGTCTAAAATAGTCCAAATGAGAGACTAATTCTCACATTTGTAACTCTATTCCTTACTGGAAAGTTTAAAAAAAAAGAATGTAACGGGTGGTTGGTAAAAGTGCTATCCCTGTATTCACTCTAACTCTGTTTTTGAGTTCTTGCGGGCTTTTGCATATTCATGGATTTGTGTATATGCTCTGTGAGTGAAAGTTTACACTTCAATATTCTGTGAAATAGTCTCTGAAGAGAGTTGTCATATTTACTAAAGCACCTAACGCACAATCAATTAAAGTACATTTATGTAAATGCTAGTAACTTATGCATGAATATAGGTTTGTTAATCGGTCCATCTATAACGTGTGCAATACTGTATGTAGAGTTTTCAGCTGTAATAAGTAACTGCCTGTTGGCAAACATTAAATACTCGTGTCTTGCACAAACTATAACAAATGAGCACTTCAGGGTCATACAAGTAGCTCCGTTATAGCATAACGTATGGCTTGTAAACTGATGTTCACAGAGGAATATTCACTTCATGTTTTCTAAGTACTAATAACACTGGAAAAATACAGTAGGTATGTAATTGTCAGTTTTAAGTATAAAAATGAAAATATTTTGCTTGTCTCAATATACGTCCATTGAAGTCGTTTTTATACCTTAACGGAAAAAGTAGGGTGATACAATATTTAACGTTTTTTGTGCAACTGTTCAACTTTCTCTCTTGAGGCTGAAATTCAAGCAGCCAGATGTTCATTTTTAAAATGTCTACCTGCCAAATACACATATCATAAATTCCTCTAAGACGAGGAAAAGATTGTGTGTAGACTAGATTGTGTGTTGGTATAAAGGTTTTATTTGCATGAGTTTGCAGTGTCTGCGTGACTCACAAGTGGGAGAAATCCCAGGTCATCCCAAAGAAGTGCTAGTAAAATCTTTATCTACACCAGGGGTGGGCAAACTACGGCCTGGGGGCTGCATCCGGCCCGTCAGATGTTTTAATCCAGGCCTCGAGCCGCTGCCAGGGAGCGGTATCTGGGGCTTGCCCCGCTGTGTGCTGTGGCTACTGGAAACAGTGGCGTGTTCCCCCTCCGGCTTGTACATGTAGGGGCAGCCAGGGGTGCTCTGCACGCTGTCCCTGACCCAAGCGCTACCCCCGCAGCTCCCATTGGCTGGGAACTGAGGGCAATGGGAGCTGCAGGGATGGTGCCTGTGGACAGGGCAGGGTGCAGAGCTGCCTGGTCGTGCCTCCATGTAGGATCAGGAGGGAACATGCCACTGCTTGAGGTGAGTGCCACCCAGAGTCTGCACCCCTGACCCACTCGCGGGCCCTAGCCCTGATCCCCCTCCTGCCCTCCGAATGCCTTGGTCCCGTCCCGGAGCACCCTCCTCCATACCCAGCCCCACCCCAGAGCCTGCACCCGTAGCCAGAGCCTTCATCCCCTCCGGCAACCCAACCCCCAATTTCATGAGCATTCATGGCCTGCCATACAATTTCCATAACCAGATGTGGCCCTTGGGCCAAAAAGTTTGCCCACCCCTAATCTACACACACACCACATTGTATTTTCTTATGCTGAGTTTTAGAAAGTATTACGCTCTTTATTATCCTTCCATCTGTAGTGGCCACCTTACCATGTACTGACTTCTGAGTGACAGGAGAGATTAGGAGAAATACATTTTTGTAAATCCATTTGTCATTTATTTTAAAGTTCAGTATCTCATTATGCAGGAAGGGTACGTTCAAGTGTTTTATATAATTAGGGAGTCTGGAATTCCAGCAGGTGTCTTCTAGCTCTGCCAGCTGTAAGTACAGGATCTTAACACAGTTTCTTGCTCAGCACTGAGTAGAGCAAGTCACTTTACCAGATTTGCCCTTTGCGGAATGTCAGAGCATGTTCTTTTGGAGGAAGAGAAATAGCTGTTTGAAAGCAGTTAATAAATTTGGTATGTTAATAGTCCAAGATGGATTAATGGGGAAGAGTGTACATGAGCTCAAAGGTGCAAAATGAAAGTGGTTAATCCCAGGGCTTTAGAAAGAAAGGAACACAGTACATGGATTTAGTCACCCTACAGTGTAATGCTCTTTTCCTTGCTGGAATTAAGGCTCATCTAGCACATATCACTTCTGGTTACATTCTTTCTTTTTTTTTTTTAAGTTGCCACTTCACCAATGAGAGAACTACAAATTTGTAAAAGTACTTCTTCTATTTTGGTTATCTGGCCACTGAGTAATCTCATTCCTTGTGCTATAGTATTTTTTCATGACACTGCATTTTATACAGTCACGTCTGACAGGTTTACTGAATGAGAGCCCCATACCTTAGGGGAATAAACTGGTAACGTATGTACTTAGATGATTTTTTGTTCCTGAAAGACATTAACAAGAATTCTTGAAAATACGTCACTGTTTTAAAATAACAATGTACAAGGCATATTGGTTAGAGATGGGTAAAGACCAAGTGGATTTTAACGAAGCTGCCGTACTTTGGTGATTTGGGTGGTTAGCAATCAACATTCGTAGCCATGTTCTCAAAGGAAAAGTTTAATGAAATTATATTCCCTGTACTCCATGGAATATAGTATTAGGGAGTTTTGTAACTCTTAGAAATTTGAATTCTAGCTTTTGCATTGTTTTTCTTGTCTAGTGTGTGCTATGATGGTTTATACCATTGCATACATTGAGAAATCATATTGTAATAATCTGATAGTAACTGAGCCAAATTTGAGTCCTAATGTGCAAATTAAGACAAATACAGTGATTTTTGTGATGTATACAAGGAAGAGTGGAAGCTACACCGATTCAGACTTCAAATTCTCCTTCCTCTCCATGGCATTCTGTAGCTGTATTGCCCTGATTAATAAAAGTCCATTAGAGTCAGTGCAGAAATGTCACTATCCCAGTGGGAGCTCTGGGAAAAATAGATTCTTCTTTGAGTAGTGTCCCTGTGGGTGTCCACTTTAGATGTCGGTGTGTCCCTGCACTGGATATCACAGATTTTCGATAGCAGTGCTTGGTCAGGGCACACGTGCACAGTAGTCATCTAACGGGGCCATTGGCGCCTCATCTAGTGCGTGCATGACGCAACCCTTCAGTTCAGTCTTTACCACAGAGCTCGGTGAATGAATTCTGAAGTAGAGGGGAAGAGGGTGGGTAGTGGACCTGCCACAGTGGGACGCATCTCAAAGAACCATTGTTACTGCACAGGATGAGTAACTTCCTCCTCTTCTTCTAATAGTGTCCCTGTGCGTGTTCCACTCTATTGTCTGTAGAGCAGTGCCCTTCTGTGGATGGTAGGGGCTTCAGAATTGTACATGTGGTGGCAGAGAGCACGGTAAGACCTATAGCATCTGACGTAGAGTATTGAATAATGGCATAGTGTTTTGCAAAGGTGTGCTCTGATGCCCAGGTGGCAGCCCTGCATATATCAAATAGAGGGACATTGTTTAGGAAGGCTATAGATGTAGACATGGCACAGGTAGAATGGGATTGGATGATTTGTCAAGTTGTCAAGATACAACTGTTTTCCAGTAGTGGCTTTAGGCTGATCCTAGCTACATATCCAGGGGTCCACCACACGAGTACCAAAGTTACCCACACTTAACCCACCAGCTACAGCACCACCAGGCCACTTACAGGTGGGCAGAGAGCTGGATAGGACCCTGAAATTCTCACTTTTCATAGAAGCTCACTGGCCCTGCTGCTTGTGAATTATATCTTGGTTCATATTTATGACTGAATTGGAGAAATTAGTTATTCTCACTAGATGGCAGCAGATTCAAATGCATTTGAAAAAACATTACCCAAAAAACCGGTCCATCAGTTTCTCTTTAGAAAGAAGTTCTCCTGTCTTGCGAAATTTCTGTTTATTCTTCCTCTTCATACATCCTAGACACAGAAGACATAATGCATTTTCTTGACAGAGAAATTAGCAGTACAGTAGCGGATTACCGTCATTCCTTTAAAAAGAACCCTACAGCTTCATTATTTGATATTTTCTTGAGAACTGGAAAACCTGTTGGACCCTGAACTGTTGTGTATCTATGGCAACATTGTAAGTTAAATCACTTTGGAAATAAGTGGCCCTACACTAATCTCACTCATACTGCTATAAATGAAGACAACCCCCCCCAAAATCTGTGGAGTTACTTTGGTGAAACACTGGAGTAAGGGAGGTTAGAAACAGGCCCCAAAACTACTTTGAAGTACCTTTATTTGTGAGCATCTAAAATTCACCTTTTCTTGCTCTTCTTTTCTCCATTTAATCTTTCTACAAGAGTAGTTATGTTCAGAGGCAGGCAGAATATTTTTCACAAACAACAAAGAGCTTCCGTGGGTTGATAAAAACTTACATCAGTGTAAATCAGAGGTAATGCCAATAAAGTCAAAGACATTATACTTCTCAGTGACCAAGATATGGGTGCTATTGGAACATGCGCTGGGTTGCTGCTGGGCTTAACAGCTGGTCTTCTGAGTGTTCCAACCAATCAGTTAGTATAGCCAGTCAGGCAGCCAATTACACACCAGCTGGGCTTGGTAGGTAGCCCAGAGACTGGCTCTGCTGCAGGGCCTGAGGTAGAGCCAGTTTGGAAGCAGGGCCTGATTCTTGACAACGCTGTAACACTGGTGTGAGAGAACAAAACTGGCCCTCTAAATCCTACACTCAGGCACCAGAACACTAGGCTCCTGTGCGATAAACAAAGTTAGGGGATAGCTCCCTTTGATGGACACCCAGCCAGCCAGCTAGCTATAAAATCCCTCTTGGTAGCTGTTCTCTACTTGCTTTACCTGTAAAGGGTTAAAAAGTCCCCCAAGTAAAGGGCAAAAAAAGAGTGGGCACCTGACCAAAAGAGCCAGTGGGAAAGCTAGAACTTTTTAAAATGGGGAAAGAAACTTTCCCTTTGTCTGGTTTCAGAGTAGCAGCCGTGTTAGTCTGTATCCGCAAAAAGAAAAGGAGTACTTGTGGCACCTTAGAGACTAACAAATTTATTTGAGCATAAGCTTTCATGAGCTACAGCTCACTTCATCAGATGCATACCGTGGAAAATACAGTGGGGAGATTTTATATACACAGAGAACAAGAAACAATGGGTATTACCATACACACTGGAACGAGAGTGATCAGGTAAGGTGAGCTATTACCAGCAGGAGAGAAAAAAAGCCTTTTGTAGTGATAATCAAGATGGGCCATTTCCAGCAGTTGACAAGAACTGTGAGGGGGGGGGGGAAATAAACATGGGGAAATAGTTTTACTTTGTGTAATGACACATCCACTCCCAGTCTTTATTCAAGCCTAATGTAATGGTGTCCAGTTTGCCTGTTGCTCCCCGAGAAAGAGGGGAACAGAGGGCAGCAGGAATGCTGTGTAAAGCTTAAGCCAGGTATGATCATAAATCATCAGATCATACCTAGAACTACTTATCTGAACTCCAAATGTGTATGTAGATCAGAATGTTTAGCTAGACACGATCAGGATTATTTCTGTTTATTTTTAAGGCTTGTGCAGCTCCTCTGTGCTAACCCCTGATGCTTTTGTAACCTTTAAGCTGAACCCCCAAGAAAGCTATTTTGGGTGCTTAATTTTTGTAATTGTTTCCTTTAAGATCTAGTAAAAAGCCTAAGTTCCAGATGGATTGTTTTCCTTTTGGTTGTAGTAAAGTTTACCTTTTTTAAGAACAGGATTGGCTTTTTGGTGTCCTAAGAGATTTGTGCAAGCAGCTCTGTAGCCCCTCTATACCTTGTGGGGAAGAATCCTCCCCTCCCTGTCCAGCTAGTCAAGGTGGAGGCTGACATGTGGGTTTAGCCCTTCAGCTTCCAGCGTCCATCAAAGGGAGCTATCTCCCCACTTTGTTTATCACAGCCTGATTCTCTACTTTCTTGCACCTTCTGTTGCACATTTACAGCTGTGCCAAGTGAGTGTGAAATGCTACCATTCTGAGCTGCAACTCTTTACATCCACTTTGTTTCACTCATTTTGCTTAGGTGTAAATGACCACACAAGGTGCAGAGCAGTGGAGCATCACACCTACAATCTCCATCTCAGGCCTTGTCTACACTGTACTGCTCGAGTTATAGTTGCAAACCTTCCCCTCCCCCAGTGGGGACACAGCTTAGAATGCTTTTGCTGGTATAACTTATTCCAGTACACCAAATGAAAAAAGCTACACTGATTTTTTTGCTGGTATAACTACACTAAGGCTTTTGCCAGCATAGCTATGGCAGTTAGCTCCTAACTGACATAGCTATGCCAGCACATCTTTTAAGCATAGACCAGCCCCAAGTCTCTGTATTCCCCTGTGATGGGATAATGAATTCTGGGTGTGACAGTATTCTGGGGCAGCAATCCAGGACATGTGCTCACCTCATAAAAATCTACCTCTCCTAACTCTTACAGCAACCAGAAGGTTTTGATGAGGTTGCTGATGTTATGGAAATTATTAAGTAATAATCTCCTACACCCCACTGATTCCTAACTAGCCAGCTAACTGGAACATTTTATTACTGTTTGATTATATTGGATAGTTTTACAATCCCCATGTGTGCTCCATTTGCTAGGTCACCTAATTTCTCAAACACCATCAGCCTAAATTAGAAATGCAGAATATAACAGCTAATCACTTTAACGGTGGTAAGAGGAGTATATATAATTTTACTATTGACTGATTTATTTTTAGCTTTCAGAAAAAAATTAAAATTGTAAAAGCGTTAAAATAAAATGTAAATTATAAATATATTATATATATATTGTGTGTGTATATCTAGCTATCTCGAGATAGATATAATAGGCCAGATCCTCAGCTGATGGAGCCAGTGAGGTCAGTGGTGGAGAGGCACTACCAAACACAATTCAGGACACGAGTCCATTGGACAAGAGGATCCTCTGGTGCAAGCAGCTCTGTAGCCCCTCCATACCTTGTGGGGAGGAATCCTCCCCTCCCTGTCCAGCTAGTCAAGGTGGGGGCTGACATGTGGATTTAACCCTTCAGCTTCCAGCAGTGTCACCACAGTATTTTGTAGGGCTGTATAAATCTTTGGCTTCATTAAAAAACAAAAAGTAGCCCACTGGATCTCCCCGTGTATCCTGTTTTATCTTAGGGAGCATGATGGATAACCAATTGAACATGAGCACCCCATGTGATGCAGTTGCTGAGAGAGCTAACAAAATCCTTGAACCTATAAGCAGGGGAATGTCAAGTGGGGGCTGAGGGGTGGTGGTATTATTTCTGTATACAGGATTAGTGAGACCATTAATGAATATTGTATCTAGGTCTGGTGTCCACATTTCAAAAAGGATGCTGCAAAATGGACAGGGTTCGGAAAAGAGCTATAAGAATGATTTACAGTTTGGAAAACATGCTTTATTATTACAAATGTAAGAAGCTCAATCTACTTAGTTTATCCAAGGGAAGAGGTGACTTAATAATGGGTAAGAGATTTATAGAAGTTAAGGCTTTTTAATTTAGCAGTGTAGTGGCTCAACCCTTGCGTAGGGGGCATGGCTGAGAATAAGAGGGCATAGCTATGGCTATTGCCAGCTGCCAAAATGACTCTGGGGGCATGTGCAGATAAATGTAAGCAAGAATACCTCAAGGATGCGCTGATTTCTCCTAAGGATCAGACTAGACCACATCTAGTTCCAGAATCTGGGGGCTGAAAAGATGGCATAAAGTAACTGCTCTGCAATTTATGTTACAGGTAGCCTGTGCAATGGAGTAAGGCCTTGTGTGGCTGTATAATACTATTGGTCTATAAAGAAGAAGATAATGCTGGGCAAGAGAAAGGGGCACAAAATATATTAGAGAGGTCACCAAGGCTTTGTGTCTGCAGCAAACAGACAGCAAAACAAGAGAGATAAAGCCCCAGGAAACATGCAAAGTGAGGTACAAGGCCTTTGGAGCAGAAGGAAGCAGGCTGGTACTTGAATTAGAGACAGCAGAGAGTTGGATCCTAACAATGCAAAAGAAGAACTCGAGAGAGAAAAAGACCTGGAAGCAGAGAATGAGAGAGGAAAAAAGGCATATGGAACACTGGTGAGCAAAGTTGTTTTTGGCTGAATTTTCCCTTTCTAGCCCATATATTCTCAGGAGAACAGTTGACATCAGAAAATTTGGATTTAGTCCCAGTGAGCATTAAATACATGGCACTGGCTTTTAAGGAAATTTTAACACCATTATTTGATGTTTTTTCCAAATGTTGAATCTGCATGATTCCTTTGTGAAAAATTGACTCTATCTCTACTACAGGACCACAACCCAGCAGAAAACCAATTACTTAAAATAGGCAAACAAGTGATTGTATTTTAACATATATGCCTAAAACAATCATCATCATAGTACTGTATATCCAGTGTTAGGAATGTTATGTTAATTTATCTATTTATAAGTATATAAAATGGCATATATGAGATTTTGGGAAAAGATATTTCAGAGATGGAGAAATTGGCTGTTGGGAATGTCAAAAATGTAAACTCTTAAACCAAAATTTTGAGTTAAATCTGTGTGTTTGATGTTGGGTCCTTAGATATGTGGCTTATGTGTGAGAACAGGTTTGTGTTGGAAGGGAATATGTTATGGTGAGGTTTAGGATAGAAATATGGATGTGTATGGTTATGTGTGGTTGTGAAGAAAGTGTGTGGGTGACTCGGAAACTAATACAGTGGAGGTGCAAGTTGTTAGTTGACCTGCAGGGTCATTCAGTATAAGAACTAGTGTATTTGCCTCAGCCATGGAGCAGAACCTTTCTGCCTTTAACAAATCTTTTGTGATTAATAAGAACAATGAGCAAATGTGATAAATGAATTCTATAATAAAAATAGATCGCATCTTGAATACAAAGAGAGAGGACATGGGATTCTTAATTACAATTAAACCTATATTTATCATGTTTCAACCATTAATCTAAAGTCCATTATGGGAAACCAAAACAGAAATATAATGTCCCAAGCAAACAAACCAATCAAAGCCCACTGTGCTACAATCCCTGTGACTGTCTTTAGGATGTGGAGCTCCCAAATCCCCTAGATTACCAGCCAGACACTCAGAAATTGTATGAAGCAGCAACAGATTAAGGGCCATGTTCTGATATCTTTACTCGTGTTGAGTAGCACCTTGCTCTAAGTAGTCATGCTGACTTTAGTGGGACTCTTTGTGGAGTGAGGTACTATTCCTCATGAATAAAGGTATCAGAATCTGGCCCTAAATTATAATTCCCTAAACTTTTGGTGGTTGTATTAATGAGAAATGCTCTTAAAAAAGCTTAAATGAAAATTATCAACTTTTTTTGTAGTGGATTTATATGTCTATGTGAGCATATGTATGGTGGTTATGTTAGCTTGCTGCCGCAAAGCCAGTAGAGGCAAACACAGGACATTGCTTTTCAGCGGCTCCTATGTACTGTAAAGATATGTTGTGTGGTGTGCTTTTTAAAATGTAGTTTGTTTTTTGAATTTTAGTTTGCTGGAATTAAACAATGACGACTTGTAAACTCTGCTGGGGCGGGGAAGAAATACCCAAAAAACCTTAAACAAAAAGGCTACTCTAAGTAATAGGTGAATTTAAACTACTATATCATGGGTGCCCGGTGTTCTGAGAGGTGGCTAAAAATCTCTAGCCTGATGGTGATAAAAATCATGGAGACCTTAGGGGAAAACACCTGCAGCAGTACATTATAGTGTGAGCCTGCTGTAGAAATCTAAAATTAATTTAGCATTTGATATTTCTCATTTATCATCATTTTTGATCAACTAGCCAAGTGGGCAACTGCAGATGTTAAGAAAGAGTTTCATAAATTAGAGGAAAATTCTATTAAAATTGAAATTGCTCCATAAAGCTCATTAAGTAGGAGACATTATGTAGCATATAGCTTTGCTGCAGTAATAACTTCCTTTCCATCCATCAGCTGCTTCACATGTAAAATGCTGACTCCATGTGGAATCAAGGTTTTAGTGCAGTTTAAATGGGAAGTTATCTTCAAGGTCTGCTACCCTGCCATCTTGTTCTGATGATGTCTAGAGATGTGCTTATTCAGTGGATTCATTAAGCAATCTTAGCAAATGGGGCGCCTATGGAGTTCCTGGCAGAGATCAGAGATGTCCTTCCCCAGAGAGCAATGCCATTCACACTCCCTGGGGTGAATCTCACCCTGTTATTCAGCAGGCCTGGCTGGTTCAGGCCTACCCGGTTCAGGCCTACCCCAACGTCTCTGCCTCAGTCCAGTTATGTGCAAGATGCACAAAACGTGAAAAAACACCTATGATTTTATATGAACACAAGAATGGCCTTACTGGGTCAGACCAATGGTCCATCTAGTGCAGCATTCTGTCTTCTGACAGTGGCCAGTGCCAGATGCTTCACAGGAAATGAACAGAACAGTGTAATTATTGAGTGATCCATCCCATGTTGTCCAGTCCCAGCTTCTGGTTTATGGACACCCTGAGGACGGGGTTGCGTCTCTGAAATCTTGGCTAATAGCCATTGATGGACTTATCCTCCATAAATTTATCTAATTCTTTTTTTAATCCATTTATACTTTTGGCCTGTAACACATATCCTGGCAATGAGTTCCACAGGTTGACTGTGTGTTGTTTGAAGAAGTACTTCCTTGTGTTTGTTTTAAACCTGCTGCCTATTAATTTCATCAGGTGACCTCTAGTTCCTGTGTTATGTGAAGGGGTAAATAAGACTTCCTTATTCACTTTCTCCACACCAGTCATGATTTTATAGACCTCTATCATATCCCCCGCTTAGTCGTCTCTTTTCTAGAATGAATAGTCCCAGTTTTTTTAAACTTGCCTCATATGGAAGCCGTTCCATGCCCCTAATAATTTTTGTTGCCCTTCTCTTCACCTTTTCCAATTCTAATATAGTTTTTTGAGACTGGGCAATAAGAACTGCATGCAGTATTCCAGGTGTGGGTGTACCATGGAGTTATATAGTAGCATTATGATATTTTGTCTGTATTTACTATAATTTTGTAAATTCCTGCTAGGAAGGAGTGGGAAATATTCTGAGTGATATCTTTCTGTTTTTCTACTGAAAGACAAACTAATTCTGATGCTGGCAAAAGTTAGTGATTTGGCCAAACATGGGATTCAACAACATGTTGCATTTTTATAGTTTGTCTCAGGATCTAAAAGAGCATTTCAGACATTAATGGAATCATCTTATTACACCCAGTGTGATGGGTAAATGTTATTATCCACATCTTACTTATAGAGAAACTGAGGCACAGAGCGATGAAGTGACTTGCCTGAGGTCACAGAATGAGTCAGTGGCAGTGCTGGGAATAACAACCAAATCTCTTGACTCCCCATTCAATGTCTTAACCACAATACGGCCTCTGCAGAGAGTTCCCCCACACCTAGATTGCTGCTTTTTTGTTTTACGTATAGACTCAAAATCACAAGTGCTACAAAGTCACAAAATCACAAGTGCTACAAAACTGAATTTACACTTTGCAGAACATATTCCCATTGCAAGATATCACCTCCACTGGATTTTCTGTGTCCCTACACTTGGACTGGTTCTACTTGTAGGCACTATTTGACTCTGACCAACAGCAGAAGGCAGCAAGTAGTATCAGAGTAGCAGCCATGTAAGTCTGTATCCGCAAAAAGAAAAGGATTCCTTTTCTTTTAGCAAGTAGTATGTTAGTGTCTGTACATCTGTGATGTATAGAGGGAAGATATAGTACAGAGTGCAGCGAGTGACAAACTGAAA
Source organism: Caretta caretta (assembly GCF_965140235.1). Lineage (NCBI taxonomy): Eukaryota > Metazoa > Chordata > Testudines > Cheloniidae > Caretta > Caretta caretta. Next base: position 91,539,464 of record NC_134210.1, on the reverse strand, counting down.
TTAAAGAAGTAAGTTCCCTTTCCTTTTTGTGGCAACAGTTAAACATGCACCAACAGCACACCTTCCATTACTGATATTTTGAAACCTAGAACAGCAGAGTTCCTCAAACCGCAGTCCTATAACGTAATGAAGAATACACACAGCTGCAGTAACAACCACGTAATTATTTAATTAGTTTTTGACAGCTTCAAATTGCACAGGCAAAGGAATGCATGATCCACATGTGGAAACCTGCCAACAAAGATTTTCTATGTACACAGATGGCTTTAGCTATTGTAAATGCAAAGCCAGGTTACTGTACTTTTACTGCAGATTTTTATCAGAGGGAAAAAACAGCATATGTAATTATTTGCCCCCTGTTCATATCATAGTATTGCTTGCTAAGATCAGAGAAAGAACATTTTAGTATCAGGTTAAGTAATCTGCAAGTAATGCCGACTTTGGCATTTTAAAGCTTCAAGCGAGCAATTATAATACCACTAATTACCATTTATATATCCCTTTATATTTCAAACCCCTTTACAGAAACAAACAAATTAATACTGCTTTGAGGTAGGTAGGTATTGTCATCCTTATTTTGCAAAAGGGAAACTGAGGCACAGAGAGGTTAAATAAAATTGCCCGAGGCCACAGACTGAGTCAGTGGCAAATCTGGTATAAAGCTAAGGATTCCCGGAGTTCCCATGCTCAAACCACAAATTCTGAGTACAGGAAAGTGAGAAGAAAAAAAATGCCTTCAGGAACTAAAAGGGAACTGCTGAGGATGGAATTGGCATTAGCAGTGATCTGTTTCTGGAATACAGATTATTCCAAAGAGAAGGAATACAATTTAGAAATTAAGTGAAGCATGATGTACTTTAAATATCTGCTCTTATGCAGCTGCAAAAGTTGATATCCATCTCATAAGTCACTCTGAAGGGTTTGTAATTTCCATGACTAGCAAGCTTCATGATTTTATATTAGAGGGGAAGCGATTTCTCATTAGTACACCTACACAAGGTAAAATAAGAATAGACTCCAACTTCACTCCAAATTTTGTCCGAGATTCAGAAAGTGAAGTCCACTTTTTTCACGTAGCTGCACTTTTCATCTTTTCCAGCCTTTGCTTTTTGCAGGAATAGGAAATGCTTAAAACCCACAAGAAAAGGTTATCCTCAAGAGCCATATGAAATGTTCACAACAAAACCACAAGGCATGCATAGCACATGTGGTTTCAGGTTGTGTAAGAAAGTCAAAACCAAGTCAGGGCCCAGTTTCAAGCAAATCTGAACTGATTCATGGTTTCAAGTTGAAACCATGCAAAATGTGCACTTTGGCACGGACTGAGATGGAAACTGGCAGATTCAAATGAGCTTCGTGCACACAATTATTGTTTATGCATCACTTATGTTTGGAGCAAATCTCCAAAATCATCTCGCTGATCCTTCACCAGATCTTCAGGTTGGCCCTGTGTGCAATGAGTGATTAGGGTGGACTGGAATCAGCTACATTTTGGGGAAGGAAATTGATTTTGACGGTGCTCTCCTTTCCCATACGAATAGGAAGGCCAGCTCTGCTAATTAATATTTTCAGCTCACTGTGAGGTTGGTAACTGCTGCCCACTCAGGCACCTGCTGAGCCCTGGGTTCTATCCAATTGCTTTTGTCACAGCCATGACACTTGCTACAGTGGGAACATCTGTCCTCCATCCCAGACCAGTGCCATTAGGAGTGAACCAGCAGGTGTTCCACTGGGGCACCAGAATGAAAAGGTAGATCATGCTGCCTGTGCAATGAGTGAGAATGCTGCAGCTGGTGCAACTTCCTTCTCTCCCTCTCAGACCTCTCTGCCCAGGCTGCTCATGGAGTTTGTAAAGCCAGTTGTGGGAAGGAATTTGGAGCCTCACTCCTAGGATTACCTGCTTCCCTACCTGATTTCTCACACACCAAGTAAGAAAGGCTGCCAACAATCAAAGGAGACCTACCGACCTCAAGGACCAAAGGGGACCCATTTTCCAATTGACTTCTGTTGCGGGATATGCACACCCCGTCCCCCTTTTGAGGCAGGGCAGGGCTGTGATACCACTGCTGTTACAGTCTCCCTGACAGTCTTTAGGCCAAAAGTGGCATAGCCCAGAGGCTGGAGACGGTATAGCAGCCCTTGCGTTCATGGCAGCGTGGCTTAGCGGCCAGAGTCAATATAACCACTCTCAGGTGTAGGGCAATATGGCATAGTGGCCAGAGTCCATATAACAGCCCTCTGGTACAGAGTAGTGCTGCCTAATGGCCAAAGTCAATATTACAGCCCCTAGATGCAGGGCAGTGTGACCCAATGGCCAGTACCCAGGGAGGAGGAAGGGGCTGCCACTAGGGGGATGGCAGCCCAGGTAGGGAGGCCCATCCAATTCCACCGGGGCTCGACCCATTGCCCTGGCAGTGGTGGAGTGGTTTGCCCTGGGTTAGCGGGGACTCCCACCAAAACATGCTGACCTCACTCGGGTGGGAGGTACCACTCACGCACCCTCCCTCGGCCACTTCCTACTGCGCTTCCAGACAGTGTAGTCCATTGAGCATTGGGATTTCCAGGCTCCTCAGCACGGGTGATTCCCTGCGGCTCCGCCGGCCACAGCCCTTCAGTCCAGCCCTCAGATCTCCAGTTTCCGCAGGCAAAGGCTGGTACCTCTGCTCAAGGTCCTTCACCTCCAGTGATCAGCCTAGAGTGAGCTGGGCTGCTCCCTTTTATACTGAGGCAATAGCTGGAGTATGCCCAGTATGGTCTGAGGGGTGGGACTTCCACCATCCATAGTGTGGGGTTAACCCTCTCTTGTCCAGTGCGGGATATGCACACCACGTCACAACCTCCCAGCTCACCATAACAGGGGACCTCCTCATCCAAATGGCCAGACATTGCAGGAAAATTGATCTGTTACTGTAGCTGGTAATGGCAGCAGGACATCCACCTGCTCCATTGCTCTTTCAGTGAAGAACAGCTGTCATAGAAGAGACCCATCTAGAGAAGTTTCCATGAGGTGGTACGGAGAAGGAAGTATGGTGGATTGAAGGGACAAGTGGGATTGTGGAAGGATTGTTGGGCAGAAGGTGAGAAAGAGTTTGAAATTGTTGGATTTCTGAGTAGTGAGAATGAGTATAGAATTGATGGTTTTCTTGGGGGGGAGTGAAATAGTAGTTTACTCAGGGAACGTCACACTTACCACCTGCTAAATGAAGTAGAATACTTTTAGGGAGTCTCTTGTTAAAATATTGGCAGTACAGGCACTGCTGTGTAGGGGAGAATGGAACTTTCAGAGTGACCCTTCAAATATCAAACCCAGGAGAGTATTGGAGAAATCACATGAAATCCCTTGGACTGCTCAGGTGCCATACTGTAGGTCTCTTGCTGGAAGACTGGGAGGAAAGGGGAAGAGCCCGGAAATATTTAAAGACTATTAAAAGTCTGTGTTGAATTTCATTGACTTTGCTGTCATTAGATTTATGTAAATGTCTCAAGCCCCATGGAAATAAGTATAACCTTATTTTACTTAAGAAGTTTTTGTCTGATTAAGAAACTGAAAAACCACAAAGGTTATATTAGAAATGTCTGCGTAGTCAGACACTCCTTCTGAAGAAAATATACAAACAAAAATGTTTGAAAAATTTAATTATTAGCCAGGATGTCTGCTTCAGTGTGGAGTTCTGAACAATAACACAGGAAATACACTTGAAAATATCACTACATTTTGCAAACTTTTTTAGATGTAATAGAGAGAGAGAAGCCAATTATTGGTACTATTATTTAGACTCCATGATCTAAAACTAAATCTATAGGGATGATGTCAAGATAAAAATTATGGGCTAAATTCTGGTGTTGCCTGGGTGTAATTCAGTACAATTTGTCCCAGTGTCTAAAATTTCCTTAATTATGTTTTTAATACTTCCTATTATTTAAACTGAAAGGTTTTAAAATCAACCCTACTTTTAACAATCTATACTTTTTGCTTGCTTTTAGCATTTCACATATCATGAGCAATGAAAATTGGTGTGCCCATTTTCAATTGCGGTTATAATAATGTAAACAGAATATAGCATTCTCTTTACAACCTGGTTCATTTTCTGTTTCTCCTACACCGGCACAATTCTGCAGTGTTTGGGGAATATTTAAATATGAAAAACTGTTTTTACTGAAGTAAAAAACAACAACCATTTCTACTCAGATTGGGCCAAAATTTCAGTGAAGAACAGAGCAAATGTGCCCAGTGTGCATGGGCACACTAACATACTTAAGTGAGTGTAAATTGGATAACTACATATCAAACTACCCAATGGCGTATACAGCTTCCCTATTTTGTCATGCAGTGCATGTTTTCAGTTGCACCAGTTATGGCCACGTTTGGCAGCTAATCTCACCAAAGCTCTGATTCTCCACCCTTGCCTGACTTTGATTAGGTATGAGATCCTAAATAACAGTTCTGTACATGGAGTGTTTGCAGGATTCTGTCCCCATGTTTGTTCACCTCCCACTGTTTTTCTTCCCAAGCTTCAATTTGTGGCTTTAAACAACATGTCTTTTGCTTTCAAAAGTTTAATCCAACATGATTTTGCTCCAAATGTTAACAAATGCCTACTATGTGTAATTTATACCTATGTTATTACATTCACAGAATCAAAGAAATTAGAAACGAAAGGGACCAACTAGAACCATCTATTATCCTGCTTCTGTAAGATCAAACCCTATAGCACATTTACATACCTTGTCCTGTCTAATTGTAAATTCCCCAACTGATGGCACTTCTATCATTTCCCTTAGAACATTTGAAACAAGCACCTTTGTGCTTTCTCCCATGGCATCCCTCATGCTTGAGGGGAGCTCCCCATTAATATCCGCAAAGCTACCTCATTATCCTCCTTCAAAACTGTCCTTAAAACTCTCCTTTGCTGTGATGCCTACAAAAAACTTGACCATGGTTACGTTGGTAGTGTGCTGAGACCACCACTTGTAATGCTGACCAATATTGTTTCTTTGTACTTCCCTGTCTGCCTGCATCTGTCTTATTCTTAGATTGGAAGTTATTTGGGGGCAGGGACAGTCTTTTTGTTCTGCATTTGTACAATAAGGTCCTGGGCCATGACTAGGGCTCTGAGGTGTGATGATAATATAAACAGATCATGATTATTTTTTGCCCTGCTGCTTAAAACATCACATCTTTTAAGCCCTGATTCAGCAAGGTACGTAAGTACATTCCTAAATGTAAGCATGACTTCAGTGGGACATGCTTAAAGTTATGCAATGTGCTTTAAAGTACCTTGCTTAATTGGGGCCTTCAAAAGCACCAGGGAGTGAAAATTCCCCTCCATTCAGATTAATCTGATCAGTGTAGTTATCTTTACTAGGAGAAATGGAAAATATGAAAGTATCAAATTAAGTTCACTTAAGCAGATAGGAAATGGAACATCTGTTCTGCTTCATCCCAAAAACTTTTCTTCGCTTATCTTGCAATGTTTGTCAACATAATTATAACAAATAGAGAAGATCAATTCAACAAGTGATTATTTTTTTTTAAAGAAAACACATGAGGGTGTATTATTTTGAGGAAAGCATACTTATTTGTAATGAGGGCAGCACAAAAATGTCAACCTTTTTGTTTAAAATGTTCCCTTGCTATGTCTGAGCCTTCACTTATGTTGAATTGCTTGTGTTTAACAATAAGATTACTTGTTCTACCAATAGAAAAAAGAAAGAAAGAAAAGAATTGAGTTGAATCTACTGTTGTGCCAAACCACATCTTCTCAGCTTTGTAAAGTCAAGCATATGGGCATGTTTCCCACTGCAAAATCAGCATAAATATCTCTCTAAGCACCATTTCATTCCTAAATAAAAATAAATAAATAAATAAAAATAAAGGTTGGCAGTTTCTCATCAATGTTCCATCCATAAATTGATATGATACCAAACAATCTTGTGCCTCATTGTCAACATGTTATGTTTAAAAAGGGGATTAGCAAATATATTTTCATGTAGGAGACAGATCTTTTATTGCAGGGTGGCCAACCTGAGCCTGAGAAGGAGCCAGAATTTACCAACGTACTTTGCCAAAGAGCCACAGTAATATGTTAGCAGCCCCCCATCAGCTCCCCCCAGCTCCCAGTGCCTCCCGCCCACCACCAGCCCTACAGATCAGTGCCTCCCCTTCCCTCCCCGCACCTCCCGATCAGCTGTTTTGTGGCATGCAGGAGGCTCGGGGGAGAGGGGGGAGAGCAAGGGCACGGCAGGCTCAGGGGAGGGGTGGGAAGGGGTGGAGTGGAGGCAGGGCCTGTGGCAGAGCCAGGGGTTGAGCAGTGAACACCCCCCGGCACATTGGAAAGTTGGTGCCTGTAGCTCCAGCCCTGGAGTCGGTGCCTATACAAGGAGCTGCATACAAACTTCTGAAGAGCCGCATGTGGTTCTGGAGCCACAGGTTGGCCACCCCTGTTTTATTGCATATGATTTTGTATCAAAGTTCCTAGAAAACTGTCGGCACTGTACTACTACGTCTTATCCTACCTCCCTTTCTCATTGTGAATAGCACCTGACTCGATAAGTAGCCCCATTAATGTCACTGGGGCTACTTACAGAGTATAGGGCTACTCAACAAGAGTAAAAGTAGCATAACCTGGCCCTTAACAATTAACAGTCATCACTCTGTATATTCCCCCCCACACACAGCAAAAATGAACGAGCACTATTTTACAGATTAATCACATTGTAGTCATAAGGCGGTGTGTTTTCTAACTTCCAATGGCATTCTATAGTGGACAACTATTTGCTGTACCTGTTTTGGATTATCGTTAAATGGCAAATATCACCTCAAAGGATGGTTAACTACCTTACCTGTCAGTTTGAGCTGAAGGGAATAACTGCCATTGACAGTTTTGCTTCTTGGCAGCCAGTTTTCTTCATCTCAGAAGCTAATTTTGCCTGGTATGTGGGAAAAGTGACAAACAAGGAAATGCTTTCAAAATTACCAGCTATTAAAGAACAATCACTTGTCATAATCCACATCTGGGCTCCATCCAGGTTCCCGTAATTAGCTACAAGTGTAGTGCGTGCTGCTGTCTCCGATTTTCACTGAATGTACTAGTTTAATCTGAAAGTTATTTTGATGCACAAGTGAAAGAATATTACATTGATGGTTAAGGAGATGAGATGCTATAAAGCAGTAACAACTAAAGGTAACTATTTTTCAGCTTTTAAAACTAAGATGCCCTTTTATTTTATGAAGATCATGAAGGCTTAATTGTCAGCAGAAAAATATTAAACTGGTCAGTAAACACCACTAAAGGCTCATGCCCAGATCCTGGCTCCCCATTAATGCTTCTGTCTGTACTCTGGGTGACTTAATTCAGAGTCCTCTTAGGTTTCAGAAACTTTTTTTTTAAACTCCTGATGTGTAGGTGAATTTAAGAGAGTAAATGGTTCACTCACTTTCAAGCCCTGTTCACATTACAGATACAGTAATATTTTTGTAACCAGTGCATAATGGTTACATCAAACATGGTTTGAGTGGTGTCCACACAATAGCCTATCTGCCCCGTGACCTGTGTTTGTGCACACCCACCACATTGCCTCACCATGTTTGTATCAATGTATTCTGGGAAAGTTTGGGTAGCTGGCCCATACTACCTCAACAGGTGACAGACTATGGAGAGGGCATGCACAAGGGATGACACTGCAGCTCGAGGAGCAATGCACTCTGGAGCATCCTGCTGCACAGATAACTGAGATGAAGAAAGACAGGACAAACTTATTACACAGGCACAGTTCTGTCTACATTGCAAACAAAGTGCTAAACCAGTTACAGGAAATAAACCATGGAGTGTTTCCCCCATTGCCGAAGGGGAAACACTGCTAGAGTTACAAATCGAGTATTAACTATATGATGTCCGGACATGGACCATGCGTAGAGCCTTCTGTGCCACTAATCAATGCAAACATTGGAGTGTAGACAAGATGCTAGAGGGTCACTGAAATTGTAACTCCCAAAGTTGCTCTGTCTTCAGACTAACTGGAGCATTTCCTAGAACTTAGAGAAAGATGACTGGACAGCAAATCCTTGACCATTAGAGCCCAAGAAAAAATATCTTCCTGGTTAGGGTGCTGGATTCTTTGGAGAGGATGAGTTTTCTTAACCATAGCAGCCCTCTGCATAGCTTGTGCATAGCTGCTGTTGCTTCCCTATGTCATTGCTAAACTCTTCCCAGATGACCTTGCTCTCAGTCAGGAAATGAGAGCAGGTCCCATTAAAGCTAAAATACTATTTAAAAAAATAAATGGATACAATGACTTTCAAAAAGACAGGTTCAAGGTTAACCCCTTAAGGCCTTTAGAACTGGCAGACCTGTGTTGGAGGGGAGATATTTTCAGCACTGCCTAATTCTTGGTCTTTTTAGTTATTTTGATGTATCTTGGGCTTTCTGTACAGAATTTATTGAATTCTCATTCTCTTTCTTCATGGTGAAAGTTCCTTTGACGGTGATTGGGCCAGAAAATTTGCCAGGAGGGAATAAGCCCATTGTCTGCAAGAAGCTTTATTTTTCTCTGAGGACATACTGATGGTTTCCCACCCCCCAGCCCCTGAATTTTTCTTCCTTGGCACCTCATTGAGGGCCTGATCCAGTGCTCAGTGATGTCAATGCAAATCTTTCCATGGGCAACAGTAGATGATCAGTATCCAAATGGAAATGTAAAAATGATTAAAAAGCATCATTTTGTGTAAAGAAAACAATAAAAAGCACTGGGCACTTGGGCAGAAAAGTTATGTTGGCAGGTTTCACCTTGTTACCTACATTTCTGGGAACGAGTCTGGTAGACCCTTAGTACTGTTCCTTGCTTACCGAAGCTCCTTGCTGGAATGAATGGGAGAGAAGCACCTGGAGTGTTCATTTTTCTTTTCAGATCAAATATGTAACATAGACCTGTTTTTTAAGCAAAGTTTCGTAATCCATATGAACAGTTTGTCCATCCGTGTTCCCTTAACGTTGTATTGTCTTGTTTTAAATAAAATAAGAAATCTTTGGATCTGGTTCTCCTCTTACACTATTGTAAATCAGGAGTGGCTCTTTTGAAGTCAATGGTCTTACATGCTCAGGGTTTAGCTGATCGCCATATTTGGGGTCGGGAAGGAATTTTCCTCCAGGACAGATTGGCAGAGGCCCTTGGGGTTTTTCGCCTTCCTCTGCAGCGTGGGGCATGGGTCACTCTGCATCTTGAAGTCTTTAAACCGGGATTTGAGGACTTCAATAGCTCAGACATAGGTTAGGCAGGGTTTATTACAGGAGTGGGCAGGTGAGATTCTGTGGCCTGCATTGTGCAGGAGGTCAGACTAGACGATCATAATGGTCCCTTCTGACCTTAAAGTCTCTGACTCTATATAAGCAAAGGACTGGCTGCTCCCTGCAGTACTATCCCATCCCCAACCATACTCCACTGCAAAGCCCTGACCATACAAACTCCAGCAGTGGGGCACCTGCAGGACTCTCAGGAAGTTATCAAGGTGGCACTCCCTCCATTCCATATGGGTAGAGGTGAGGAGCAGAGTTCAACCTGCAGGGAGGATGCCTAAGCCCTGGGGTTTTTAAAAGCTTCCTCTTTTAATATTCTTCAGCTTCTTTTCTAAAACTCCCTACCCCTCATTCTTTGTTTTGAAACATTGACTTCAAACTCAAACTTGAATTTCATCTTTTTGCTATACAAGGCCAGATCTTCAGCTGGGGGGTGTAGCTTCATTCGTTTCACTGGAGCTATCCCTATTTAATGCAGCTGAGAGTCTTGATCACAGAATCTGCTCAGGTTTCTGCACATTGCAACAGTTTGTAAAGAAATCCATCCAAAATATGTTATTAAACCTCTTCAAGCCCCATTCATTAGTGGCACCAGTTTGAGGTTTATGTTTTCTTGGTATTGTACAGTGTATTAACTAAGAAACCAAGTTAAAAATCTTTTCTCCATGTTTTCTAGTTGGCCGGCTTAACTAAAACATTCTCCAGGAAAACTAATTCTATAGAGTAGACATCACCAGTTCCAAATCACCTAGCTGTGTGATTCTTGAAGATTTTATTTAAGACAAATTGGAATCTTATGAACTATCAAAGCTCCCTGCCAGAAACAAATGTCTGTGTGATGGATATCTAGAAATTCTCCTTTTAAAGCCATTTTTAGAAAGTCAAGTTCCAGTCCTTAAGTTCCTGGGAGAAACCTTGCTAAAATTGCTTCTCATTGTCCAGTTACTTAAAATACCCTAACCAGAAACAACTCAACTATATTAATGAAGAAAGAAAAAGAAAAAACAGGCGAGTCATATGCAACAAAATCTTTGATGAAAATATGGTTGGTGGGTTTTTTTGGTGTTTCCATTTTTATTAGCCAAGAGGAAAGAAAAAGGGGGATAGCACTTACTCATATGCTTAAATATATCCTTAATCAGGAAAGCACATAAGCTTAAATTTAAGCATGTGCATAAATCTCCTTGAAGTCAATGGGACTTAAGCATGTGCTTAACTTTGAGCACATGCTTAAGTGCTTTGCTGAATAGAGATGCTTTCCTGAATTAGGGTCTTGGAGGGCCAGATTCAACAGTATATTCTGCCATGTTTGCACCACTCTGTTGATGTGAAGCTGTTGTAATCCAAGGCAGGTTTTTGGCTGTGCAGCTTTGCCTCGCTGGAATGTGCTGGTGATTCTGGCCCAGAAAAGGTACAAAGAACAAATATTTTCAATGTACATTAAACCTCCTAAAGATAACCCAACAACCCACTATGAAATGGCCAGACTAAATGAAGGAGAAAAAGTATTAAAAAAGAAGCTTTTTTTAAAGAAAAACATCATATTGAGTAATTTGCTAGCATTTCCGTGAATGTGGTAGAAATATTTTATGTATTGAAACAAATACCAGGGCTTGGCATGTCTTATTAGATTTGACTTCACATGGAGCTTTCTCTCCTAATGCCAGGAAAAAGTGTATTTTTAATTCAGCAAATAAATATACTGATAGCCTCAAGGAAATTTTGCAGCAGTTGTCAGAACTGTTTGACTCAATTTGTTCTAAGACAGAAACATGAGTTATGCTTTCTTGTTGCTACCTGTGAGTTCCTCACAGTCAATGCCCGTCTAAGAAGGCTGTGGTGCCAGTCTGGCGGCATTACAGCAGCCGCCGCCTCATTTGCTGGCTGCTAATCGCATGTGGGTGAAGAAAAATAGTGACAGTTTGGCCGACTTAAATATAACACCTTCCAGAATATCAGTCAGGCAGCATTAGTCTCATCCAACAAAAATGGGCTCTCCTTTAGTGTTAGCCATTAAGAAACCACACGCCGTGGTTCAAAATGTAAAAAGGAGATTTTCAAAGAGTTTACCAATCCAAGATGTGAATGGGAGCTGCATGCTTGGAGTGATGACCTCAGAAGGTTCTGAGAAGGTTCTTAGAGTTTGTACTTTTTTGTCCCGTTGACATTTTGGGATTTTGCGTGGGAGTGCATGACTGGATGGAATAGTAACAGCGGAACAAACGTATTTGAAAGATGCAAAGTCAAAGCCTGGGCTTCATGGTAAGCTGCCAGAGAGGAAGATCACACCTTAAGAACAGCTTTGGGGTGACATTAAAAAAGAGAACAGTGAGCATTCAGACCTTGTATACACTGGAAGAATTAGAACACGTTAGAGCAACTTCACGCAATGAGGCTGTTGCACTAGTGGTAGCAACACTGTAAGTGCCAATGTAGACAGAGCCAGATCTGTCGCTTCAAGGAGGTTTTTGGAGGCACTGTCTCTCCAGCTCTCACCTACTTCTTCCCCTATCAGATTGCAGAACTGGCATTAACTCAGCTGCAGAACTGCGGTGAACCAGCCACAGAGTGTACCGTGCCCAGTCAGATAGGAGAGAGGACAGTAACATAATTAGTGAACACAAAGGGCCTGGTTCTCAGTTACACTAAGCCCACACTGCTTCTGGTAGTGCAAGGGGGCTTTAATGTAAATGAGAATCAGATCCAGAGTGTGCAGACATATTGGTGCAGGAGGACTTTGTATAAGTTGAGTTTCTACTGTAACAATGTCAAATACTGTATTGCAGTGAAGCAATTTATTTGTGTGGATCTCACCTGAGAAGCAGAGAAAGAATTGAGGGAGAGTGTGAAGATAAACAGCATGTGCAATAGTTTAGCTGAGGAGAAACTAAGCCAGAAACTAAGGTACAGAGGCACAGGATGCGAATCTTAAAAAAAAAATAAAATAAAATAAAAAATGGAACATTGTCCTGTGGAAAGTCATGGAACAGAGGTTAGAGTGGAATAATCTTGTAATAATGAACTGTTGAATGATGCGTGTCCTGGAATGCTTTGTGAATCCAAGAGTAGACAGTTAGCAGAGTATATTTTGTCAATTGTCAGTTTATTACTATCTCAGACTTTGTAAAGAGAAAAAGTGTCTTGGTGATGGAAACATTTCCTGCTCAAACTGTATTATCCAGATTCCTTCAATATAATAAAAAACAGTTATGCTGGGGATTTAGGTGAAATTCATTCAACAAGAAAATAATTTAACATCCGAATTTGTCATCCATGGATAGCAAACAGAATGTATTTCTTTAAAAAGGAAAAAATAAGTACTGGGAGTTGATTATAGACAGTAAAAATCAGATTAAAACTCAGTAATTACAGATTAATTTGCTGCATATCAGGTTAGGAATATATTCTTTTTAACATAGTTACAGTATATTATGCAAAGCAAAAATCTGCATCTTTTCCTTTCATACAGCCAGCTTTGCAGGGGGTTTAAATTCTTTAATAAAACTTGTGGGAAAGAAACAAAGATTTACAGCAATGTTACTCCATACACAGAAGGAAAAATAGATTTGTTATGATGCAGCTTTGCTCCCCACTGAAATCCTGGAAATCTTAGAACTGTTTTGTTGCATATAGTTCAAAGGTGTATTCCTGTGCCGATATGCAGGCTTTTAAATATGTAATCCCTTGTACATGAAAATTAGTCTAGACCTCCTTAAGCATTGTATCACATTTTGCTTTGGAGAAACTGGGCAGGGGAAGGGGAAGAGAGTAGCTGAGAAGACAAAGTCCATTAAAAAAAATAAAAATAGTGTGAATGATCAAGCAGAGAGGAGGCAGAGTGCAAAACAAAACCTGAGACTGTGAAAAAAGTGGTAAAGAGGAAGTGAAGGGGAAATAGAGTTTAATTAAAAATTACTAGTCCATATAATGTATATATGCTTCCATTTGTGCCAGACTAGCTTTTGGGGGGATTCTTCTATTCTTGACTTCCTTTAGGTAGAAAAACCTGTTTTCTTTTTAAATGGAATCACCATTGGACAAAAAGAATCACCATTGGACAACAGGAAGAACAGGTTCTAACACTCAGATTAGTTCTAGAAACCTCCAAATAGTTGTGAGGTTCTCATAATGCTGCACTCCACAAGGCTTATCTGAACTGCTGAGAAAACTTGTCTTCATGAGATCACCAGTTCAGTTTTGCAGAACAAAGAAAAGCACCAGAATATTTGGGTGCTCATCCACATAGAACAACCAAACCTTTTCTGATTTGCTCATCACCTTTTAAAATAGAGGAAACTTGTAACAAATATACATTGAGACAGAATGTATCAATGGTACATGGTCAAGATTTTTTACTGAGTCCCCTTTGCTCTTAGTGAAGATAGTTCAGGCAGCGCAAAGGGAGCCACGGCTGGCTTCAAATTCCCACTGGGGATTCCCCTGCTATGAGGACAATCCTTGTTAGCAGCAAAACCAGCTTCTATGGCACCCAACGCACAGCTACCTGGAGTCAGGGTCATGTCAAGGGCAGAGAGAGGTGAAAGAGGAGTGATCAGAGCGTGTTACAGTAGTCCCCAGCTGTCTCGTGGTCCCTTGGGGACCATTGCCAGAGAATGCATATTACAGCAGCCTCTAGGCTACTCTTATTTGCACCAAGATCTGGACAGAGAATTAGGGACCCATGACCATCTTCCTGCCAGCCCCTCTTACGTGTGTCTTGCTTCCCAATTGTATTTTAACAAGGGAGTGTTTTCTTTGCTTCCCAGCCTTCCCTTCTGTATGCATCAGCACTGATGTTATGATACTTCGCTAGTGATGTCACAGACTATTGCCTTGAAGATGATTATGATGTCAAAAATTCCACATTATGGACTCAATTATGGCCACCTTTTATCGGTGTCTGGGAGGAAAGGGAAGGAGACAAGACAGCTCCTTTCCCATTAGCACAACTATGTAGAAGGCATCCATAATTTGTTTGTTAGTGTTTCCAGAGCACTAAGCAAGGAGTTAGCCAGTACTGCAGATACTAGTAAATGGATCAGCAGGGGCATTTTGGGAAAGATGGGGGTGTGGTCACTGTACCACTGCCCCCTGCAGCTGCAGAGGAGCACAGGCTATGCTTGTAGAACAAGAGCAGCAGCACCTTCTCTGCATAGGTGTAATGCCTACAGGGCCCTGTGGCCATGCTGTGCTCCCCCTTCCCACACCCACCTAGGCTGTGGTTCATAGAGCTGTAAGTGTACTCTGTGATCTCACTGCAGGATCATCTGCTTCTGGTTGGCATATGCTGGGATTAATCCCTTTATAAATTGCATTCATGTAATAGCAGTAATTAGCAAACATGGAAATAAACATATGAAAACACATGGGAGGTTTAAATTAGTTTTGTCTGATCTGGTTGTACTTTCATTTTACATTTTCCTGAGAAACTTCAAGTCCCCCCTTAAATACAACCCTTCCTCTCTCTTTCCTCTGGCTTGACCTTTTCTACACTATCGTGTTAAGTCGACATAAGTTATGCTACCCCAGCTACGTTTATAACATTTATAACGTAGCTGGAGTCAATGTAGTTTAGGTTGACTTACTGTGGTGTCTTCACTGTGCTGCATCGATGGGAAATGCTCTCCCACTGACTTACCTTAATCTTCTCGTTTTGGTGGAGTACCGGAGTCGATTGGAGAGTGCTCTGCGGTCAATTTAGTGGGTCTTCACTAGATCTGCTAAATCGATCCCCACTGCATCGATTGCAGGTGCATCGATCTGCTGTAAGTGTAGACATGGCCCTAGAAACAAATTTAAAGCACATCAACTTGAAATAGTCACATGCCATTAAGCATTGAATCCTCTAGGCAAACTACTTCTACTTGCACTCACACTAAGGACATTTGGATTCATACACACACTAGCTTTATGCCATAAGTCAACAGACATTAGTTATCACTAGGTCTGTCCTCTCTAAAGCATCCAACTCTTAGATAGCAAAAGAATTGCATTACCTCTGACATTTCTCTGTTAACCTGTTTTCTCTCTCTTTTTGCATTTCAATTTAACTCTAATGTCCTGTTATCTAAATACTGCATTCCAGATACTTACAAATTTTATTATTGACAGTTAGTATATTCCCAGACAATAAAACTGCATTAAAACGGACTGAGTGCATGTATTAGTAACTTAATGGTGAAAAACTTTATAGGGGCATTGTAATTATCCCAATTATCCCCAAGCATTACAAACCCAGGAAACTAATGAACTGTTAATACGCATCAGCTGGGTCCACACAGACAGTCCATGGGAAGTTAGCATGGGATAGATTGCTGCACACTAAATGTTCATGTAGACCAGCGGTAGGCGACTCACACTGCCTGGGTCCTGGCCACCAGTCCGGGGGGCTCTGCATTTTAATTTCATTTTAAATGAAGCATCTTAAACATTTTAAAAAACTTATTTACTTTACATACAACAATAGTTTAGTAATATATTATAGACTTATAGAAAGAGACTGTCTAAAAACGTTAAAATGTATTACTGGCACGCGAAACCTTAAATTAGAGTGAATAAATGAAGACTTGGCACACCACTTCTGAAAGGTTGCCGTCCCCTGATGTAGACAAATCCTCAGCTTCTCTAGAAGCCTCATTTAAAGTCTAAATAAGTTATGTCAACTGGTTTTCCTTTATTCACTACTTTAGTGATGCATTCAAAGAATTCTACGAGATTGGTGAAACAATTTTCCTTTGAATAATCCATGCTCGTTAGACTATCAAATCATGTTCTTCTAAATGTGTTCTTAAACAATCATTTCAACCAATTTGCCAGACACAGATGTATGACTTACTGCTCTACAATTTCTCAGATCACCATCTTTTGCTGCTACATTACTTCCTCTGACACTTCAACCTCTGAGTAATTCATCTTTATTACCAGAGGAAAGCAGGTGCATAGTAGGTAGTTCCCCAACACCCTTAACGATGAAAACTGACACAGAGAAATCATTTAGTTTTTCAGTAATGTCCTTATCACCCTTAATTGCTCCCTTTAAATCCTGGAGATCCAGCAGACCCACTAGGTCTTTCTCAGGTTTCCTATTTTTGATATACTTAGAGAATCTTTTGTAGTTTATTTTTACAGCTTTAGCTATTTGCTTATTGAAATACATTTTGACCCTTCTCATTTCCCCTTTACTTACTGCCTGCTCTAATTTATACTCCTGTTTATTGGCTTGCTTAGGTCAGATTTCCAATTCTGAAGGTTCTCTGGCTCAGCTATCCTCTCAGACCTTGCCATTTAGCCATATTGGTTTAACTTCTTGCCTTCCTGGCTCCCTTATTGTTCACTGGTACACATGTCTTCTGAGACTCTATTAATAAGTAAAAAGAAAAGGAGTACTTGTGGCACCTTAGAGACTAACAAATTTATTTGAGCATAAGCTTTCGTGAGCTACAGCTCACTTCATCGGATGCTGCATCCGATGAAGTGAGCTGTAACTCACGAAAGCTTATGCTCAAATAAATTTGTTAGTCTCTAAGGTGCCACAAGTACTCCTTTTCTTTTTGCGAATACAGACTAACGCGGCTGCTACTCTGAAACCTATTATTAAGTAACATTCATGCCCTGTAAGGATTTTACTTGCTTTACTTTTAAAATTAGGGCCTTTTTGATTAACCTTATTTCATGAAGTCTCCCTTTGTAAAATTTCATCTTACGGTGTCTGTTTTTGATAGCTTAGCTGCCCCTTCGATGTTGAAACAAATTATATTGTGGTCATTATTGCTCAATGGCTCAGCTAATGTCACTTCTTGAATGAGCTCCTGTTTATTACTTAATAGTAAGTCAAGAATAGCCTCTCCTTTCTGTACTCTAGAACAAGCTGTTCCAAAAAGTAACCACTTAAAATGTCAAGAAATTATTTGTCTAACTTTGTCTCATGCTATTTCACTAGTTTACAGGTGGGTAGTTGAAGTCCTCCATTATTATTAGTTCATTCGATTTTGTTGCCTCTTTGATTTCTCTCAATATTATGCGCTCAATTTCCATTCCTTGATCCAGAGTCCAGCAGTATAGCCCTATTAATATTTACATTCTGATAATGTAGGGCCTTTCCCATAAAAATTTTTATCTTGCTAGATTCTATAGCATCCTTTAAATACAGCACAACTCCCCCACTTTTCAGCTTAGTCTGTCTTTCCTGTATAGTTTGTAACCAAGGATTCAAGAAGACCATTTTTTTCTCATTCCACCATATTTCTATAATAGCAATTATATTAAGGCCCTCCTCCATCACAAGGTCATCTAGTTAACCTATTTTTGCTTATAAGCTTCTTGCACATAGACATTTATAAATAAAAACAGGCATCTAGTAAAAAATTAATTCCTTAATCTGACATGTTGCTGATTTTACAGAATTTAATTTCTTCTTATCCTGTCCTTGCTCGAGTTCAGTTGTACTTTGCTTCCAACCTTTTACTGTGTAAACAAATACTGTTTTATTACTGTCTTTAACAGATGTGTCTCTCTGATGTGTGTGCTCCCTCAATAGCTTCAGCCAGCATTCCCCCTGCTCTTAGTTTAAATATTCCTTCCGAATCTTATTTACTTTACATGACAGCAATCTGGTTCCATTTTGGTGGAGTCTATCCCTTCTGTGTAGGATCCATCTTCCGCAAAGTGTGGAGTCTACCCCTTCTGTATAGGATCCCTCTTCCCCAAAGTGTGGGCCTAATAGACCTAAACTCCTCTTCTTTGCCCCACCTTCTCAAACACACTTGTAAGTTTCCACTGCCTAACTGAATCTGTCTAGGGTTGCCAGGTGTCCATTTTTTTACCAGAATGCCTAGTCGAAAAGGGACCCTGGCGGCTCCAGTCAGCACCTCTGAGGGTGGGGCAGTTAAAAGTCCAGTTGGCGGCGCAGGCATGCTCCCTACCTGGCTCTGTGCGACCCCTGGGAAGCTACCGGCATCTCCCTCTGACTCCTAGGTGGAGGGATGGCCATGGGGGCTCTGTGTACTGCTCCTACCCCCAATGCCAGCTCAGCTGCTCCCATTGGCCAGGAACCATGGCCACTGGGAGCTGAGGGGGTGGTGCCTGTAGGTACGGGCAGTGCACAGAGCCATGTGGTTATGCCCCGACTTAGGAGCTGCCGGCAGCTTCCCGGGAGCCATTTTAGGTAAGCGCCTTCTGGAGTCTGCACCCTGAAACCCTTCTCAAACCCCAACCCCCCACCCCAGCCCCGAGCCCCCTCCTGCACCCCAAACCCCCGTTCCACCCCAGAGCCCGCCCCCCCCAGAGAGAGCCCTTACCACCCTCCTGCACCCCAAACCCCTTCCCCAGCCTGGATGCCCTTCCTGCCCCCTGTACCCCTCATTTCTGTCCCCACACCAGAGCCCACACCCCCCCAGCCAGAGCCCTCATTCCCCCCGCACACCAACCCCCTGGCTCAACCTGGATCCCCCTCCTGCACCCCAAACCCCTCATCTCCGGCCTCACCCCAATCCGCAACCCCAGCTGGAGCCCTCACCCCCTGTCGTACACCCAAACCCTGCCCCAGCCTGGTGAAAATGAGCAAGTGAGTGAGGGTGAGGGAGAGCGAGTGAGGAAGGGAGAGGAGATGGAGTGAGCAGGGGGGGTGGCCTCAGAGAACGGGTGGGGCAGGGGGCGGGGCAAGCATGTTCGGTTTTCTGCACATACAAAGTTGGCAACTGTAGGCCTGCCCCTGGAACCAGAAACATTTCAGAGAAAACTACTATGAAGGCCCTGGGCCTAAGCTTTCTACTTAGCAGAGTGAATATATATTCCAGGACCCCTCTCATATGTCTCCCTACATATGAGGGAGAGGGCAGGCTATTTCTGGTAAACTTAATTATCTTGGATTTATGTTTTGATTCCTGGCACTGTTGGTAAGGTTAGGAATTCTCTGGTGGCTGGAAAGTTGCAACTCTCTACTTTATAGACATAGTTGAGCTGTTTGATTTAGAAAGGCTTTTGTGTGAGGAATCTGGCAATATTCCTGTCGCCAATGGTGGTAGAGGAGATCTCTGCACACAGCATGCCTTTAAAATAGAAAAAATAATACTGGGGAGTTGAGAATATCCTATAGTAAAGGGAAACCCTTGCTTGATTCCACTAGGTGGCAGAAAATACATTCCTTAGCATTTTGGTGTTGAAGATATTTGAAGCCCGGCTTCATGTTGGTGCTGTTCAGTAACATCCTGTTCATTGGAGCCTTCCTTATTCATAGGCCTTCAACAACTGTTTGGCCATTAATGACTCCAAGACAGATTTACATCTTATGGGGCTGTTGTACACCAAAATTCTGATTGACAATCTGAGACCACATACCTTGTTTGCTATACACCACAAGCATGAAGTTGCATGCTAAGATTAGCCACTAAGCTATCCTGTTCCCTTCTGCCATGGATAATATAGTCCATGACTTGTTTATCTAGTAGCTAATAAGAAGTTTAGAAGTTTTCAAAGCAGTCACTTATCATATACTGTAACAGGCAGATATAATGAGCACCACATAAAACCTTTAGTTATAACTTGGGTATCCAGGTGATTGACAAAATCGAGACAATTTACATGAATCAACAGATTTTACCTTTAAGGCTCAGACAACTTAGTATCAGTGCATGGGCTCCCCTGCTTGGTAATCAGTTCCGATCTAATTCAGTGTGAAGTCTGATGTCCACCTAAGAAGTGGGTATCCACATTCCCACTGTGAAACCAAATGCCAGCAATACTTACAGGTTGCTCTATACTCTAACCTAACCACTACTAAAATTAGTCAAGAAGGGTGTTTCTTTCATAACTCTACATGAAATATTTCAGTGAGGTATAAAGTTAGTATTCCCCTCCCCTGACATTCCCCTCCACTGACATTCTGAATGATATGCCCCTAAAGCTTGTAGGAAAAGTTAGCAGGGAATAACAACAATGTAAAAGCACAAATACTCTGGCTACAGTTCAATATGCATTAGTCAACATGGTACATAACATAGTTGGAATCAATCCAAATGTAATCAAGCAAGTTTCAGACTGCCTTTTCTATCACATCACATAGGAGCATTTCACTTACATGGGATTAATGTCCTAACCTCTTAGCTAATTAGTGTGAAACACAATCATGTTTATGTAATAAGATTAGGCAATAGAAGGTGAACTCAATACAAATTTCTAATCAGTTTTCCACCAGCTAGAACATATAATGGGGGCTGGTAGACTTATAACTTAGTATCTGTTTGTGCACATTATGGAAGTCATCATTATTTTTCACAAAACTGATTAGTCTCAAGAAAAATATGATGTGGTTTACATTGCTGTGCTGCTACCCACACAGGGATCTGGGATCTGATGACTAAGTGGATAATAAAGCTTGAACAGTTGAAGGACATTCTTGAATAAGATTTAGTGAGATTCTGTGATGGGAAAGGTCTGTCTGATTACCCAATATACAGGACTGAGAATTAGTTGAGTGGACTTCAGATGAAGACAATAATTCCTCCAATGGGTCTGATGGATTAGCCCACTGAAATCAATGGAAAGACACCCGTTGGCTTCAACTGGCTTTGGTTCACACCCTGTATTGCCAACAGGAAATTTTGCCAAGTGATTCACTATAAATCATTCTTGTAAATGGTCTAATTTTCTCCATCTGTCCCACTGGACCTTCATTTTTGATCTCATAAGATTTCCGTAAGATTTTCCAATCATACAGTATCTTTCCTCCTAGAAACTGAAGTTGTAGGTTATTATTAAGAAAATCATTATTTCTTGAAAGGAAAAAGATGCACAGAATCTGAAATATTATTTTTTTCCGGTCATAATTATTTAAAAAAACCTTTGTGGTCTATTGTCCATTTTTAGTCAGAAAGTACACAGCCTACAAAATAAAATTGTCCTGTGGAGCTCAACCTGTCCTGTCAGCAAGGACACTGATGACTCCAAGATGCATCTCCTCTCACCTATATAATTTGTTTTAAATGTAACCTCTTTCAAAATTTCTTTAAACAATGACTACTTAGTAGTACCGTCCTATGTAAGAACTATGTAAGAGCTGTATTTTTTTAATAGCTCACATAGACCCCAGTTCAGCACAGCACTTAAGCACTTAACACATGCTTAAGTGCTGTTCTTAATAGGCTTGCTTTCCTGAATCAGGGCCATAATATAACTTTAGTATCCTCGTACTAGGGAGATTCATTTTCCAAACAATGCATGAGAGACATGAAGCTAACTCCTCTACACATTACTTTGAAAATTCCCCTTGGAAGCTGTGGCAGCAAAGGCTGCATAGCATTAGTCTTTACAATTCAACTGAATCAGGCAGGAAGTTAGCATTGCTTGGTGGGTAGTCATTGTGGCTACATACTAGTCCTTTAAAAAAGGATTATATTTTCCACAATATATTATTATATAAAAATTGTCTCAACAGAAAACCTACCAGTTTGCCCTGTGGTAAAGATTTGTCAAGAGCCTTCATATAACAAGGTAATTTTCAACAACAAGAAAGTCATTTTGTCAGTTGAACACACTGTATAATTAAAGGATTAACATTTTCTTGAAATGGAATTAAGAAAGAGACAAGTTTTGTGTTAACTCTTTCATGAGTAAATCATGTGTCATGAATTTTTAGGTGTAAAAATCAAAATGTGAAGTGTACATGTCAGTTATAGTTGTGCAAAATATTCTCTTGAAAATATTTTTGATGGAACTTGCAAAATTTTCTGTCAAAATTTTGAGAGAGACTGCTAACGGAACCATAGTCTCGGAGATAGGACATAAGAATAGAACAGAGCAATTTGTGACTCCCAGACCCAGTACTCACTCAATTTACTAGACCAGGGTGTGCCCACTAGATGCACCCATCCACTCCTGCAGGTTGAAAACCTGGAAGTGTGAATTCTGAGGAAATGTAACTTTTCAGTGTTTCATATGCTTCAAGGAGAAAAACCTTCATTTTATACATTCATAATCTGATATTAATGAATCTATGTACAAGTCACAGGCTGACTTAATATATGAAGGCTATTTATACTAGTCATTACTTATGTCCACAGAGGGCCTTTAAGCTCTACAAAACCTATATATGTACTTGCCCTTCCTTACTTTTAGGATGCTATAAATATCATGACTAATCTCAACTCTACTTTCAAAGAAAGTCTCTTGTCCTTTTTGTTCCAGAACAAGCATTGAGAATGCAAATTTATTTTTAGGAGTTAAAGTTTCTTAGTGATTAAAAAAACCCGTAAAACTGGTTTATCAGCTTGTTTCTCCCCTCTACCCCATCAAACAGCTGACCATGGCTAGTCTTTGGCATGGGCACCAGGTTTGTATAATTTTTAGTGGTGCCCAGAACCGATCCAAGCAGAGCCATCCCGTCCATAGGGTGGACCGGGGCAACCACCCCAGGCCCTGCACTTTGGGGAGCCCCATGCTTCAGAGGGATGCGGGGTCCAGGGCGACCGAGGGGTTGGCGAGGGGCCTGGTGCCAGCAGCAGTGAGCAACCCGGCCCCAGCCCACCTCACTCCACCTCGCCCTGCTGGCTCCGGAGTCCCTCAGGGGAGGGGGTGGAAGCCGGAAAGAGTTGGGGTGAGGGCTTGTGGGAAGGAGTGGAATAGGGGAGGGAGGGGGCGGAGCAGGGGTGGGAAGAGGTTGGGCAGAGGCAGAGCAGGGGCTTGGGGGAAGTGGAGGAGTGGGGGCGGGGCGGCTGGGCTGGGTAACTTGTGCTGCCAGTGCCAGGCCCTCTGCTAAATCCCCAGGTTGCCCTGGACCCCTCATCCCCCTGATGTGCGAGGCCTCCCAAAGCATGGAGTCCGGGGCAGTTGTCCCGGTCTGTCCTATGGATGGGATGGCTCTGATTAAATAAAAGCCCAAACACTGGTGTAGCCAGGCCCATGTTCATGAATATTGGTGGAGCACGGGCACCATGGGCCCATATAACTCCCCGCCTATGGTCTTTGGGACCCAAGAAGCTCATGGCAGTGAATCCTATGTTTAGAAGAGATCCCTGAACCTGTGACTGCGGAGGAATATCTAGTGTGCTGCTATTGTTGGCAGAGCTTTTGAAAACTCCTTCCCAGTTTATTGCAAGCAGTTAAACTATCTTCTCTGACCTTTGGATATTAGGAGATATTGCATAGTCCAGTTTGCTAGGCATGAAAGAACAGTTGTCCTCTGCCATCCTAGTGTGGCTCTCACACGGACTTCCACCCTTCTCTGTTCCTCTCATTCTCTGTCACTATTTACATTATCACCATTTTCTTTACCACTCAGGCCCATGATGTGTAGCTTATCTTTGACTCCTCCTTCTGCTTTATCCTGTCCATCCAGGCGATGTTCATTTGGCACTCCAAAGTATTTTAGATTCATCATCTTTCTCTCCACAAAGCCAGGGCTGTTGCTCAGGCCCATACCAACTCCTGTGTTATTTACTGTAATCTCCTTACCTCCTACCTCGATAATGCCTCCCTCAGGTTTATGCAAGATGTAGCTGCTCAGATTCAATTCCTTGTTGTCTTTCTGTCACATCACTCCATGCTTTGAATCTCTTGACTGGCCTGGTCTACACTGGGAGGGGGGGTCAATCTAAGATACGCAACTTCAGCTACGTGAATAAAGTAGCTGAAGTCGACGTACTTAGATCTACTCACCGTGGTGTCTTCACTGCAGTGAGTTGACTGCTACCGCTCCCCCGTCGACTCTGCCTGTGCCTCTTGCAGTGGTGGAGTACAGGAGTCAACGGGAGAGCACTTGGGGGTCAATTTATTGTGTCTAGATGATCTGGCAGGTAGTATAGACATACCCACTGTGTCCCACTATGCTGCTGTCTCAAAAGCTTTGTGCCTTCACTTTCAAGGCCCTACATAACTCTGCCCAACTACTTGTTCATTTTTGTCTCTTACTGTGTCATTTCCTGGCCTAATTTGCTCCACTAACATCTGCCTTGTTCACTTGTCCGTCAGCTTCTTACACATATTTCTCTGTACCTGCCTCCATCCTGACCCTTATGCATGGAATGCCCTTGGAACTGTTTCATTAGGCTACTACCTTTAATTCAGATCTCTTCTCAAGACCAGCCTCTGCCACAGTGACCAAAAGAAATCAATCAATCAGTTAATGATATCTTTAGGAACAGATGGGTTAGTTGGCACTTTATCTAGTTAAAAATATTTTTATTACTGTTGCAAATGTATATTAAAATTTTATAATTTGATTGCATATATCTCTCCTCCTGCCCTTTGTATGTTGCTTATCATCTTAAATTGTAAGCCCCTCACAGCAAGAACCATGTCTTTGTATGCATTTATACAGCACTTACTGCAATGGGACCCTACTACTGATTGGGTACTATAGCGTTATACAAATATTAAATACTAAAGACTATACTAATCTTTGAATACTATAGTACAATATGTAAAGCAGAGGTGAGCCTGTTTGGAGATTCTTTCTGCTGTCATCTGCTGTCGAATGGTGGGCCTTGGAGGAAAGAAACTGAGTTTCCAGTGTTTCATCCACAATTATTATTTCATCTAAAGAACACTAATTCTCTAACTTTTGCATAAGTAGCTCTGATTGTTTTAAAACTCTTAAAAAAAACCTAAAATCAAGCAGTGAAACAAACCACAAGTTTTCCAAATTAGTCATTTGAAGAACATAATCTAACCTAAGAAGTGCCATGTACAATAGATGCAAAGCTGAATTGGATAAATTATGTTAACAGTAAGTTAATAGTGCTGCACTTTGCAGAATGTTATGGTGATGGGCTGACTGCTTGCTTCTCTAAATCCAACAAAGCCTAAGGATTTAAAGGATAAACAGTAGTATTTTTCGACTATATCCAGACAGATACAGACAAGAAGAATTACCTATATGGTAATTATACTCCCTAGGTAGGTGATTAATGCAGAGTGTGATAACTATTTTTAACATGCATCAGTTCTGCTTAGCTAGAAAAAAAATATCCTTTAAAACTCAAAAACTTCTTGCTGAACAACATATTGCATCTCTCTAATTTTTGAAGTATTCACTTAGGTTCTGACCCAACTCTTAATAGGGTCAATAGCAGTCTATTAACTCTAAAGAGAGCTCAAAATTGGCCTTAAAACAAAACAAAGCTTATTTAGAATGGTGTTATAAATTATAGATGGGTCAAACCAATTCAGGTGTGTCTAAATACTGACATGCTTAATACTCAGTGTTGGCATAACTGGCAATTTACTGCTCACACACTATCTATATGCAACTGATAAGACGGAAAGTTTGCATTATACCGCTTAGTTGTCCAAAGCAGCCTTTAAGAAGTTATGGAAGGCTCCTCTTGCCTCAGCAAGCCCTTGATCTGTCTGTGGCTTCCTGGCACTATGAATAATTATTTTGGTCAAGTCTCTGACCATGAGACAAACAACATCAGGTCTGTCTCAGTGGGTGGAAAACCAGCTATTGGGACATAGCCAGCCCACTATTGTTCCTTGGCAGCAATTGACAGGACTATGCTCACCATGATCAAACACAAAATAAATGGCTTCTTATACCCAGCGTTTAAACACCCACACAAGAATAAAGCTGTTTGTCTGGAAATTGTAGCCAGGCTTTTGCATTTTTCACATGTCTCAGAAAGTCTACTCAACTTTGCCTCCTAAGGCAGCTGACTCCCTAATTGATCTAGTCAAATTATTAAACTAGAATAATTAAACTGAAGAATTTAGCCTTTTTTCTCTTAATGAATCATCCATGATTGGGTTGGTATACAAATGTCTTTGTTATTTGTAACTGTTCAACAATTTATGTAAACTTATTTTAAACGAGCCCTTCTTGTCTCCGATAGGCCTACCCTATGTGAGAGTAGTGCACTGAAATTAATTAGACTGGATAGCTGTGACCACCACACCATGAACCCTGGAGGCAAGCAATGTAGGCAACCCAACTATTAGAGTCACGTGGACATCTAACACTCAGTGGCAACATGCAGGAATGAAACTTGCATGCAGGGGTCACAAAACCAAAAAGGAACTTAACTTCCAGGTTGGCTGGGACAAACTTAGACCCAGGTTAGGGAGCAGGGTATTTCAATAAAAGTGGTTACACTAAATAACAATAGAGAACATTATTAAGGCATAACACAATTAACAATTCTAATGATCTACAAAGCTCTGTCCTCTGCAGGCTAGAAAGCTGAGGCGGTCCCTGTTACTGTCCCGTGGCTGAGGTTCCCCCTCTTGGGCCACCATGCCTTGCTGAGCCCTAACTCAGCCCCAGAGCTACCTCTTGTTGTTAACTGGCTTCCCAGCTATGTTCTTGGCATGCTCCTTTTTCAGATTACTTTTCCTGTGCCATTTCTTCCTGCATTGCTTTCCTTACTAAGCCACAGAGAACTTGTATTAACACCTGCATTCATTTTACATAACTCTAACACAATAGCAACTAAATCCTGGTGTTGCCTGCAGCTGTGATTCCTGCTTACCAAGATGGAGGATGGGCCTTTGGTCTCTGCAGCCATACCCAGATCTTTACACCACAATAGCAGCTATTGCACACACTGTTTGGGTCTTTACTCAGGCCTCACCTTTCCCGGGCTGGATCCACAGAGCCTCCTTTTTTCCCCCTTGAAGCCTAGAGGGATGATGTGCTCTCTCAGATAAAAGTCTCCTTATACCAGGTCTTTCCTTCCTCAAGCCAGTTCCTGGAATGTCCCCTTCTTCCTCAAAGTCCAGTCCTGCAAAATTGCTTATCAGTCCTTGACAAGTTCCAGAACTGTAGCAGCTCAGCCCCCTGCTAGAGGGACAACAGTAGCCCTTTCAGTGTCTATTAAAATATTTTAATCTATTATTTATTTATGAAGTGGTTACAAGGAGTATTTGCTATCCAGTATTCACTATGCACGCCTGTGATTGGTCATCTAAGTCACAAGGTATTGTTTCTGTTCCCTGATTACAAGAGCTAAGCTCCTTTAAAAAAAAAAAAAAGCTTATCAAAATGGCTATTCTAATACAGAATAAAATTCCAAATAGCTGTGAAAACACTCCTGTGCAAAAACTCTTAAAATGTTTTTTTCCATGGGATATTTGCAACTGTGTTGATTTTTCTCTGTGCATTCTTGTGAATAAAAATTCACCCACTTGAACATACCTGAATGAAAGAGATTGTAATTCCCAGCAGAAGAAACTGACAGGTCATTTTGCAAAAATATCCACAAATGCTTTTTTGTTGTATTCCCCCAGCGCTTCTTTCCAAACGCTCTTGATTCTGATGTTGTTTCCTCCATTTTAATGAGATAAATCAACAAGAAGTGACCTCAATTCCATTCCCACCATGGCAAAGTTCCTCTGAAATCCTTGCACCAAGGGCTGACACCCATAAATCTGTGTACTAGGGATAGTGTCTTTAACTACTTTCCCACCAAACATGGGACAGTGTCATACCCAACTAGCAAACCCTGAAAAACATTAAAAATATCTTCTCAAAGTATGGTTTTGTCTGAAAATGTATTCAATTTTTACTTTTCAGACGTTTAGTGTTTGTGAATCCAAGTATAAGTCTCTCTTGTGTCTGCAGTATCTTTGCTCTGCCTGTACTCTTAAGCCATACTGGTACAATTTGCACTTACAATGGGTGAGCCTCCAAAAGTTTAGATCAGTGATTCTCAAACTGGGGGTTGGGACCCCTCAGGGGGTTGCAAGGTTATTACATGGGTGGTCACGAGCTGTCAACCTCCACCCCAAGCCCTGCTTTGCCTCCAGCATTTATACTGGTGTTAAATATATTAAAAAGTGTTTTTAATTTATAAGGGGGGGGGTCACACTCAGAGACTTGCTATGTGAAAGGGGTCACCAGTAAAAAAGTTTGAGAGCCACTGGTTTAGATGTTCAGTATGGATAGGTATCCGAAAGTTTGGGTGACTATCTTTATTGTCCCAAGATTCCCCCAAGCTCTTTACAATCACTACCAGGCTCCCTTCTCCTGAACAGCCCTGGCTCCCTGTTACTCTCTGTATGGTTTGCTTCTCATTTTCATTGTCAGGTCTCACTGGGAGCCAGAAGAATCGTTCTAATATGAGGTCTCCTCTTCAAGAGTTGGTCAGGTAAGCAAACTCAGATTTCATATCAGTATATCACAAACAGAGCTTCCTGTCCTTGACAGAAATTAAATGGAGAGTTTTAACTATTCATAGTTTTTATCTGGGTTATTTTCTTTTATGTAGTTGTTTTTTTTGGGGAGGAGGGGGAACTTGAAACAAGAATACTATGTACAAGATTCACACAGATACCTGATATAACTGTTGACCCCTCTACATATCAAACATAGCAGATATGCTTGTGGCTTGAGTTATGGCAGATGGGGAAGACTTTTGGAGTGAAAGTCCAATGTACAGTTAGCAAATAGTGCAGTTTCAAAGAAATATGTTTATCTTTTCATGCCTAGTTTGTGTGTGTGTTTCAGGTAATTTCTTGTGCATACCAAACAGGTCAACTTACACTTTGGAGGTAGGAGTACCACATGGGATTGGTTAACTGGTTATGGATCAGTACTTCAGTCCCAGCCCAATTCTTTCTATAACCATGTCTAATAATCATAAGAACAGCCATACTGAGTCAGACCAAAGGTCCATCTAGCTCAGTATCCTGTCCTCTAACAGTGGCCAATGTCAGGAGCCCCAGAGGGAATGAACAGAACAGGTAATCATCAAGTGATCCATCCCCTGTCACCTGAGCTTTGAACTTGATAAC
The DNA here is from genome assembly GCF_965140235.1 of Caretta caretta. Lineage (NCBI taxonomy): Eukaryota > Metazoa > Chordata > Testudines > Cheloniidae > Caretta > Caretta caretta. The sequence continues at coordinate 91,510,449 of NC_134210.1, read as the reverse complement.
AGATGTAATATATGCCATCTACTAATGTGAGTGTTTTTAACACAAGGGTTTTTAACAAGACATTTACCGTAAATGGTTGACGAATTGGTTTGGGGAACAAAATTTTCACAGTAGAGCCCCTGGGTGAAGTTCACGCAAGACCAAAAATGAATTAAAATACTATATACTGGTCATGGGAAAGATTCCGTCTCACCACAAAAGGACTTGGAGCTTGCAGAAATATGCACGGCATATCTATAAAAGGGGTGGAGTTCTTTTTGGAGGTCTTTTCTACACTGACTTCATTTTCACCAGTGTTGGTATACTGGTACAACCCCCTAGCCCTAGTGTAGATTCACTACATCAGTACAAACTGTGACTTCTGCCAATGTAGCTTACCCTGCTTTTGTTGGTGCAGTGTTTCTACTCTAGGAGGTTGTGCTGGCATAGCTACATCAGTGTAACGGCACTAGTACAAAAATCCATGCGTAAATAAGGTCTTAGACAAATTATGGAATGCAGTTTGGGGGGCTGGGAATCAGGGATACTTGAAAACTTATTCAGAATATTGTTCAGTAAAAATGTTCATCCAAAATGTAGATGAAGGTGAACTTTGAACCATATCTGAGGTTGTTAGTCATCACATCTGCATGGCAGGATGTTACTTGTGAACAGCTTTTGACATTCTTACGTTACTGAGGTGGAAAATGCATTTTAAACACCAATTTTTGACTGGGATGTACTGGGGCAAAGCTGTGGGTTTATAATTGCACCAGGGAGTTGCACTTTTATCCATATTGGGCCATGAACTCTGTTTCCAGAAACAGACTAAACAGACTGTAATTGTAAAACCACTTCAGGCTAAAATAGATTTAATGTGGTTGAGCTGGCCACTATTGATGGGGCCAAACCATTGTTCCACACTGACTGGCTAAACCACATTGAACCGCTTTAAGATGAAGTGTTTTTCAACAGTGTTTAAAGTCTTTTCAGTCTAAAAACAATTTTAAGACAAGTGTAGATGTGGTCTCAGAAACTATAAACTCAGTGTTAGGACTGGTCAAAAAATTTTCATTGAAACTCTTTTGCCATGGAAAATTTTTTGATTAAACACAATTGTTGATGAAAAGTGTTTACTTTCTGCAGAAAATTTTTACTTTTCATCAAAAAATGAACACCGGTAGAGTACCGGAGTTGATGGGAGAGTGATCAGTGGTTGATTTAGTGGGTCTTCAGTAGATCTACTAAATTGACCTCCAGGGCATCAATCGCCGCAGCATCGATCCCTGGTAAGTGTAGACATGCCCTTAGGCTTCTGTAAGTGGAGTGTATAGGAATTGGGTAATATCCCTTTAAATAGTTTGGAAGCCCTCCAGTGGACCTCCCTGTATTCTGTTGCAGAAACCTGTAGAGCCTACCATAGCAAACATATATATGGGACTAATCCTTGTATATTACAAGCTAGAAAACACAGTAATTGGGAACTCAACTGTGGTTTACTCATATTCTTAATATTGTGTAGAGAGCAAAGACACAACAGTGAGGCATTTGACTTACACCCATATGGTTTTTGGATAAAAAATTAGCCGTACACAAAAATCAATGAAGCCCCTATTAAGAATGGATTAAAAGCTGTTTAACAGATAAAACTCAAAAATAATTTTAAATGGAAAATGAACACCCTATGGAGGGTGCTTATAATGGGTACTTGCAGGGATCTGCTCTCTGCCGAATGCTATTCAACATCTTTATCAATGAACTAGAGAAAAATGTAAAATCATTGTTGGTAAAAATTTGCAGATGATGCAAAATTGGTAAAATAGTAAATGATGGGGACAGGTCAGTTATATGGGATCAGTGTGGATTGCTTGGTAAGGTGGGTTTATTTGAACAATATGCATGTTAACTCAGCCAAATGTAAGGTCACACATATAAGAACAAAGAATTTGCAGACTTTTTCCTGGGAAGCAGTGACTCTGAAAAGTACTTGAGGGTCATGGCAGATAACCAATGCAACATGAGTTCACAGGGGAATGAATGCGTTTGTTAAGTTAGTGAATGTGATCCTTGGGTGCACAAGTAAGTGAATATCAAGTAGGAATAGGAATGTGGTATTACCTCTGTATACCACATTAGTAAGACAAGTACTAGAATATAGTTCTGGTGTCCACGCTTCCAAAAGGATGTTGAAAAATTGGAAAGGGTTCAGAAAAAAAATATAAGAATGATTCAAGGTCTTGAAAACATGCTTTATATGGAGAGATTTAAGAATAGAAGTCTCCATCTATAAGAAGCTTAATCTATAGGATTGATTTTAAGAAGCTCAGTCTATTTAGTTTATCCAAGAGAAGGTTTAGAGATAATTTAATCATAAGTCTATAAGTATTTGCATGGTATTTGCAAGTCTATAGTCTATAAGTATTTGCATGGTGAAAGAGATTTCTGATAGTAGAGGGCTCTTTAATAGAGCAGAAAAAAAGTCATAATGAGATCAAATGTCTAAAAGATGAAGCTAGACAAATTCAGACTATAAATAAGGCATACATTTTTAACAAGGAAAGTAATTAATCTTTGCAAAAACGTATCAAGGGATGTGGTGGATTCTCCATGAGAACATAAGAACTGCCATACTGGATCAGATTAATAGTTCATCTACCCCAGTATTTTGTTTTCCAACAGTGGCCAATGCCAGATGCACCAGAGGGAATGAACAGAACAGGCAATTATAGAGTGCCTGTTGCCCACTCCCAACTTCTGGTGATCAGAGGCTAGAGACACCCATGGCATGGGGTTGCATCCCTGCCCATCCTGGCTAATAGCCATTGATGGACCTATCCTCCATGAACTTATTTAGTTCTTTTTTGAACCCCGTTATAGTTTTGGCATTCACAACATGCCCTGGCAATGAATTCCACAGGCTGACTGTGCGTTGTGTAAAGGAATACTTCCTTTTATTTGGTTTAAACCTGCTGCCTATTCATTTCATTGGCTGACCCTTAGTTCTTCTTGTCTTATGTGAAGGAGAAAATAACTCTTTCTTATTCACTTTCTCCACAACTTTATAGACCTCTATCATATCCCCTCTTAGTCATCTCTTTTCCAAACTGAAAAGTCCAAGTCTTTTTAATCTCTCCTCAGACGAAGCTATTCCAAATCCTTAATCATTTTTGTTGCCTTTCTCTGTACCTTTTCCAATTGTAATATATCTTTTTTGAGTTGGGGTGACCAGAACTGCATCATTCAAAGTCTTTAATTCAAGACTGCATATTCTTTCTAAAAGATTTGCTCTAGCTCAGGAAGAAGTTATAGGCTTCTTGCAGAAAGTTTTGGGTGAGGTCCTATGGCCTATGTTATACAGAAGATCAGACTAGATGTTCATAATGGTCCCTTTGGCCTTAAAAATCTATGAATTTTTGTGCTTCTGGCCTACTTTGCCAGCCTAATGAATGTGGTAGGAAGATAACTAAAGGCATCTGTGGTGTGTGAGGCTTATCAGATTTTCTAGGTAAAATTATTCCAGAATTCAGTATATGTTGTACAGGCAACATGTTATGGAATTTAAAAAGTCAGCTGCTGAATATTTTCAGACCAAGACCGGCTGAAACTCATTAGAAGCAAGATATGACTTTAACATCAGTTATGATGACCACCCTAACCTCATGTGATCATGTTTCTAACTACTCAGCATGTATGTGACAAGTCTGCTGTTCTGCTGTTTCCCTCAGCTTGAATTGGGCTTCAGATACTTCAGGTATGATCTATGACCTTTCACATCCTGAATGCACAGGAGTCAACCAAACAGCTCTCACATATTTGAATTTGAGACATCTTAATGTAACTCATGACTAATTCTGAAATATTTTGCATATTTGGCATATGCAAAATAGTCACAGAGAATGTTTTCAAAGTATGGATAAGAAGGTATCCCACAAAGTTATGTCTATAAATTGAAATGATAATGTTATTTCCTTGTGAATTCTGGGCCGTAATTTTATGGCCAATACACAAGCTGCCCATAGATCTCTGCATCTTCCTGCAATTTTGTTCTGTCTGTAGGGGCTAGGCAGGTGTCCTGCAGCGATTATTTATATCTTATCACTAACAAAAACCCAAAACTAATAATGACTCAAAAACAGCTAATTGTACAAATAGCTAGTCTTAGGTAGCCATAGGTTGCAATCACTGTGACCCTTGTCTTGCCTTCCCCATTTTTTGTAACACCCTATCACAGGGCAGAGGTATAAAACCTTTGGATGACCTGCTAAAGACCCGGCTTCCCCCTGCTTCCCTGTAGGGTGGCTGGGTACACGGGCCAAGACCCAGCTGCAGGCCTTAACAAGGGCAGGCTCAGTGTAATCTGCTGAGCCAAGTGGATCCAGCTGTGTTGATGACTGGGAAGAAATATAAACCCAGGGAAGAGCTCAGTGGGGAAAGTCTAGCCAGGCAGGAGGATAGGATTGTTGTGGCTCTGTCTCTGCTGGCTGACACAAGCCTCAAAGGCTAGAGGACCCAGTGAAGGGTTGGAGCGGTGACCGGTGTTGGGGGAAGTGGGACTGTACAGCCACTGTAAATAAAAGAACATGGGTGAAGCACCTGCAAGAGGCGTCTGAGACCCTTTCTTTTGCCAGCCCAAGCACAGGACACAGGGACAAGGGGAAGGAAACTTGTGCCGCCCTGTGACACACCCACTTGTTGCTACTCTTAAATTTTGAGTTTACTACATGTCTGCAGAGGATCTAAAGCAATGAATTGTTGGTTTTTGTTGTTATGGCAGGCATCAGCAAGTGGTACTATTGCACATACTATTCCACCTTTTTCGTAACATGCAAGCAAATACTCTGTCTTGAGAAGACATGCTAGGCTAGAATTTGGGCTGTGTAAATTTCTGTGTAGAGGCAACTTCTAGAGAGAGGGATCTCTGTGAGCTGACTTGATATCTAATTGGACTCAATTCTTGAAGCAGAGTTGCTCCCTGAGCATTGGTGTGGAATTGATACTCCTGAAAGAGGGTTTGCCTAGATGCTGTCTTCCCATCTCTGTTCCAGGACTGGTGAATACTTCTAATAAATCAAGTTACACTAAGCCAAACTGCAAGATCACAGACACGTAATATCACTTGTTAGAAGTGCAAAAATGGTGTCTGAATGGGACACTGGTATTGGAAGAAGGGGCATCATTATAATATTACATTCATACTATTTTAATATTTATTTACGTACCCTAAAAATAGAATCCAGGATGTTATGAAGGTGACAGAGTTAAGTGTCAGTGTCCTAAGTGGGTTGGTAACTAAATTTGCTCCTACTGAACTGCTCCTCCCTGGGAAATGCTGTCTCATTAAGAACACTTTGCTCAGGATAGGACTAATTTATTTTACGCCTAACCAATCTATAAAAGATGGGTGTTTAGTTGAGCCTTCCTGGAAGTCTAGTCTTCAGACTAGATAGACTAAATACCCATGTATTAGTGTTGGTTTGGGATTAATTAAATCAATCCCATATCTCTGAAGGGAGATAGGTCCGTTTACAATAGGTCCTTCTCGTGTCTTGCTTACAATACTCGTTAATACATCCCAGAATGATGTTTGCTTTTTTTGCAACAGTGTTACACTGTTGATTCATATTTAGCTTGTGATCGACTATGACCCCCAGATCCCTTTCCGCAGTACTCCTTCAGAGGCAGTCATTTCCCATTTTGTATGTGTGCAACTGAGTGTTCCTTCCTAAGTGGAGTACTTTGCATTTGTCCTGATTGAATTTCATCCTATTTACTTCAGACCATTTCTCCAGTTTGTCCAGATCATTTTGAATTTTAATCCTATCCTCCAAAGCACTTGCAACCCCTCCCAGCTTGGTATCATCTGAAAACTTTATAAGTGTACTCTCTATGCCATTATAGAAATAATTTTTGAAGATATTGAATAGAACCGGACCCAAAACTGATCCTTGTGGGACCCCACCCGTTATGCCCTTCCAGCATGACTGTGAACCACTGATAACTGCTCTCTGGGAATGGATTTCCAAGCAGTTATGCACCCACCTTATAGTAGCTCCATCTAGGTTGTATTTCCCTAATTTGTTTATGAGAAGGTCATGCGAGACAGTATCAGCCTTACTGGTTTCCATCCTGAGTCCCATACTTTTCTTGCTTATTTTACACCTCCATTGACTATGGCTAAAGGGGCCAGAAATTCTGTTTTCAGTAGGATAAATCTCAGTGTGCCAATTAGCATTGCATGAGTTCTGGATGCAATGCAAATAATCTGAGTAAAACCCCACAAGGAAGCTATAATTCTTCAAAGATTACCCATCACAACTCTGAAAGGAGATTTCCAGACAGAATTCTTATCATCCCCTCCTCCAAATGCAGCAGCTTTTTTGAAAGTGAGATGGTGCAAGATCTTTCCCCTATTCTCCATTCCAAGTACTTTGGTCAGAATTTCTGAGCAATGCCTGGTTCTCTTCAGTTGCCCTCTTCTGGGTTAGGTACTTTATTTCAGCATAGCAGTAAACTACTCACATGAAATATAAATCTCTGGAGAGGGCTGTTTTCTTTTCTGACCCAGTAACTGAAGGTTGTGATATACAGTGTAACTGTTTTCTCATCTGTTGCAACTGCTCCCTCGTCAGTCTTCCAGGCAGTCTTGACCTTTTCATTTTTCTCAGTGACATTTCATTAGGCATTAGAGACCTTTGGTGATAGCAATTTCCCTATCAGAGATAAGAGACATTATTCCAAAGAGAAACCACCAGAATTTAAACCCAGCCTATGGTTTCCTGCTTTAAAGCTTTGATTGGCCATTTTAAGTGGCCCTCTCTCTCTCATTCATTTTCCTCCTTGGTTACAGGGTACTTTAATAGAGCAATCTGATCTTGAAAGAAATAAAGTAGGGATGAGGCAAACTAGGGAAAAACAAATTATTAGTGGAAAACCTCAAATAGATTTAGTAAAGGATAGCTCTGCTGAGCTGACTATGATTATAACTGAGTCATGTTTTCAGAGTTCAGGAGACACAGTGAAAATTTCCAGTATTAAGGTGTAGACAAAGGGGAGTTAGATGCCTGAGTTGTGTGAGCCCTTTCAAATTCACTCTGGAACAGGTTTGTCAACTTTGCATCAGAATCAGTTTATGGGGATGTGCAGGACCTGAAGCGTGAAAATGTACAGATTTGAACAAATTCACATTTCCCTGAGCCAAACCTTGTTGTGAATCCATAGGCAAGGCTCAGATTCAGTGGGCTTGTGCATGTTTGCACAGGTTCACCTCCTACAAGATTTGACCTAAAATGAATAGCATAGCTGGAAGAAAAACGTTTAAGAAAGTATCAAGAGCCGAGTCCTTCCATAGCACCCCCAGGGAGTCTGACGGGGTCATTTCCTCAGTCAGGCTTTTGTCATCTGAGTTGGGGCAGTTAGCATCATCAGTCAGAGGACGGAAATTTTATCAGTTCCAGGGTTCAGAAGGAACAAAAAGGAGAAGAAAAGAAACAACCAACCAATCCCAAAACAGCTTCTTTCCTTCAGCCAGGCCTTGGGTAAATTGCAGTCTGGCTCAATGTCCTCTGGTCAACCACCCCAAAGTATCTTGGTAATTGTTTAGAGTGCAGACCACCTTTCTCTCAGGATGCTTGAACTGTCTGTAGGCTTTGGAGCAGGATCTGCCATCTGTCAGGCCTTACCCTAGGAGCTATGAGATCCATCCTCCTCTCAGAGCTACCTCTTATGAGCTGGGCTTCTTCATTTTTGAACTCTTCCTCCAGTCCTGATACTCCTTGCAGGTGTGTGTAGCAGGGGAAGGGCGCTATCTGAGCCCATAGCAACTTCTTAACTGCTTCCTGGCAGGTACAGGGTTGAAGAAGATCGTCATTAGAAGGAGTTTGAAGAATCACTAAGTTTGGTAATGAATTCCAGTTAGTTTGTTTAAGAAAGCTAAGTCATGCAAATGAGTGAAAGAATAATTGGAACCTACTGTGTGTGTTGGGGGTGGGGGCTGGGGAGCGTGGCGGGGGAGGAGGGGAAAGTGATGTTGTGTAGACTGTTGATAACTTGCCAGTAGCACATACTTTACCCATGTCTGACGAATACTGAATTCTGCGTTCACTGGTATATCCAAGTTACACACACCCAGTTTGACTGAATTTTTCCATTGGAAAAAGATTGCAAAACAAGACACACAGAGACATAAATTACACCCCAGGCTCCACACACACAGATGTAGTATGGCATGCTATTATATCACTGTTGTTGGGTCTGCCATAAAAGACAAGGGGACTGATAAATGTGAGTAATTTATTCCAACTATTGGGATAATCCCTCCCGCCTTCCCCCAACCAATCTCTTGGCTGAACTATGAATTCCATAGGCCAGCTGGATGAGCTCTCTGAAAGGAGTAACAGATACCAGAGCTCTGATAAGAAACAGAGAACGTTCACTCATCCTAATTACAGTAAGAGAACAAGCAGCATCAGATTTTCTCTCTCCTGAGGAATATGCATGTTTATTCAGTCTGTCTTTTAGGAAAGCAGTACAAATCGTCAGTGTGGTGTTTAGCAATAGGGTGGCATCCCTAAATAGGGTGTGAGCCCTTTAATGGCACTCAGTGTTTTATGTTTAAGATGCTGCCAGAAGCCAACTGTGCAACAGCATGCATATGAAGCTAGACCTTGCAAGTTCTGTGTGTATTTAGTAAACACTGGAAAAAAAACAGAACCAGCCATGACCATTCCCCTCCGCTCCCACTGGGGAAAACAGGACTTCTGCCCCTTCCATCCATGGATAAAGAGGCAGGCAAGGGGCTGGGCTTTCTGCTCCTACCCCACAGGGCTTTTCTGTGCATCGCTGCAGACTCGCCTTGCGGGTGAGTATGGGGAGCACTCTAAGGCGTGGCACTAACTACCTTACATAAACCCTACTGGTATGAACAAAAGAGGTACCTTGTGTACATTGATGTAGTCCAGTTTCAAATTGGACTACATCAGCATGCAGTAGGTAACTTTTAGCTTGCACCAGCAGTATCTACACAGGACAGTTAGAGCAGGTCTACACTACAGGGCTCAGTCAACCTAAGTTACGCAACTCTAGCTACATGAATAACGTAGCTGGAGTCGACGTAGCTTAGGTCGACCTTTTGCAGTGTCTACACCGTGCTGGGTGTAACTCTCCTGTCGACTTACCTTACGATTCTCGTTCTGGTGTCGTACTGGAGTCATCAGGAGAGCGATCAGCAGTCGATTTAGGGGGTCTTCACTAGACCCACTAAATCGAACCCTGGTGGAACGCGTCAATCCCCCGGTAAGTGGAGACAAGCCCTTAGGGTGCTACACATTAGGGTGCTACACTTGCACACAGCCTTAGGTCAGACTGTGGCACTCCTCCAAGAAATCTGCCACCCTAGGCAGAAAAGTGGACAGGCCATGACCTAGGTGGTTCTCCCCCACCCACCCACCATCTCCCGTGGATAAATGCTCCTAGTCAACTATTGCTTTTTGTTACTGGAAAGGGCTCAGCTTGCAAATGCCAACAATGTTAGTACAGAAAAGAAAGTTCAATAGCAGGCCTTTATAATTATGTTAAAATTGAAGACATACCAGCTCTTCCCTTGAAAATAAAAACAAACCCTTCTTTTATAATCTGGAAAAGAAACACATTTATTAATGGAAAAATACCTAACAGCATCCAAAAAAGAGAGGGGGGGGGGGAACAACTTCAAAACAACAACAAATAAATCCCAGACTCTTTACATTTCAACAACGTTTAACAGAAAGAAAATTTCTAAACTGGATATAAATAATAGTGTATCCTCAGTTCAGCAGAAAATCTCTCTCCAGTAGGATTTTTGTCACTAATATAACTCAGAGCTCATTCTTGCAACACTTTATTGTGTTTGTTTGGAGTGGCTATATAAAAAACTTTGGGGTTTCTATTCCAAAAGAAAAATAAAGCACCACTGCCTTGCTAAAGTTGTGTGTGGATTTATCAAAACTCCCCACCTTTTTTCTAGACAAAGCTGATTAGGGATGTACAAGCTAGTGTGCTGGTCAATGCTAAAGCCTGCTGCTAAAATATCACAGCAATAAATGATGACTTCAGTCACCTTGTTTAATAGCAAGTAAACTTCTTCTTTATACTAGTGTGCCATAAAACTAAGTCTTATTTAACTATAGTCATTACCTCTTTAAAAAACATAAGTCCTGTTACAGGATGGCAGATCTGTGAGGAAAGAGGCTGGACAACAGCTATTTGTCCATTTAATGGTGCAAGCTCTTCTGTAGTGTTGCTTTCTGTGGAGACTATGGTGATTACGGACTTGCTCTTCAAAAGTGCTGAACACCTGCTTCTCTGACTTAAGTCATTCAATGGCAGTAGCTGATGCTCAGTCTCTCAGGACCAGACCCTACTTCTGACAACTTGGAACTACTTCTCAAAGCACTAAGGCCCATATTTTCCAATGGAAGTTAGGCCCCAAAATACCGTTGAGGATCTGGGCTTCAAAGGAGAGCTCTGCTTTTTTTATTTCTACATGACTCTGTTCTGAGATGCCTTGTATAAAGGTATATAAATACATATGGCATTCAACAGCATACTATCCCACAAAAAACAATCAAAAAAGACTTAAAATCCTTTTTATAAAATATGAAAGCAGAGCAGCAGAACCTACCAAAATCAATTATAAAGTGAAGGTAGGTTCGATGTTATTAGTTATCAAGCACTGATACTAAAAATACAGTTGTCTATGAAAATGTTTGAGAGTTATGTATAATGCAATTTTTAGCAGACTCTGGGTATATATTTTCCCCTCATGGTCTGAACTTCAGTCTTCACAAATCCTGCTATTCAAAATACTTGATGTAACAGAGAGGACAGTGGTGTCAGATTACTTCACATGATCAAGACAGTGGGTAATTGTTAAAGTACAAAAGCAAAATATTTGTAATAAACTGGTATATTCTAAGTCTGTTTTATCAGTTATCCTTATGTTTCTCCATACCAATTTTGGCTAGATACCTGAGTTGGAATAACTTTGATTTTTAGATTGAGAACAACAAGCAAGAAAGACCAAAATAAAAATCTCTATGAATGAGCACACAGTGTGTGCGTGCCTCCTTTGTAACAGTCTGCATTGAACTCAAACTAAATGGCTGATGGTCTCTGCAGATAGTGAATCCTTTTGATATTTTTAAATGGGTTAGATACAGAAACGCTGTCATAGCTACATAGCTTTAAATGCCAGTAGACACACTTGGGGCAAGATTTTCAACAGTATTTAGGTGCCAAAAGATGCAGTTAGGCCTCTACAGGGATTTTAAAAAATATGTAAGCAGGTTAGGTGCTAGGGGTACCAGGTTTCTGGTTTTCAACTGGAACACCCAGTCAACAAGGGACCCTGGCGGCTCCGGTCGGCACCGCCAACTGGGCTGTTAAACGTCTGGTCAGTAGCGCAGCGGGGGCCCAGGGCTAAGGCAGAATCCCTGCCTGCCTGAGCTCCACACAGCTCCCGGAAGCGGCCGCCAGGTTCTTATGGCCCCTAGACGCATGGGCATCCAGGGAGGCTTGACGCGCTGCCTCCACCCCAAGGACCGTCTCTTCAGCTACCTTTGACTGGGAACCATGACCAATGGGAGCTGCAGGAGTGGTGCCTGTGGGTGCAAGGGCAGAATGCGGAGCCTCCCTGGCTGCCTATGGGTCTAGGGGCTGCAGGGACCTGGTGACCACTTCCCAGAAGCTGCGGTAAACTATGCCGGGACTCCGCACCCTGAACCCTCTCCCACACCCCAACTTCCTGCCCCAGCCTGGAGTCCCCTCCCACACCCAAACTTCCCCCTGGAGCCTGCACCCCTCCCAACACCCTACCCCAGCCCCCTCCTGCACCCCAACCCCCTCATCCCCGGCCCTACCCCAGAACCTGCACACCCAGCCGGAGTCCTCACTCCCCTCCCACACCCCACCCACCTGCCCCAGCCTTATGAAAGTGAGTGAGGGTGGGAGAGAATGAGCAACAGAGGGAGGGGGCGTGGAGCAAGCGGAGGCATGGCCTCAGAGAAGCAGCAAGGCAGGGGTCGGGGCAGGGATGTTCGCTTTTGTGCAGTTAGAAAGTTGGCAACCCTATTAGGTCCTAACTTCCATTGAAGTTCATTTTGAAAATTTGGCCTGGCTGTATGTCCTGGGTATTAAGGGAAATATTTTCCAGCTGAAGCAGAATGAAATGTTTGGCAAAACAAACTGTTCTTACACCATAATGCTAGAGACTACATACTCTTTTTTTTTTTTTAGTTGACTGACAAAATAATTGTGAAAGGTCATGTTTTGGGATCATTAGATGGCTTTCAGAATTGCTAGAATGATGAGAAAGAGTCAATGAAAACATTACATTTAAAGAAGAGACCAATAACTTTAACATAACAAGCATTTGTGAACTTTGGGTCTTTGTTGTTTTAAGAGCAACATGGACAATCTGTTCATCGTTGCTGCTGCTTCAGCCTTGCCAAGGTACAGAAGTTCAACAGAATCCTGTTAAAATGGTCAGTGAAACTTGAACTGTGAAAAATCTTTATTGGATGCACAAAGCTGGAGAACCTCAATCACCATCATGTGTTACCAATCTGGCTCAGCAAGGCTCTGAAGTACTTGTTTAGGTACTTTCCTGTATCTGGGTTTTAATTCAAGGCATGCAAGAATCTTTAAAATTCCCTATTCTTTTGGTTCACTGAGTTGTCAACATGTTGCAATGGCTAATCCTGAACCAGATAAACTAAAACTGAAAAGAGATGCCAACTAAACTATGCTGCAATTGATCAGGAAAGTCCTCCACACTGGCAAATAAATGTTCTGATGATCTACTGGAAGTGTCAGCTACATGGGGAAAGGAAATGTTGATTGCGAAGATGAGAGACAACAGTTCTCCGATAAATTTATACTAAAGTGCACTACTCCTTTATCTATAAAGGAAATATGTGTGGGGCCAGATTCTCAACTGGTGTAAATCAGCAACGCTCCATGCTGTATCAGTTTACACCAGCAGAGGTTGTGGCCAATGATTTTTAGTGGGGAAATATTATAAGTGACCATTTATAAAGATGAAAGGGAAATAAACAAGAGCCTATAAAGTGATAGCACTGTGACAATGCAGTATGGTAAAAGTGGCACTGCATATGAGGTATCAGTATCTCTTTGCCTTTGTTATAGTTTTAGATATTAGTTTTGGCAACAAGTATCAGAGGGGTAGTCGTGTTAGTCTGTATCCACAAAAACAATGGGGGGTCCAGTGGCGTCTTAAAGACTAACAGATTTATTTGGGCATAAGCTTTTGTGGGTAATAAACCCACTTCTTCAGATGCATGGAGTGAAAACTATAGATACAGGCATAAATATATATTGGCACATGAAGAGAAGGGAGTTACCTTACAAGTGGAGAACGAATTTAGTAAGGGTGGATGTAGTCCATTCCCAATAATAGATGAGGAGGTGTCAATACCAAGAGAGGGAAAATTGCTTTTGTAGTGAGCCAGCCACTCCCAGTCCCTATTCAAGCCCAAATTGATGGTGTTAAGTTTGCAAATGAATTATAGCTCAGCAGTTTCTCTTTGAAGTCTGTTTTTAAAGTTTTTTTGTTGTTGAAGTATGGTTACTTTTAAATCTGTTATTGAGTGTCCACGGAGATTGAAGTGTTCTCCTACTGGCTTTTGTATGTTACCATTCCTGATGTCTGATTTGTGTCCATTTATACTTTTACGTAGAGATTGTCCAGTTTGGCCAATGTATATGGCACAGGGGCATTGCTGGCACATGATGGCATATATCACATAAGTAGATGTGCAAGTGAATGAGCCTTTGATGGTGTGGCTAGTGTGGTTGGGTCCTATGATGGTGATGCTAGAGTAGATATGGGGACAGAGAAAGTAAGGGGGTTTGTTACAGAGATTGGTTCCTGGGTTAGTATTTCTGTGGTGTGGTGTGTAGTTGCTGGTGAGTATTTGCTTCAGGTTGGGGGGCTGTCTTATGCGAGGATTGGCCTGCCTCCCAAGGCTTGTGAGAGTGAGGGATCGTTTTCCAGGATAGGTTGTAGATCATTGATGATGTGCTGGAGAGGTTTCAGTTGGGGACTGTACGTGATGGCCAGTGGTGGTCTGTTATTTTCCTTGTTGGGCCTGTCCTGTAGTAGGTGATTTCTGGGTACCCATCTCTAGTGATGAGCTGCCAAAATCTTAACAACCAGTTCCCTCCTCATGCCACGAGGGGATCGTGGCCCACCCCTGCCCCCTGGGGACCCCCGCCCCATCCAACCCCCCGCATTCCTTGATGCCCCCCCCGGACCCCTGCCCCATCCACCCCCCTCCCCTGTCCCCTGACTGCCCCCAGAACTGGGCAGGAGGGTCTCATGGGCCACCGTAATGGGTGCCCACCCTGACCCTAAGAGCCAGAGGGACCTGCTGGGGGGCGAGGTGGGGAGTCCCGGCGGTGCTTACCTGGGGCAGCTCCCAGGAAGCATCCGGCAGGTCCCTCTGGCTCCTAGGGGCGGGGGAGCGTAGCTAGGGGGGGAGCAGGGGGAGCAGCCGCTCCCCCCACTGATCATATCAAAAGTGGCGCTTTAGACGCCGACTCCGTGGGTGCTCTGGGGTTGGAGCACCCAAGGGGAAAATCTGATTCGTGGGAAACCAGGGTTGGGGGCAGAGAAGCAGAGTGGGGCGGCGCATTCAGGGGAGGAGGCAGAGCGGAGGTGAGCTGGGGCTGTGCACGGGGTGGGGCGAGGAGCTGCCTGTCGGTGCTCTACACCCATCAAATTTTCCCCGTGGGTGCTCCAGCCCCGGAGCACCCACGGAGTCGGCGTCTAAGGCCAGCTCACCACTGCCTGTCTCGCTCTGTCAGTCTGTTTCCTCACTTCCCTGGGTGGGTATTGTAGTTTGATAAGAATGTTTGATAAAGATCTTGTAGGTGTTTGTCTCTGTCTGAAAGATTGGAGCAAATGCAGTTGTATCTTAAGGCTTAGCTGTAGACAATGGATCGTGTGATGTGTCCTGGATGGAAGCTGGAGGCTTGTAGGTAAGTATAGCGGTCAGTAGGTTTCCGGTATGGGGTGGTGTTTATGTGACCATCACTTATTTGCACTGTAGTGTCCAGGAAGTGGATCTCTTGTGTGGACTGGTCCAGGCTGAGGTTAATGGTGGGGTGGAAATTGTTGAAATCCAGGTGGAATTCTTCAAGGGCCTCCTTCCTGTGGGTCCATATGATGAAGATGTCATCAGTGTAGAGTAAGTAGAGGAGGGGCACCAGGGGATGAGAGCGAGGCAGCGTTGTTCTAAGTCAGCCATAAAAATGTTGGCATACTGTGGGGCCATGCAGAAGAGCATTGGAGACGCCCCTGAGAGCTGAGAGAGGAGCAACAGCAGTAAGGACTAAATTTAATTAAATAACTAAATCCTCTTATCAGTGCTACTATTGTCTTCCCATCTCCCTTTGTAGCTGTAATTCACCGGTTTTAGATTGTAAAGCACTTACAGGCGGCGACCACGTCCTGGTGACTGGATTAATAATTGATGTTACTAGTAATAACTAATCTTCATTGCCTATCTCATCACTTTTGAAGAGCCAGCACCCTCTTTTGGTGAAGGGCTTGATCTAAAGCCCATTGAAATCAGAGGGAATCTTTCCATGCAAATAGACTGTTGATCAGGCCCAGATAGAGATGCTAAATATACTTTAATTTTTAGCTCAGTGTGAAATAAACGAGCTGTTTTCTTCTTAAAAGAAAACCTCAAATTAGCCTCCGCATTCTGGGGTCATTAGCTACGCCAAACCAATGCCATCCTTCGCATTACCAAATAGTCAGTGTCAAAATAGAAAGGCTTTAATTGGGATGTTTACATCATGGGTTGTCACCTCTTTTTTTTTTAAAACTTTACAGAACATCAGGGCTCTGCTGTGCTAAGGAGTTGACCGCAAGTCATGTACATTTAGGGACATCTCTTAGAAATAAGAATCAACAACTAATTTTCCCCCGCACAGTGAATGTAGTGCTCACGAAGCCTTAGGGCTTGCAGCCGTCTGTCTAGAGGAATGTTATGTTATAGGCAGTGGCAATGCCAGCATCCCTGTGCAATCCTTCAGGCTGAAGCCCTGATCTGGCACTCCTGAGGGGGTACTGCACCTCAGTATGGGACTGTGACTTAAGGGCACAATGTGGTTGTAATATTTCATAAGAATAACATAGTTGTGCTACTTTTTTTTCTTTTTTTTGCTGCAACACTCTTATTTTAGGATTAGAAGGGAAAGAGTCCATCCCTAAAACATTAGCAGAAGCAGTTTACTTATGTCTTTGATAATAGATTGATTTAGAAGTGTGAAACATGGTTAATTGTTAACAATAAATGCACCTCCTCCAGCACCAGCTGCATAGTGGATTATTCCCTCCCTCACTCCCCGCCCGGTCATCTAAGAGGAGGCCAGAAACCATTGAACAATTAATCTTTTTACTTACAAGGCTAAGTTTTCCCTCCCCACATCATTTCTCCAAAGAGCCTGATAAGGAAGTCTGAATTTTATGACAAGTTCTTTCTCAGAAAGGTTAGACCCAGCGACCTTGCAGCGCTTGTAACTGAATGAATCATTTCAACTGTTGAGTCTGATTATTGAGCACATACCTAGAAAGGAACATTCTGCTCCTTTGCCCCTTTCTAGGTAAGGGCTCAGTATACATACATGGATATGCAAGTATTATGTTTTATTATTCATATTATAGTAGCACCTATTAGACCCACTTGAGACTGGTTTCCATTTTGCTACATCATGTATCTACACAGGCCTTGTCTACACTTGAAAATGTTTTCTGGCATAACCATACAACCTCCCCTAGCAGAGACAGTATTTATCAACAAAAGAATGCTTTTGACAGGATAGTTTAAACCAGTTCCCTGAACAAAATAAGCTACATATAACAGCATCTACACTAGGGCTTATGCTGGCAGAGCTATTTAAGTCCAGGGCAGGGAAAGGGAGGAGGGGCAGATGGTGGGTGAAACAAAAATCACCCCCCTGACTGATATAGCTATGCCAGCAAAACTTTTCAGTAAACCAGGCCACAGTAAGACAGTCTCCATCCCAAAGAGCTTACTATTTAAACAAATACGACAGCTCCCAGTTTTACAGAGGAGGCAGTGAAAAATTAAAGCCCTGAGCCTGCCCTGAAGGACTCATGCAGGTGCTTAATTTAACAAATGGTGAGCCTTTTAATGCCTAAAGTAAAGCACATACTTACATCTCTGAGGCTCATAACTTGCCCCAGGTCACACTGGAGGTCTTTGGGAACTGAATCCAACTCTCCTGACTCCCAGTGCAATGCCTTACCCAGTAAGCTGTCCTTAGAGAGAGGGTATCTGCATTTAAATAGAGAGAGAAACTAATGCTAAGCACCAGGCAAAACATACTTCAATAAGAACAATATGTTTTAAATTAAGGATTAATTTATTATTTCATGTGAGCGTGGTGCAGCTCAAATAGCAAACACATTGACGATTTAAAGTGCTTCAAACAGGACTTGAAGCCTTGAATATTTTTGGTGTTCTGAGGCTGTTGCTGCTTTTGAATGAACTCATAAAGCTTTTTCACAGGGGCCTCATTTTATTTTATGTGTCTTTTAGGATACAGTTAGTCCTTAGAAGAAACTGTCTTACACGCTGATGCAAATTAAAACAAAACAAAACAAAAAACGAAACAAAAAAAACCCACAACAAAACAACCAGGAAAGCCAGGCTGATTTTTCTATCCCTCTGCAACACATTGAGTCGTCTCTGTCTTTAATGGGACAGCAAAGACCATTTAAAAGAAAATAAATGATAAAACTATGCTTTTTGTAGGCTCCATTCACTGGAGTTCAGCCAAACAGCTCTTCTGTCGTTCGAGCATGCTATTGTGGGAAACAAACAGGGATAAAAGAATCTAGGGAAGATGAGTCGCCAGCAGACTTGTAGAAGAATGTGAAGAAAGTCAAGATGTTTTGCAAAACATCCGAGACAAGTTTTTATTTTTAAATTAAAAGATGCCTCTGCTGATGGGAAATCACCCGGAGCCTCAATGGAAAAACACTTCCTAACTAAAAAGGGCTCATTTATATCTTCTGCCAAAAATAAAATAATCTGATTGACATTTCTGTTGGCTGAACAAATTACTTGGGGTTGGAAACTTTGCCAACCCTTTCTAGCCTTCTTTCTCTATCCAGACCTTTAATCTCTGTCCCTGTGAGCACTCTCTCTGTTCATGTTCTGTTCTTCCTGTGCTGTTTCACTCTCTTTGACTCCAAGGTGCTTGTTCTCTCTTTTAGAAGAGGATTATCTTTCTATCTGTCTTGTTAGGCACTCTTTCACTATCAGCTCTGCCTGCCGCATGGGCCTCTGCTTCAAGACGAAGACCCTTCTCTCAGGGCTCCAAGCGCTGTTCTTTTACTCTCCCTGCCCTATTTCTATGACAAGCCCTGTTGCCCTTTGCTTCAGGCATTGGTAATCTGTGTGTACCTTTTCTGAGAGAACTCATTTCACTCTGTTTAAGGCTCTCTTCTAGGGTCTCTGTCTCTTCAAGGCCACTTTCTCCTTCCACACCTACCATCACAATTCACCAATGTTACCTCTGGAACATTGGCACCATTTAGTGCTCAACCTCAGTCCTCAAGAGGCCCAATTCGTAGTCTCTTTGCTACTGCTACTAGTTGTTTTCTTCCTTCCTGTTCTTATTCTAATGCTATATGCTTGTCAGATACAGGGGGCATAGTTAACTTATTCAGAACTATCATTCAAACTCTCATCCCATCACACTTCACCCAGCCGTGCAAGGATAGCTTTAAATGTTGCACACAGCACAAACTTGGTTCCATCACGTAAATTAGAATCCGTGTTACTGCTTCAGCAAGGTACTGAAATGCGGGCCTAATCCTAAGCATACGAGTAGTCCGAGTAGGGTACTTAAGCATGTACTTAAATCTAGGCAGACGCCGAATCAGAGCCAACCTGGGTTCAAGCCATAGCATCCCTGGTGACGGAGAAAGCCATACAGTGTTACAGTCTTTTCTCCATGGGGTCATGCTGGGTTACATTATATACTGTAACCCCAAAAACGGTAAACTTAAATTTAAAAAACCCATTGTGTTCAGTACACTGAGCAATTCTGACTGCCTCTCAAAGCTGCGTGCTGTATTTCAGAGCTGGCATATATGAACAATTCGCTTTTATAAAGACATAAAATGATACAGTGAATATACCCATGAATATACCCATAAAATGATACAGTGAATATACCCATGCCGAGTGAAAGTGAGTTGCATAACAAAATATTACCACTGTTAAAGGAAAAGCAAAATGAGGATGGGTCAGATTTTGCCATCATTGGAGTTAATGATGGAAGTCAAGAACTTGCTGTGTAAGGTACTCAGTGAGGGTGAAATAATTTATTTTTAAAGTTATTGTTATTTTAATTTTTTGTTTAAGTAGCGAACATGAAAGAGTTTGCATTGCTGTATAGGTGTGACTCTGAATGGCTGCATGCGGTGCTGCTCCAGACTGTCAGAATAAGCTTTAGGTGTTGGGTCAAAGGTGCTGTGTCAGAAGATCTGCTACAGCAGAACTCTGCTTTGTCAACAACCCTTCCAACATTTACTCAGTGAGGCATTGCATAGTGGGACAATCAATGCCACTATCACCACACGTGTTGCCAGGAGAGAACTACAAGACCCAATCTCCTTCCCTGTTGCCCAAACCTGCTCTTTCTTCCACTATCACTAGTCCCTTCTAGTTGATTACACCCTTCTAATTCACCCATTGAGAAGGACCTTGACCACCCTCCCGTATCTTCCCAGTAAAAAGCACCCAACTGCCTCACTCTCCCATCCCCAGACCTTCAGGTTACCATTGTCTAGCAGAAGTCTCACACATTGTATGTCACACAGGTTCTTACTATTGGAGATAGTTCCCTGAACTGGAGCCAGTATTGTACATGAATTTAGTAATTTTGGTAGAATCATTCACACAAACCTGACCCCTAAAGAATATATGCTGCTTTTAAGTATGGTCCAGACCTACCTCCTTCTCTCTCTCCCACCATCCTCCCCAGCCGAGACATTCTTTTTATGCTCCATCTGGCTAATGTCTCTCTGCCCAGCCTGCCCCCATGGTCCTTCCCTGTCTCTGGAGAGATAAAAAATTGCATCTTAAAGTCAGTTAAAAATCCAAACTTTTCAAAATGCAGGATCCTGCAGGTTGACAGGACTCCAGGGTAGTTTTCTAGATGAGCTCACTTAATCATGGTCTTGCACTCCATAAACTTGATCCTGCAAGACGCTGAGCACTCTGGTCCCAATCCAATAAAGTCCTTAAACACACATTTAATTTTAAGCAATAGGACTACTCACCTGCTTCAAGTTAAACATGGGTAAGCCCTGTGACCTGAAGGTCTTGAGGGGGAGGAGCTCTCTGTTTCCATCCACTGGTGATTGGGGGAGCAGAAGAGGGGGGAAGTGCAGAGAGTTTCATTTGCATAAGCTTTCTTCATTGAATTCTTCCAGTGACACTTTGTGAGTCACCCTAACTGAATGCAAATTCAGAATTAGTTGGGTAGTGAAACTGAAATGAGAGGGGACTAGGGCTCCTACCTTGTGGCAAAGAGGAAGTCCCTGCTGGCATGAATTCTGCACAAGGGTGCAGTATGCTACTGGCTTCCCTCCACTAAGGATCCTGTGCTGTTGAGAGGCCTCTTCACTGGGATACAATGCAGAGAGGGCTCCTCACTGAAGCTTCAGAGGACAGCAGTAGAGTTGAATGAACTCCAATGGGGCCCTTCCCACCCAACCACTAAATAAAGCAGAAATCGCTGTAGGTGAGTTAGGTGGTGGAGCCTCAGACCAGGACCAGGTAACACTTCCCATGGGACTGGAGACAGGCCTGACTGAGTGAATTTCAGGGCTCTAGGACGGCACTAACCATTGATACCAGACCACAAGTGGGCTTTAGCAGATGGGAAAGGGGGAAGCGATGTGGGAAAGGGAAATTTGTCCATTGGACATTCACACCAGCAACAGACTACTGCCAAAGTTACCATGGGGAAATGTTTTATTTGGCATGTATATAGCTATGATGTTGCAGTGTTTTCTTAATTAATGCTATGCTCCTGTAGCATCATAAAGCTGCCTCCCAAACACCCCTTGTGGCCAGAGGTCACTCTATGGAACCCTTCCCCCTCTTCCTTTTCCCCCTTCTGGGCCTTTAAGAACTCCCTGTTCAATCGGGGTTCAAACAATCTCCACAAGAAGACCCATTTATTTAGTTCTGTAGGCCTCAAGCCCAGTTCAGGGTCTCTCTCTAGATTCATCCAAAATAACAAAAAAAATAAACTCACACAGTCTTCATCCCTGCTTCCCTTGACAGTCTCTCCCTGGGCTCCCTTTACACTGTATTACCTGCCAAGCCCTCTCCCAGGCTCCAGCCTGCACTTTCACCAGCACATGTACAGGTAGGGACACACCCAGCTGTAGTTACATGCAGATGCTGTGATCAGCTCTGCATGTGGAGGCTCCAGCAAGGAAATTCCCAGCTAGTCAGGCACACACCCCCCTCTGGAGTGTAAACCCAAAATTATACCATCTTGCGCTGCACAGTGAACTGTACAGCATAAACTCATGAAATTCACCTCCACCCCAAATGTGGAGAGGAAATATACAACAGCTTTCTGCCCCGAGTTATGATTTCCACACAAATTGGTTTTAGACAAAGCAAAAACAAGTTTATTAACTACAAAAGATAGATTTTAAGTGATTACAAGGGATAGCAAAGCAGATTACCTAGCAAATAAACAAAACACACAAACTAAGCTTTATATACTAAAGACATTGGATATGAATAGCCAATCCTCACCCTAAGTCAGGGGTCTCAAACTCAAATGACCATGAGGGCCACATGAGGACTAGTGCATTGGCCCAAGGGCTGCATCACTGACACCCCCCTTGCTGCTTCTGGCCCCACCCCCACTCCACCCCTTCCATGAGGCCCTGCCTCTTCCCACCCCTTCCCTGCCCCCATTCCAACCCCTTCCCTGAAGTCCCCACCCCAGCTCCATCCCAGGGGGTGCAGGAGAGGTGTGGGGTGCGGCAGGGGACTCAGGGTAGGGGGCTGAGGTGCAGGAGGAGTGCAGGGTGAGGCAGGGGGCTTTGGGCAGAGAGTTGGGGTGCGGGGTGCAGGAGGGGTTTGGGGTGTGGGCTCCGGGATGGCAGCAGTGCGTACCGGGGCCAGGGCAAGCTCCCTGCCTGCCTGCCCTGGCCTCTGGCCCCCCGCCCCTGCGCCGCTCCGCTCCAGGAAGCAGCCAGAGCCATGTTGCTGCGGCCCAGGGGAAGTGGGGGTGTGGGGAGGGCACAGGGCTCCATGCACTGCCTTGCCACTCCTCCAGGTACTTCCCCCGAAGCTCCCATTGGCCGCGGTTCCCCATTCCCGGCCAATGGGAGATGTGGGGGGCGGTGCCTGGAAGCCATGGCAATGCACGCACCCCTCTGCTCCCCTGCTACCCCCAGGCCACAGGGACATTGTGCCGGCCGCTTTAGGGAGCAGCGCGGGGCTCGCAGGGCCACTGGGGGCAATCCTGCGGGCCGGATCCAGCCTGCGGGCTGTAGTTTGCCCACCCCTGTCCTGGAGGTAGGCCGGGGGTGGGCTGCTTGGAGGGCCGCAGAAAATAGCCCCATGGGCCACATGTTTGAGACCCCTGCCCTAAGTGATGATACCAGCAGGCTGCAGATTCTTAAGGGGAAAACTGCACTGGCTTACAGCTTAGAAACCCCAGGTGTTCCATTTACAGGCTAAAAATTCCTTTAGCCTGGGGCCAGCACTTCCCCCCATTCAGACTCTCTGTTCCTTAGGTGTTTTCAGGAGTTTCTTTGCGTGGGGAGTCAGTGAAGAACCTCGATGATGTCACTCCCCTGCCTTAAATAGCTTTTGCATATGGTGGGAAACCTTTGTTTCAAAGCTTGGTTCCCACCCCAGTTGGTGGAAAAACACTGGTATCCCAAGATGGAGACCAGCACCAGGTGACCTGATCTCATCTCCCTGTAGCGTTGCAGCAGCCATGAGTTGGAGTCTGTTTGTAGTGTCCTCTGGAAGGCCCCCGTGTGGGAAACAAGCTTCTTCTAAGGCCTATTGTTTTCCTAATGGCTTATTAACCTGAATGGGCTGTTCCCAGCCAGCCATCTAGAAAGTTTTTTGCCTAATGGGCATTCCCCAGGTGTAAACACATTTGTAATACAGATATATAGTCAATATTCCTAACTTCAGATACAAAAATGATACATGCAAACAAATAGCATAATCATATTCAGTAAATCATAAACTTTCCAATGACATGACCTATCTTGCATAAAATACATCAGAATTATGCCATAATCATATCATAATAATATCACTGTGAAGAATATGGGGTGCAGTGTCACATTTATATCCTGATAGCATCTGATCCAATCCAGGTGTGGCTCATCCTGTAATCAGGGCTAGCTTAGCCTCAGAGTCTCCAGTGCATGGCACAAGCCATCCTTTTAACATTCCCTTTCCCCCTAATAAACTTTTTCTTGTTTCGTGGAAAGACTCACTGCTTGTGAGTAGGAAAGTATTGCCTATTAAGGGCACCCTGGGAAGGTATTTAGTTTTCCGAGGTTTCTGGGTGTTGGTTGTCAGTCTTAAGAGAGACCCCTAGTTATCTGAAGCTGGCCCTTGCTAAAGCCAACAATTCCTGGCAGAAGGATTACATGTGTTTAAGTGCATTGTTGGATCAGGACCAAAGTGCTCAAAACCTTGCAGGATCAAGCGCCACGCTATTTTTGTTTTGTTTTAGTGCAGGAGTCACCCACACTTTAGGGTGCTCACTTTATATTTATTTTTATTACAAATATTTGCACTGTAAAAAACAAAATAAATAGTAAAAAGATTGCAGATACAGACTAACATGGCTGCTACTCTAAAAGAAATAGTATTTTTTCAGGGCAGCATTACCAACATGGCAGGATCACAAGCGCAATACTCGATTTGTAAGTCAATTTAAATACATCTGAACATGAAAAAGTCAAAAGACACAACTATTAGAATTCCTTTCAATAGAGGAAATTGTTTGCGGTTTCAATTCATGAGTGAAAAACTTGCAGTTGCTCAGCTTTGTCCTCACCATGCAGTAACAAAGATAGGTTGATTGTGGCCTGCACTGTAAGAGACTTTTGCATTTGGTTTTTGTGCTGCACTTTGTCTCCCTCTCTCCCATATTAGTACATTAGATACATACCAAAAACAATCAGTAAGTGCATTTTTGTCTTCAAAATGCAGAAACTGCCTTTTACAACTAGTTGCTTTCTGTGTAGGGTCACTAGGGAACTGTCCAGCAAAGAGCTCCTTCTAAAATCAGTAGGGCTCGGAGGTTTCCTTTGTGTGATTACATCTGCGACCTGCCAGAGAGAGAAGAGAGGAGAAATACTTGTGATTTTGAGTCTGGAATAAAGCTTGGTAATTCAAGACTCAACAATAATGAAAAAAGGGGAAATCACAAAAGGGAAAGTTGGCCACAATCCCTGTTATGACTTTTACTGCCACTGCAGCTGTTCATACTGCGGCCAGTGCCAGAGATAAAGAAAATGCCTAAAGAACATGGTCTTAGCACTGCACTTGTAAGGCCGCTTGCACTTGGCAAGCAAATGTCCTGAAATAGCTCAATGGAATTTGTTAAATAATTAAAACAGTGATGTGAAAGTCAAGATCAAGTCTACTTCCTGTATTTTGCAACAGAAGACTGAAGGACAAATTAACTGTTGCTGTAAGTGGGTGTAGTTCCAATTGTTTCCAGTGGCCAATCCTTGACTTTGGCTCAAAGAGTATAGACTCCATTAGCACCATTTTGCTATGCTCCTTCCACTATATAGTACTGGTGGTATTTATCCTATCTTAACTGAATCACCAGTGACGCTAATGAACAACACCAAGCCACATTGCCCCTTTCCTCGACTTTTGAGGGAATTGTTAAAAGATCAAGGACAAGGACTATTACACAGCCAAGATCAAGGTTTGCATCAGGTGCCCATCTGATGCTAGATAAAACAGTCCTTTCTTTTTGGAAAAGGGTAGAGATTAGAATAATGACATATGGTATTATCCAAGTCAAACTGAGTCAATGGGAATCTTTACATTGACTTCATTAGGACTTGGGTCAGGTCTTTTGGAAAAAGTAGAAAATGAGACCATTGGGTCTGACTTAGATCATGGTGCAGAATGAGACTACTATGAGTGTTTTGTTAATAGACAGCTCTCTGACTCTTCAAAAACTATAACTGATTCCTCCACTCTGCCTACCTACACTAAAAAAGTGCCTGGAAATGCTGAACCATACACAGAGCATGCCACTTGCAAGTTGCTTTACTTGTTAGTTTGGGGAAAGGGGGTCTGTTAAGAGAAAGGGTTCATATATAATTATGAAGCAAACAATGCATTTTTGTTGAATAAATATTATTTCCCTTTGGTTTAAAATGGCCTTAGATGAAGTTTGTCCTGAGAGTGCTCATGATGGCAATCTTGAAGAGAGGTTTTTTTTCCCAGCTCAGAAGCAAATTTAATCAAGCAAATCTACTCTGAAAAGTGTGCGTGCATAAACAATACCTGCAAGTGGCTGAATAGTTTTTATGATTCACCTGTGCATCAAAATAATTCAGGGCAAGGAGTAGCTCTCATTCCCCCTCTATGTCAACTGGTCAAGAGTTATTACCGGGATCAACATTTTAATCATACATTGTCCCAGGACTGCTGTGCTGTTCCCATATTTTTCAACATGCTGGTTTGTTTGTGTGAACAAAATAGCAAACCATAGATTACTGCCATTGACTTTGTGGCTTAGACCAAGACATACCATATGCACCAGTACAGTAAGGCTGTATATTGAAAAGAAAAGAAACAGCCACACTGTGCAGGGGTATATTATATTGTCATCGGATGGTTTATAATATTCTGTGACAAAATAATGCATCAATATTTATTATGAAAGACAACTGATTTGGTCCTGTGTCAATTTTTATTTGCCATCAATCCGACTTTAGTTTTTGGTGGAACTCTGCCAGTCCTTCCTGTTCTACTTGCTCCAACTGAGGGCCTGAAAGCTAACTTTCACAGGCTGTCTGCGATTAGACAGTAGGGTCTCTGTAAGTGTGGTCTCATATGAGCAGCTGTATGTTTTTTCTATAGAGGGAACTTGTCATTAAAGAACTGAGAAGATGAGTGGGTGGTACCTTGGGCTGTTTTTCTTTTACTTTGGCCCTCGTTTACTTTAAATGCTATGAAGGAGTCTGCGTTAGCTGATGGTGCCCACAATTCACTTGTACTGATGAAGGCAGCTTGACAGCTGCATAAATCACTGCTAGATACCACTAATAGATTGCCACATAAGAATTTGTAGTAGACCACCCAAGTGCAGCTCAGGGGCGGCCTGCAGTCACACTAGGCATGCACATAAGTACAGTAATGCAAATTGCTTAACCCTTTGTTGCTCTTGTTAGTATAACAAGCGCTTCACATAATCTTCCTTTTCAGGAAGTATAGTTGTTTCTACACTCCACTTTCAACTTATTTGCCTGACAGGTAAAGAAAGATATTGGTGTCTAGTGCTTTCCACCATCAATGATTGCAGCCTTGAATGCAGGTTTTATTTGTTCATAGGGCTTCCAGCTTTCTTTCTTCCTTTCTTTCCTTGAATTGTTCAATCTAGTGGGAGGGAGGAAAGGGGGAGAAGAGGGAAATGGGTTTCTGGCTCAGCATAAGTACCTCTTGTATAGTAGAGTGAAAAGCTTGTACAGGACAGAGCAATCATTAAAGAGTTAGTGCGCTGCCTGTCGAATGTTGAGGAATTTCATCCTGCCCTCTGTAACGGAAAACACAGTGAAGGTGAGGGCTTGATAGCATACACATCAAAATAAAAATATTAAAGTTCCAGTACTGTATATGCAAATGCCAGTGAAAAGCTTAGCTGCTGCATTAAAACCTGTAATGTCATTGATCCATTTCATACCTGACATGAGCCAATCCCTGAAAAGCATTAGTCAAAAACAGGCTTGCATTATCCATCCCAGCACTGCGGGTTATAACTGGGAAATCTACTCCTTATCATATGCTCTGTATCTCTTTGAGAATTTTCCAGGACTGATGTGTCACAGAACTGACAGTCTTTACAGATTCCCAGAGTGACAGCTGCCAGATGGAATCTTGGCCCCTAGGCTAAGATTAAGGGTAACAACAACTTAATATTTGACATGTCCTTGTTAAGGAACTATCTTCTCACTTTCAAGGGGCAAAGACTCAATGATCTAATAGTTTTTTCCCATTCCTAGCTTCTGTAGTCCTGAGATGACATCATGGTAAAGTGACGAGTCCTTTCTCTCTTCTTTCCCCAATATAACATTTATATTATGGACATAACTGCAGTATCTTTGTGTGGAGATATCCAGAACATGTCTGAGACAAATATACCACCTGAAACATTTATTATCGATTATCTATTACTAGTGATGGGAGTATCTCAAAAGAAATTCCAACATTCCATTCAAACAGCCTGCTCCCTATGCTTGCTGAATATTACAAGAATCCACTACAATAACAAGAGGGTCAAATTTTCATAGTTGTGTGCACAACACTGCATTTGTATAAATTTGCACACACAATTACCATGGCTGTGCAAAATCTTGATATACATACAGTCCTTTAGGTTCTAACTGGTTATTTCCATATACAATTATCATGATTATGCACACAATCATGGGAACTGCAAGCACAAATTAAGTGTGTGTGCAGCTATGAAAATTTGTTTCATAATGGATCAGATCTTCAGCTGGTGTAAATTAAATTAGCCCCACTGATGTCAGTGGAGCTACACCAATTTACACCAGCTGAGGTACTAGCTCAGTTTTTGGAAACACTTAACCCACTCCATGTATGGGCAGAGCAGTAGGGAAATTCACCTGATGTGGTTGAACTGTGTGGAGCTGTCTTGTGGGAATGAGGTCATGGGTAGCAGTAAGCTCTGAATGGCTCTTAGGAATGGGACAGAAGAAGATGAAATTTTAGTACCTACAGCTTCTTGGGGAAGGTGAGAATTTTCTGTTCCTGTTTTTCCTCCCCCATCTTTCCCCTGATGTACTTCTCCCTCCATGCGATGTAGCTGCATTTCTGAGTTGTCAGCTGGGAGTTCCCTTTTTGAGTCACAAGGCCTCATGCAGACTCTGTGGCTGCCTGATAGTCAAATAGGTAAAAGACACAGTGCCTCATTCTCAGTGCCTCTTGTGCCATCATCCCCAATGGGCAAATACAGAAAAAAAAAATAATTCAAGTAAAAACTGCAAAGTGGCTTTACTGACATTTGTAACTCTTTTAGGTGTCTGTGAATATCTTTATGAGTGAGTTTTTAGTCAGAAGACTAATTGCAGAAATTGAAATCCTTGTAAACACTGGCGCAAAAAGAAGTTTTCTTAAATATTCACACTCATCCAAAGCCTCTTCCTGTTTAACAATGTTGTTGTTATCCAATCAGGAATAATACCGTCAGATTTAGATCCATCCACAGGCCTAGTAGCTGATATGACAGAGGATCATGCGTAGTGGGTTTTAGGTAACCATTAAAATATTAAGATATTACCTCACCCACCTTGTCTCATTAAAATACTATGCCTTTAAAAATTAGCTGTTAATCAAGAGTATTAGTTCCAGTTGACCTGAAACTCTGTAGATGGTTTCTTATCACTGAACAGAACAGAGAACCATATTGCACTGTTAACAGCAAATATTAAATAAAGATTTTTTTTGGGGGGGGTGTTTGTTATACAGTAAGAAGTTATATGTACACTGAACTGTTTATCATAATATGGCAAAGCACTTCATTCCATTGACAGTAACTAGAACCATGAAAGCATATGGTCATTTTAATGAGTCCCAGAAACCTCACCAATTGTAAAGATTTGTTACGTTTCTGTGTTCATATAGTGTGTTGTGAGAAACTGAAGGAGAGCAAATGGGTATATTTGGTATATCCAGATGACAAAGGAGTTACTAAACATCTAAGCTGTAGCAAATTATATGGTGATTTTATTCATTCAGGATATCTATAATAAAACAATAGCTTTTAAAAAATATGCTTGTACATATCTGTTCTTAATTTTTTGAAATTAGATTGTTTTACTTCTCTACTCACAGGAAGTATGTTTAGGAACAATGCTCATGTTGGAATGGCATGCAGTGGGGTGGCGTGCTGACACTTAAATCTGTTTACTTTCTACCAGTCAACAGTTGCTGAGATGTTCCTAGAATGAACTGTGGTATTATCCTTGGGTGTTCAGGAAACTCGGCATCCAATTGTTGTATACCACCAATATTTCTTGCTCCCGTAACTAACCTCCACCCTGCCATGATGATTGTGAGTCTCATTGTCAATAAAAAATGGTCATGGATGTCTATAACTAAAAGAACACCTCTAGCAAAATGTGTGTTTTTGGTTCGAGGCAGCCTCTATATAGTCCCACGTGCAGGATGGGGCTCCTAGCATGGCTGAACTCTGAAAACCTAGCAGTACCCAATAAGGCTGCAAGTACCACTTGGTGGCAGTGAATATTTGGAGTTGAGGTTATAGGATGCCATGCAATCCACAGCTACCTCAGTTCCTTCCTTTCTATGGTTAGCTGTGTGTATATACTCCACTCCATTCCAGAAGAGCATGTCTTGATTTTAACCCAACTCTCATGTTAACTGGTTGTAGTTTAGGTGTTTTAGATAGATAGATAGATAAATAGATAGATAATTTTACGTAATTTGGTTCTGAGCCTTTATGCCAGGAGACAGAAGAGTAAATTCAAGCAGTAAGTTTTGTGTCCTCTTCAGCTTTTCAGAATTGGATGCACATACTTTCTGCCTAATGTGTCTTGGGAATGGCCATTCCTCAGATCACAGTTCAGCATGCTGGGCCTTTACAATTCAGGCCTGACAGGACACTCAGATAGTAGTCTTCCTCATGATGGAGGCCCTATGGGCCAGGCCTTTGGATTTGTCCTCAGGTCATGGCTCCATTCCCTTACAGGGACAGCTTCAAAGCCCTCTAACAGGGAAACAGAAGCCTGTGGTACCAGGAGCAACACCTTCATCAAGCTGCAAGTCAGAAGAATACTGTGAGTCTGTTTCTGGAGCTGCTGTGAGGCTGGAGAGGATGGTTTCATTGTCTGCATCTGTTGCTTCTAGGATTTCCATGGTGCTTTCTCTCAGGCATTTGTCTCTCCAAGACCCTGTCACAGTTCAACTGGGTCTGTATTCCTGTGCCATGGTCCAGCAAGGTTTCTGACTCCACAGCTCTCTTGGATGGAGACACGTGTCTCTCTTCCTCCTGACTGGGGTATTTCCAGGCTGCAGTTCCATGCTTACACTCTAAATTCCCCAGTAAGGCGGACTGCCTAAGCCAACCTGCTTTGCCTTCCTTCCTCAGAAGCTATAAACAGTGTAATTGATCACAGTTAAGTTACCACACAGCTCTTTCTAAGCAAGCACTTTTATTCTTAAAATGAAAGCATTACAGAGAAAACATATTGAAACAGTAACAGAACCTACATACATGCCAATAAGTTTACTAGAGATCACCCCAGCTCCAACAAGGGCCCTAGAAGGTGAACTGTCCTTCAAACCCCCCTCCCATCCATGGGTTTTTCTGAGGTGTACAAGTTTATAACCACCTTTGCCTGGAACAAGCATATCCATGAATCTGAGAGTCACTTCTTTATACGGTTTGGGACTTTGATCTATCCTCAAGTAACAGGTGATCAGCAGACAAAATGTCCCTTCCTTAGGATAAAGCTTCAAAAGCCTGAGTTTTGCATAACTGGAGGAATTATATTTGCATACACTTCCCCCTAGATATTTCCTGGAAACCCACTTAACTTTTAAATGTTCACATTACTTCAAATAGTCCTTTGAAGCTTAGAACACTTCCCAGGGTTTTCATCAGTCAGGTCTCCTCCCTAGAGACATACAATCCCACAGTAATACGTAAATCTTTGCATTTTTCATACAACGAACTCCTAAGATACTTAAACTTAATTAAATAAGGTTTAACTTCATTCAGCAAGGTTTGTCCAGGATATTTCAGAAAATTGTCATATCTGTCACAGACACATCTCCCCACGTTGAGGTGACCAGAACTTCAGCATAGACTGGTAAGTCCCTACTGTCTATTTACCACAGGATGGAGGCTGATTCTTTAGAGCCACCACAGGATACTGTGCCACACATCACAGTGGCTGGCTGCAGAGAACCACAACTGAAGGGATCTCATTGCCCATGCCTGCATGCTGGGAAGGAAACGAGGACCAAAAAAAGTAAATATCACATAAAGAGTGATTTTTAAAATATGTACTTGTCAGTTTAATTTATAATTCTTTAATTCTTAAATTCTTAAAATAATAACACTAAGAGGGTCTGGAAATAAAAAAAAATCCTTGTTGTCCTTTGTGAATATGGCCAATTGGATTAGTTTAACAGTTTAAATTGTGTTTGCATTGCTACCAATGTGAGCTTGTGGTATTTACAGAGTGGTTGCCTGTGGTCTTTGACTTTAAAATTGAGGCAAACTTAATTATACTTAGCAGCCTGTGGTATTTTACCTTCTGCCAGGCATTCATTAATTTACTAACAAATACAGTGATTTCTTGAGATAAGTGTCTCTTTCATTTCTTTCTTTTTGTCCACTACATCACATCATCCCCCTTGAGCATGAATTCGGGATAGATTGGCAATGACATATCTTGATAATACTCATCTCAGAAACTATGTTGAACCTGTTTTTGTCTGGTGTTTTCTGGTATGTTGGGCTGAAGTGTTTGGGTTCATTCACAAGTGTCTTTCTGGTTCATACTCAGTCTGATTCTGGGCCTACATATGAGTTTTTAATGAGTCACATGGAGTTCATTCACACATCATGGCTACATTGTATAAAATGTAACATCCCAGAACTATGTCCTCTAGGTACCTGGATCTCTTTTCCAAGAAGTCAAAAATTCTTTCAGTGATGGATCTGGTGGCTTGGTGGCTAGCATTATAATTTTCTTCTCAGTGATTCTGGATTTGAAACAGGAATCATAAGCGATGTCTTTATTTTTTTGTAATTTTGTATTTTTTTGTTTTTATTTTTTTGTAATTTTGTATTTTTTTGTTTTTGTCTTGTATCTTTTTGTTTCCAGGGGATAATTACTGGAAGATACACAAGTGAATAAGTAGTCAGGAAAACAGGATATATATGCTTAATGTTATACAATTAAATAATGTCATCAGGGTCTTGCCCCTCGGGGTGGTATGAGGCCGGGGGTGGTGGTGGTTTGAAAAGCAAGCCTACCCTGCTTTCACCCTAGAGTGTCTCCTGTCGTGTGAGGATGGCTCAGCTCTTAATAGCACTCTCTGGCTTTTATCACAGCTTTCAGGTGAGATTCTCCCGCTGTGATGTGATGCCTCACCCCCTGCTTCCTGGCCCTGGCACTGCCAGATTGCCTGCCCTGAGCTAGGTTGTGTTGGTTCAAAAACTGGTTGGGTCAAGGCCTAACTGGTCTCTCTGGCTCTGAGGCCTATGGTGTCTATTGTGGCTCCTGTGTGTTTGAGCTCTCAGATTTTCTCATAACTCTTTGTACAGGTTTCATATAGCCGAGGTGTCAGATCTGTGTCTTGGAAAGATTTCCTCCTTTGACAAATCAAAGCTAATAAATGGCCTAGGTTGTAAATGCTGTTGTACAGATATAGGCAGACTGTGTGTAGCTTAAAGCTCTGTGGTCCTTTTCATTGAGCTCAAGGTTGACAAAAGCGTGAGCCTGAAGCACATTTACATCATGCAGAACTGAGTGAACACTTAGCAGATAATATATTGAATTAATAAAACCTTTTTATGTTGCAGATTGTATGCAGATTGTGATTCTTTGCAGAATTTATTTGTTATTCAGAATTATTTTCCCAATAATTTGAATGAATAATTCTTGGCCTGTAGATGCTTTATGAGCTGCTTGTTGTGAGTATTCAATAATCAAAATCTGAGCTGTGACGATTAGTTTTTATTGGATAC
Organism: Caretta caretta; assembly: GCF_965140235.1. NCBI lineage: Eukaryota > Metazoa > Chordata > Testudines > Cheloniidae > Caretta > Caretta caretta. Next base: position 91,477,365 of record NC_134210.1, on the reverse strand, counting down.
TGATCCCATGGCATGTTCTTGTTTCCTGACTGGATGAACATAACACTTAAAATCAAGTGTCCAATACAAATGCTCGTGTTTGTGAGTTAAAAATGTGGCATCTATGAATATTCCCTAATATTCACATAAAATTTGCTGTTCCCATGAACATTCCTGCAAGAATCATTTACCAGAATTCAGAGTAGCAGCCGTGTTAGTCTGTATCCGCAAAAAGAAAAGGAGTACTCCTTTTCTATTCGCCAGAATGTTTGAGTAAAGAAAACAAAAAAGGAGTTCAAGCACAGCAGAAGTGAATTCAGCTTTATAATTTGAGTTAATGTTTCTGGAAAAAAAAATCAAGCTATTCATTCAGCTCTACTGCTATTCAGAACAGCCACAACCTGCCATTCTGAATGTTTGCATCAGGCTAGCTGCTCTCTGTCAAACAGCTGGTTTAATGAGGCAGTGTAAACCAGCTGGTCTGAGCTGCTTCACTTTCAGATGTACTTTCTGGTGTAAAATATTATGCTCCATTAATCACCTGCACCGAATGTATACCTTTCTGTAAAAGTGTGTTCTGGGCAGAAACGCCATGAGCTAGATTCACAAAAAGGAGTTATGTGCCTATCTGCCCTTAAACTCCAGAATCAGGCCCCACAGGGATTCTGAAAACTCACACTCAGCTCCCCCTGAACCCTGGTAGGCATTTAAACACACTCAATACTTAAATTTTTGCAGTAGAAATTCCTAGGCACCTATGTTTCTAAAACTGAGCATGTGCACTGCAGCCCCATGCTATGTGTCTGGGTGCCTAAGACAGATTCATGAACTGGGGAACAATAGGCATTCATCCACCTATCTCACGCGTGGGGCCCACTCTGGTAAGTGTGCTCAGCGCTCGCCTACCGAATTGGGCCCATATAGATGACTTTACACAAAATGGCAGCAGGACTCCCTTATAACTCTTAGTCCAGTGGTTAGGGTATTCACTGGGGATATGGGAGACTCTCAGTTAAAGTCCTCCTTCCACTTGAGAGGGAGAGGGGACTTGAACAGGGATCTGCTACCTCTCAGATGGGTGCCCTAGCTGCCTGGCTGTTCCACTCACTAAATGGCATTGGTGCCTAACACCCAGAAAAGGTTTGCAGCTGAGAATCCCAAGCAGAGAAAAGCAGCCTGAATTTATGTACCTACCTCTGAGAGAGTGGTGTTGTTTAACACACATTCCAGGTCTTGGCACCTTCCATTGGCTAATTTAGGAGAGGCACCACATAGTGTGCTTAGTTTTGTGAATCCCATTCTCAGGTGCTTATCTCTCCCCATTTATTATATAGCAGCCTCGGCACTGAACTCAGGCTGTGTGAATCCCAGGGATGTTCTGGTTGCCTAAAAGTTAGATGGGTGACTATGAACATGCCCATGCCTATGTTTCTTTGTGAATCTAACCCAATGTGTACTAGGAACAATGGCCTCATTAACTGGTGCAATGATTTAAAATTATAGCCCAGAATGATTTTATGAACAACTTTTGTTACTATGGAGGGCTGATTACAAACCTACTTTATTACTTTATTTCTCATGATTTATCTTGCAGAAGGGAGGGTGACAGAGAGAATAAGTTTGTCTCCCTTACATCTTCTTTTTGTTGTCAAGAAGCCACGTGTTATTTAATCACTTTGAGAAGATAATTGTAAGCTAGCAAATATTGAGAAAGTGATTAACTCTATAACAGATTACATCAATTTAACAATGTACTTAATTTATGCTTTAAAAATGTTTGTTTACAATAAAAAATAAAGAACTGAGAAAATTAACATCAATCTGAGCTGGATAAAGATTTGTTTTCTTTAAATTCTTTTTGGTTTATGCTTCTTTGTCATTAAAAAGTCTACTAATCTCTTGTATCTGGGAGCCAATGCCTACTGACAGGGTGTAAGACATCAAAAACTCCCACTGTCTTGGAGATAAGTTATCTAAAGAAGGATCACCAGTCACACAAACTTTCACTCTTCCTCCTTTTCAGATGTTTTGAGCTTTTGGGAAGGATTTAAAAAGAGAAAAGTACTCCCCACTCCTCCCACCAAACTTTAAAATGTCACTTGGAAAAATACATCCCAAAGTGAATGAGCCTTTCTGGTGACATGACAATTAGTCAATATGATTCTCCTCTCACTTACGCTGATGTAATTCAGAATTAACTCCATTTAAGTTAACAGAGCTACATCAGTGTAAAACCAGCATAAGGGAGAGAAAACCAGCCCCAGAGGGACTGCCTCTGAATTTTCACTGTAACAAGGTTGTTTTTACATGGGATTTCTGTGCATAATTTATAATAGAGGCAAAAAGAACCGCTAGTCTCTAGAGATGGACCCAAACTTAAACTCTAGATCTGAATGTTCCTGCACTTTGGGGACATTTGGATCTGGATTTGTATTTGAATGTTGCTTGCCATATTTCTATAATAGGATGAGCCAAAACCCCAAGTTTGAGCACTCTTAAACTTCGAGAAAATTCTGATATTGAAATAGATAACTTTGTGACTTGGGACCTGATATGGAACCAAATATTATAAATTGTTGGCTAGTTCCTCAGCTTGTGTAAATCAGCACAATGCCACTAAAGTCAATGTAGCTACACCAATTTACATCAACTGAGGGCCCCGCCCCACAAATACAAATTGTAACTCCCCCCATCAAAAGCATATTACTTTAACAAATCGATTACTTTGAAATTCTTCACGAGGAAATATATAAAGATATTCAAAACATGGGGATTTGTTTGAATCTTTTTTATGCTTTTCCTTTTCATGGATTCACAATTCTCTGAATTGAAATACCGATGAAAATGCTACATTTCAGCTGATTATGACACATAACCATAAATCAGTCCAAGTTTACTTACGAGCAGACTCCAAACGGTGTGCAAATGTTAGGAAATCTTCCAACAAACCGGGGACAAAGTTTGAATTTCTGACAAAACTTGGAGAATTTGTATGATTTGGGGGGTTTGTTACAAATATTTAGTTCTAGAAAGAAAGAATAGCACACAAAGTAATTTTTAACTGATTATATGAGTGTGCAGCAGGAGTAACACAAACGACTGGCACAGTATGTGGATGGGATTTTATGAAAAAAGGTTAAATGAGGTTTGAATCTGGTTCATGAGGACTGGAACCCACTCAGATCAGCGATTCTGGATCCCCTTTGTTTACATTTCTATGGTAAAGTTATCTTGGCTTCTTCTTCCCCATAGTGCTGCATAAAGTGTCGTGTCCAAATAAAATAAAAGTTTGGTTTCCAAACCTTAGTTCCAAACCTCTGTCCGATGCAGTCCCGAGGACGTTGGATTGTCTTCAGAAGCAGTAAAAGAAACAGAGCCAAATCTGACAACATCAAAGTGATGGCGCTCTGGTTTTCTTATCTGAATCAGAGGAAGATACTTTATCTCAAGAATTCTCTTCAGTTTTGTGAAGCATTCTCATGCCCTCAAAAGTCTGATGCCTGGGTCTTAATAGAGAGGTTCATCCGAATACACTGTAAGAGGTCAGGCTGCTACTGAGGAGCTTGCTAGAACTGGAATTGTCTGCCTTGTGATGAGAAAGAAACATACTGTTATCATTAGTGTGTTCTAACAGAGGGAACATCTGACTCACCCTGAAACTGATGTTACTTATATTTGTCCTTACTGACCTCTGAATTTTTCGGAAGTAGCATCAAACATTAAAAAATTCAATACGAAATAAAGAATACAACTAGAGTGAATTGAATGCAATCCTGACCAGTAGGGAGTTTTGTCACCTCTTAACCTTAACCCATTGTTTCATCTTCTTTGTGTATACAAAGTCTCCCCACTGTATTTTCCACTACATGCATCCGATGAAGTGAGCTGTAGCTCACGAAAGCTTATGCTCAAATAAATTTGTTTGTCTCTAAGGTGCCACAAGTCCTCCTGTTCTTTTTGCGGATACAGACTAACGCAGCTGCTGCTCTGAAACCTCTTAACCTTGTAACTCCGAGTGTCTGTGTGTAACTGCAGCCAGCTCTAGTTCAGCAATTCTGACTACAGCAGCCTGTCTCCACTCATCTTTGGAGCAAACACTCTGCAAGTTCACAGCCCTATTCTGAACGTGACACTGCCATGCAAAGACAATGAAATATTGTTACTGGTCTTGCCACTTCTTATTCAGGGACAGAAAGCACTGTCTTTGCCTCTGTTCTTCTGGCAAGTAAAGGACATCACATTATACTGTGTGTAAAAAGAGGAAATAGAGAAGAAAACTCATAGGTAAACAGGTGCTGGGTGGGACTTTCTGAAACTGCTGTAATTACAAAAGCCAAAATTATCTCAATCAGATTTAAGAAAATTACATGCAACAGAGCCTTAGTTTAAATAAACCAACTCTCTTGTTTTGCACTGGCATGAATGATGAGTGGCAGCACAAGACTTCATTTCCTTTCCACTTGTTCTTAATCCTTTGTTTAGGAAGCCTTGATTGTTGTAAGAGAGGTTTATTTAGCCTCATCAAAGAAAAATTCCTCTGCAGCATGATCCCACCTGTTTGATATTGTGGGTGTAAGAATAAGAGCTGTCGAATGAAAGAGTGTGGCGAGTTTAATATTGTCAACAGATCCTTTCCATTGTGTTGTCATCCTGAGATTTATCCTCAGCTAGGATTTCAGCATTAAGTGAATGTAAACATTTTTCTGCCAGTGCTCCAGCAGCCAGGAGCTTTTTGACTGGAGGGTCCACTGATATTTCTAATCAAAAGCTTGAGTTGTGTAGATGGATAAATGTTATGTGCAGGTATTATTGAAGAGAAATATTATGGATGAGGGCATGGGGTTGCAAAAATTAAGAACCTTGTCTCCAATGGGGTTGTGTTGTAAGGCTTTTTCTAACTCTTTCCACAGAAACTCTTCTACACACGCTATACTGAAATACATACTAACACCGCATTTTTCTGTCACATTCCTCTTTTGCACACACTTGACAGTTATTTATTTTGAAACCACTCCTCTGAACAACTAATCACTTTTAAGACATGCCCATAGCCAGCTAATGGCTGGTTTACCCCAGCTGTGCAACCATTCAAGTAAGCAGCCTTTGTCATCACTGACATTAGAAAGTCTAAAACAGTAGGACCATACAAATGCCAATTGCCTCCTAAACCCTAGTTCTGCTTCAAGTCACACCCTTCTAAATCTGGACTAAATCTATTGACTTCATTAGAGATTGTACTCTGGATTTACACCAGTTTAATTGAGAGAAGAATCGATAAAATCTACAATAAAATAAAATAGAAATCCAGAGGTATTGAACGGAAGAAAATATTGCTTCGTGGGACAAGAATAGAAATCATGGCACTGGAATAGATTTGCAATAGACAGCTTGATTCAGTGAAGTTGCCTTCCCATGTTTGATAAGCTTGCAAAAGTAATGTTATTGCTTTGTCTCCTCTAGTGCCTGGAATAAGCAGGTGCAACTGAGGTGGTTTTGATGGAATGGTACCTATTATGCCAGGTCTGAATTTGGTCCATTTTTCCTTGAAATAATCAGTACCACTAATTCTTTTGTTTAAGACCAAATCCTGATCCTATTAACGTTAGTGGCAACACTCAACTTGACTCTATTGGGACCAAGCTTTGATCCTTATGGCTTGATTCTGTGAGATACTGAATGCCTCCTGAGAATGGAGCTGAGAGTGCTGAGCATCTCTCAGGAGGTGCTTAGCACCTTGGACCCAATATGAACCCTGGTTAGTAGGCTATATGTAAAGATGATAATATACTAAAGTACCTTCAGGTGGACAAAGCTTCCAGGGTCCCATGTACTTCTTTTAAATGATCAGCTCTTTATAAATTGTAATTGATAAAGGGCCCTAATCTGGCCTCATTGGAGAGTCATTGGGGATGTGTACACAACTATAAATGCACCTCACTTCCCTGCCCTCTATGTTTAAAATTATTTTTATTTGTATGTGAATGTGTCATATTTGACATATGCAACAGTAATAGGAAGTTAACATGTGTGTATATACGTATCAGAGTGTCAGGTGCACACCTTCAAATAAAAAGGCTCAGAGATAAGCTTAGTAATTGTGAGGCATTTATTATTCACAGGCACATTCCTGACATTTCCCCGCAAAAAGGCCTGATGGCCAAATGTCAGGAATGTGCCTTTAAGTGAAAAATGCCTGACAATTACTGAGCTTGTCTTATAGCCTCCCTTAACAAAAATCAAAGGTGAACACAGTGGATATTTTCAAGCTTACTTAAACACATACAGATTATCCTCATGTGCCAGTAGAAATCGAAGCGACTCTGTTGGAATCAATGGAGTTACAGGCCAGTGTGAAACTGGTGTATGCAAAAGAGGAAACAGGCCCATTTTTACATTCGTATTAAAATATGCTAATTCACATTTCAGTCATGGGGTCTAAGATTTATATTGTGGTCGCACCCATGCCCCAACCACACTGGAACCCTATTGTGCTAGGTGCTGTATAAACATAAAAGTAGACCAAAGAGAGGCTGAAGTGGCATTTGTGGATTAAAGAATTTTGAGAATGTGAGAAATCAAAAGATTAATTTAAGACAGCACTGTAAAGTTACCTGAAAGAAATGAGTCTTAAGGAGGGATGTGTGGGAGAGCAACATGATGATGATGGTGATTATAGCACAAACAATGTGATCACCATTTTCGAGACATATGAGAAGGTATGGTCTCTGCCCCAAGGAGCTCAGAGTTCAAGTATGCACAGACAGGTAGACAAAAATCAGGGAAGAGGAACAACAAAAGGGATGTTCTATACAAATCAACAGGATCCACTATAGGCATGACAGCAGAAGTGAGTTTTTAAGCGGGACCATGGGTTGGGCTCTTCTGGATGAATCCAGAAAGGTTAAACCATGCACAGGCACCAACTTTTCCCGGCACAAGTGGGTGCTCGCCCCCACCCTGACTCCAGCCCTGCCCCGCCCCTTCCCACCCCTGCCTCGCCCCCATTCCAACCCCATTCCCAAAGTCCCCGCCCCAATTCCGCCCCCTCCCTGCCCCTATTGGACTCCTTCCCCAAATCCCCACCCCTGCTCCGTCTCTTCCTGGAGCGCACTGCATACCCCCTCCTCTCCACTCCCTCCCAGCGTTTGCTGCCATGAAACAGCTATTTTGCGGTGGCAAGCGCTGGGAGCTAGGGAGACAAGGAGGACAAGGGGGAAAGCGGCGGGCTCAGAAGAGGAGGCGGAGGCAGAGCGGAGGTGAGCTGGGGTTGGGGGGTGGGGTGGGAAGCTGCCGGTGGGTGCAGAGCACCCACCAATTTTTCCCCCGGGGGTGCTCCAGCCCCAGAGCACCCACAGGGTCGGTGCCTATGAAACCATGCATAGAGGATCATGTAGAAGAAGGCATGGAGGTGATTATTCAAGAGACTGACAAAGGAAGGAACATGGGCAGAACTGAGGGGGTAGAGGACAATGCAAAGCTAGACAAGGGAAGACAGCGAGGGGCACATTAAAATAGAACATTAAAAGAGGTGAACAGCAGTTTAGATGTGATGTTTAAATATATAGGGAGGGTGAAGGATTCAAAGAGGAGAGTGATGTGATTAAATTGGAAGCCAAGTCAGATGCTTTTAGTTACTTCAAAGAATTGTGGGGAATTCCCACCTAGTCATGTGTCATACAGGATCAGGGAGGTTATTTCAGGTACAGGGAACAGTGTGAGAAAAGGCACAGGGCCAGGAGCACCTCATCTCCAGCTAAGCTAGCTTCGAGAAGGGAGTGGGGGAGATAACATGGTTTAAAGCCATCTTTGTGCTCTCCTGATCCCCAGAAAGATCTTGTTCCCCTGAACCAGGAGCCAGTTCAGTATCCAGTGCAAGTTAGAGCATCCTCAGGGGTATTTTAACATATGCTGACATGAACAGTCCCCAGGAACTGTTCTGCTGTCCCAGGACCACTGGGGCACAAGCCATTCTGGCCTTACTCCCTCCTGCCTCCCACATGCTGACTACACTAGAGCTTGTTGGAAAACAGTGTTTCCATCCCCGGAGAAATTCTGATATTCCACCATATGTTTAAAACCTGAATCAAGAGGAAAAGTCAAAATATCAATTTTTTTTTCTGCAATGACATTTTCCAAAACAATTCAGTTCAGAAATGTCCAGACAAGAGAAGGTGAACCTTGAAACTGAGGATGAGTTGTTGGAATTTGCAAGATTACAATGCGGGGCTCAAAAATGTTGGAGGGAGGTAAGTATAAGTGATGTTGGATGAATGAATCAACTCTTCAACTGATGTAAATGGGCATTGTTCCATGGACTTCAACAGAGCGATGCTGATTGATTCCAGATGAGGATTTGGCTCCATGACTTTAGTTGTAGTACACTCGCAAACAAACAAAACCCCAAAAAACTAAAATCAAAGACACAAAGAAACAAACCCCTCCCTAAACCCAAACTTTAAAGTATTTAATTGAGCTCTCAATCATACACCTTGAATAGAGCTTTATTTATGAGTCATCAGTAGCTTTGTAACTATTATTAAAGCTGTTCAAAATGCAATTTGTTCCCAGCCCCCAGGGAGTATCTTTTTCAATTTGCAAGGCTTCATAAATCCTGGATTTTACTTTGAGTTCAAATGAACATCACCTGGGATGAAGGACACTTGCAGGCATAGTGTTGCTAAGCTGTTTAGGTAGCAGTTTCATGTTCTTTACTAGTTGCATTTTGTATGTGTACATTGCAGAGCCTTGGTGGAATGAATAGGACATTTACACCATTGGTTTCAGTGGGACTCTGAACAGTAAGATTAGTAAGTGTGGGAAGAATAACACAGAGGCCTGTGATAGTTTTATGAGAAGCTGTAAAAACAAACAAACAAACCAACAACCACCAATTAGAAATTAAATATAAACTGTGTTAAAATATTAAGGGTCCTATTAAACTCACAAAAGCCAGGAAATGCAGAGTTAGGGCTGCCAGTCCATCTTTAACTCAGCCCATTTCTGGGTAGATGCTGCACTTCACATGGGAAGTGACTATTTTGAAAGGGGCTTCAGGAAAGATTTTAACCTTTAACTCTTGGTTTCCTGGTTCTTATGGGCTCAAAGCACTCCCATAACATTTCAGAATACTACTTTTTTCCATCTTCAAATGTAGGTCTCACATTATTTATGTCACATTTCCTTAAAAATTCAGACAGATGCAAACTATGCCATACTCGACATTTAAATCCAAGCTCAGTGCACACTACATCAACAGTGTTTATGCTGTCAATTAAAAGCATCACTTTTTCAAATTATATAGGGAGTGAAATGATCTCTGACAGCTGTGAATTGCAGAAAAAGGGCCCTATTGTTCAAAGAACTGCCCTTAATATAGAAAAATGCTTGCTAAACATTTGATTCAGAAGTATGGCAAACATTAATTGGCCATAAATTTAACAAGAGTTGGTTCACCCATTCCATAATCTCCACCCCCTCGTCCCCTCACCACTTCATTACTTCCCATTAGTCTTTTCAAGCAAGTGCTAACTCAGAGACAACCCTTCTACCCCTTAACATATTTCCATCTTTCTGCTGTTAAAATTCTTGTACTATTTTATTCAGCTCATTTCATCAGGTGGCTTGTGAAAGAATACAGTCTGGCTAAGCAAAGCCAGTGTTGCCAGCTCTAAGAATTTTATCACAAGTCTCCTTATGTTCTGTGTGTTATTTTTTTTAACTTTCCAGCTCCTGGAGGCGTGTGATTAGGAGAGAATCTCAGCTTTTGTTTTTAAAAAGTAAGTTTATAGTCCTTATGTTTGAAAAGTAGTTGCTGAACCGACTAGAGGGGATGCCATTTTAGATTTGGTTTTGGTAAGTAGTGAGGACCTCATAGAAGAAATGGTTGTAGGGAATAGTCTTGGCTCAAGTGATCATGAGCTAATTCAGTTCAAACTGAACAGAAGGATAAACAAAAATAAATCTGCAGATAGGGTTTTTGATTTCAAAAGGGCTGACTTTCAAAAATTAAGGAAATTAGTTAGGGAAGTGGATTGGACTGAAGAATTTATAGATCTAAAGGTAGAGGAGGCCTGGGATTATTTTAAATCAAAGCTGCAGGAGCTATCGGAAGCCTGCATCCCAAGAAAGGGGAAAAAATTTATAGGCAGGAGTTGTAGACCAAGCTGGATGAGCAAGCATCTCAGAGAGGTGATTAAGAAAATGCAGAAAGCATACAGGGAGTGGAAGAAGGGAGGGATCAGCAAGGAAAGCTACCTTATTGAGGTCAGAACATGTAGGAATAAAGTGAGACAGGCTAAAAGTCAAGTAGAGTTGGACCTTGCAAGAATATTAAAGGAATTGGCACATGAAATTGCAAGCCCATTAGCAAGAATTTTTAATGAATCTGTAAACTCAGGGGTTGTACCGTATGATTGGAGAATTGCTAACATAGTTCCTATTTTTAAGAAAGGGAAAAAAAGTGATCCGGGTAATTATAGGCCTGTTAGTTTGACATCTGTAGTATGCAAGGCCTTGGAAAAAATTTTGAAGGAGAAGGTAGTTAAGGACATTGAAGTCAATGGTAAATGGGACAAAATACAACATGGTTTTACAAAAGGTAGATCGTGCCAAACCAACCTGATCTCCTTCTTTGAGAAAGTAACAGATTTTTTAGACAAAGGAAATGCAGTGGATCTAATTTACCTAGATTTTAGTAAGGCGTTTGATACCATGCCACATGGAGCATTATTAGTTAAATTGGATAAGATGGGGATCAATAGGAAAATTGAAAGGTGGATAAGGAATTGGTTAAAGGGGAGACTACAACGGGTCCTACTGAAAGGTGAACTGTCAGGCTGGAGGGAGGTTACCAGTGGAGTTCCTCAAGGATCGGTTTTGGGACCAATCTTATTTAATCATTTTATTACTGACCTTGGCACAAAAAGTGGGAGTGTGCTAATAAAGTTTGCGGATGATACAAAGCTGGGAGCTATTGCCAATTTAGAGAAGCACAGGGATATCCTACAGGAGGATCTGGATGACCTTGTAAACTGGAGTAATAGTAATAGGATGAAATTTAATAGTGAGAAGTGTAAGGTCATGCATTTAGGGATTAATAACAAGAATTTTAGTTATAAGCTGGGGACACATCAATTAGAAGTAACGGAGGAGGAAAAGGACCTTGGAATATTGGTTGATCATAGGATGACTATGAGCTGCCAATGTGATATGGCCGTGAAAAAAGCTAATGCGGTCTTGGGATGCATCAGGAGAGATATTTCCAGTGGGATAAGGAGGTTTTAGTACCGTTATACAAGGCACTGGTGAGACCTCACCTGGAATACTGTGTGCAGTTCTGGTCTCCCATGTTTAAGAAGGATGAATTCAAACTGGAACAGGTACAGAGAAGGGCTACTAGGATGATCCAAGGAATGGAAAACTTGTCTTATGAAAGGAGACTCAAGGAGCTTGGCTTGTTTAGCCTAACTAAAAGAAGGTTGAGGGGAGATATGATTGCTCTCTATAAATATATCAGAGGGATAAATACTGGAGAGGGAAAGGAATTATTTAAGCTCAGTACCAATGTGGACACAAGAACAAATGGATATAAACTGGCCACCAGGAAATTTAGACTAGAAATTAGACGAAGGTTTTTAACTATCAGAGGAGTGAAATTTTGGAATAGTGTTCTGAGGGAAGCAGTGGGGGCAAAAGACCTATCTGGCTTTAAGATTAAACTCGATAAGTTTATGGAGGAGATGGTATGATGGGATAACATGGTTTTGGTAACTAAATATTCATGGTAAATAGGCCCAATGGCCTGTGATGGGATATTAGATGGGGTGGGATCCGAGTTACCCAGGAAAGAATTTTCTGTAGTATCTGGCTGATGATGAATCTTGCCCATATGCTCAGGGTTTAGCTGATCGCCATATTTGGGGTCAGGAAGGAATTTTCCTCCAGGGCAGATTGGAAGAGGCCCTGGAGGTTTTTCGCCTTCCTCTGTAGCATGTGGCACGGGTCACTTGCTGGAGGATTCTCTGCTCCTTGAAGTCTTTAAACTACGATTTGAGGACTTCAATAGCACAGATATAGGTGTGAGGTTTTTTGCAGGAGTGGTGGGTGAAATTCTGTGGCCTGCGTTGTGCAGGAGGTCAGACTAGATGATCATAATAGTCCCTTCTGACCTAAATATCTATGAAAAAAAAAAAGAAAAGCTTGAAAATGTGACTTGAGTGCACTCTAAAGACTTAAAAACCAAAAGGCAAATAACACCCCCAATATATTATTTTCTTAAAATCTCATGGTTTTTAAGTCATCTCATGATTTTAGAGGCCCAATGCATGATTTTTGAAGGCTTGGGTATGGTAATATGGAAATCATGAGACCAGAAATGAAGGAAATTGACTGATAGCCATTAAAGTTCTACACTCCATAACCTATCTAGCTAGTGTATGCATTACAGACTGTACAAAATGAGATTGTCATGAGATTCCACAGCGCGATCCATTTCAGTATTTCCTTCTCTCCAGTATCCTCAGCATTTTAAAGACAAACTGGAAGAGAGTCATAAAGGATGCACCACTTCAGTGCTATAGGACAAAATTTATGAGACAAAGTTAATTCACAGCTGTACATTTTATTTTAAAACGCACTTTGTAGTGACTGAATCTCTACTCAGGTTTGTATAAATTAGGAGTAACCCCACTGAAGTCTATGGACTTGTACTGGTGGAAAACTGGAATGAGGCCCAGAAAGTCCTGTGTAATGTTAATCAGGGTGGCCACATGAGTATGATATTATCCTTACAGAAAAAACTTGTAATTACCTAACCTCATAGTTAAAAATGATCAACACACATGCATATTGTACTACAAATTTCATTCATTTTAAAACAAGGATAAAATCTATATTGGCTACCTAGAAAAAAGATCATCCTATCACTATGTGTATTGGAGCAGCACCTAGAGTCCGTACCCTGAAGCGCTTACAATCTAATAGACAAGACATACAAATGGTGAGAGGGAATCCAGAGACATGAAATGACTTGCCTAAGGTCACAGATCAGTAGCACAGCTGGCATTAGAACCCCAGTGTTCTAGCTCTCAGTTACTACCCACTGGATCACCCTGCCACCTTTCTTCACAGGCACTCTTCCATCCTATCCTGTTTTTTTTTCTCATGTCACCTCTTCAACCTCTTCCCCCGCCCCCCCCCCCCCTTTGTATATTTTGTACTGCTGTCTTTTTAAATGTACAATATCTTCTAGTGGTTCCTACTGAGCTTCTAGAATCCTGTTTGTATCTCAGTGATCCTAATAATACATCTTTCTACCAGCTTATGTGATGAGAAGAGCTGCTATTTGTATCTTTCCTTTGAAATGAAATACATGTACTTTGTGCCTAAAGCCTTCCTTTTGTTATTGCTTCTGATTTGCAGATATTTTCTTTTAACAGCAAGTGATCCTGACAGAAGGAGAGAAGAAAAAATGGCCAAATATAGATGTTGTCATCCCCGGGGCAGGTATACATATAAGACAGATGATAGTGGACAATATTGTGTCTCTTATTGTGAGATAAGAATCAAGATATTATTTTATAGTGTGCACAAAGTGAGTGATTCATTACCAGGCCTGCTGTGAAGAATTACCGGAATGTTATATCTGATTGAATCAAGAATAGAGTTCTTGAAATGAGTTGCCTGCTAAAGTGTTCTCAAATGGCTCATAACAAATAACTAGGTAACAGAATATACAGCTGTGACAAGCAACCATTCAATATCTACCATGTGAAAACTGCAAGTGTGATAGTTGAAACAATGTTTCTGGTTAAAATTTGAGAGTGGTGCCATATCTGTGCTCCTTGGGCAAGAAAATCTCCTGTTGATGATAATAATAGTGGGAGATTCTCTTGGACAAGGAATAGTGAATTCGACCCACTGTGTGGGCCCCTATTATTACACAGTATTCTCATATAAAGAAATATTTGGATGAAATGCAGTTACTAAAACGTTAGACATTTGTGCAAGTTTGCCATTGTTGTATAATGAATGGCCAACACTAAGGAGTGAACTTTTTTTTTCTGATATAGCAACTGGAAGTCTTTTTTTAACATCCAATAAATAGACTGAAATAAGCAAAGTCACAATCTGGTGCATAGATACTACACAGCGGTTAAGGTGCTCAGGTACCATGATGATGAGTACGGAATAAATGCCTAAAAGATAGATAGATAGACAGAATGTATAACTGTGGTTACTATTCTAACCACAAGGAACACAGTAGTACCTCAAACAACACTGTATGGTAACTGCTGGCAAAAGTTGCTGATGTATCTGACTGAATAATATAATGCCAAAAGCTGGGAATGGGCGACAGGGGATGGATCACTTGATGATTACCTGTTCTGTTCATTCCCTCTAGGGCACCTGGCATTGGCCGCTGTCAGAAGACAGGATGCTGGGCTAGATGGACCTTTGGACTGACCCAGTATGGCTGTTCTGATGTTCTTACGCTGGTGGAATGATTATACGACTTTAGGTTACACCTCTAGACTTAAAGGAAACCTTTTATAACAATGCAAGCACTGTGAAGAGGAGAATAAACATTGTCTCTTCGTACTAGTTGCGTCAGTCTGCCTCTTTAGGGATAGTATTTTAGAGGAGTGTCCTACTCAAGAATACTCTGCTCTGAGAGTATTAAACTTTAGAATGACAGTTTTAAATGGAACAAAACCAGTACTGTGGCATATGTGGAAAGAAACGAGCCATCACTCTGGACAAAAACATTAAGTGAGAAACAAAAGAAGAGATATCAAAGAAGATGGCACAAGTAATAGAATATAGACAGTATCAGCTCTAGGCCCGCACTGGTTGGAAATAGAATCCACCCAGGGAAGGTAGTGACCAAAAGTTGTTACCATCTGATGGCTGTTCAATGGCCTGTGTAAAATGAGTTCAGTCTTTTGTGTTTTTAAATACAGTGCTTGTGAACGAAGTAGGATAGACAGCCCTGGAAACTGAGGATCTCTCTTCATTCACAGAGAAAGTACAGCCTGGGCAACAGCAGTGCAAGCTAATCCACTAATGATACTCAGGTATATATATATATATAAAATCAAGAGTTATATTTAATTCATGCCTCATGCCTACTTAACCCATAGCCTCTCTGAGGACCCTGCCAATACTGGTGAAAATTAATGCCATTTGAAAGAGGACTTTTTATGGTGTTATTTCTCATTTCACATGAATCACTAATCTGCCATCACATAAATAATTAGTTTCAGTTGCTATTGAACTTGGTTGTATTTAAAGCAATGACTGGGAGATGAAAGGATCTCTACACCATTATCAATCCCTTAAGAAATCCAGTCTTCTACATGATTAGTTTCAGTCCAGTTCCAAAATGTCCACCTCGCAAGACCTACCACTATAATTGGAACTAAATGGCACTTTTGCATACAGTTTCATTGAAGAGACTAAGAACTGCATAGACATAGAGACTGAAATACCTGCTCATCCTTTATTAAAACAAACAAACGAGAACAACATAATGAGTCAACTGAATCCATGAAATAAAAGGTTTACTGAAGCCACATTAACTGGCAACATGTTATCTCTTCATGATTTTCATTCCGAGCTTGTGCAGATGTGTAATTCCATTTTCTCATATTTCAAGGCCAGTATACATTATCATTAACCTTGGATCGTATTTTGGAGAAGATTCTGGTGTGGCTTTTTAAAGTGCCACAACAAAAGGATTTCTATGGTAAGGTGTAATGAATGGGGGCAGCTGGGAAAAAAACTTGTAGATAATCTTCAAGGACTCAGAAGCAATATAGATGATCCCTTTTCCTTTTTATCAATAACAGCCCCAGCTACAGTGATTCCTTGTGTTTGTGGTCAATGAAGTCAGTTTCTCACTAGGGATGGGTGAGTGATATGTATAAAGTAAGAACTTAGCCAAACCTTCCCTAAATTCTAACTGAATTTTTTCTGAAGTATGACACAGTCCAATGCACTTTTCAAACAAACAATATCACATGCCTCTTATTTTAACCCTGGTGTGGAAGTGGCTGTTCCAAAACACACCATGAGAAAAATGATTGGGTATTTCCAGCCAGGCTGGAGCCAATCATTTCCACAGATCTCAGGAATCTACTATGGCTAGATTTCTGGCCCGGTTGCTGGAACAAAGATATTGGGATAGTCTTGATACTTTTCAATGCGTCTCCAAATGGAACCTGCAAGAAATCTGAGCTTTGGCCATGTCATAAATATAAAGGGAAGGGTAAACCCCTTTGAAATCCTTCCTGGCCAGGGGAAAGCTCCTCTCACCTGTAAAGGGTTAAGAAGCTAAAGGTAACCTCGCTGGCACCTGACCAAAATGACCAATGAGGAGACAAGATACTTTCAAAAGCTGGGAGGAGGGAGAGAAACAAGGGGTCTGTGTGTCTGTCTATATGCTGGTCTTTACCGGGGATAGGCCAGGAATGGAGTCTTAGAACTTTTAGTAAGTAATCTAGCTAGGTATGTGTTAGATTATGATTTCTTTAAATGGCTGAGAAAAGAATTGTGCTGAATAGAATAACTATTTCTGTCTGTGTATCTTTTTTGTAACTTAAGGTTTTGCCTAGAGGGGTTCTCTATGTTTTTGAATCTAATTACCCTGCAAGATATCTACCATCCTGATTTTACAGGGGGGATTTCTTTATTTCTATTTACTTCTATTTTTATTAAAAGTCTTCTTGTAAGAAAACTGAATGCTTTTTCATTGTTCTCAGATCCAAGGGTTTGGGTCTGTGGTCACCTATGCAAATTGGTGAGGCTTTTTATCCAACATTTCCCAGGAAAGGGGGGGTGCAAGTGTTGGGAGGATTGTTCATTGTTCTTAAGATCCAAGGGTCTGGGTCTGTAGTCACCTAGGCAAATTGGTGAGGCTTTTTACCAAACCTTGTCCAGGAAGTGGGGTGCAAGGTTTTGGGAAGTATTTTGGGGGGAAAGACGTGTCCAAACAGCTCTTCCCCAGTAACCAGTATTAGGTTGGTGGTGGTAGCGGCCAGTCCAAGGACAACGGGTGGAATATTTTGTACCTTGGGGAAGTTTTGACCTAAGCTGGTAAAGATAAGCTTAGGAGGTTTTTCATGCAGGTCCCCACATCTGTACCCTAGAGTTCAGAGTGGGGGAGGAACCTTGACAGGCCATCAGTAATGACAACTCTGTCTAGGGCAGTCTGGAGAGGCCAAAGACTGTATAGACCCTTTAGAGTTCCCTAAGACATCCAGTTCCCTGTCCATTGACAACTGAAAAAAGTCCTTTCTGTTTCTGACACATACTCCTCTTTACATGCAGTTTTAAAAGCATCTCTCTCATCACTATCTCCTCTTTCTCACCTCTAGACTCGATGACTGAGCCCTTAATCTCACTTTCCCTTCTTGACTCCTACCCTCAGACACTTTGAATGTTCTTCATAATGAGGTGGATGATTGTTTTGGCTGCAATTAGATGGACTTAGTGCCTCCATGCATAACACCTGCAGTGTTATGGCTGTAACAGCTCTTTGTCCTTACCTGGCTAGCTTAGCAGTAGAGGAGGGAAGGATGAGTGGGCATTTGAATTACTCCAGAAGTATGACTGCATTTTTAGGACTGGCAGCCAGAACTAACACTGTGTCATTCTAACAAGACATGTTTTTGTTAATAGTGGTGACACTAGACAGAGCAGCAAGAGTAGTATTACATTCTCCTCCTGTGAAACGTTTGCAATAACATTACATGATATTCTTAACAAATGACTCCTGGACCATTTTATCCAACGCAGTCAGACAGAGCAGCTGTCCTGGTTCCCAGCCTTCTGGCTCTTGCCTCTCAGGAGCCTTAACAGGGCCTGCTTCCTCCATTCTCCTTATAGCAATGGTGTTCAGGACATGAAAACACATCAGGCGACGTAAGAAACAGCGTAATATAGCTGAATGTGCTGCCAGGACTGCAGTAGCAATAGAGACGGTACCTGAGCCTACATGAAGAACAGTTGATAAACCAGCAGAACCCCAAAAGTCTGAGAGAGGGGTCTATACAAAAAGACTGTGGAAAGAGCCAGGTAAAAAGTGACGAAGAAGGCAGGCAGCGGAGGGGAACACAGTCATGCTTCCGTGAGGAGGCTGCTGTGCTGCCACCAAGTTATTCCTGCCTAGCGGCAGGAATAAAGCCAAAAGGGGAGAGTATAGCTAAGCACTTCACTTGCATGATAAGGAAGGATCTCACTTAATCCCATGTTTCCATAGATATACTTACAGTCTGCTCAGACCTCACTCTTATCTTGCCCTGCGCTCTATTGAGTAGAGGAGTGGGCAGCTAAGAAGCTTGAGATTTACTTCCAGGCAGTGTGGTAGATTACCTAGTTATGAACTTTATTGTGCCCATGCATTAACTGCACTCAGGTTCGTTGTGGGGTGTGAAACCTGGCACTTCCTGCTGCATACCCTACAAGGACTTGTAGGATCAAGGTCTAAGTCTGTACAGAGGCTGACCTATTGCAACCCACACGAGCTAGTAGCTGTTGATTAGTAGTGCAGGCTTAGCTGTCAAAACGCAGCTTTCACAAACCCATAGTAACCCATGGCTGGGTATTTTGGAAATAAGAGTTAACTTAGATATATAAAACACATCAGAAAAAAAATGGAAGAACTGAAACAACAAAGTTATGTTAACCCATGAGCCACTTATTTTTACTGAGGTACTTTGGTTTTCAGTGAAAGTACTGCATTTGAGCAACAAGAGAAATTATATTTCTTCTTTATTGCCTTACACACTGTTGAGAAGATGGCTCTAATTTCAGGACAACTTGTGATATTGAACTTGATGTAGTGCTTGTGAAAAGTGTTGGTAGACAGCCAGAGATGCTGGGGCCCTATCTTCATCAACAGAGAAAGCACAGCCTAAGTGGCAGTAACAGTAGAAGCATCCCTTCTCATGTGGGTCAACAGAATCCAGGACAATGAGTGTCCAGGCCCCAAGTGTCCAGAAAATAACTATACAGTAAAGGTGATTGGGAATTGTCACTGAAACAATTGTTTCACTAAAAATGATGTTTCATCAAAACCATCAACTGTTCATGGAACAGTGTCAGGTTCAACAGAACACCAAGCTCAAAAAAAGTTTTGTTAAAAAGAGGTCTGAGATGATCAAAAATGTCCCATTTCAATGTTGCCAAATTGGAAAATCTTGTTTTTTTGAGTCAGAATGACTTCTGGTTTCAGAATTTTACTAAATATACACTGGGAAAAAAGTTTAAAAAGAAAAAAATGTAAAAGTCAGAACAAAATGATTCAAAATTAGTGAAGCAAAAGATTTTGATTGACCTGAACTGAAAAAAAAATCAGATTTTTGGTTCCCCAAAAATGTGATTTGAGATTTTTTTGTCCTGGTTCAGGAATGGAAAAAACTTCAAAAATGTAAAAAAATCTCACAGATTGGGAAAATCATAGAAGGTCAGGGTTGGAAGGAACCTCAGGAGGTCATCTAGTCCAAACCCCTCCTTGAAGCAGGACCAATCCCCAATTTTTGCCCCAGATCCCTAAATGGCCCCCTCCAGGATTGAACTCACAAACCTGGGTTTAGCAGGCCAATGCTCAAACCACTGAGCTATCCTTTCCCCCCCCCCCCGCTCCATCATCTCATGCCCTATACAGTACTATGAGCAGGTTAACAGAAGACTGGCAGTGAAAAATGCCTATTCTTCTCTTTGATGGTGGGTACTCATATGTTTGACTCATCTTTAGAGAATTATAGTCCAACTAGTTCCTGGAAGATATATGCACCAGATCCTCAGCTGGTTTAAGTGGGTGCAGTTCCATTGACTTCAGTGGAGCTAAGCCTATTTTCACCAGCTGAGATTCAGGCCCTTAAAGTTTTAAAAGTAACCATGTTACATGTTTTTAGCTGGTAAAGTGGACCCAAATCTTTCAGTCCTGGGCTTTGAGCCAAACAGCATAGCTTTAGTCTTTCCCACATTCAGCAATGACGTGTGTTTCAATAGTGAAGCCTGGAAACTGTCAAAAACTGCTCTGGAGATGGATCTGGTCCTTGTCTACAGCAAAGTTACTGACAAATATCTCAGTGCTGTCAACATACACATACACACACACACAGCCAAATGGCTTTAAAGGTTGTAGAAATGTGTATACATATTTTAATAACAGAAACACACATGTCCTTATAATCAAAATGTAATATGGGGCTCAAAGGGACATATTTTATCACTATTAGCTGCACCTCTTGCAAAACTCACAGACAATCTAACCACATGGGATGAAAAAATGCTTTTTAAAATGATTTAAATATTTCCTAAAAAAAAGAGGATCAACAAAGTTTAAATTTATCTGCTAGAAATGTAGTGTGTGCCCATAGGCAGTACATATCTTGCCTTAGCCAGTGTTCTGACAGATTTGCCACCGATGACACAGAACCAGAACCAGGCATATTGTGAGAATATAGTGAATCAAATTGTGCACTATTTTAAATTGGCATAAATCCAGAATAATTTCACCACGGTTTCTGTAACTGAGAGCAGAATTTGTGTATCATTTTTGTTGTGATCGTCAGCAAGTTATTTAGGCAAAAATGTTCTACAGTTAGGCATATAAATCCATAGCTAGGCCCCTAACATAAAAATGGCCTGTTTCCCCACTCCCCGCCCCCAGAGGTATCAGTGAAACACTCGTGTTTGGTATGATAAGGGGCAGGAAAAATGCACCCACTGCCTAGCCATTGTCAAATGTGCATGGTAGAGGTGAGTTTCAGCAAGAGATTTGAAGGACACAATGGTGCATAAGAGGCATCAGGGAGAAAGAACTAAGGTGCTTGAAGGAAAGTTGGACACAATTTCTTTATTTAAAGAAGTATAACTAATAAAGAGACTTTTTAGGATCAAATCCTGATTCCCTTTAAGTAAACAGGAATTTTGCCATTGACTTCATGTATTCCAGGATTCTACCCTTAATCTTTATTAAAGTTACTAATCCGTTTTCATACCTCCTAAAATAATGGTAAGCAAGCAAGTCTAGCTTCCTTTCTACTACTACATTACCATCCTTTGCTTTTCTTGCCTTAAAAAGGAAAGCTTCTATTTGAGAATGAATTAGCTTGTATTTGTAAAGCACTCGGAAGGTACAAACTGCTCTATACATACTTATTTTTTATTATTATTACTATTTTATTATATATAGTTTTAGAAATATTTTATAGATGCTAAAGGACAATTTGGGATTTAAGCATAATGGACCCCAAACCAGTCCCATCCTCTCTTCTTGACGGTGCATACTTTCGTCTTGCTGATACTTATGTGTGTACCATGTCTTCTGCTGGACAGGTAACTCCTGTCACACTGAGTGAAATTCATCTCTGCACAAGGCCGAGGCATCACTGATGTCGTTGAGGATCTTAATTAGAACTTAAGTGGTACCTAGGGGACCTGTTGCTGGACCTCTGCACAGGGATGACATTCACCCACTGAGATGAAGGAGATTTTTCCTGAGTGGTTCTCTGTCTCTTGGACCTGAAGTTCC
Source organism: Caretta caretta (assembly GCF_965140235.1). Classification (NCBI taxonomy): domain Eukaryota; kingdom Metazoa; phylum Chordata; order Testudines; family Cheloniidae; genus Caretta; species Caretta caretta. Next base: position 91,455,845 of record NC_134210.1, on the reverse strand, counting down.
TGAGCTGTATTCCCCATGTTGTGGGAGTGACCATGATGTATGAATTTTTTGGTTGCTTGTACAAGACTCAAAATTAATCTTATTGAGACTACTTTTCAAACGTGTAAAAAATGAAAACACCTACGAACACAAAGAATCCCAGAGTCTGTATGAATACAAAAGATTAGGAGGCACAATACATATGTAGCTCAGAAGCCTTATGGAATAGTAACAGGCCCTTCGCCACATCTCCCCCTCCACCAACACCACACTCAGTCTCTCTTTCTCTGTTTCTGCTTCTCTCTGAAACACAAATGCAAACTCCAGATAGTTGATATAATCGGGTGTTTGGTGAATATTTGGTTTTGGGAGGAATCCAGACTGCTTCACCTTTTGTCAATTCATTGATGGAGGCGTACCTAAAAGCTTCTAAATGCTTCCATGGTAGAAGATTTCAGAATCTAACTGAAATGGTTCATTTCCTCTTAAGCAAGAGCCAGTCAAAAAGCTTGAGAAAATACAGTGCTCCAAACACATACACAAGAACTCAGCGGTAGAACTGGGACAATTTTTTCAAATGAAACATTTTTTCACTGAGAAACGTAGATTTGGGTCCACTGGAACATTTTGTGATTTTGGTTTTTGTCGAATTTGCCAAATTGTTTCGGTCAGAAAAATAAAACAGAAACAAAACTCGCAACACTCAAAATGAAACATTTTGACTTTTCGGTTTGAATTTTACTTCAATTTTATTGACCATTAAAAATGGTAAAAAACTAAGAACCCTAAAAAGATGAAACAAAATGTTTCATTTGACTCAAAATTATTTTTTTTTAACTTTTTGGCTCAGCCTCCAAACCAAAAAATTGGTTATTTGCACATCTCTACTGGTAAATCATTAATCCTTGCCACTGAAGAATGCAGATTTTGAATTTCAAACTCTTCATGGAAATATGTCCTCATGTACTACAGATACAGACAATAAAAATCTCAACCTGTCTAACTCTGACCCTTCTGTGGTGGGGGAAAGGGGTAAGGGGAACGTCTAAGCCTTAGTCTCTAGGGTATCTTTACACTTCAAACCAGTGTAAGTAGAAGCATGAGGTTTTTGAAGGGGTGCTCTTGTGTCTTCATCAAATTGGTTTTCCATGGCATTTGCAAAAGCTTATTTTTGGGGAGTGTGCATGAGAGGTGGGAGTGAGAATCTCAGACATTTTCTTCCTCCACAATGCAGCTGCAGATCTACCTCATTCTTGAGAGTTCAAGGAAAATCCATAGCACCTCAGACTCACACACGCACTCACACAATGTATCAAACCACGCTTTGGTTTTCTTTTTAAGATGGGGTTTTTAAAACACGTAAGGGAGTTTGGTACTGAGCTCCTGTGGAAAATCAATGGGAGTTGGGGGCCTAACTCCTTTAGGTATGTTTGAAAATTCCACCCTTGGTACTCCCAATGCTCACATTTACAAGTCTCCTTTTACACCATCATAGGTATTACAGCAGAATTAGAAAGATGAAATTATCATTTGAATAATCTTGTTTATAATATATTTCCCCAAAGCAGATCTTATGATTTAGAGACAATTAGGAGAGCTGTAATAATATCCTTTTATGATATGAATTGTCAGGGTGCCTCAGGTCATATATGCCTCCTTGTACATCAGTCAACATAATGCCTGGACAGACTACAGAGTTTCCTGTTTTGTTTTGTTTTTCACTGTAAGTAAATACCATAACTTTGTCATATCTTGGACCAAACCCTAAACTCCTTACTCAGTTTGTATTCCAGTCTAACTCAGGCAAACTAGCAATGAAATCAATTGGCAGTAATGTCCTGTTCTGCAGAATACTTGCAATGTTATGGCATTTACTTAGTGTTATGGCATTTATGTCAGTACTTTTATGGCCTTCATCACAGTCTCTGAACACATAACAATCATTAATGGATTTTATCCTCAGAACACCCTTGCGAGATAGGGAAGGATTATCCCCATTTTACAGACAGGGAACTGAAGCACAGGGTAGATTACATGACTTACCCAAAATCACACACTGAATTTGCGGATAAGCTGGGAACTGAACCGTAGAGCAGTAGAGTAGACTCATTCATCTCTCTCTCTCTCTCTCTCTCTCTCTCTCTGCCATTAGATAGGTCAGAACACCACCATGCTACAGGTGAAGAGTACACTGCATTGGTCAGTGTACATATGCCCTCACCCAACCCAGACATACTCCTTTGGCCTTGGTAGTGTAGGCCTGTTTCCCGCCCTGTGTATTCCTAGAGCAGAAGCATCCAAAATATGGTTGCCTCTCAAATGGGAATGCTAAAGGAAAATAGCTCTCAGTGAACACTCCCTGTACCGTAAGGACATATGCTAGTGCAGCCATATTTTGTCCCTCAAGATTGTGTGTGAATTTAGTGCTCATGATTGACAGCCCTGGACTGGAGTCCTCTAACACCCTACATTTAGAAGGTCAATTTGAATCACACTTATGCAGTTCGGGCAAGTGAATTGTGCTAGTGTTGATAGCGATATTAAACATTACACATTTTAATAGCAACACTCTGTTACAATGCATCGTGTGTGCTGCGTTTTATTTCAGAGGGGAACCATGTTCCTGTGTCACATGACTACTTCGGTGCGATCATCATTGTGCTCCAGTAATGAATAGATGGCTAAGTCAGTGCCCTCCCTTCAGGTGTAACAGCAGTGTAGCTTCTGCCCTTGTGGTAGGAGGGCTTTGTTGAGTGGGAAACTACAGTCATCGTCACTCATTTTCTATGAGTGCACTTTATGAAACGCCTCATTAACGGAGCCTAACATTTTTATGAATAGTGCCCAAAGAATTCTCTGCATAAACTCAGCTAGTTTAAAAATGTTTTTCTCCACTTGTTGAAACTTTTTCTTGTGTTTTGCTTTTGATTATGGCTTTCTCAGCTGCCTCTTTTTACGGTGGAAGGCTAATTTATGGTTACCAGACAGAATGGCGGGCATCCCATGATAACTGGTGGAAAGAAAACCAGTTTCCAGTCATTTGTTCTGGTTTTCCTCATGCTGCCCTTTGGAGTGTCAGCTTTGGCAGGCTACTCCCACTGACGGTCTTCCCCTCCATTCTGACATCACTTTGGAGTGCCTGGTGTGTCCGAGGGAAACACAAAAAGGGGGCTGTTAGGAACTGGGTGGGTAGAATGAAGTTGTACCTTGAATGCGTCCTGACAGCGTTTCTCATTCATGGGGCTTTCTATTAAAGGGGAAGGGCAAATTAGGCCCAAACTTTAAATATGACAAAACAAAAAAGTTTTTACCAAGTATAAGACCAACAGAACTATTTCCAAGATTTTTATTTTTTCAATTCCAATAGAAATAGATTGTTTATTCATTTAGTTTTTAAATAAAATGTTCCCTTGTAGCATTTGGCACCCTGCATCTTGATAGTGCAGCAAAATTGACTCGAAAATGCAAAGTGCAAGATTAGAGAATTGCAAATACTAAACAACCAGTGTAAAGCATGCGAAGTAAATTAGATTTTTAATAGTCTTCTTATTTCAATAATCTAGGGTGTTTTTGTAGCACAGGAAAAGAAATATATTTTTGGAGGTAATTTTAAAAATATGTGAATTTTAATTGGAGAGTGACCTTTGAAAAGACTGCTATAAATAGTAGACATTTTCGACCTGATTTTCAGAGATACTTAATACCCAGAAGCTCACTGACGTCAGCTGGAGTTATGAATGCCCAGTAGTTCTGACAATCAGGTTGTGTATCTAAATGTACTTGCCATGTTAGTCATCATGTTGTACATAAAGATGAGTCAAAACCAGATTCTGGATGCCTTAGGATTTTAGGAGTGGTGGCTGATGGTTCATAGTTAAATGGGTGGATCAAAATCTGTCCCTACAGGTTTAAGCCCAAGTCAGAAGTGGTCTGTTCTGGTTCTTACTTGAAAATGTCCAGGTTCCCGTTCTTGCAGGATTTGCTATTCAAGTTCTTTTAACTCTTGTGAGAACAGCTGATCTTGAAAGATTTCTGTGAGTCAAGATGGAGGACATCTCACAAAACCAGCTGATTTCAAAAAATTTCCACCATTTTTAGCCAAAATCTTGTGAGAATAGCCTTTGAGATTTTGGTACGTTTGAAAGCAAACATAAAACCTTGTCTGGATTCAACTTTGAACCCAACCCTGGCCTAAAAATTATCCAAATTTCAACACGCTGTCCTTTGTCCATCTCCAGTTGGGTGCATTTCAGTGTTTATCTCAGGACTGGGGAGGTTACTCTGAGTAGGCTCAATGTGGTCACTGTGTATATACATTTCAAATTTCTCTGTTATACCCTGAACTACACTGATTTGCCAAACTGGTTAACTTACACAAATTATACCAGTTTATGTTTAGAATGCCTGAATAGGATCTGAGTGAAATGCTGTGATCAGGGTTAGGTCAGACTGGATGGTCACAATGGTCTATGATGGCCTTAAAATTGATGAGTCTATGATCTAATTTTTCCCATTCTAATACGTTTCTGTCAGATCACCATATAATGCCAAGCTTCCAAACCAAAGAGTCATTAGTAAAGATCAGTTTCAAATAACAATAGAACCCTACAAAAAGTTAAACTGCATTCTTTATTCTAAAGGGCCCTTATGTTGCTTTCTTTACAAAGAAATATGAAGGATTTGAATCCAGATTCTATGCTGTTGGGTGCAGTACAAATACCATCTATTGGTTAATAAACAAGATAGGCAGCCCTAACAATATTATTTTCAACACTTGTGAAATTTTAATATTTCCACTCAAAAATGAGCCTATTTTTACTCAAATAAAGTATTTTCCCCACAGAATTCATGGATAATCTGACCCTATCTGTGCAAGTCATTTGTTATGCTTGCCTCGCAGGGTAAAACCTATCCTTTCAGTTAGCTGGCTGATCAGTCACTCTGGACTTCCTTCATCTCTAATCAGATCCCATGAGACCTGAAGAGAAATTGCATATAGTACATACCATACCACCACACATACATGTTACTCATCCCAGCGGCATGGTTAGTTTCTGGTCAAATTTTCTTGCATAACTGCAGGACTGGAGCTGGGGAACCAGCTGTACTTCCTATTTGTGTGGTGATCCAGCCTTCACTTGGGTAAGCCCTAAAGCATCTGGATAGTAGCTCTGGAGGAGGGAAGTAACTTTAGAATGCTATATTAACTCATTTCCATTTAACTCATTTGTTGCCAGGTAAAACATTCTTCAGATGCTCTTTTGTTCCTTTGCTTGTTAAAGTAACTCAGAACCAGCATATGGGTTTGGTGGGGTGCTGATGTGGTGGACTGTAACAGGGTTCAAAAGAGAACTAGATACATTTATGGAGGAAAGGTCCATCAATGGCTCTTACCCAGGATAGGCAGGGATGGTGTCCCAAGCCTCTGTTTGCCAGAAGCTGGGAATGGGTGACAGGGGAGGGATCACTTGGTGATTACCTGTTCTGTTCATTCCCTCTGGGGCACCTGGCATTGGCCACTCTCGAAAAACAGGGTACTGGGCAAGATGGACCTTTGCTCTTAACTTGGCTAGGAAAATTGCTGTGCAAATGAGGATGGCAGATGTTACCAAAAGGGATGGAGAAAGTTTAAAAAGAAACCACACTAATGGTGAAATTTTCTGCACAATGGGCTCAGCTTTAATACTCTGCTTTCCCTAAATGGGCAGAAACAAGAAAAGAATTTTGCTGTTAGTTTCTTTGTTTTGTATGCATTTATTTTATAGAGCAAGTCACATAACAAATTACTAGGAGACCTGAAGCTATGAGTATAGCCAGTACTCTGCTCTATCCACAAGACACACACTCTTCCTTGCCAGTCCCATGTCTGATGTTTGTGAACTCTTTTTAGGAGGGGAAAACATGATAAACAGCTTTCATCTGTTAGTTCTTAGATTGCCACATTACACTTGATTAAAATCTGAACTCGGCAAAACTTTTAAGATTTTTTTTTAAAGAAACACCTCATGCAATGCAAGGAAGGAGCTGTTTTTTACATGGCAAAGAGGCTGTGAAGTTTACTTCTGATTCACAAAGGAAACTTGGATGGTCAATGGGCTATACACTAGGGGTATGTCGACACTACAAAATTAGGTCAAATTTATAGAAGCCGGTTTTGTAGAAAGCATTTTTATACAGTCTATTGTGTGTGTCCCCACACAAATGCTCTAAGTGCATGTAGTTGGCGGAGTGTCTCCACAGTACCGAGGCAACCATCGACTTCCGGAGCGTTGCACTGTGGGTAGCTATCCCACAGTTCCCACAGTCTCCGCCGCCCATTTGAATTCTGGGTAGAAATGCCAGTGCCTGATGGGGCTAAAACATTGTCGTGGGTGGTTCTGGGTGCATATCATCAGGCCCCCCTTCCCTCCCTCTCTCCGTGAAAGCAAGGGTAGACAATCGTTTCGCGCCTTTTTTCTTGAGTTACCTGTGCAGACGCCATACCACGGCAAGCATGGAGCCCGCTCAGCTAACCGTCACCGTATATCTCCTGGGTGCTGGCACACGTGGTACTGCATTGCTACACAGCAACAGCTTATTGCCTTTTGGCAGCAGACAGTGCAGTATGACTGGTAGCCATCGTCGACGTAGTCTAAGGTGCTCTTTTAACCAACCTCGATGAGGTCGGGGTGCCTGGGCAAACATGGGAGTGACTCAGCTAGGTCATTGCCCTTTTAAGTTTCATTTCATGGCGATTCAGTCCTACCAGTAGTGCACTGTCTTTTAATCTGCAGCCAGCAGAAGACGATGGCCAGCAGTCATACTGCACTGTCTTCTGCCGAGCACCCAGGTGATGACAATGGCTAGCGGTCGTACTGCAAGATGTATAAAGATAGATGAAGTGGATCAAAACAAGAAATAGACCAGATTTGTTTTGTATTCATTTTCTCCTCCCTCCCTCCATGAAATCAACGGCCTGCTAAACCCAGTTTTGAGTTCTATACTTGAGGTTTTGAGTTCTATCCTTGAGGAGGCTATTCTGTTTCTCGCAAAGCCACCCCCTTTGTTGATTTTAGTTCCCTGTATGCCAACCCTGTAAGCCATGTCGTCAGTCGCCCCTCCCTCCGTCAGAGCAATGGCAGACAATCGTTCCGTGCCTTTTTTCTGTGCAGACGCCATACCACGGCAAGCATGGAGCCCGCTCAGATCAGTTTGGCAATTAGGAGCACATTAAACACCAAACGCATTATCCAGCAGTATATGCAGCACCAAAACCTGGCAAAGAGAAACTGGGCGAGTAGGGGATGTCAGTGCGGTGATGAGAGTGATGAGGACATGGACACAGACTTCTCTCAAAGCACGGGCCCTGACAGTGTGGGCATCATGCTGCTAATGGGGCAGGTTCATATGGTGGAATGCCAATTCTGGGCTCGGGAAACAAGCACAGACTGGTGGGACCGCATAGTGTTGCAGGTCTGGGACGATTCCCAGTGGCTGCGAAACTTTCGCATGCGTAAGGGCACTTTCATGGAACTTTGTGACTTGCTTTCCCCTGCCCTGAGGCGCAAGAATACCAAGATGAGAGCAGCCCTCACAGCTGAGAAGCAAATGGCAATAGCCCTGTGGAAGCTTGCAATGCCAGACAGCTACCGGTCAGTCGGGAATCAATTTGGAGTGGGCAAATCTACTGTGGAGGCTGCTGTGATGCAAGTAGCCAACACAATCAAAGATCTGCTGATATCAAGGGTAGTGACCCTGGGAAATGTGCAGGTCATAGTGGATGGCTTTGCTGCAATGGGATTCCCTAACTGTGGTGGGGCCATAGACGGAACCCATATCCCTATCTTGGCACCGGAGCACCAAGGACCCTTCTGCCAGGTGAAGATAGCTGGAGCATAGCACCTTCTGGTCTCTCCTCCTCCCTGCCCTCGACACACACCCTGCATCAGAGATTTTGGGTAGAGTAGGGCAGGAGCCAGCTAAGCCAGGTCTATGCCTGCTGGGGACACCTCCTCATACCAGATGAATGTGGCCAACTAGGGAGATGGGAACAGCCACAGAGCCGGGCAGAAAGTCTGCCTCATTGGGCATAGGGGAGTGCCAGGACTATCTTGTACCCACATGCTAGAGGCAGCAGCACACATGCCTGCCCATTCTGTGCTCCCTTGCCATGCGCTGTTGTTGCACTGTACTGTGCTGGTATCATTAAGCCTATGGGAGGAGTCACAAGTGGCTTCTTCATGCCCTTTCTTTATGTGGCTGACAGAGCAGGGTAGTCAGAGCTCATGGAAAATAGATGAGAGTGATGAGGGGAAAATGCCTTTTCAGGTGTCTCACTCCTCCTTTGTGCTGTTTACACCACTACCCCTCACCACGGGCGGAGAAGGCCCTAAGGCAGCAGGGTCACTATGATCTCAATGCATAGGGGTAGGCTAGAGAAAAGTTGTGCCAAGGGACTCCATACCTACTGCACTCTATCTTGCCTTCCTCTGAATGGCCTCTCACATGTACTGAGTGGAATGGGAGTTTAGTGTGGGATGAGGTGGGTGGGGGGGTGGCCAGGGGATCTGGAGGCCTAACCTTGGTATATATAGACCAACATACTATTATGTCCCATGAAATGAGAGGAAGGATGGTCCCATGGGGCTGGGACTCAGAACCTTTAGGCTTTGCCACAGCCTTCCTTTAACCTCAGTCAAACCACTTAATTGTTCTGTCCCTCAGTTCCCAACCATTAAAATGGGGATAATAGTATTTCCCTACCTCATGGGGTACTGAGAGATGCACACATATTATGACAAGAGGGGCCAGAGAAGTACCCAAGGTAGATAGAACTTAGTACTGGCTTCACAGATGCCCAAGACCAAAAGGATTGTGGGGGAAGATTGCCTGTCTTCAATTCTATTTAGATATAACACATGCTTATTGTACATGTGTATATGTGCAGGAGTTTGCTCATGTGTTTAGAGAAAGAGAACAGGGACACAGAGAGTGAGAAACAAGACAGGAGAAAGACTCATAAAAACATATTTCAAGTATATATGTAGTATGTTATACTTATGTGCATGAACAGTAATAAAAGCAAGTGGCCACATTCATATTACTTCCCAGGTAGTAATGTGTTATCTCTTATAGGTCTAATATGTAAAACATAGTCTGCTTATGTAGTATTTGTATATAAGATATGTATATACAGAGAGTCATAGAGGTCTGAGCATAGGGTTGGAAGGTTCTGAGTGCTTTGCACTGGTTCTACTGTTGACTTGCTGTATGGCCTTGGGCAACACACTTAACCTCTCTACCTCTGTTTCTCTACCTGTGAAATGGGGATATTAAAATGTATTGAGCTGTCTCTAAGCAGTGGGGTGAGAGTTAATGTCTGTAAAGGTGAAGAACATAGCAGCAGATGACAGCAAGAAGGAAAAAGAACAGGAAGAAAAGGAACAAGAGGGAGGGAAATGAGTAAAAAAAGAATGATTGAACGAGGGAAAGAAAAGGGAGTTAATGATGGGAGGAGGAAATCATAGAGCAACACAATCTCTTGGGATCAGTGCACTCCTGTATTGAGCTTTGTGCCTCCCTTTATTAAAGGGATAACAGGGTAAAGTTCAGCACCTGGTGCTGGGTTGGACACCCTTCATGACTGCCCTTATTTATTCTCCCTGCTGCCATGGTCTGTAGAGGGCTTGCAGCAGTAGGGAATCACCAGTAGAGAACCACAGCTACAGCCATACTTTCTATTGCCCCCAATGTGCCGCCCCTCTCACCCCATCCTCTGTATCAGTGGCTTCAGAGGAGAAAACCCAGAGCTGGCCTTTGGGCTACCCTTACACCTTCCCTATGGCCACCGTGTGCCAAGAGAACCAGCACAAAGGAGCAGAGGCAACAGTGAATCTGTCCACGGTCCCTAAAACATGGGAGGAATTTTTTAGGTTTTTTTTTTAAATAACATGTTACATTGTAGATTTATGCTTGTGTCCCTTAGTCAGCATGACACAAATACAAATACCACTAGCAATTCACAAAGGTCCGGTGGAGGGGGAAGCTTTTGCTGAGCTCCTTTGTCATTCCACTGCTGCTTCTCATTTTTCTGCTTTTTATTTTTGTATCTCCACCTGTCTCCTGCTTGTTCTTTTCATCTTCATCTCTCTCTTTCTCTCTCCTGGTTAGGATGTGGCCCTCAGCAGGTGCCTCTCATACTTTCTGGTTCTTGAGTTAAAATCTTTGGTCAGCCTTGACTGTGTGAGGGAACTCATTCAGTGACTCAAAGGCCAGAGGATTGGTTTCCCGTTCAACCTTTCGGATCCTAGGGCTTATGAAGAATAACACCAAGCACTGCCTTTGGGAAGCCTTCATGAAAGCTGAAAGTGAAAGAAAGGTAATAATTACATTTAAACAATCAACCAAAGCAAATCTCACCTTTGGGTTTGTATATTTGTAGTGAAGCAATAATTACAAGGCGCTTGTGTTGCAGCATTGTGTTTGCTTTGAAAAACAGAATGCCTTTGCTCCCCACTGGATGCATAATTGGATCTCCTGAATTAAAGTAGTGATGCAGTAAAGTTTATTTATCCAGGGCTCGTTAAAAGAAAAACTGAATGGAATGAGAAAACTCCCACTTAGGGGATGGGATTAAATACTCATAGGGTATCCCTCCCCCATGCTCTTTCAAGCTTTTTTGTTTCTCAATCTGCTTGGAAAGAAAAAGTAAATTGCCAGAAGTGAGATTAGTAGGGAATATTGTTCTAAGGACAATAGGTCTTGCTGGACGGGTATGAGATCTCTGCTTCAAAAACATTACCAGACTTGGAGGTGTGTGAGCTCTTAATTGCCTACCTCTGATAAATTGGCAGTAAAAAAAAAAAAAAAAAACAACTCATTCAGCATTGCATTAGCCTGGATCAAGTCCACTTGCTAATCAGAGTTTAATGAGGAGACTGCTAGCCCTAACATATTCAAAATGTTCAAAATTGCCCTGGCCTCATGTTTGTGTGGTTAGCATTTCCTTTCCCCTATCACCCCAGTATATATGCTAAGTCCTACAAAGAGAAACACACATCCTGAGAGAAATTAATTAAGTTTGGGCCAGGCACTGTGGGTCATTGGAAGGGAGAGTGGGAGATGATGAACGTCCTCCTTAAAAGAAGTGAAAATGTAGGGCCATGAGTTATATGATTATAATTCATTCCCCTGGCATCCAGATGGTTCACACTCAGTCACTGGGGTAAAAGCCCTGCGCTGCTCAAAAGCAAATCAGACCTTTAGCGAGATCAGACGAATAGCAGGATTTCCAAATCCTTTATCAAATGCAAGTCTTATTCTGCTGTTTTTCAGACTACCGAAGTCACATAGAAGTGTTCAGAAATTGTGAGTCAGGCCTCTGAACATTATTGGTATTTTTTATTATTTGTATTACCATCATGCTTAGGAGCCCCAACCATAGCAGGACCCCATTGTGCTAGGTGCTGTAAAACACAGACAAGCGGCATGCCAAACAGCTTATAACATACAGTCATGAGATTGTTTATCTTCTGATTTGCCTTCTGGTTTTTGAGCCTTTAGGGTTCATCATCTTAAATTTTTCCCTGAAGCCAAAAGGGCTAGAAATTTACTTTTTTTTTTGTAGTGAAAGCTGAGATTCTCACATAATCACTTGACCTCCAGGAGCTGAGTCTTTAAGAGAAACAACAAATATTGTGACACTAGCAATAAAATCATGAAAGCTGGTAATACTGAAGTCAATGGAGTTATATCAGGTAAAAGTCATGTGAGTTAGAGCACAATCAGGCCCTCTGTGTCCAAAATGTTTGAAGAAACTGACAGTATCGAGCACGGATATGAAGTATTAGGTGCCCATTCCTCATTTCCCTTTATGCTGTTCCAGACTGTTGAAGGTTCACCCAACTCTTCAAGATCTCAGGGAAATTTGCTATCTCTGCCACAAAGCTTTCTGCTCAGAAAGAATATTTTCATGACTTCTGCCGGTATGTGTCTCGCCAAATGACTATAGGCAATATAACGAGGCACAAAATGATTCTTTTAAGGTTGGAACTAAACTGAACTCAGTTGATTCCAGGCTACTCACTCTTAAAACTCATGTCTTCTATTATGTAAATTATATCACATTTCAAGTGCCATTTTTGTAATGGTGTCATTCAGAAGGATCAACCTAATCAGCCCTGTATACAAAAAAAAATACTTCCCTCCCAACTAAAGATGTAATACCAGTTTTGTACAGTCCCAAGAATTTATTGAATCAAAGCACTAATACTCAACACTGGAGCAGGCAATGTCTGTACTGAATATGTAAAAAGTATTTGATTGAAGAAGAATTGCTCAGTGTTTTTTGTTTTTTGTTTTCAACTAAACACTAATATTCTGCTTTGCCTGAGTTTTAGAGCTGTTTAGGAAATTATTTTTTTCCTGGAAAATGTTCTGACAAAACCATTTGTAAAAAATCTCCTCAAGTTTTGGGGGGGGGGGGGGGAGGGATTCATTAAAAAGAAACCTCCAAAAGGTAACATTTTGATAAAAATGAATTTTTTTCATGAAAATTAACTTTTAGTCATAAAACCATTTTCCTTCAAAAATGTTTCTATAGAAAATTTTCTTCCAACTCTACAAATACTGCACATGAATTTGTATTAGCCAAGCTTCATGTGTTATTTCTTAAAGAATTTTTTGTCTTCCTGCGCATAGACTCATAAACTTTAAGGTCAGAGAGGACCATCATGATCATCTAGGTCTGACCTCCTACACACTGCAGGCCACAGAACTTCATGTGTATGTTTTCTATAAGATTGTACATAGTACATTGTACTTTGCGGAGACCTTGTCTTTACAAAGTATGTACTGTATTATTAGCACAATATATACATGGCATGCAGCTTGGATGTCTATTACAGTACTGACTGAATATCAAAGTCCTGTTCCAGTATAAAATTTGGGATTGACTCTGGGTAGCCCCTTCTTTGCTAATCCTAAACTCTGGTAGGTGTCATGATATATGGAATCACAGTCCAATTTAAACAGGAGGCATTTATTAAAGAAAAGAATTACAGGCAATAAAAAGCCTTTTGCACAGCCCAAGTTCCAGCTTTGTCTCCCTTGTTTACCAGCAGCCACATTCTTTCTGGACCGCTATACAGTACAGATAGTAATATACTGCAAATAAATGTATTATTACAGTTAGGAGCCTAGATGGGATTTTTTAAAAACAGTACATAGTTCATGTGCCATTGAGAAGCACTTGATTCTCTCAGCAGAGACTAAAATTATCAAAGCTCTATGCCCATGCAGCAACAGAGATACAAAATGTTCTGACATCTGCTTTGGTAGAACCACAGAAGTGCCTCATGGAACTCCCAAAACAGCTGTGCATCATAGGAGGAAATGTAGAATGGCCAATGAGCCCAACCCAAAGAGGAGAATGGGGGAATGAGGCACCCAAACTGCAACTCCCATGAGGTGTGAGTAACAGTAGGGGGAAATTAGGTATTGTAATGACCCAATCACTCCCAGTCTTTATTCAGGCCTAATTTGATGGTTAAAATAAAAATTGACCTTTTTGTGAACTGTTTGAAATGGGCCACTCTCATTACCACTACAAAAGTGATTTTTCCTCCTTTGGTATCCTACTGTTAATTGAATTGTCACGTTAGACTGACCTCCCACTTGGTAAGGCAACTCCCATCTTTTCATGTGCTGTGTATTTATACCTGCTACTGTATTTTCCACTCCATGCATCTGATGAAGTGGGTTCTAGCCCGTGAAAGCTTATGCCCATATCAGTTTGTTAGACTCTAAGGTGCCAAAAGGGCTCCTCGTTGCTTTTGCTGATACAGACTAACACGGCTACCACTCTGAAACCTGTCATGATGAAACAAGATGTTTGCCATTTCATAATCAAAATATTTCTGAACATTCCATTTAGCAAAAACAATTTATATTTTCACTTTTTGCCTTAATTCAGGACAAAAACAAATGCCAGATTATCAGATTTCCTGAAGAACAGAAATTCTGATTTTTAACCAAATCGGCTTCTGATAGGAAACCAAATGTAAAATTATTCAAGATGATTTGAATCTCAAAAAAGTTTTAGCTCATATTTAAGTTGTTCATGAAGGCTCAAGACAGTTCTTATTTTATCCAAGCTACAAGAGAAAGTTTGCCAATGACTTTGGAAGTCCTTTACAAGATATAGAGTCCTTTTGTTCTCAAGAGTTCTGCCAGAATAATGAATTTATAATAATCTGCCAGAAGCTTTAAGGTGCAGCCATAAAATAAGATTTATAGGACAACCTATTTAGGCAGAGAAAGGTCACAATGAAATCCAGTGCTTGCCTTGTATCTATAAACCACTAATAATGTTGTATAGAAAAACAGATGTAGATTCTGATCTTATTACTTTGGTGTAAAATGCAGCTCTAGGATTCTCAGACATGAACTTCTCCTGCTTTGAATGCTGAAAACTCTAGGTAACTAGTAGAAAACACTCACAGCCCGAAGTGGTTTCTTCTTCTGTTTCTGCAGTTACTGTATGTATCTGGATTCAACTACATACAAAAGAGATTAGAGTGATTAGAAGATCAAGGAAGAAAAACCATCATCAGAAGATAGGGGACTTGATTGTCTTCTTACACCAATTGTGTGAAGCAGGAGTAACTCCACTGATGCTAATGGGCCAGATTCTGTCTCCCACTATAGCCCCTTTATGTCACTTCTGTAATGCAAAGAGGCTATAAAGAGGTCAGAATGGTATTGTGCTGAATGCTGGGAGAATGGCTGAGGATAACAGAAGTGGCGTATCAGAATAGGAAGGGGAGTGGCTGGTGCAAAGCAGCTCACAGTCAGCCATGCAAAACGGCTGTAAATTAAAGCAGCCACTGGGCTGCTCTAACTCATTCTGAGGTCAAACTGGAGCCCAGAGCACCCCTGAATATGGAAGGTACAGCCCCATTTGCCATCCCCCTTCCTGGGCTGCTAATTCTATGCTGCACCCCCTGAGAAGCACAGCACAAACTACGGCCCACTGCAGTTACACTTCTGTAAAACTGGTGTGAGAGGAGACTGAGATCCACAATCTATGATAGCCTGAGAAATATCAAACAAATGTACAATATGCCTAAAGGAAAAGCAGAACGAATGCTTTGAGAAGTTTCCTAAACAGAAGTGCTTTTTACCCTCCCATTCAAATGGCCATGTAAGGGCCTGCGGTGCAAGGATGAAACAATATTTTTAATAGGGAAACAAAGTTCAGAACTTTTACAAACCTCCAAAAAGATTTGTGCTCATTTCAAGTTTTGGGTGAAGATTTGGGTCAAGTTTCAGGGTGGTTTCTCGACCCCTAATTACTCCTATTAACACTCCTAAATGTACTCTTTAGAAAATCCTTCTTCTAAGGAGGGCTTGACTGAGTTAATGAGTATGAGAGAGAAAAGAAGGTCCTTGTTTGCATTTTAAATACTTCAGCTCACTAATTGGGGACCAAAGTAGAATTCTTCTGTTGGAATGGGGAGAGTTCAGGGAGAGGTGGGAGCAAGAACAATATTTTTTAGACCTGTCACTTTAAAATATACCCACTGCTGCTTTGACATGGCAGCCAATGTATTTTAAAGTAACAATAAGTAACTCTATCCTCCCTTTAGGCTCTTGCGGGGTTTATTTGTTTTTAAAAAATGAGCCAGGCAGGTTTTTCCAAGGTCTCACAGCTTTAATGAAGAATAACAATCTCTGATGATCCTGGCAACAGGCATCTTCTATTTCCAAATAAAATTTGAGAGTCAGGACGCCTTGCACCTATGGCTCTGTTATTGTGTAGCCTTCCAGTATTATAATAGCAAATAGACTCCCCACAGATAGTGTTGTTTCAGTCAGAGAGTCACACTGTCTCCATATTGTTGGTTGGATTTTTGTATGCTGTTTTTGCTATTGCATGCATCAGCTCCACACCTATACACACCCTGATTGTTCTCCTCAGACGGCTTAGAGCTCCAGTAATTTTATCCAGAAGGTACAGCATGAGGGAGATATTTGATATTTTATTGCTGTAGAAAACTATTTCAGTAATCAGTGCCTGAACTTGGTAGCTATGCGCTTCACATTTTTCCTCCCAAGTAAAGAATGAGGTTTTATTTGGCACAAAATACTCTTCTTCATCAAATTCTATCAGACATTTGAAAGCTGTCATACACTCTAGTGATAGCAATTGGTGAGTCTGTGGACTTTGAAATGCTTTAGACTCATGCACAACATGAAAGAACTGCAGTTGGGGCTAAACCCAGAATTTTTAAAGGATGCATTTCCAAAGCACAGACAACGAGTATGAGTAACTCTCCATATCCAGAAAAATATTCTGTTTTCCATGAGCTAAGGAATTTGATGAATTGAAGTGTTTTGCTTTGACTGATATTTTGGCCAATTATTGTTTGTTTTGCAGTTACACAGGGAGAAATCCACTCTGTGCAGGACTATGCAATGCTCAAGGACCACTTATGCCCTATTTTGAGTGCTTAAGTGGGAGTTGAGTGCTGTTTAGCACTTGTGCTGTCCCTTTGCACAGGGGTGTATGTCACATGCAATAGTCTACATGCACGGTTACAAATTAACCAGGGGGTTTGTCTGTGGAAATAATATGGTGCACTTATTAATGCATTTTTGCACTTATGTATATAGTGACACCCTTTTAAACTTTGTTCAACTGATATAAAAAAATCCACATATAAATGTAGAAAATTTGACTTCACAGAAAGAATTCCTTAAGACTGATGCAGAGTAATAATACCTAGCAGTGTTCTGTGTATATAACTCCTATTAGTGCTAATGTGTGGATCGATGACAGAACTGATCTTTACTTGAGGGGTGAAAGAAGAATATGCTACCCTTTCAGTCTTACAGCAGAGAGAAATATCTTCCCCTGTATGAGTGCTGTCCACCTGTTCCAAGATGTTAGAGCCTGATCCTGTAAAATACTGAGTGCAGGAATGGGAGCTCAGAACATCGCAAAGTGTTTATACCATCTACCACAAGTAGAACCAATAAAATTGTGTTTAACTGGAGTCAAAGTGGATTGTGCTTTCCAGAAGAGCAACTAGGTTCTTGTTAAATTTGAATAGGTACACTGTTTTTGTTTGTCTGTCTGCTAACTAAACATATTTTTAAACAATATTTCCCTGCTAATTTAAGACCAGTCGACTAGATAGATGGATAGATAGCTTTGCTGACATTGCTGACATTTGCTCACATGAGACCATGTTGGGGAAACAGAAGCAGGGAATAAGACACTAGTCATCCTAATTCTGCAAATATATTTGCTATAGTAGAGTCCTCTTAAAAATATTTTGTGCAAAGTAATTCCTGCTTTCTGTCACTGTGTATTTGCAATGGAATTATTGAAGCATTTGACTGGGTCCATTTGTTTTTCAATGTGCACTTGTTAATAAATTGTAAATTTACTCTTCATGTCTGGTTATAGTTCCATGGTGATTTACCTTGTTGACCTTCCCCTCTCCTGGACAGGCACGGCTATCTTTCTCACACAGGGACAGACAGCTGTTTTCAATACCATTTCCAAAAGACAAACCTGAAAGAACTGCAAGGTGCCATCCGTCCACTCTGAGCACGGATTTATGAAAAGACTTCTTAAGAAAGAAAGCAAGAAGGAAAGAAAATTGGCAGCTCCTTCCACACATGAGCTCTGCAGTTGGCCACTTGGAATGAACTTAAATAGCATCTGAATAGGTCATCTAAATGTATTTTCTCTTTTAAGTAGGTTTAAGCAAAAGCAGATTGCTGTTCCTCTTTCCTTGAAATCACAATGTGATGCTGCCTGTCTGAAGGCCAGACGCAGAATGAGGTGTATGTGTGGAACATATGGAATTGGTTTCCCTCTCAATGATAAACACATGCATGTCCTCCATAGTCCTGTCACTATTTTAGCAGCTCAGAAATAAGTTGAACACTAGAAGCGAGCCATGCAGTAATAAAATTATTGTTCTCAGAATGCAGCCTTGGTCCTGCAAACTCTTCAGTGTGTGCATACCTTTACGTGATGGCAATAGCACCGCGCACATGAGTAAAGTTCAGTGTCTGCAAGAGCAGGGCCTAGATGTCTTACCATAGCTTGGCAACTTCTCACTCTACTTTTGGGCAGTAACATGTACAGATCAAAATAAATGGTGGTGTGAATGTTCACAATTTCATGGAGAGCATCTTGTGTCTGTTATGATAGCACCTTGAGATGCTAACGGAGACTGGGCTCTGTTGTGCTAGGCACTGTGCAAACAAATTGTACAGGACTGTCCCTGCCCTGAAGAGCAATGTAAATGGACAGAATAAGTGGGTGCTGAAATGACTTGTTTAGGGTTGCAGGGCAGGTCAGCAGCAGAGTCAGGACTAGAACACAACTCTTTTGGATACAAGTCCTCTGCACTATCCATTAGACCATGCTTCCTCTCCAGATTTGATCAACTCTTTACATCAGGTCCCTAGTTTATGCCGACAATCTGACAGACACAATCATTTGCACCCACAAAACCAGAATTTGAGACTACCTCACCCCCGCCCCCCAAAAGGCATGGGAAATAGTACCTGGATACCACTATGTAAGATGCTACAAGAAAACCCAATAGCTAGATCAGCCTGCAAAAATCTGGTATCTATATAATGTGTGTGGATAAATCCTGTTTTCGTGGGCACACAAAATCTGCAGGTATAAAATTAGAAGTTCAATTATTACCCCTTTGGCCCCCAGCATACATTTATAGTGGCAGCTGCAAGGATGTACTGTGTGTCCTGGAAATTCAGGCATTTTGTATCTAAATCTGTGCCTATTTTTCCAGGAAGTACACCTTTTCAATGAGTGTCATCTGCTTCAGCAGCAGCAGGAGGACTCTCCAGCTGATTTGTTTGGTTCCAGTAAGTACTAAAATTTAGATATAAGGAATGCACCCTTAAAAATGCCCATGCACCTGTTGTTGGGCATTTACATGTGCAAACACACGAACTACATATTACAGGTATATTTACTACATTTTTGCCTGCAACTGTAGATTTTTGGGGCTCCAGAGTACATATTTGCAAATTCAAGCTACAATATAAACCATGACTCAGAAGGTGCCAAGAGCTGCAAACAATCAGAACATCAACAGAAAATCACATAAGAAAGAAAAGAAAAGAAAGAAAGAAGAGTAGTAAACTGACTACATCTTTGTAGATGTGGTTTTCAAAAATGAGACGCATTTGTTTAGGAAATGAAATCTGTCCAAAAAGTGGGG